>NC_134319.1:24408036-25015083 GCF_964195595.1 Calonectris borealis
ATATGCTTCTTTACATATCTACATGTATTACAATCATTCAGATAAGCTTTCATAATTAATTCTTCCTGGTCAGCATAATGGCTAACAAAATCTTTTTAAATCAAATAAATATCCCATTCTCATTAAAACTATGTGTTCTATAACATCATATAAATAATAGCATGCAACTGAAAGCCAAAATCTTTAATTTAACTGAAGATTTACAACATACTCTATTAAATCAGGAAGACCTTTGTAGACATCTTCATCATCCACACTTTCTTCTGTAGGGAAAGGCCTAGAGAAAGAAAAATAGCATGAATCATAGACAGCACTAGTCTAGTCACATAGTCTAGTCTAGTTTTTGTTTGGTTTCTAAAATTTTCACACAGATTATTGTATGTTAATGTGTTTGTATGTTCTGCTCTTTCTCTGATGAACCGTATACATGTATCTAGACTTCTAAATATGAATTGATACTTAATATAATAAGAAACCCTACTGGATGGGGTTGTTATAAATCACCACTAATACACATCATTGCCAGTTTTTCAACCGAGAATATTAACTACTCTTTTTAGCACAGGACATGGATTACAGGACTGGCTGGGGAATTTTGTCTATGTTTTAAAAACATCATCCATTCATATATGATAAGACTGCTGCATCAAACCATTCAAAAAGATGGAGAACACCAAAGCATGAAGTCTTTCACCTTCTCTCACAGCCCACAATTACAGTTCATGGAGTTAGGTTTGGCTGGGGTTTTTTGGTTTCTTTTTGAAAATGAGCATCTTGCAAACTTGGTAGTTTTGCTGATTTTTAGAAGGGAGAAAGAAGAGAAAACCCATTTGTCTTTACATAGATCAGCACTGCATCAGCCTGACTCACAATCCACGTGTCACAATTATCACACAAGTTCTGTAACACTAACTGCTCATTTGTTCACCTCGTGTTTCAGCACGAGAAGTAACTGTAGTTCAGGCACTTCAGTAAGCGTACCAGCAGTAGAAGATACCCTTCGGAGCTCTTCAGAGGTCCAGAGCCTTGGTTAGCTGTCCACTGGACAATTTGGTTTACAACCAGAGAAGTTCCTACTGGGGGACACTGCCTATACTGCCTCTAACAACTTTTCCAAGGAGCATCAGGCAAGAGGCGTTATTCCCACCATTCACTACGGCAATAACATACCTTATTCCTGTGCCTACTGCAATAGGAGTGCGAGAAAGTTTTGAAAGTGTTTCTATCACCTGGAGAAGGAAACAGAAACCATTATTGGTTGTAGAACAGAAACAATAAAACATTTTGTTCTCGATTGTTTAATTATCAGCAACATGATTTCACATCAAATGATATAAACAGACACAGAATCTGGCTATGCCAAACACTGAGTGCAGTGAACTTCCACAGATTTTCCATGAGCTGGTCTTCAGTGCTTTTATACGGGGATGTGATGGGAGCACAAAGAGAGGAAAAGGGAAATCTCTTCTTTACAAGTTTTAGCACAAGTAAAAGCCAATTTAAATGAATTTAAAACCACGTCATATATGTCACAAATTAGACATTCAATTTGCAATTGAACCTGGATGCAATTGTAATCAAATTTTATCTTATAGACTGCACTGATTTTTTTTTTTTATTGTAGCTCCAGAAAGAAAATCCAGAGGTATTAATTTGAGCTTTTCCAAACACTGGCCAGAGGAGGGAGCCAAATGCCAAAGAAATGCCAGCAGAAAGCCACCTTTTCAGGACTGGTTTGCAAAGGAAAGGTAATCTTTTATTAGCCAAACAGTTAAAGAAGCGGCACATTTGAGCCTATAAGCTTTGTTTATTTTTAGAAGATGGCAGCAGTCTGGAAGATCTCATTCTAAGAAAATACCTCCTGTAAGCGCCCAAGGTGATACAATAAGAGAGGGACAACAATAGGGAGGGTAGAATACATGTACATATGGTCATGTATGTGAAGTTATTTTGCTGTCAGCTGTAATAATACAAGACAAACTTGTACTCTGCCTAGTATGTCCTCTCTGTCACAAATATTTTCTCTTCTTTTGAGCACTATCAGATTGGCAAGCCTTATTTGCTAGAGAGAGAAAAAGAGCCAAAATGACATCCTGTCTGAATTTCCATACTTCCAATAACAAGGTTCCCCTGAACTTCGCAGAAGTTTCAGGTTGGGTCTTTGCAACTTAAAATCCATAATAAGCTGAAGTGAAATTTCCAAAGAAGGTTTTTATTGGTAGTATCAAAATTCAGTATAGCAATTCTACATTCCATGGGCATTTGGGAATAATCTCTACAATTAAAATGGTTTATTTTTGTAGTTTTAATTACAAGACTAACCTGACCATAAAACAGAGTTAAAAGCACATCTCTCAAAGGAAGGACAATGACATATTTACACAGCAGAACGACAAAGTAAAAACCACAGAGAACAATCACTAACTACAGAGCTTAAACTGAAGTTACAAAGCCTCCGAAGTGAATCAGGTCCCATACGCAGATGAGCAAAATTCAGAATGAACTAAGTTATACTACTCCTGTGAAAGGAACATTTGGTGTACATTTAAGCTGCTGTGAAAATTAGTGTCACAGGAAATCTGGTTTTGCCTTACAGAAAAATCAAAGAATGATAAAAACAAATAAATATGCTATGAACATAATCAAAGGGGCAGGCACATTAATTCCCCTATGAACAGAAGAACTGCAATGCAGCCTATAGTAAGTTTTGGAAATTGTGAATAAAATTTGATTGAATAAACCATAAAGTTAATTAAAAACTATTACACATTAGTCAAAAGGTCAAAAAGGAAAAAAGACTCCTTTAAAAAGTCTTTGTGTTGCAGGGGAGTTCTGGTTTCTGTACCAGACAAAAACCTGCCTCTGCACACCTGCAAGAATCCCAGTGCAGGACTGCAGGGACTGCTAAGCCACATGAGACAAGACATTGTGGGAAGTTAACAGAAAATTCAATAGCTGGCAAAATGATGTGTCCTGACAGATGGGTGAACACCAACTGTCAAAAATCACAGGAAAAGAGGTTCAATGATTATCGAAATAGAGGGGGGCAAGTCTGGTGAACTTTCCTGTTTCAACATGTTATTTCCCAGCACACAGAAAATCTTTTGCAAACTACTCCACCCACGCAAACCTTGTTCCTTAGAGGGGTTCTCACTTATCTAGCATAATCAAACCCAGTAGAAGTATGACTTGCTCTTTACAGCTAACTATGGTTGCTTCAAGATAACATGAAAAAGATCTGTACAAAAAAAAATTAATTAATTTTAGGAAGAAAACTAGCAAATGTTATTCCAAAATGCACCACCAAATTTCATTTTACAGCTATCAAACAAACATGCACACCCAAAAAAGGAGACAGAAGGAACTATATGACTAGAGAAAACAGAAGACTACTATTAACTTCCACTGCTCTTAGAACGGAGAAGGTCTGGCACCGCAGGAAGAGCAAACTAACATGCCAGGAAGCCAAAGGGCAGATTTCTGTCAAAAACTGAACACTGGATAATCCGCTAAGAAGAAAATGATAATCACCACAACAGCTGTCAGTATCTCATCAGAGACACCCTGCGTTCTCCAGAAGTACGTGATAAAGTGTGGCCACGCTGGCATCACAAAAGGGGAAGTCATGGGCAGAGATCGCTATTCTTCTATTTCAGAACAAAACAATTAAGAACTGAAGACCATTACCCACCCCACTGTGCATTTAAGATTAAATATGTTAACTGAAAACAGACATAACTTCCACAAAATAATGCTTGCCCATTGACCGCTCCTATTAAAGCGCAGCTTAAAACAGCGCTCTGTCAAGAAACAGAATGGTTTCTACTGAGGGGTCTTGTTCTTGCTGCTGTGGCTTCCTTAAAGAATTCTGAAAAAATGTCAGGAATACTTACACAAGTAATCATACATGAATACCATTTCTGGTCAACACACTATTTCAATGTCACATACGTGTAGATGTATTTGCTCCAACATGAAGTGGGGCAAAGAAAGATTCTCCTTCCACATGAAATTTCAGTTCTTTGGTTCCGAGCCACTGCAGGAATTCTTAAGAGTTCCTGAATTTCTAGGTCCATGGGCAAGGCCGCAGTTATGTATGGGTTGAGTCGTCAGAAAAACAGAGTTTCAATAGACATTCATCAAAGCAATCAAACTAAACCAAGCAAGTGTCTGATTTTCAACAAACTGGCAAAGAAAGACTCGGGTGTTTTTCAGAACAGTTCTAGTTTGAAGCCCTATACAGTTGACGTGAGGGAAGCTGTAATATAGTGCAATTCTGAACTCCAAAATTACAGTGTACCATACACATGAAGGTCCATGACATCCAATTTAATGCTTTTCCTGTGCTTTTTTTGCCTTGCTCTTTCAGCGGAGCTTTAATCTGTTTTACCCATTTAACCCTAAATGATTGCCCAGTTCTCTTCCACAGCAAGGACTCAGACAGATGCTCCTGTACCTTTGAATGAGGCTAAACTGGATCTTAGCTTAAGTGCAAAAGTAGCACTCCTTGCTTGTACAAAGTCCAGAACAACAGGGCTTCCGTGACTGGCACTGCTCTGCAACAAACAACTGCACAAAGGGCTGCAGGGCCTTTGCACGCAGGCTATTACCAGGAACAAGCAGTGAAAACTAGATACTGGGTAAAGATTCATATTTATGTTCTGGCTAGCTACGACACATGAAAAAAAAAAAACATTTCTATTCCAAAACATCCTGCAACGACTACATCCCTTCATGCTGGAAAGCTCAATAACTCTATGACTCTCCTACAGCCAACCTGAAATTGGGAGATGTTAGCAAGAGACTTCCAGGCATAAAAGGAAGCCCCACCTGCACCCGCCTCAATATAGGTCCTTGGCACTGACTAATGCCTTCAGACAGAGGTTAAGCCACTCTTTAGAAGTCATGCCAAAGCCACACTCGCTTCAAGAAGATGTGAACATCCAAGTTTGTTTTTCAGTATATAGCCAGTTTATGCAAAATATGACATGAAATTCAAATCTACGGCCCTGCAAGAGGAAGCGCACCGCAGCCTGTGCGCCAGCGAGTGACTCTGCTCCTCATTCATGTTTTGGGCACAGCTGGCAAGAGCAAGTCTCGCACTACACATTAACTTTTTACTTCATGAATTACTTGAACAGCATATTTTTTTTGGCTTGGTATTTATTTTTGTTTCACTCGACTTACTGTTGTAGGTCAGACTTTCCAGTTTATGTAAGCACTTTCACATCCCTTGCTGAAACGTTATTTTGTAATTTCCTGCAGCCATACTCTTTGGTAAATCACATCAGATATTCCTATGCATACTTACAGCAGCAGTACACTAGAGGGACAATTTTACTTCTTTCCATAGCAGTGGTGTGTCTGAGTTTAAAATATGCCTTATGAAGTATTTTGGTGGGGGTCACTTTTTAATCTTGTTTCTTAAAAAATAACTTAACAAACAAAGTACATTTTAAAAGTACTTTTCCACCTTTAGAAGAAACAGAAGCAAATAATTTTGCAACTCACTGTCTCCCCAAACAGGCATTTTCTTGCTATTGACAGCTGCTGTCAGGACTAGGCCCATATTTATATTTCTGATGTTTACCTAAACTGAAAACGTGAAGAGATCAACAAATGTTGAGGCAAAAGTTTTATAGTTTATGCCAATAAAACCTAGAAAGACTCACTTATGGGTTAGATCTTCAAAGCAGTTGTTTCCATGTATGCACTTAAATCAGGATACGTTTTTCTAAGACACAGTAAAAGTCACAAAGATTTCACAACCATATTACATATCAAGTCCTTTTTCAAAATCTGGGCATCTGGCTTAGTATTTGAGTGTTGCATTTTGTTGAAAACTTAAGCTTTACTCCCTCCCTTGAAGTGAATTTATTTAGCAGATACACAGAAACAGATTAGCATAACATAGAGCAGTTATTTGCCAATGAAAAGTATTTCCAATACCAATCTACTTTTTGATACATGTACATGAGTATTGAAAGGTAGTGAGTCTTGAGATACATATGTGCACCTATTAATTATCTGTATGTTAGCAAGTGCTTCGACTGTCTAGAGCTCAATGACAGCGATAAGGTCGAGTGCTTGTGGGTAAGGATGAGGGGGAAGGCCAACAAGGCGGTTATCCTGCTGGGAGTCTGTTGTAGACCACCTAACCAGGATGAAGAGGCAGATGAAGTATTCTACAAGTGGCTGGCAGAAGTCTCCCAGTTGCTAGCCCTTGTTCTCGTGGGGGACTTCAACTTTCCGGACAGCTGCTGGAAATACAACACGGCAGAGAGGAAACAGTCGAGGAGGTTCCTGGAGTGTGTGGAAGAGAACTTCCTGACGCAGCTGGTAAGCGAGCCCACTAGGGGAGGTGCCTCGCTTGACCTGCTGCTCACAAACAGAGAAGGACTGGTGGGAGATGTGGTGGTCGGAAGCCGTCTTGGGCTTAATGACCATGAAATGATAGAATACTCAATACCTGGTGAAGTAAGGAGGGGGGCCAGCAAAACCGCTACCATGGACTTCCGGAGGGCAGACTTTGGCCTGCTCAGGACACTGCCTGAAAGAGTCCCTTGGCAGACAGTCCTGAAGGGCAAAGGAGTCCAGGAAGGCTGGACATTCTTCAGGAAGGAAGTCTTAAAGGCGCAGGAGCGGGCTGTCCCCATGTGCCGTAAGAACAACGGGCAGGGAAGAGGACCAGCCTGGCTGAACCGGGAGCTCTTGCTGGGACTCAGGAAAAAAAGGAGAGTTTATCACTTGTGGAAGACAGGGCAGGCAACTCAGGAAGAGTACAGGGATCTCATTAGGTTGTGCAGAGAGGAAAATTAGAAAGGCAAAAGCCCAGCTAGAACTCAACCTGGCCACTGTCGTGAGAGACAACAAAAAATGCTTTTACAAGTATATTAAAGACAAAAAGAGAGCCAAGGAGAATCTCCATCCTTTATTGGAGGCAGGGGAGGGGGGGACACGTTGCCACCAAGGACGAGGATAAGGCTGAGGTACTTAACGCCTTCTTTGCCTCAGTCTTTAATAGTCAGAGCAGTTATCCTCAGGGTACTCAGCCCGGCGAGCAGGATAAACCCCCCGTAATCCAAGAGGAAGCAGTTAACGACCTGCTATGCCATCTGGATGCTCACAAGTCTATGGGACTGGATGGGATCCACCCGAGGGTACTGAGGGAGCTGGCAGAGGAGCTTGCCAAGCCGCTCTCCATCATCTGCCAGCAGTCCTGGTTAACAGAGGAGGTCCTGGATGACTGGAGGCTTGCCAGCGTGACACACATCTACAAGAAGGGCCGGAAGGAGGATCCGGGGAACTACAGGCCGGTCAGCCTGACCTCGGTGCCGGGGAAGATTACGGAGTGGTTTGTCTTGAGGGCGCTCACAGGCCATGTCCGGGACCACCAAGGGATCAGACCCAGCCAGCATGGGTTCATGGAAGGCAGGTCCTGCTTGCCCAACCTGATCTCCTTCTATGACCAGGTGACCCACCTCGTGGATGAGGGAAAGGCTGTGGATGTGGTCTACCTGGACTTCAGTAAGGCCTTTGACACTGTCTCCCACAGCATTCTCCTAGAGAAGCTGGCGGCTCACGGCCTAGACAGGTGCACTCTTCGCTGGGTAAAAAACTGGCTGGACGGCCAGGCCCAGAGAGTTGTGGTGAACGGAGTTAAATCCAATTGGTGGCCAGTCAGGAGCAGTGTTCCCCAGGGCCCAGTTTTGGAGCTGGTCTTGTTCAACATCTTTATCAATGATCTGGACAAGGGGATCGAGTGCTCCCTCAGTAAGTTTGCAGACGACACCAAGTTGGGCGGGAGTGTTGATCTGCTCGAGGGTAGGAAGGCTCTGCAGAGGGACCTGGACAGGCTGGATCGATGGGCCGAGGCCAACTGTATGAGGTTCAACAAGGCCAAGTGCCGGGTCCTGCACTTCGGCCACAACAACCCCAGGCAACGCTACAGGCTTGGGGAAGAGTGGCTGGGAAGCTGCCCAGAGGAAAAGGACCTGGGGGTGCTGGTTGACAGCCGGCTGAACATGAGCCGGCAGTGTGCCCAGGTGGCCAAGAAGGCCAACGGCATCCTGGCCTGTATCAGAAATAGTGTGGCCAGCAGGAATAGGGAGGTGATCGTGCCCCTGTACTCGGCACTGGTGAGGCCGCACCTCGAATCCTGTGTTCAGTTTTGGGCCCCTCACTACAAGAAGGACATGGAGGTGCTGGAGCGTGTCCAGAGAAGGGCAACGAAGCTGGTGAAGGGCCTGGAGCACAAGTCTTATGAGGAGCGGCTGAGGGAACTGGGACTGTTTAGTCTGGAGAAGAGGAGGCTGAGGGGAGACCTCATCGCGCTCTACAACTACCTGAAAGGAGGTTGTAGCGAGGTGGGTGTTGGTCTCTTCTCCCAAGTAAGAAGCGGTAGGACGAGAGGAAATGGCCTCAAGTTGCGCCAAGGGAGGTTTAGATTGGACATTAGGAAAACTTTCTTTACTGAAAGAGTGGTCAGGCCTTGGAACAGGCTGCCCAGGGAAGTGGTGGAGTCACCATCCCTGGAAGTATTTAAAAGACGTGTAGATGAGGCGCTTAGGGACATGGTTTTGTAGGCATGGTGGTGTTGAGTTGACGGTTGGACTCGATTATCTTAGAGGCCTCTTCCAACCTTAATGATTCTATGATTCTGTGATCTGGATATATACATACACTACCCAGAGCTCTGGGCAGATTATGAAAAACAAAAAGCTAAAGCAAGTAGAAATCCAATGTTCCTAGAGAAAACAAAGACATATACACTCTGCATCACTACGGTAAGTCTCTTATGAGGCCAATTCCACATGTCTCATATCCAGGATACTTCAAAGCCAGAACTGCTACTCATGCCCACATGCTGAGTTAGTTTTCATTATGCTGTTTTCACTCATACATCAGACTGGAGAGAGAGGGGGAAAAGAGAAAACAGAAATCATAATTTTGCATCTCTGTCACTCAGAGATAAGATGAAATTGCTATATATAAATAAATTCTCAAATGACTTATATTAAGAAAGAAGGTTTATCATTTGCTACTCTGCAGTTTACCAGGCCCTGGACAGCCCTGGATCAATACCTCATTTGGCACAGAAGAGGGGAGGGGGGAAAACATATCTTAATATTTTACCATAATCCAGCATTAACTTTTGAACCAAAAGACCTCTAGGAACTGTTAGATTTACATTGCATTTAACCTGGCTGACAGATGTGAAAAAGGACATGTAGCCAGACAACTCCAGGGTGATTACACAGCTGCTGACCTAATGAGCATATTATTCCAAGTAAAGGGTGTTCATAAGTTAAATTGAACATTTTCTCTCCATCTGCCTTGTTCTGGTATCACGAGTGTTAGTACTCTGTGTTGGTTCAGGTTAGTTTTAATCAAACCACAAGCCTCTAGGGAAGGAGAAAGGATGAGAGCTTTTCAAAAAAGGCAGAATGAATGAAAACTCATTGGGGGGGGGGGGGGGGGGGGGCGGGGAGAAAGATGGCCTAAGAGCAAACCCTTTGTTTCACATAATGGCAACTCTAACAGGCCCTTAAAAACAAACAGCAAATTTCAAATACCAGCTATGAAAATATGCCTCTACTAAATACTGCTATGGCATACACTGAAGTGTCAAAGTCATACAGACACAAACACGTGAAAGACAATTTACAGCCTTGGCACCCACACCAACATTTCCTTAGGAACACAACAGTCTGCACACCTCCAGCAGGTAGAAATGTAATAGTCTGGTTTTGATTACACAAAGCTTCACATATAGCTGAATACTGATTTTCATCTAATTCAAATAATGAAATCCAAGCTTTAGGTGTAGAGCACCGATAGCTCCAATCCAAAGGAAAGTCTTAAATTTACCTTCCACAGTGGCAATCACCAGCTGTGGGATTGCTGCCTGTTTTCTCGCTGACATCACCTTCAGCTACCCCGATTCTGGCATCTCTCATTGTCCACGTCCATTCTTCCATTTCCACTAAAAAACATCCTCAGGAAATACACCTGAGGACTACTCCATCCTTCTTTCCCATCAAGGCTTAGCGCTGGCATAGTAGCAGTAAGGAAAATAGCCCAAATGTCCCAGGGAACCATGGCAGAGAAATTCACAACCCTGAGCCAGGTTTTTTGTGACTGACAGGAGCCTGCCAGCAACTCTGAAAAACAGTTTGAAACCAGATGCCAAATGCATTTATGCAGAGGGAGCAAGGGTAACTCGACTGCTATAAAAGCTGGTTTTGGCAGTCATGCGCGTTTCCTCTGAACACAGAGCCCCAGCTCCCAGCTGCGAAAGGAGACCTCAGAGGTGCTGCCGTGCTGCTGGGGTAAGCCTGGCTGGCTCCGGGCATGCAAACCTCCACGCTTTCCCTCCTGGGCAGGGGATACCATACAGGCATTGCCCTAGGGAAGTCTCATCTTGTATCCATTTTCTCTGGTGTCTCCACAGTGTCTTCACAGATAAAGTGGCAGGAAAGTCTTTTTCCAGACCAAAAAAAAAAAAAATAGCCATGACAAAAAACTTCCTGGGTGTTGCCTCTTTCTGTTTGTAGATAAGCTAACTACAGAGATGCAAACTGCTAGGACTTCAAAAGCCCTGGGGAATCAACAACTATAAAAGATGCAACATTTTCTCTAAAGCCTTGTAAGAAGGAGAGGTGGGGAAGAGGGCAGTTTGGCACCAGAAAGGCAAGCAGAGCCAGAGATAGAAGAATATAATTTAAAAAAACCACTCTGGAAGATTTAAGACAACAGATTACCTGATGTCCAAAAGGACAGCTTAAGGCTGAGCATATTTTCCCCTTTTAGTAAAAATAAAAGGTTAGAAATATGCAAAACTGAAGAGTTCTGTTGCTGTTTTCTTTTCACATCTCTAAATTATACCAAGCAGCACTTGATGTCATATGTTTACATTACAGATGTAAAGTATCTATAGTGTTTTTCTCTAGGACAGAAGTTAAAATAAAAGCATAAATGTAGTTTCCAGCAATAGCAAAGGGCAGGTTGGACCCCTCGCTAACCAAACCCCTCCTCTACTCCTTTTGCACACTCAACATTTTTAACATTTTATCCCTTTTATAGGGAGTGATACCTCTGATCACACAAACTCCTGAACTGGAATAGTGGGACTGGCAGATGTAACTACATGGGACTGTACACACGACCCCTAAACATTACAAAAAAAAAAAGAGAAAGAGGGAAGCAAAACTGAATGCTCTCCACGAATTCGTAAAATGCAACGTCATATTTTTAGGACTATAATAAGCAAGTCTTTAATAATGAGTATCCAATTATGGACACAAATGTATGCAACATTAAGCAAAAGTTGTGCTTAAAATCCCATTTTTTTCAAACTTCAGGTCAGTGACGAGGTTACAGTTGCTAGTCCAAAGGCATGTAATCTTCCCTAGACAGTTCTGCTCTTATAAGGAACTGAGAAAGTCCAAACTGCACAAGCGGCACAGTCCTGTTAATCTCTTAGTTCGTTTTGTCCAAAAGGCCAAGACACTCACCAAAGCAGGCGCGGGGTGAAGGAGCGTTAGCAGCCGCTTCCTGTCTGCAGCTCGTGGTTTTGGTTCTATGAATACCTTCCAGCCTTCACCATGCCTTCAGGGGGGTTAGGTTTGGGGTTGGTTTTGTGTTTGTTGTTTTTTGTTTGTTTGTTTGTTTTTTTAAGATGTTGCTTAAAGAATGACAACCTTCCTTCGAGCACTGCTGTGACCTAAACAGAGCACTTGAACACTGCAGCTAATAGCATGAGCGCAGACCGCCTTCAACCATACTATCCTTGTAAAAGACAGAGAATGAAATAGCATTTTTTTCCCTTCTGGTGCATTTATTACATTTCAGGTTTTGCATGGAGGGCAAAGGAACATAAAAGGATATGGCTAGGACAGTATTGCAAAACCTAGCTGCTATCAAACCATTTCAGTTCCCTTCATCATAAACTTTATAAGGATAACCTGTACTTACAAACAGCATCTTCAAACTGTATTCAGCTTTGATTAAGTGCTCACTTTCAATGCTTTGTAAACACTCTTACTGATGATACCACAATTTTTTTTTACCATATTTCATATGGGTCATAACACTAAACAATCAAGGACAAAACAGCTTTTTCCCTGCATTTTTAACAGCACATTTTAATATAATCTCAATTTTTTCCTAAAGTAAGCATGTAAAATCCTTAATGACTTAACAGTGAGATTATCAAAGGTGTTCAGACTTTGAACAGAATATTTTTTTTAAATAGGAATGGACATAAATCACATAAAGCTGTGTGGTTGTCAAAGTTACATTTCCTTTGCCACTGCCCTTTAACAGACTTCAAAAAGACTATTTTTACATCTTGGAAAAGAACAAGCAAATTCTCTAAACTGCAACCACCAGTTTGTACACTATGTATAGGTTTTAGGTGTTCTTGACCTTGGATGTTTAAAATTAGCATACAAATGTTTTAGAAGGAAACGAGTGCTTTTGTATTCATTATTGATTGCACCTCAAATATTGTTTTAAGTATGCATCCTGGAGTTTAAGTGACATGTGGTTTCTTCACTCCCACTGTATTATTTCACTTTAATATTTAAACAGATTACTTGTCAATTTTGATATTAGCAAGAAAGATACTCAGAGGAGACTATGCAATGGAGCTTTTCTTCCTCTCTTCTGCTAAAAGCAGAGGAAGATCTTTCTCTTCCTGTCTTAAGTGAACCAGTCACTGCCACACTTCTCCCTTTTCTGAATTTACTTTAACCATTGACTCTAAATTCAACTAGAGCATGGCTTTGCTGAATAGTACTATGTCACACTTGAACCATGAACTCAATTTACTCCAGTACGCAATCACTCAAGATAAGGATATTTATTAGGGGTAAACACACACTGTATGTCCCCTTATTCTCTGCAAGAAAAAAATTTCTCCTGCTACAGTGGGGATTGAGCTGTTCTCTTTGATGCAATTACCCTCCAACTCGTTCACAGTAGCTTACAAAAGCCCAAGGCTCTCTTCAAGCCTCATGCTCTAGAGATCTCTCTTCAGTACCAGAAGAGACAAAGGATTGGATCAGTCCATAAGAAAAGCATTGCACTTACCTTCAACATTACAAAAAGATACACAGTACACAGGATGCATAACTCACTTTTACTCTCCCTGTCTTCCACTCTTATTTTAAAAATCATCATCTTTGATACAGGATAAAAAAAATTATAATTGGAAGACATCCTGCAATGAGAATAGCAATCTATCGACTTCTATTACAGAAACCTGTAAGAGCAGTGGTTTGGTTTTCTCCCTAATAGTCTGTTCATTTAGATTTAAAAAGAAAAATATAACTACACTTACTGTACTGAAAGAAAATACAAAGTGAGATTTATGTTCTCATTACGTTTGTACCTAATTCTCCTTCAGCTGGATCCTTATACTGAAAATTACAAAATGAATGACAGAAACTAACTTGCTAATTTTATTTGCTACTGCTTCATTATTCTTTTGCTTTGTTCCCTTGAACATGCAGCAGCTTGCAGGTTGTATTATGTACGTATATATCTTTCCTGCGCTTCCAAAATGCCACTGCAGAACTGCACAACCGAAGGAAAGTGGAATTCCTCTCTAGTTTCTTTTTTTTCCCCTAAATGTTTGTAATATATTTGAACTTAATGGTAATAACCTACAAAATACAACTTCTGTGCTAGTCAGTGTCTGGCTGACATCATATCCTCCTTTGCACTGACACTGATGCTGTCTTTATGCTACCTATGACAAAATTAAGCCAGCCAGACCTCAGCAGCTTACCATCTAAAAGATCAGTTAGAAGACAGAAAAGACAGACAAACAAGACACTTAAGGGTAGTTCATTTAAAATGACTTCTTTTTTGAATTTTCATTTTTATCTACAACATGCATCTATTTAGGTCAATGTTTTTTCCCAAGCCAGCCACCTATTAACACTGTAAAACACAGAAGTATTTGAATACAAGCAAAACAAATACAAAAGTATTTGAACATGAGAATAATTACAGAAGATCAAAAACCCTTCGCCTCTGTACCAGGCATAACATTATATTAGGTGTTATGCCCGTATTATTAAAAAACAAAGAGTCAGAACCAGATCTCGTAACAACTCTACGTCCCTGGTCTGTCCCGTCTCAAGTCCTTCCCCCCACCAGATATAAAATAGAGGTACTTCTTAGGCACTCTACACTCTATGACATGATGCCATCTCTAGTTAAGGAAAACAATATTTGCTTAACTCTTCCTGTCATTTTTGGGGGCAGGGGCACATTATTCATGGATGTTCCAATACAACTGTGGGGCTTCAGGTACTCTATTTCTCTTACAGAGAAAAGAAAAGCTTTAAATACTATTTTGAAGAATGCTTTATTCTTGTGTTGTATCAATATCTTAACATGCACAGCAGCCAACATGTCTGATACTAATCTAAGAACTGCAGCACAAGACCTAAACTGAAGAGAGAAATCAAATTGCTTTATAATATATCTAACAATGTTAAGTGGCTCATATGAGACGTCCTTTAGATAGGGACTTGTTCTTCAGTTTTCATTTGTGTGGAGATTTAAAAGAAGATTTTGAATTCTTCAAGTACATGATAGGGATCATACTATGTATTTTAGACATAGATACTGTGATAAATAAGAGCAAACCACAGATACCTATCACTAGCCATTTAGTTATATTTAATATTAAGATGTCTCTCGGGATTTCGCCAGCACTGTTGACTTCAGAAATTTCTGTCCTCTGCCTTCTGCTCTTCATCCACTTGTTTCTGCCCTACACTTCAGTTTGCTACTGTCTTAGCTGTGCTAACCCAATTGTTAGCATGGTCATGTCATAAATTACATCAGAGAATTGATATGCGGAGAGAGAGGGAGGGACTGATTTCTTAAAATGCTATTCTAAAGGACAGATGAGCTCCTCTGCGTATTTCCCAGCTCAGCCACACCAACAGGTACAGTGGCATGACAAAGGGAGCAGAGCAAAGGAGAGGCAGTAATGTCTAACATTAATATTGCCTCTTAAAGTACATAGGACTATACCTCACTTTTACCCTATAGGGTTTATAGACATTTCTAAATATTTTGTGTGGAATTGTGCTTAAAAGCATTTGTGAAAAGGCACAGGACTGAACACATCCCAGATTGGTAACAGGTTATAAAACTTCATCTAAGGCCAACTTCAGTCCTAATTATTCATGAAAAAAATACCAGTAGCACATAAGAGTTAAATGAAACTCTTCATATGAATTGAGTTGGGCATTGCAGTCCAATACAGTGTGTCCAAACCAAACACAATATCCTGAGTGTTATTTAGTCCCACTGTGTTATTTTAGTCCATCTCAGCAGAGGCCTAAGTGAACGAACCTAAGATCAGCTGCAGGTGAGCAGATGCACCTAGATAACACACCACAAGTAATGCTGAAAACTATTCTCTGTCCTACACAAGAATAAGCTACAGAAGAGGCCATGCTTTAAGAACATCAGGTTCCCACAGCTTTTGCAGTCAATGCACAAAGTCATTTTGGGGAGATAAAAATGGGAAAAAATATATTGCAATCAACTCACCTTGTATAAGCAATCTGGTTTTATCTAACAACATGAAAGATAAACCTTACGTGATACCAATATTCTTCTAGTAGTTTGTCATAGGTCTTATTGTCTCATTGAAAGGCAATGTTTGTGGGAGAGAGTTAAATTTTCATGGGTCAACTGCCCTGGGCGGGGGCAGGGTTGAGAATTTCAAATATCTAAACCTTCCTTCAGGTCAGCAACAAAATTCACAAACTTCACTATAAGCACAGGTTGGGAGCAAATGTTTTGAATTTATAGTCCACATCCAGGGGCAACCTAACTTGAGTTATGCCTCTGCCTTCTCCATTTTTTACATCAAACTTGAAATTTAAAACAGAGATCAGTTAAAATGTACGCAAGTTGATGAATGCTAAATAAAGTGACTGGAACAGCCTCAATGCCAAAATTTCAAAGAAGCTGTTAAGCATTAGTGCTTGTAGTTTTACCCCATGCTAACTGTTATGTTTCTTAAAATTGTGTCCCTCAATATATTTCCCTTTTTACTTAGCAAGCATTAATTTTACTGCTCACAGATATTTCCAACTGCACAGAAATTCCCTTGCTGCACTCATACCAAAACCAGTAGCTTCAGGGATGAGACTGCATCAAAAACAGTGAAATAAAGTAATGCTTAACGGAGGCAGATGCGTGAAATGTAATATTCAGACAGCAGTGAAGTCGGAGGGTTTGGCGAGAGAGAAGTTTTGGGAAAGATGAGAGATGTCAACGGGAGAAAGATGTGAGAAAGGAAGTTGAAGGAGGGAGGGTGAGGCAATGGAGGAAGAGGAGAAATCTCATTCTAGGAAAGTAATGTTGTCAGGTTCTGAAGGGGTTTGAAATGACAAAAACGTCATCTCAAAAACTAGGAAACAAGATAAGAAAACTGAAACTAAACCTGAAAAGCAAATGAAACATAAAATGAGAACAAAGAAAGTCACAGTCCCCTCAATGGTAATTTGTTTCCAAAAAAGATGCTACAAAAAGGAACAAAAATATCAATGTATGAATCTTCTTTGTTAGCTATATTAATGCTGTTAGTTTGTTGCTGTAGCTGAGGTACCTACAGCATGCACAGCACACACAACATAGATTTTGTGAGATATGTGGATCAGCTCAGTACAAGGTATGGACATCAGCATCTGTTCTTAAGTTAGATTTACCTTTTCAAAAGTTTTAATTACTGCTGTTCAAGAATAACACAACCATTAAAACCACTCTTATACAATACTTTTTGGTATCACTTGTACTGTAGACTATGGAAAAAAGCTTTTATGGCCTGCATTACACAAATGATAACTATTTATTTTTTGTTAAGATGAAGGTCTAGTTCTCAGTCAAAATTCAGTGTTACATATGTAACGAACAGGCCAGGCTACTGCAGTACAAGTTTAATTTTCAGTGGATTTTTGATTACTGATGTACTTATGTTTCCCACTGTCTGTGACACTTGGAACACGCATCCCGTGGCCTCCATCTTCAGAAGCCTACTACAGCTTATTAACATCCAACAGAGCAGGCAAGGAAAAAGGGCTTCTGACAGGAATCACTGCCTTGCTAGTTCAAGGCTCCTCTGGCTATGAGGAGCTTCACAGCAGGGAGATTTTTCCCTTAAGTCTGCCAAGTGAACTAACATGGATCAATTTAAAGCCATCATAAGGTCTGAGGCACTCTGTCAGACGGATTCTTCTCTACCAGCCAAGCAGCTTTGATACAATGGTACCAAGTCACAACACTTTTTTGAGAATGCTGACCTTGCTTTTAACATTTAACCTAACATTATGTAACAAATTTATAGCTGAATTCCCCTGCATACCCGGCGCTCTGCACTTGCAAACATGCAAGGAAACGCAAGTTACTTTCCTACCATACCTACGTGAACGACCAATTTCACCGTGTCTGAGCAAATTGTTTTCAACGTGCACACAAATAGCAGAACAAGACCTAATAGTGGTAAGTTTGAGTACATCTACAAGCTGCTATCTCTTAATGAGTATATTTTTCATTATATTAGGGGACTGAAAAAGTTTTTAAAATAATCTCATGACTTAGCATAGAAAGCAGCTTAACCTCTATGTGAGTTCACATTATTTTTACTTGGCAAAAGCAATACGTTCTCTCAAATGCTTGTGAAAACAGCTGCCTCTAAACCAGCACCTGGATTCATCTTCACTTCCCTTTTCTGGGAAACCATTTGGAAAATAACTTAACATTTTGGATTTTCTTTCTTAACAGAGTAATGCGATAAAGCATCTTTCATGCCTCCCAGAAAAATATATCTAAGGAGAAAAAACTTATGCTCACTAACTCTTATTCACTCTCTTAAATAAGACACATCTTTTCTCTTAGCCAGGAAGAGAGCCAGGAACATCCAGACTACATTCCCAGTTGGCTTACTTCCACATACTCTATCTACTTCAACAGTAGGAGCTGAAGACATGTCTTTTAGCATCAAACTGTGTCTATGTTATTAGGCACAGGTGCCCAAATTAAAAAAAAAACAAACCAATGCATCAGGATCCAAACAAGCAAATATCATTAACTTAAGCACTCTGTCCCCCCGAGGCAGAGATTTGAAACCGTACCAGCCCTGAACAGCAACACACACAAACTTGATGAGACACTCCTGTACACCTCCTGCCTCCCAGCACTGCCCAGACATTTGCTAGCGGACTAAACAGCATTAAGAGCAGCACAGAGAATGGCAGCCTTTGCTGGAGGGACCTGCCGCAGCAGAACACATTCACATCAGCAGCTCGAGTGAAAAAAGCCAGGATCATCTTTCCATCATAACTTGAGGGTCTGAACAGCAAGCTGTGGCTTTCTCCATGCAAAGGGAGAATATAAGCAACTCAAGTCACCACAATGGCCTTGCAGCCTGACTTCACACCAAAGTTTTATACTCACAAAAGTTGGTAAATCATTAACAATGTCTCAGATTTCTCCCCCCGCCCCCTTATATGCCTTTTTTCCTTTATATGCCTCAGACAACTCAGACTGCCAGCACTACATGGAGTCTCTGCTTCTGTAAACACACACACAAGCAGAAATGCACCATAAAAGCACGGACATACCGTAGAGCTACACTCCCCTGCCTTGCACTGCGCTCTCCGTTCAGCCTGGAGGTATGCATTGGCAGGAGACTCTCTTCCTATTTCTATGTAGCATTTTCCCTGGAATGATCTTGATCAGCTTCTGGAATTCATAATCCAGACTTCTAAAAAGTGCCATCACTCAGGTACTTTTTATTGCCTTATTTTCTAGGACACAAACCTTGTTTTCTGTATTCAAACACCAGTAGTAGTTTTCATAGTCACATTTGTGAGTATTGATTTAATTAGAAATAGAAGGCTAAACCCTCCTCTCAGATTCAATGTTCTCTAATTCAGTTTTAAATGAGGAATCGGTTACTGCATCTTGGAATTTGATAAATGAACTCCGAGAAACTCGGGGCAAAGTAAATCTGATGCAAGTCCAAATTTCTGACCTCCTGAGATATCACAGCAGTTCATATATGCATGCATTGATCAATACTTCAGTTATAGACACCAGTACATGAATGATCTCTCCTAAACACTGGTACTGCATACTAAACTGACTATTTTTTAATGTCAACTTTTTTAAAATTTGAGAGAGCGAAACATGGTTCTAAGAAAAATCTATAGCTCAGAATTAAAACGTCCTTTTGAGTCATTCCAAAGAAATTAAAACATATTTTACGGCTTCCAAATTTTAAAATTACTTTATTGAACAATTTGTTTATGTGAAAATTGTAAAGTCCCTTCTTTGCAGCTTCATTTCAAGAGTTTTGGGGTTTTTTCAGTTTAGACAGAGGAAATAAAACTTTATCAGAACATCAGTGCTAAGAATTCTTTTTCCTTTCCAGAGGTTTGCTGGTGTCAGACAACACCAAAGACTGGTCTCACTGTGCTATTCAACAAAAATACGCTCTGAATCAGATGCAAGAGGAAGCAAACAAAACCACACTTGAAAATTTCTTCTTTACATGACCAAAATGAGAGAAGACACCCTGATATTTAAGTTCTAACAAATGTATAAGAGGAAAAGCAGCTGAATTGCAGGATTTCCAATAGAGATATAGCTCTCCTCTTGCAAGTAGTGAGTACTTATCTGGTAGGCAGAAAAATCTGAAGATGTATTTAAACAAGCACAGGAATAACAGGACCGGTCTCCCAGCAAAAACCAAGAGACAAAACAAAACTGCAGAAACAAACCTGAAATGCAGAAATGGAAAAGGCCCAAGAAGCACTGTAGGGAGGGGGACAAACACCAGACTGCAGAGCAAAGTGATGACAGAGGCAAAGGATGAAGGCAGCAAAGGAGGCAAGGCAATGATGAAGAGCAAACAGTAACTAACCAGGGAAAAGGAGTTTAAACATTATGTGATGAGAGCATAATTAAGTAGAAATGGTCATACAAATTATGTTCTTTAGGTGTAAGGCTAGAGCAAGGGAGAACACAGGCCAGCACCTAAAGCCAAGTGTGGAGGAAGGAAACTGGCAGCTCTGCGCTCCAGAGCCTACAGCGAGTGGTCAGAGCAGCCTGCTGTCTCTGCTCTTCCAGTTCACCACCTCCCTGTATCTCATCCCTCATCTCTCTTCCTTTACACTTTAGTATGGACCAATAAAATACCACCTGTATAACTTCAAAACCAACTAATTTTAAGAAATCCCAGCAAAGCTATAAACAGGAAAGCATGAAAACATTTTATTCCATACATATCCCATACTTCTGAACTTGTACCATGGCAGAGACATGCTGCTACTTGGTATGGTTATTGCCTTGTTAACGTTAAGTTTGTAAGTAGCACCTTTTCCTACTGTGTAGGAGACTATTCAAGGCACAGGTGGGCTACTCACTTCCACAAGGGAAACAGACATGAGGAAATATCTAAAAGCTCCACAATTTGAATAGAAATGTTCTCATGCACTCCCATTTAACTCTGCATGCAACATCAGCATGCTTAGCACTGCTGAACCGATGGTTAATCTAATTAAAAATACATACAAAGGCAAGATTTAAAATTAGTCTGGTTGTGGTTCCTACAGATTCCAAATTTATGCCACCCACCCGTGGGTGGCAAATCTCCATCGAAAAAACAAAATGTAAATGTGAATTACGCTGTAAAAGTTCAAAATCAAAAGTGCGTGTTACGCTTAAGTTCCTAGTATTTGAGCTCTTTCACTAAGTTTTGGATGATATCATCTAATGCTTGCTAGGTATAGGAAAATTACTTTGCCTTTCCTATGTTCTGAAAAAAAAAGAATTCATATTCCATTTTGTTTAATTTTGTAAGGAAAGTGTCTGTAGAAAGTGAGACAATACTGGGATTTTTATTTATTTAAAATCAGATGCCTGGTCTAGAATCCACTTTTTCAATCACAAACCACATGCTAAAGTGTGTTAATAATATTAATATAAAAAAAATATTTATCCTAATTTAAAGAAACCTTGTACTAATTTGGCCAGGAAAAACCTGTTTGTTTTCTAATTAAGGTACAATCATGCTTTAAACAAACATTTTCTGCCACAAAATATGCAACTGAAAAACCACTTTATATCCAGTCTACATCCAGCCTCCAAGTTAGCATATACAAAAATGTAGACCTCACCACTTTGAAAATGGTATGACGACATTTCTCGTCAGGTGGTTTAAGAACTTTCATTAACTTCACTGAGCTAATACTTCAAGACTCATAACAACACTTGTTTCCAACACCCAGATCGTTTCCCACAGATCACACAGTCAGTCTGTGTCCATCCACTATGTAGGGTACTCAGGTTGTCTAACCTTTCTTTTTAACTAGCTGAAAAACGCTAAGGGAGGTCCTCTCCCTCTCCAAATCAAAACACATTAAAACTCAGTCTCAAAATAAATCCAGAACTATGTTCTCAACAATATTTAGTATACCAGAATAAGTTGTAAGAGAGGCTACCATATACACAAGTGCTTAAATATCAAAAGATGTATATATAGTGTGCTTTTCAAATAAACCAAGAGTGGTGACCAACAGATACAGTAAAATCTTAAGAAATCGCAACAGCCAAGTAAATATCTTAAATGAAAAAGAAAGTGATCTCAAGAGAAACATGCACAGCTATTCCTGACTGGCCATTTGTTTCAAACAGCTATGAAATTTCCTATTCATTACCTATCCAAGCAAGGAAAGCATTTAAAAGAAAACTTGCAGGTAAAAGAAAGTATTAAGAAATTTGGTTTCACTCCTTGTTCAACTGCTTTTGAAGGGACAGCTTTTGAAGGCAAGAATACATTGTATGGGATCATTACACCACATGCAAACTACAACCTCTTATCAGGACTTCGATAGGGATAATATTTAGACAACAAGTAGAGCCAACTGTTTGGACAGTGGCTGCCACAAGCTTGGCATTGTTTCCTTTCCTAATGCCATGTTACTGTGCAAATCTTCATGGGTCACGTTCTGTGAGGTGCTGGGCGATGTCATCTCCTAGTCATCTCCCCAACCCAGAAGCAACTCCCAAGGTGCATCAGTCAGAGGGCATACAGCTACTGCTATGCCTCGTACCACTCAGAAAGATTATTTTCTTTTTACCTAGCACTGGGCGAGGAAAAAGCTACATAATGTACTACTGAGTCACTGTGAAATCAACAGCATCTTTGCTTGACACTTTAGACCACACAGTTTCGGACAACAGCTTACCCCAGTGAAGGCTGAATGGGAAATTGTGGAAAACTCCCCACCCCACCAGTGACCTACATTCAATTTTTTGCTCTACTACCCTGACAAAGGCACAGGCAGTAAATCCTCTCTCAAGTCATTTAAATATTTTGGTAAAAGCTGGATTGTGTAGTGCACTGAATTACTCAGCTAGTATCAATTAGCCACTGCAGGAAACACACCTCATGTGCTTGCACAATGTCACTGATGTATTTTTGCTCAAATCAGTTCTACTTTAGAAACACTTCAAACCTTTCAGCATCTTAAAGTTGATTTTTGGGGCATGAAATATATTTATGAGAACTAGCCCTCAATTGGTTTTCTTAAGTAATTCTGCCAAGTGTCCCTTACATTTTCACAGAACAAAATGGTTTTCAAATAAAGATATATTCAGACCTATACACAATTCTATTTAATTTAGGAATTTTATTAGCATCAAAATTTGCATATAAAATATGCTCGGAATAGCACCTTCCAAAAATTCAAATAATATACTTTTGTCAGCTTCCTCAGCATCACACTGCATTGCGCAGTGTACCTATGTTGCCTCTTCATACCAAAGGCTCTTTACAGGCAGGTCTTGAGACCTATGCTGGCATATTACAGTTTTAAACTGTAATTGGGTGAAATCTAAGAACTGATTTACTTGTAGAGGTTAGCAGTAGCTGAAGTGTGTCATTTAATTTCGCTTTTCTTAATCATTTTATTTGACAATACTTTTAATTTCTTCTGTAATACTACTTTCTACTTAGCAACTGTCATTATTTACAACTGTTTTTAAACAGGTTCCCAAGTTTATCAGCTAATATATTCATCATAAAATTTTATACTGAATGTTTTATTTATTGAATGATTATTTTGGAAATTAAATCCTCAGTTTTCAACAACCAATGTTTCACCTTCAAAATCTCATTAAGAAAGCCATGAAAATGCAAATCTGTTTAATAGAACTTCTCCAAATAAATCTCATGTTATGCTTCACAGTTAAAAACATTTAAGATCCAAAACCTAAGATCCAGCATTTCTGCTGTCACGTTTTGACCAAAAGAAAAATCCATCTCCCTAAATACACTTAGTGTTTGCAGAGAAAGATGCATTAATTTTCCCAGCAAGATAGTCTTTATGATCTCAATCACCTACAAACGATACAAGCTTTTCAGACTTATAACTAACTGTGTTGGAATACACTCTTCTGACTTATTTTTCCATTACCAAACTATTTCAAGTATCCATCCTTTTCAAAGGCATGCAGTAGCTGTGCATCTGACATTTATTCTTAACACAACTACTGTGTCAGAATGAAAAACAGCAGAACACAATTCTTTATTAGCAAACACCTCTCTGTCACCAAATACACCCCATAACCAACATGTTAAGTAAAAGCTCTATAACACATTTTGTAAACATTTCTCACTAACTTGTACCCATTTCCTTTTATGAAATACTCAAACGTTGTTTGCTGCTGCAAACCATTTACTGCAGGTTTCACTTTCTATTGAAATTGGACAGAAAAAGCAGTGAATGAAATTACAACCAATCTAACTACCAGAGCATTCTTCAGGCTAAACAAACCCTGAATTTTTAATACTTAAAGAAACAAGCAGCAACTACTGTCTTTGAAATGTTATCATCTGGGACTTTTCACTCAAGCACACTTCTGCTTTACATAGGAGAACTACCAACCGTATACAGCTGGCAGGTGGTCTCCCACTTGCCTGCACGAAGAGCGGGACTCTACAGACTGAGCAGAAAAATAATGGTCTGGATTTCCACCAGCATACTAACATCTCCCAGGTTTGGCCCCGTGAAGTCATTAGCAGCCAGTCTTGCAGAATGCTTACACTTGCTTGACTAACTCTTCACAGGAAATCCCAACACTGCATAATAGATGGCTTAAGCCACCATCTCCCTAGCTTGCAATTTGTGCCTCTCAAGTAGAGTTCAAGAGTGGCCCAAATTTCTCTGGTGGAGGTTAAGCACAGACACCCTTCAATAATGTTTTAAACTCATGACATATTTATATCTAGAGACTAGAAGACATCTTTCAGTAAAAGAGAAGTTCAGCTATTTCAAATCATTCCAAGGAAAAGATAGGAAGAAAACACCAATTACACTTTCTCTAACTTTTTTTATATTGGAATGGAGCAAAGTCACCAACTTTATTATTTTAAAACTATGCATAGATAATGTATGAAGTTAGTTGAATTGCTGTTGTCATCAATGCATACAACAAAAAGATATTTGGGAAGCAACATAGGGACTGATAACTATTTCAAGTTGCTCACTTCTTAATATCCTTTTTGTTTATTTGTTTCTGCTTCTTTGCCTCCTAATCTTTGATTTTTTTATCAAGATGCAGTCAGCTAAGATTCAAAGTGAGCTGCAGGAAAGAGTAAGAAAAACAGATAATAGTGAAAAAATATGTTCTAGGTAATTCATAGTGTTGCTTCTGTCAATTTCTTGCTCAGACAAAAGGCCAGTCACAGAGGAATGACACTGCACATTAGGAGGAACACAGTTTACCAGTATCGTAGTAATTAAGTTTGTTGTAATCAAAACTCTTCAAAGATGCATCAGTAAGAAACCGAATGCTTTTTTATGTAGATCCTACACAAAATCATTTCCCATTTTAAACAGGGTGCCCAGTTTAGTATTACTTTTGAATAAGCATCCTACTGTATCTTGAACATAACCTCATACAGCTTATTTTGAGACAGATTTAAAAAAAAAAATCAAAGATCTTCTCAGATTCTTTCTGTAGCCTTCATTAAAATCTCAAGTAGACAAGTAGAATTGAAATATGTCAAATGGGTGGATTCAGATAGATCCAAAGCTAGAAAATACATAGCAGAAGAAAAAGAGGTAGAGACAAGTAAAACCAGGAAAGAGCATAAAGGCCCAACAAACACAAGAAGTGATAAGCCACATATTAAAGAGCTGAATGAATACTTTTACAGTAAACACAGCATAAACAAACAAATCATGAAGATACATTCCTTAAAACCAAAGGAATGTGGTGGCACATGTATTTTTCAACAAGAATAGCAGACCACTTTTTGCATGCTAATTAAGCATGCTAAAGTGCATCAACACTAAAGCACCTTATACAGCCTGTGGTCACCTATTACCTAAAAATCTGGAGATATTGTACTATTTCAATACAGCAGACAAGCACATGGGCTGTCCTTGACCTGCTTCTATTTAAATACGATAACCAAAGCTGCTCTGTCTCTTACCATCATTTAATAGTAATAAATAGTAATAGTGGCTTACTTCTTCAGATAGAAGAGTAGCCAAGTGTTCAAAACAACCCACCCAACCCTATAAAAAGACTATACTTGAGTCCACATGGCTTAATGAAACATTAGATTTGAGTATGACTGTTACAAGCAGACACAAAGTGTAGTCCAAACCGTTCGTGAAGTTCTCTCCCTAGAAATATTGATATAAATTCTAAACAAAGAGGAGACAAAGCAAAGCCTGAACATGACTTGCACTGGCACAAGTGTTTTCTCATGATCTAAAAAAGGATGTGCAGTCAATCATGTCAGAATGTACTATCACGTAAAATTAGTATATAAATGAAGAACGCAGTTTTAGATCTGAAATGGAGAGCACCTTAAAAACATCCGCTCTCATAAAACAAGCCCTGAACTCAATGCAAAGTCCAGTCTGAGACTGTCATGAAGTAGTTTGGGTAGCAATAGATGTTAATGACAAAACATTACTTGTTGCCACAGATGTTAACTTTGCTACAAGCATTAAAGCTCATAGCTCTGTGGATTGGATCAAGTCTTCCCCACCTAGGCTGTGGGAAATTAGCTAGGAAACCAGAACAAACGACTACACTGGGTTTACCCAATTCCTGGCTAGGGAAATAAAAGGCTGATGTGCAATGGATGGTGTTCCCCAGAACTGAGACCATGCAGTGACATCAAGTTCTCTTTCTTCCCTTCATAACTTCCAAACTATGAGTGGAATGAACAGGAACAAAACAGAAGGAGGGAAAAAGAAAAAAAAAAACCAACCTACTAGGAAATGTCCTTCCTTACACAGTGGTGGTATTTTTTACTCAGAATCTAATACCTATAAGCAGACATGAGGAATATCAACAGAAAGCAAACGTCTCCCCAGCTCGAAAGAGGCAGAGGATCATTAAGTGAGTAAAAATTGTAAATCCTTTAGCTCTACAACTGCGCCCTACTTCAATCTCTGACTTGAATATTTAATTTGCACCATTGATGACAAAAATAGAAGTGCATTGGTTCAAAAATCACCAAGCCTTTCTAAGTCCAGTGGAAAAACCAATCTTGCATCTTCCCAAGATGTGAAATTCAAACACAATTTACAACAGGCTTTTTAGGCTGATGTCAAGCCCATTTATGTGGTAACTGGAAACAGCAGAATGACCAACAGGCCCAGGTAACTGCAATAGCCCTATAGTATTTGTTTCTAGAGACATTATAATTTTATGCCTATGTCATTTGAATCTCAAAATCCCAGAGCAGAGAGAAGAACAAGCAGAGAACACAGGCAGCAAGCAGGAGAATCCAGGTCAAAGTGGGAGAGGGATTCTCTTAGAAATTAACTATACTGCAAGCATGAGAGAGCATGGAGCAGCTTATACAAATCGTACTTCAACTTCTCCTCTTCCCCCCACTCTTCTATCTATCCACTGCACCAACAGAAAGCTGTCATGCTTCTCCTCTTTGGAAGCCTCCAGGCTTTGGAAAAGGGGGAGAAAAAAAACAAACAAAAACCCCACGTTTCCTATCCTTCTTAGAGGGTGAACAATTTCACTATTACAGAAAAAAGATACACACAAAACTCTTCAAAGTTCATATGGACTTCATCTGCAAGTCACTCATTTATTGCCTTCTGGTTTTATTTATAGTTTATATTTGTGTTACTTTGACTAATATTTATAAATTCAGGAAGTTTTGGGTTTAGTTGTCAGTTTCACCATCAACTTTTGGTTACTGAAATGCTTGTATTGCAAGTACTGCAGGGAATTAATTCCCTATTTAAAAATAAGGTTTAAAAACATTTCTATAAACAAATGTGTGAGAAAACATAAGTCTTAAACCCTGTCAAACCTATGCAAGCTCCAACTGTCCTCTTCCTCCAAAACTTCTTCCACCTCAAAAGAGAAATGCATGTTACCAGAATTCAATGCTGAGTTCAGTGTCTCCAGGATACGTGAATCAGGTACACCTAACATTTGGACAAAATCATCTTAACAGAGAAACGTGCTCAGTTTTATTCTCTCATATTAGCAGTTTCTCATTAACCTTGACTTGCCAAACCTGGTCACATTTGCTGAAAAACTGAACAGAAGCCTACATGATATAAGGACTCAAAGTCTTCTGATACTTCCAGAACAGCCCAAGCACTCCTTGGATGAGAATTTTTCATTAATGATCAAATATCTGCAGTATGTTCAACACCTTGTGATGTGGTCAGAAATGAAGATTATCATTACCGTTTTCACCAACTGGAAGCAAACATTATAACTTGAAAAAGTTATGCCAAACTTTTAAGAAATTCATGAAGACTCATTTGGAAAGACCAGTGAGGTGATAACCCACTGCTATTCTGTCACAAGAACATACGAGACCATAATCCTGAAATATTCAGGCCTAAATATATACATAATATATATATGTAGAAGCTATAAACTCATGCTAATGGTTTTAGATTCACTGAAGTTATATGCCTAGCAATTTGTACAGACTCTTTGGTGATGATCACTGCAACAAATTATTACAGATAAGTGGACTAAATTTATCTGGTGTTTGTAATGGTTTCCACTGTCACACCATGGCAATCTACTTCTATAAATTTTCAAGGACTTTTCAACCTTGATGAGCTATACCATTATTCATCCCACTCGTTCACCCACCCCATCACTTTGCCCAAAACTTTTATGTTCTTTGGGGCTGGAAGTCATTTTTTGTTATGATTTAAGGGAGGCTTTTAGAGAGGCTGAGTGCTTGACCTTTATGTAACTCTATACAAACAGAAATGATATCTAACACATAAGGTCTTCTACACATGCCAAGCATTTCAGCAGTTTTGCAACAGGCTAGTGTTTTCTTGCTCATTTTGTCCAAATGGACAAGTATCTCCAATGGAGAAGGAAGCTGAAACCTGTCCGTATCTTCTGTTTCTTCATTCTCCCACATTCACAAGTACACCTTGAAGGAGTTCAAGTGTCATTCATCCCAAACCAGGCCATCTCACCAAAACATTTGAAAACATTAAAATGCTACTCATAAAAGCACTTGTACAGCCAGTTTCTTGAGCAAACCACTAAGCTCTTTTTTTTATTCTACCACTAAAAGAGCTCAGAGAATGAAGATACAGAGCTCTGTTTTTAATGACTGCCTTGTTTTTACCAGTTCATTTCTCTTTCTCTATTTTTATATCTTTACAAAAATATGCCATAATGTCTTGGCATGTTACCCAATGTTCTGCAGTTTTAATATGATTCTATTAGTGAAAGTGCTCATATTTTGCTCTATTACCTCACTCATTAAATTTGTCAAATAAAACGTGAAACAACTGAGGTTAATCTCAAATGCTTCAGTTTTATTGAAAATTTCCTAAACATTTCTCCTCCTCTCTCTTCCTGGAAAGGTATATAACTTTTTATAATAACTGTTGCTCTTTGTTGTGTTGATTTTGGTGTGTGTATCTCATGCACATCTGCATGATCTTCCTGGAATCTGTTAAACCTAAGGGAATAATAATACACCAGGATCCTCAACTTCAGCATGACTTTCTGCTGCATCATAGCCCGGATTTCCTTTGCGCTAAGATAGTGACTAAAATGATCACAAACTACATAACCTTAGTATATGCACCGAGTATTTTCACAGCAGTTGCTTGCTTTCACATAAACCAGCCTTTTAAGCGTCACTGGAGAGTTAGCCACACTAGACATTATGTTATATGCTTTTAACCAATTAGATACTTGTTTGATTGGTAGCAGTTGATATTTGATCCCCTTGTTTGCTTTTTTTAAAGTCATGATTGAATATTGTATGTTATTTCTAGACATCTATTGCAGGACCCCTACTGGGGGGGGTCTATGGCTATGTTCATATTAGATCAGTTATATCATAAAAAACACTCTGTGCTCAGTTATACATTGCTTAGAATATTTAAAAGCAGAGTACACAAAGTTCTTTTTCTGCCAATATCTGGACACCATTTTCCCCCACAAGACCTCAAACACAGCTCTCCAAGGCCAGGGAGCATCCATTGACATCAACGGGCGCTGGAACTAATCCTCAGATTCCCATTTCTGCAACACATTAGTTGCAAACTTCCTTCAGAGAATAGGGATAGCAACAATTTGTTACGGCATACCAAACAGCAAAGGCTGCTGTTTGAGCAGCGTGCAAGGCTCGCAGAGCCGAAAGAACAAGTATCAACATTATTTGTTGATTCTGGCACACAGGTAGAAAGGAAGAACCTGACAACCCTGCGCTAGTGAAAAATGACTCTCCAGCATGGAATTCGTAATGAAAACACTGTCTGGCACCCCGTGTGCGTGGGAGGGCATTTCATGCTCTGTCAGGAACTTAATGCAGCAACAATGAAATGTACCGATAGAAAGGTGAGAGAGTGGGAATGGGTGAACACTGTAGAACTCAAGGAAAAACAAGTTTTATGTAGTTTTAGAAAGCATGATTTAAAAACTTTCCTATTTCTGTGTAATGTAGCCCCTCTTTCAATCACAGTCAGTCTAAAAATAAGAAAATCTGTGCTATTATACTTAAAACAGAAGAAAACCCTCATCTTGTAACAGCTGATACCAATACCCATACAGAATGTACGCATTAAAAACATACTGATGGGGTTACCCACTTCCCTGTTTCTTTACCTGTTCTCCAACTATCTACATGTTGCTACTTCAGCTTCACCTCTGATTTCCATCCACACCGCGTATACTCTTCTTCTTCTCTAATCACCGGGAGATCAAAGAGTCTCTTTGTGCAAAGTGGAGCACAAAGTTCAAGTCAAATTTTCATACATTATGTCAAAGCATCTGAAAACAGCTCATTTACCCCTAGCTATTAAATGCAAGTTTCACCATTACATCAAACATTTTGTAACCAGTATTGCACAAGGCTGTTAAAAGTCTTATGACTATATAGGCAGTATACAGCTGCTACTTCTACCATGCACAGGGTTTTGCTGCCATTTTCTTTAAAAAGTTGAAAAACATCAGAATATTTTTTAAAAATGAGAGTTTCCATCACCAGTCCATCATCTGATTTTTCCCTTCAGTCTTATTTCCTTGAAGGCACATTGTTCATCTACAGTTGACACGCTTCTCCTGTTCCCTCCACTAGCATGCTTAAATAGTCATTGAAATCTGTCATATTAAGCAGAATATTCCATCGTAAGACAACAAATTCAATAATTTTTTTTTTTATAAATTCAATTGAAGCATTTAAAAGTACCATATACACAAGGCTTACGGAGTCACCTCAGCTACAGTTTATTTACATCTCACCACTAATAACTACTTGCCAACTTCTGCCATCAAGACAGTTTCCAGTACATTCAAATGTGTTAGAGGCTGTAGATATTGCACACACTCATTCCATCACCTATTTGGTCAACAGTCTGGAAAACAGACTGTTTCTAAACCATATTACCCTTTTTGTTTGTGCTTGTAATCATTTTAAGATCATTCATATTTTATACAACTTTAGGGAGAGCAGTTCAAAGAATTCTTTTAGAAACGGCAGAATGACTTGGTTGCAGTAGCAGGAAAAATCTGCGACACTCTCTTTTTGGCCTTTTGCATATATACCACTTCAATTCAAGAAGGCTGGAGATTTAGGACTATATTGGGGTTGTTATTCGTAGGAAAAAAATAACGAATGGGAAAGTTGAGAAACAAAGAACAACTTGAAAAAGATAAGCTTTCTTATTCTCACCACTGCTACGAGCCATCAGAATTTCCAAAGTAGTAGGTACATTATCAGATATGCAGTTGAAATCCCATGCCACTTTACAGATATTCTCAGCTAACTGTACAAATGTGACACTTAAAACTATAGAAAAAACTCAGCATAAGGCTAGGTATACATTTTAACACAGTTGTAATTTTCCCCTCCACGTTCTTAATGGCCTCAAGTTCACCAACTGCTTTAGGAAGCTGACTACACGCTCATTTGCAGAGGCTAGTAAAATATACATATCAGCCTATCTAAATACAGCATATTGTGCGTGGCAAGCTTCCACACAGGCATGCAGTGGAAACTGCTGAACAGCAGAGCCTTATGCACCTAAAAGTGTGCCCAACACAGCTATTGCAAGGATTGCACAGGCTTGTTCAGTTTAGCACCTCCACCTCTGCACAAGCAGCTGTCACCACACATGTAGTTAGCCTCATTAAAGAATCCTGCACACCAGTGTCTTACAAATTTGTCACTGCATTTTTACCTGGTAGCTTTCCAAGAAAGGTGACAAAGGCCACTGAAGAGGCCGAGACTAGAGAAACCATTGCTTGTAAAGCTGTACCACCATCGCTAAAACTGAAATACCAGCACCAGGAATAATTAGTCTATTTGTGCTATACTGGGCAACAAACACAGTAAAAAATCCATGTCTCTGCATCCAATTTTACTTTGGGAAGAGAAATAAAATACTAAATATTGTGGATGGAAGACAGTATTTTTTTTAACCAATTATTCTACTTACATAAAATTGTATTCTAAAATAAATTATGTTAAAATGATAATTAAAGAGTGCCAGAAACATATTTGTTGGGTTAAATTCAGCCTTAATTCAGAACTTGTTTACTGGGTATTCAATGATGCAGCAATAATAATTTGCACTGTAAAATACTTCTTCAAAACTAGACTATATTAAAAAAACAGGCTGGTTATGTTTACATGGCACGAAATTTGAAACTCTCAGCAATTAATTAGAACATAAATAGTAAAAAATTTCTGTGCATTAGGCATAGGTATCAAATATTTGAAGCAAGCATTAAGATACTTGACTTATTAAATACCTTAAATAAGACATTGCTAGCGCACAGAAAAAAAATCAAAGCCAACAATTTTAAGTCCTCTGCTACTTACACAATCAAAATAAAAACAAATCTCATTTTTAATAAGCAATACACTAAATTTGTAAAAAATAGTACATTTTAACAAAAGCTTTGCCTGAAATGTGATTTATGAGGACAAAAGATATTCAGCATAACTCAAGAACAAGTGGAATTACCAGTTTTATCTCATTTTATACTCAAAGGACTTAAAACCAGCCAAAAGATTCAGAAAAATAATTAGATATTTTGGTTAACAGTAATCACTGAACCATTTCAAACACTCAGTCATATTGCAGCCCTGATTCATACTTGCACTCTTACATCATCTTTACCTCTATGTCTACTTATAAAAAGAGCACTGCATAAAAATTAGTTAGTAAAAGTATGACCTCTTTAAAAAAAGGAATGATGCTTGAAATATACTGAATTTGAATAAATAACTATTTTTGGTGCTACTTCAGGTAATTTTTAGACCCCTTCCTGTGAAATTAGGGTAGTGATATCCTATGACTCAAAAGCAGAAACCAAAGTTGAACTGAACATATGCTGGCAATGACAGATCAAACAGATACGTAGGAGGTTGCGAACAATAGACTGGAAAAAGCTTTTACATATAGAATAACTAATCACATGCTTACAGAATATACTTCAGGCTGTGTAAATTAGAATAGTCACATTAACCCACGATAGCTTTATCTCAGCTTTTCAGCAGGTTAGAAAAAACAACAGATTTAAAAACTAATTGTCAAAAAAAAAAATTTACAAGGGCAGATACATGGGTGAATTTCGAGCACTTGAGACTAAAGAAACATGCTCTGTGCCCTATGGTCTTACAATGTATAGGCCCAGGGTTTCTGATTCCACACTATTTATGTCAAAAGTGATTTCACCAGACAGTACTCGCCCACAGTTTGCCATCTTCACACATTTAATTTACCTTTAACTCAGCATCTTTCCATCCGTTTTTTTAATTTATCTATGCTTTTCACACCTTCAGAACTTTCCTATCAGGGATTTCTCTCTGCCCTTTATTAGCGCCTCCAATGTAAATCTAATTCTTCTGCTTTCTTAAGTCTTCCCCATTGTTTTTTTACTAATGAATGCTCATCCATTAGTCACAACTTTTACACAACATCTACCATGAAAGTCTTCTATACTCAAGCAGCAGAACACAGGTGTTACTCAGGATATAATTAAAAGGATCCTTACCTTTCCAAAATCTCTCACATCAAACAAATCGAATGCTTCAAAAAGTTCACTTTTCTTCATCCCAAATACTTCGCAGCATGCCGAAAGAAAAGTCCTTATATTCTTCAGGCAAAGAAACTAGGGGAAAGAAAACAAAAACACTAAGCATCAAGTGTGTCAATTAGCAACTTGCATACTCACTTTGGTCACAAATACATTACAAAATTCACCGATACAATTATTTCTAAGTCAGCACTTCCACTATGCTGTGATCTTCCACTGGTTCTAATTCAGCCATAAAAGTTCCCTTCAGGCTCAAAAGCATTAACCAAATTCTGAGTAAACACTTTGTGAACAAAAACTATTTTCTCTCTTTCTACATAAAGAGAAATGACAATATGCTACTAGATACAAATTAGTCTAAATACAGACTTACTTTTCAGTTCTCTACAGACAGCATGGAACAAAACAAATAAAGTTACCTTAATAAAATTATAGTAATAGGAAACTAGAGTAGTCTAGTTTGAATGTTTAACGAACACACATGCACTGTTTTAACACACTGAAGACATTATGAATACATATTCGCCATCTGGAACACAGGAGCAGATGAAATTTGCAATTGAGAAGTCATTTACAATTTATCTAGTGGAGATTTAAGATCCTCAAACCACCTTGATTTCTGTACTGAATCAAAGGCTATTTCCCTTGAAGTTATCCACACGCACCAATGATCATCTGAGTCTGCAAAAAAATCAAGCTTCTGCCACAATGCTCTCCTTATAAGGCTTTTAATGCATTTTCCTGTAGACTATTTTTTTTAAAGAACTTACCAGTACAAAAGACAGTAAGTATCAATAACACTGCAGTAACGAAAGAGGGATAGTTGAAAAGCGAAATATCCATTTTTGATAATGTTTAGCACCATAAGATATAGTTCCTCATGAGGACATTAGCTCCATAAAGATGCTGTTTTAGAGTCTTACGATCCACTATGGAGTACAGTTCAAAAGCAAATACAATATTTATAAGCAACAGTATTTCAAATGACCCAGCACTGTGCTTTGAATATGCATTTTAAAAGTACTGATACAGCAACTCAATATTAAAACTGAGTTCCTAAGAGTTCTCCATTTTGTAGTGGATTCGTAAGAATGACGATCATTTACATTAGGATGGATTATAGAATTGCTCTATATTCCAACTTAATGTTGTTTATAAAAGCAGTATTTTTGATATTAATACAGACTAAGTGTCACAGCCATACCTTTCCTGAGTCAAAAGTTAATAAATACCCAAACTGCTTACTCAGACAAAGTATGTCACTGCTTTATCTTCAGCATGAGATGACAAAATACCAATTCAGTAGGGAAGCCCTACTTCATGTCTTACATAGAACTAACCAGCCAGACACAGAAAAAGCAGAGCACCTGACAGATCAGATATACAGCAAGGTTACAGATGTGAAAGCACTGACTCAACAAGAGAAGCTTCAAGAGTAGACAACTCTAGCAGACGGTTGTGGACATCACGACAACAGCTGACAAACTCATCGCAAAGCATCACAAAAGCAATCCCTGCACAAGCCGAAGCTCCCAGGAAGGCTTCTGTGACTGACAACTGCCACATCAAGTGTAAGGGGCCACAGATGTACCGGGTGGAGCTTTAGCCTCCACCCTTCCCTCCACTCCAAACAGCCCCATCTGCACATGCTCCCAGCTCACATGGGGCAGCCGGTGCTGGGCAACACTGCATTTATGCTGGACTGCTTTTATGCCACGTGAAATTTGAAAAATGAGTCTAGTTTGCTTAGTCAATATCATAAGCTTCTCTGGTTTTGCAAAGATTATAATTTTCAAGCCAAAATTACAGGGTTAGAAGGCTAAGAGATGTAAAGCGTATGTGCTTCTTCCACCATGACACTGGCAGAAAGAACCAGAAGATGAGCTGGTTTGGGAGTACACAGCTTTAAAAAAAATGATGGTACATACAAAGTGATTATTGTTTTCGGATTTTTTTTTTCCCCCAGGTTTTTTATATTTTTCTTAAAAGCCATCAAGGGCCACCAGGATTGTCCAATACAGAATACTGATTCAACCTGAATACCGATTTACTTTCTTACATTGACATTTTCACAAACACTGACAAATTCTTCCTCACTGGAAAACTCAGCTGCTTTTTTAGAACCTAAGTTCTGAGTTTAGATTAGTTAGTGCTGAAGTCTGCCAGTGCAAAGAAAGCTTACAGCTGCATTAAGTTGTTTACTCTAACGAGAGCAAGAAGTTAAGGGAGAGACAGGAGCTGTCATGGGCCTAAAATCTGGCCTAGATTTGCTAGAGAGCATTGTAGCGAGGCGCATTTAGCTTCTTAATATAGCTAAAAGAACCGTTTATGTATCAGCAGTTATGCACAAACAAAATGCCCTTCCCATTCTGTAAAATTTCTCCAATTATTCTTAACAGAAGTCTCCTACAATAAAAGATAAAGATGGCAGCATTTTTCAACAAGATTTATCTGTTACTTCAAATTCAGAGGGAATTCTGTGACATCAGCCTTTTGTGTTTAAATTATCATTACTATGAATTATATGCAAATAGATGGGAGATCATATTACAAAAAATTAAGTTTCCTTTAGCCCATATGTTTTAAATGGTGCCTTTAGCAGAACACGCCTCCTGGCAAAAAAGTCTAACCCCCTGCTAGTTCAAAGACTCTTAGTGAGTTTAGTTGGGCATCTAATGATTTAGTATCCACCAATTTTCTCTTGTAAAATGAAAATGAAAGGGTTATTACTAAACTATTAAGCTAACCACAGTAGCTACCAGGATAAAACTGTGAGACTACTAAAACCAAAAACGTGTTCATATTTATATGCACTCATTTTGCAATAAAATAGATTGGGGGGGGGGAATCTTTAAAAAGAACTCGTTATACGCTACTCATGTTTTGGAAGAGTTATTTGATTATATTACCCAGAAAACTTTCAGAAAGATTTCCAAAACTTTATATTGCAATCATCTAAAGAAACAATTTTCCTCAATGAAAACAAAGATTTTTATCACTGTGGTTATTGTATGAAGAAGTACAAATTAGTAAAAGAAACCTGCAAATTAAAAAAGGGCATACACCTAAAATCTAGGCAGTTCTATAAAAGACAACCCTCCTCGCTGGCAATAACAAAAAGACACCATCAGTCTTGCAGTCTCTCATTAGTAAGTACAGTCCTCAGGACATTTGGAAACCTACTACATTATTGTGTTTCTCTTTCAAAGAAAAATATTATACTTCGGCACACCACAAGGGAGATCATTAAAGACAAACAGCAGTTGGGTACCCAGTTCTCTTAGAGATGCAAGAAGAGCTAGACATCCTTCACTTGGTCTAATCTCTGAAAGTCTGCTCCACAGGAAATGTTGTCTTTCAGTACACAAACTGGTTTCTTTTCATTAAAAGATAACATAACTTAAAAACATTCTCTTGAGTTAATGCTGCCTTTTTTTTTTTTTTTTAAATTACATGGCTGTATTAGGAGACAGTAGTCCAGACTTCTTAATACATGCATCAGTAAAAATATTGCAGTGCAGTAGTACAAACCATGAGTCCGAAAAAGTTTACACCAGTGAAAAATGCAGCTTATATGTGGCTCACCTCCAGGTATACCATGAGATGAGAGCACACCCAGCACCCAGAGACGGACCGACAAAATCACAAGCTGTTGGGGTTCACGACCCTGAGAACAATTTTCAATATTAACATCTGTAGATTATCAAGACATTTCTAAAGCACCCTAATGTTTCACAGCATAAGTAGTTACACTACAACAAACAGATAATGTTATCATCGTCAGGCTGCTGAAATGGTACAACTCTTGTGATAAACCACTGTGTTTTTATGGAACAGATTAGAGTTTTCATGGCCTCTGCTCCATTCTGCACTGAGATTAATTTTCTAAGAGGCATTAGCACAACATTTATTGAAATGAAAAGCAAGTTTGCAAAAAAAAAGTCTACGACCTAAAAAGGCAGGTATGGTTTATATAATTGGGACTGTATTTGTCTCAACAAATGGAAGAAAGTGGAAGAGAGCAGGCAAACCAAAGTACACTAGGATCCACAGAAAAAGCATGCTGTTTTCTACCATAACATTTGCCACTTCACACAAGAAGAAACATTTATTTGAGGCTTTTTCAACACAGTACATGGTTATGTGTGCTGACAGAAATGTATAGAAATATTTTACAAAGAGTACTGAATAGAAATGATGAATTAGACACAAAAAGTACAGGCAGGACTCTAGCTGCCCACAGGGAAGAGGGATTTCTCTAAGAAGGCCTCTAATGAAGTGAAAGATGAAATGCAAAAGAAAAAAGAAAAAAAAAAATCAATTTCATATATCCTCTATTCATATAATCTTAGAGGTATTTCTCAGAAAATATATTTTAGCACTAAAGTACTTCAATGGAATAAAAGTCTGTTTGGTACAGACCATAATATTCAGTATCTAGATGTATCTTTTGTACTAAAAGCACTCCTAAGGGTGTTCAGGGACCAATACAGATCAAATTCTCCCGTGAGACATTTATATGACATTCCAACATAGCAACACCAGTCAGGCGAGTGAAAACTGAAAGGCCAAGAAATAACAAGTATTTAGGAAAGACAGAGTTCTAATCCACTTTCAACTTTTTTTTTTACATTACCAATAGGGGAAAAAACAGCTATTTGTATTTATTTCAACTTCCACCTCCTTTTCATTATGGTGATTTAGTCACAAGCAAGGAAGAAAGCTTGGGTAGCTGGCAGTTTCCTTGTATTTGTATCTGGATCAACAGACATTCACACTGCATTTAGGACAAACTAGAGAACATACTGAAGCCTGAGCATCTGAGACAGTCTACATAGATGCTAGGCTATAAAGGGGTATTAAAAAAAAACGGATCAGTGTCACTCTGTGTCAGGGAAGGTGGTTTTTTGTCCAGTGTGATTCACTTTTGCTGACATTGTATACCCATCCCTTCATCACCACGCTTCCCAGGCTTTTTTGCATGTTGCCTTCATGGCCCCGCGCAGACTTCAGGAGGTTTCCAATAACTGCACGAGAATTGAGGCCAGTCGCTCCTAGCCACCATCACATAGAAGCTATGACGAAAGAGCAAAAACATAGAAAAAGAAGGACCCTGCTTAGCCAATTGTCTATTAAATCCACCTTGCCTCTGTGGCAGAAATAAGGCATGTCAATCAGGGAAAGTCCAGAAATCTTCCCCTCTTACTCCTCTAAATGGCACCACTTTATAAACTACACAGCTGCAGCTATTCGCCTTTGTCTAGTCTTTAAACAGCCTCATAGGCATAAACAAAAAATGGTGAGGTTTTATGTAACAGCAAGCATTTTATGACAAAAATAGTTGAGGGAAGGCCAGACATTCAAAACACGTATATAAAAGGGAAGTAATCAGATGAGCAAATTCGGCTTCAATTCACACATGTCAGAAGGCACAATCACTTTCTTTTTTTAATTTGTGAAATACTAACGTTACATGCAAGGAGGTACATACGGGCTTGTAAAGATGGGAGATTTTTCTATCAGCCATTTATGGTCTTAGAAAAGCAGAATTACACAAGAATGGAAGGCAGAAGAATTGCCGTAACACCTACATGCTCTTCCTACACCTCAGCACTTACTGCAAAACATGGGCTCCTGACCTTTCCTATCCCTTTCTGGGATGCTGATGAGAACAGATTAGCTGGGAACATCTCATTTTGATTTCCACTCTGTTCCTGAGAATATATGCAAAATGGAAAATAATGCAGTTATACCTCTTGAGGAAGAGGAGAAATGTGAAAATTGCCATAATGGATTTAACTGGAAGAATTGCTTTCCTACATTCTGTCACCAAGCTTGATATGTGCAAGTTGTTTCAGTTAAAGAAAGCACTGAAACAGAAGAACTTGTCTCCTCAAAGAAGTTGATTAATGCCCTGAGGGTTGCAGATTTTTCTCTTCTCACTTGTTTCAGTATTCGTTGCAACAACTGTGTTGATCGGAGTAACATAAATTCCATACTAACACTGTTTGAATCCTGCTAAGTCCAAATCTAAGAGAGAGATCCAGGAACTCCCTACTGTGACCAAAGAGCACTATCACCTCTTCTAGCCACGAAGTGAAGCTACTGTGACCATAGAAAAGCTACACAGCAGCAGACCAAAATTGTACCTTGAACATAAAAAAGCAACAGTAACTACAGATACAGACCCAAGAGTTTCATCAGCTCCTACACAATGTGTGCGCACAGGAAATGTCTAGCTTCCTTTAAATTCTTTCAGCCACATCCAATAAAGGAAGAAAATCAGGTGCTTACAGCTACAGCTGCTCATATATCAAGGGCTCCTTTCCGTAAGTCAAGCTGGAGGGTTCCCCAACACATGCCATCTTTGACAGACCGATCCCAAAAGCAGGGTTACCAAACTAGGAGCACATTATACCTCTATTACATGACAATTTTTTTTTTTTAATATCTGTACATTCATTAACATCAGATTACTAGGTACTCAGACAAAGCAGAGGCCCGCTGTGGTCCTGACAGAATAGTACATTCAGGGTTAACAATTCAACACAGAAATCATTCCTGGCTCCTTCACAGATAGCAGCAGCCAAAGCAGATTAGATTAGTTCTGCTCTGCCAACAGGAGTAATTATCACTACATGCAGTAAAAAACAGCTGTAAGGATTCTAAGTGAATGAAGTACGGACCCACTGATGAAGTCTTAATTCAACATCTATTAATGTCTTTTCCTAAGCCAGCAAGAGGGAAAATAGCAATATCAGAGTCAAGAATGGAAGTTTTAACATTTCTATTGTTCCTATACGTGCCTCTTTTCTTGTAAAGATCTTTAAATCCAGAGTCTTACTGAGGGTCGGCAATGCAAAAGGGCCATAAGGAATTTAAAGACCAAGTCAATGCTAGAGGATGAGTGCTCCTATTTTCAGTAAGCAAATGAAAGCTACAAGGCTGTCTCCAGAGTTGTTTTTTGTTTTAAGTGTCACAACACCACAAGTAAGCATTATTCTTTTTCTCACTCTTAGATAAAACATATTAACTTGCAAATTACATTTAAAAAAGAAACTAACACACACAGGAAGAACACATCATTCACAGCAAAGGAATTCAGTTTTAGGTTCTGCATTTGGCCTCTTGTTCTGCAAACCTCTCCATCATTCAGATGATCAATATTTTTAAAGCTCTAAGCAGGAGCAAACAAGCCAAATATGAAATACCTCCTAACCTTTGCTCTTCAAAAGGTTATGAAGCAGATACACTAATAAAGATGGAGGAGACAGCACAATGAGTTTTGGAAGAGGCAGACTCATTCTCAGTATCTCAGTAGCTTACAGCCTATACCTTAGCTCTTTGTGTAGTCATTTTGGGGTAACAAAACATGCAAGACTGGTACCATTACATAACTGTGAAGAATTTTGCTAAGCAATGTGCTGTAAAAACATACATACATAAATACACAACAACAGACATTCCTTAATTCAGAGAATTAAAGAATAGCTAGGGAGATCTGTAGTGTTACTAGCTTACTAGATGTGGGCATTCTTTGAGGGCCTACACAACACATAGGATTCTGTATGAACTATAAACCATATTAAATTCCATTGAACCACTGCTAACGCAGTATGAATATTAATAGCATGTTCTTTATTTGCTCAGTTAATGTAGTAATTAAATATTCATAGAAAAGCTCTTCTTAAAATTCCTAACTGACTACTATTCAATTGTGTCTATTGCACTTTGGCTTGAGTATGAAGTTTTGTTTATGTACGTTTGCTCTTCTCTGAACTCCAAAGAAAGAAAATGGAAATTGAAACTTGAAAAAAAACCTGAGGAAGCACAAAGGATGCTCACCTTTTATTAGTACTGATATGGGGTGAACAGCGGGCAGAGAAGAAAAAAGCTGAGGACTTGTCATGCATTCCTGACTCTCTCCTTGGCTGTGCTGGCACTATAACATTGGTTAAGCAAGGGAGGGCAAAGAAGCACTGACATTGTCTGTGTCTCTTAGGCCAAGTACTCCCACAAGCCATGGAACTGGCAACTTCCAGTCAACGGTCACTGAAACACATTCAGCAAACAGCTTCCACGTCCTACCATCTAGGCTGCCTGAAGAAGCAATAAACCTCTTCTCCTTTACCTATTGCAAGATGAAAAATAAGAGCGCGCTTTGGGAAAGCACACAGTCACTAAACATATGGGAATTTTTAGACCATAGAGCCCCAACTACAGGAATTCCCCAAGTGTAATTGGCAAGAGGCACAGGTGTGAGCTCAGGACAGCATCCTGTCGCAAAGGGCTATTTTTTGAGGAGCCCTTTGTTCCCCACTAGCAAGACTTACCAAGTCCATTCTGCAGTACCTTGTCAAAAAGAACAGAAATTGGAACACAGTATTGAGTATGCAAAGTGCATAGAGATTAGCTAGGGGGTTCCCGTGCTTAGTTACCTTTTCAAATGACTAGCCCTATCTGTCTGTCTTACATCCCGAAGTTGCATCCCTAAAATGTCTTTCACTAAGGATCTCAGTGTCTTTACAAACAAATGCAAAAAGAAGGAAGACAAAGGGAACACAGAAAACAGTCCTGAGGAGAACAAGAATAGGAGGAAGACAGCAGCAAGTAAATGAAAAGAGGACCACAGGAAAACGAACAGGAAAGGGACAGACACATAGTGAAACAAAAGTTTAAAAAAATCAAAATAGACCAACAGAGAGAAAGATCCAGTCGGAAGGACCACTGAAGTAAAAAGGAACTTGACTCGCTAATGATTCAATTATGCGAAAATATGAAATAAAAGCCAAACACAAGAAAATGATGTGTTAAAATGCTTCAGGCAAAGCTATTTATGAAACTGCCATTTAAAGTAAGACAGTGGTCACTGTGCTGTAAATTGTATTTACAATTGTGACATGGAAAACGCTTCTGTAAGAGGCAGAACCATAAAGGACACTGATTTTCTGCTAGGATGTATTGTCATTGATCCTAGCGTAGGGTTTCTTAATCACTCACGTTTCAGCTTAGTTGATGAAACATTAGCAGTCGCATGAAACTGTTTTATAGATGCAGAAACCTCAAAACCTACACCTACCTAATGTATTTAAACTGATTGGGCGGGGGGGAGGAGGGGGCAGCGAAGGGGGAAGAAAAAACCTAAAACCTACAGCCTGATACATTTAAAAAGCAAAATGAATAAAAAATCTCAAACAAATTAGCATTCAATGTTTTCATGATCAGAGAAAAAAAAAAATCACGTGCACACTCAAACCACCAAAAAGCTTACAGCTACAGTATGAGATACAGATCTTCACGCTGGTGCTAAAGAGAACACGGAACACATTTGTTTCATGCTGTTACCTTGGCACACCTTGCTGTTTCCATTGTATCTTAGCATCTTTTATTCATGACTGCGTTTGGTTTCTACAAGTCTCTAATGTTAGTGTAATAACATAAGAAGACATCTTAATTTGCTTATACCTATGCAAGGGGAATTAATTTTGGTGTGTAAGAAGCCCCATAAAGGTGTGGCAAAAGATTTTCATATAGGCTAAAGGTCCCTGCACAGAATTAACCTGAAGGATCCACACTTGACTTCAGTTCCGTTACAAAAATACAATCCCTTTTGCTATTTCTACCCCACCCCTAAAAATAAGCACCATTGAATTCATCACCTGAACTGGATCTCCTTTGTGAATAAATTATGGCCCTAGTGCCCTGGACACAGGCCCTACAGATCCAGACCTGGATCTCAACAATGAAATTCCTTCAAAAAGACTTAGTGTGGATTTTTTTAAGATCATTTTTTAAATTAGCATATACTGGCTTGTTCTCTTCTAAGCACTTTAAAAGGTCTCAAAAGCTGTCAACACTGAATCCTGCACGGAAATGCAATACAACAGAAAAAAAAAATCTTCACAGGGTTAGTCAGTGTCTATTAGAGGTGAACCTAACCCAAATAACTCCTATGCTCTTCTATTTCTTATTTGCAGATCACATAGATCATGTACTAGGTCTATGATTTCCAACAGGAAGGAACAACATTCTTGTTATCATTCATTAGTGTTAACATACATGATTCATCAAATATTCTAAATGTTTTCTTGAATTGCGTATGAGTCGTATTTTCCAAGCTCTTGTCATGGAATAAATTCCTGGCAAGACCTTAAGGATGTAGTACAGGTCTCTACAAATTGCCAAATATGAATACGGCTCTCTTCTAGTTACCTATTTTAAAAATCCACTGTTCTATTTTTGCTAGTATGTCACTTCAGGTTTGCAGTTTATTAGACCATGCTCTGTGGCAAGGACAGGGGTTTCTGATATATTCAAAGAACAATTCTCAAAGATTGCAAGGCAAGTAAGTAGAACAGCTAAGTCCAGAAGTCCAAACCCAAATTCCAAACCAGTGGGAATAGCCATGAATGAAAAACAAACTGCAACAGTAGATTTGCAGATTGGAAGTGAAAACTCAGTGGTCGCAACGTGTACTGACTACATTTTTACACCTTGTGATATTTTCTGGAGCTTCAACCCAGCACCAAATGTCATCTTTCATGCACTAGCGCCGTACAGTTCTGATCTCAAAGGCTGAGAAAGGAAGTCAAACTCTTAACTGCTCAAACTTATCATACACTTGCATGGAGCTCCGTCTTACTTATCAGGCTGAGAAAGTTAGATGCTCCTGCAATCTTTATTACCACATACATAGCATTCGAGCATTTCCCAGTAACAGTGATTAATCTATTAAAACCAAATTCAGAGTTTGCTTTACTGGTCCCAGATTCTCATGCAATTATAAGTAAAGCAATGGGTACCAGATATATCATCTTTTTCTGCTCAGCAGTGAAATAAAGTGACCCAGGCTAGGGTGCTGCACAAAGCTCACCTTCATTCACCGAGCAAGCACCAGGTGTTCCACCTGTGTTTCTGCCCTCAGCGAGGATGCTGAAGATCATCATGTCTCCAGACTCAGACCTGAACCAAAGCTCAGATGCTGAAGATCATCGTGTCTCCAGACTCAGACCTGAACCAAAGCTCAGACCAAGTGCTAAGCTCTTCTAACAGCCAAATAATCAAACCACGGCAGAAAGCAAAACAGCTCAACCCTTTTAACTATTTAACAAGGGTTTTTTGTCCCACTCGGTAGGAGGGGCTTTCTGCCCCATTGCCTTGTATTAAAGAAAATTAAGAAGAGAATGGCCCTCAAATCTGTATTGCTCTTGATCGTGACAGTGAGGAAAGAAAGTTTATAATACAAATATTTTAACTGTCATTCCATTGTTAATGGAAAAATCATTTGTTATCTGAAGAGTTTTTTTAATATATCTATTGAGGTGATTTCACCTCTGAAACGTCTTAAACTATAAGCTTTCAGCACATACGTAAAGATTAAAGCAAGAGAAATTCTGATTAAAAATAGGGAATAATGATTGCACTACATTGTAAATAAATTATTACTGTATAAGTAACCTAATTACATAGTAATAAAAATTTATTTATAATCCAATTATAAACCTGCAGAAAAAACACCCCTCTTTCCAACACATCAAAAAAAAGGGGGGGGGAGGGGGCAGGAACAGGGCCTCCATCTTTTTCAGTCATTAGGCCACTGCACTGGTGCGGTGAGAGGCGCGACACCGTCAGCACACTGACCACCGCCGCCTGCCTCGCTCTGCTGACTTTCCCAGCGGCTTCCCAGAGGTGCTGCTGGGGTAGGGAGGGCCCGGGGGGCGGCCGCCCGGGACAGCCCCAGGACAGCCGGCACCCGCCAGGAGGGGGGGAGGCAGGCCTCCGCCATGGCTGCTCCCCTCCGCCTGCGGCTGGAGGCCTTCGGCCACACGCCACCCTTCCCACAGCCGCCCACCCTGCCAAACCCCTCTGGCTACTCCCTGGCGAGCCCGCCAGGACCCATACATGACAGACGGGCTGAACACTAGCCAGAATAAAGGCAAAAGATCGTACTGGATGCAGTGCCCCAGCAGGCCTCCTACTTCAGAGGTTTATGAAACAACTTCTGAGCAGCTGATAAAATTGGCTGGGATGAGACAGGCAATCCCAAACATCCACAAACCACAATCTTCCAAAATTCCTGGCTCAGTGAGGGGAACCACAGGGCCGTTCATTCCCCCTCGTCACGAGAGGCCCCAGCCCAGACACTCGTGCAAGTTCAGGAGACCTTGCTGCCAGGGTCACCCACACCTTAGGAGACTTTGCTGATCACACCAGGAGAATGGGAAGCCTACGGCGATACAACTCCACGAACGTTTCATGTTTCCAGATAACACAGAGCAGGTAAAGCAGTATTAAAAGCAGACAGGTACTATACTACAATTCGTTTTGTCAACGAGATTTAAAGACACAACTCCGCACAGACCATGTTTTTAACCAGCACAGGCCTCGCCTCCGAGAACATGTTCTCGAACAGATGGTGTCACCCCAGGACCTGCAGGATCCACACTAAGTATAGAAACGTAGATATTTCAAGTAAAATACATGTATTTATTTCAACCTACGGTGAGGAAAAATGTTTAATACCATTTATTCCATAAATAATTAAAATGTTCTAAAACTCTGATGCTTTATCTTATACACTACAGCAAGTCTTTCAGAGGAAAGATGTATTTGGATGATTTCTAAGACTGATTTTTATTTGGTCCAATCATTTGTAGTACTGCATTACCTCAAATGAGAGTTAAAACACTTCCAGTGTTAATGACACAGCTTCTTGGAAATACTTAAAAGCTACTACACAGACCACACACAATTTGGAGTTTTGGGGTTTTTTTAAAAAACAAACAAACAAAAAAAAAACCACACAGAACACACAACCTAGCAGAACACACTTTCTAAGTCAGTTTGGTGAAGAAGTATCCCCTCTTGCTCGCTTTAAATATGCTACCTACCACTTCCATTGGATACCCCTCTGTTTCCACACTGGAAAGGACAGCAAATAATTTTCTCTTTCCTCAGGCTTCTCATTCTCCCCCAATGTTGCCTCTTTTCAAAGCTGAAAAATCCTTTTTTTTCTATTGAGCTGTTCCTTACTGTTTCATACCTTTGAAAACCTCTACTGCCCTTCTCTGCACCTTTCTCATTTTATTACATCCTTTTTAAAACAGAAGACCATAACATAATACAGGAGCACCGTGGCTTATGCAGTAGACTGCAATGGCATAATGAGCCATAATGCCTAATAGCATAATGAGTGTTTTGGGCACAAAACAAGCCTCTACAAATGCACTTTGCAAAAACCCTTGGGTGCTACATCCTCCACAGATGTCTACGGGAACGGATTACTGTTCTGAAGAATCTGAGCTATTGAAGTAGATGAAAGAGTGGTTTGATTCATGACTGCAATTCCTGTGATAAACAGGACACAAAAACATTAATAGTTCTCAACTTCCAAAAATTCTCTGAGGGAAAAGTCAGTTAAAACACAACTCTCAATGTAGAGACTAATGTCTTTTCACCCACAACTGTTTTCCACACAGAGTCACTCTGGAATTCAGCCAGTGTTAGGCAAACTGCAGTCCATTTCTTCAGTGACATGTAACCTTCCTAATTAAGGAGTTCAAAGTGAAATATTGATATAATGCAAGAACCAGTAAATTTTAGAACAAATTCTACCATCAACAACATTAATTTACAACATCAACTTAAAATCAGGTGACTCCCTATGAAGCTGCAGTAGGCATCCTTCCTTACAAAGGCTGACAAACAATGAAAGGTAAACCTGACATAAAATGTTTCAGCTGTACATCATCATAGGTCCTTGCTGTCTAAAAGGCTGCATTCACTTACCCCAGCTGTCTGCCAAAATGAAACGCATCATTGAAGGCAGCCCAAATTTGTGTGGAAGATGTGTCAGAATCACATAGACACCTACTTCCACTAGTATGAATTAACAGCTGTGATCATCTCAGGAGAGGCAAATGAGTGAATGCTCATGGAAATTCAACTGTCACTTCTATCTGCGGCACATTTGATGTAACGGCTGAATCATATTGACGCCTTGCCTCACAGTAACCTTTGAAGTACACCAATGAACAGTCCAAAACTTTATTTCAAAGGATGTCAATGTGGCATCTCAAAGTAAAAACAAGAGCATGGTCTCATGAGAAGGAAGGATATATATGAAAAGAAGAAAAAAATTTAAAATAAAATCCTAGAGCACAAGTCAGTATTTATTAGATAGCCTAAAACAATCAAATGATGAATAAACCAAACACTATGAAAGCTCTGCAGTAGAGTATAATTTAGAATTATCTGGACTCTCAGTCTGCTGAGCAATTTGCTACAGTACAATCAGGGTTTTAAATGGAGTATGTGGGCGCCAGTGAGAAGTCTGCATTACTGAACCATACTACGTGCTGAGTCTTAAGATACAAGTATCACATTTTTCTCCAATTCAATTAAGAAAATTATTCTTAAGTTACCGTAATATAGATGTTTCAAACAGCTCATTCTAACCAACGTGAAGGCAGGTTCAGTAAAGAACCCAACATAATCGTTAAAAGATCTGGTCCTCAGTCTTCAGCAGGTAAAGTCCATGGGAGATCATACAAGACCACACATGAAAGCTGCCTTTTCAACAGAGAGCAGCACGGAGCCCAAGATGCGAAGCAAGCCTCCAGTGCACTGTCTCAGGTCCCATAATAATTAAATCCTTCAGCAGTGCAAAAGGCAATCAGCATACTGGCAAAAAGCTTTATTGTTATTGTATATTGGCAGTTCCTGCAATATAGCTTACAAAACCAAAGGGTGCTGATGAAGCCCAGGAGAGGGGCAGGCGGGCAGAACAAGACGTCACACATGAGAGAGCTCCACTTAAATAACGACCTGGGGGACTCTACCACCAATGCCTTGTCATGCACAACTATCTTGCCACCAGGTATCTTCACTCTCTTGGCTACGCAATCACCTGGAGAAAAGAACTACAGAATATTCTACCAAAATAATAATTCCGATTAAAAAAGTACAGCGTGCTTTGAGTTCTGCCACATTATTCCAAGTGTCTGTAGATGACGAACTGGGTTAAGGATCATTTTAAAGTGGTTTAAAGAACTCATCCCAGTCTTTACACTACTGACTTCCAGCTGAACAACTTCAGAACAACACTGCACATATATTGGTGACCTCATGAAAAGCAAATTCCCTGAACCATTGTTAAACACACCTGTAAAAGGTATTCCCCATCCCAGAAAGAAAGGCTGTGTAAATGGTTAGTTAGTTTCATGCTTATATTTTCATCTCTCTTAAATGTACAAATAATATACACATCAGTGCCTGAAACGTTCTACCACAGAGGGGACCTGAGAACCACTAACATAGGAAGTCCTCACACAATGTTCTGCAGGTCTTCTGAACTTAGTGAAGAGGATTGGATCCTGCCTATTCTATTCATAAAATTAATCCTATTAAAATCATAAGGTGCTCATACACATAGAACAAATTAATGAAATATTTACTATTTTAGCAACAGTGTCTGCTAGCAGGACACAGACTTTAACTTGGTTTTATAAATACACTCCTATCATCTTAAATTTAGTACCATCAACAAAATTAAGTTTAAAAAGGCACGCCAAAATCATAGCAAGATACTGGCTATTTGCACAAATCTACATAAAAATCAACAGTCACTCTTGTCATGGCTAAAAAAATTTCTGCATGAGCAGTAACCTATAACTGGTTTCGGCACTGATGCATACGTAAAGGAAAATATAGCAACAATGTAGGGATAGTGAAAGCATCTGCCTGCAAGCTGTAGGCAAATATTGTTTTAAACCTATTGTACAAAAGAACACATGCAAAAGCAATACAAACAGCTGCTATAACATACTTTCAGACCTCTGAACAGTCATCAGCTTACTAAATTGCTTAACAGAACATCACTTCAACGCAAATGATTCCTTAGGTGTTTGTTTTAAATAACATATTGAATGCAAACATTGCAGCTAATCAGTAAGAACATCTAGGAAGACTAGATTTTGTCTAGGAAGCCTAGTATTACATCTGATTTTGTATAGTATTATTTTGTCCTACAGACTATTCAGCTAAATACAATGAAATCTAAATAAAATAGAGTATGATCCTGGACCAGTTACTATCTTCTAAAAGGCATAATAGCTTGGTGAGACAACAAAGCAGGTGGAGAATGGAAAGAATAACAAAATCAATATATATGCAATTTGTAACTGGGAATTTATAACGACGACAGATCTTCCTCTGCCTCTCTATGGAGATGGTTCTCAGCACAGGAGAAGTAAAAAGAGTGATTTTCAGACAAGTGGACACGGTAATACCGCAAGGCTGATTCCTGCCTTTAAGTCAGAGAAGCAGAATAGCAGCACGGAGTCCCTGTAGCAAAAGACAAACTTGTTTGATTTGTTGAAAGAAGATAATATAGTGTGAACAACTACACAGAAAAACTATTCCGCAAAATCCTTTTGAATGGATCAGAATAAGTGAGATTATGTGAAACAAGGGCAGGAGAGTAAATAGGCAAAACAATTAGAACAGACCCTTGCAACTAGTTCTGTGGCTATATTATTCAGGAAATATTTGTATTAAGATCCTGTTTGCTTTTTTCAGAAGCCAGCATTTCTCCATTTGTGACAATAATATGCTACTTCTCAATATGTGTTTTAAAAAAAAAAACTAAAAGTCAGTATACATTAGGGATCTGAAGTATATAGCCTGATTATTTAACTTTTGCACTGCTCATTCATTTCTAAATGAAACCATGAGAGCAGCTACGTGGGTATTTTCTATACCAAGGACTGGAAATTCACAAGTTTGTGACTCATTGTTCCCTGGCTGAGAACAGCTGTGCCACACACAACTGACCAAACTGACTGATCCTCTGAACATGACTCACGGGTCTCCAAAACCTGTGTCGAGATCCGCTACCAGCCAGAGGCCACCCCATCAGGAGGAAAGCATCTCCATACGTATTGTTGGCAAACTCTCCCACAGCTCAACCCTTCCCACATGCTTCAAAAGTCTCCTCAGGGCAGAAAGGGGCACAAGTTATCCAAACATCTGCTAAAGCCTGTTAAATGTATACACTGTCAGCAATAAGCAATGCAAACTAAAGTTCGTAGAAGTCTGTTCTCTGTAATTCACAGAGAAAATTACTCCAAGGATGGCAGGGGGACTAATAAACTGTCCACCTCCTATATTATTTTTCACTATGTCCACCCTATCCACTTATGACAGCAACACCACAATTAAGAGATGCAACTTCTCTACACAGAATTTGTTTTTTTAAGTAAAAAACAAGCAAAAACATCAATTGGATATCAGGGGTAATATTTATCAGTTTATGTAAGCAATAAATGATACATGTAACAGTAGATGATTTTACTTCATTTTTATAAATCACTAGATCTACCCAGCAGGAAATAGTTTCAACCTCAAGAGATTTTAAACTTTCACAACCTTTGAGATATGTTCAAAGCACATTTTGGGGGGAGATCAATTAGCACGATTGCTACTGAAAAGTAGACTGAAAATAATAGATTTGAGGTCAATCCTGTAATGTCATCAGAGAGCTAGAGTAGAAAATAAGTCTTAGATCCTCTGGTTCAAATGAAATTCACTTTTTAACACCAGTATGACTTACCACTGGAAGGTATTTCTGATTTTTTTTTTTTTTTGACAGCTGCAGAGAACTAGTAAAAAAATAAGTTGTCCTACCTCCATTTCTGTCAAAGCCAGTCAAGTTACTGCCCAGACTGTCTGCTAAATGTGGTAATTTCTTGAATGCCATAGAGGATATTGAAGAACATGCATAGGAAATACAAGGACCTCCTAACACAACAACATGGAAATCGCTTCTCCTTTTTGTGAGCCGCTACTGTTTTGAAAACTTTAAGTTTGATGGTTAAGAAAAATCACAGCCATTTCAAAGCCAGCTGGAAAAAAAAAAGGAAACATCTGCTATTCATTTATTTGTTCCTTCTAATTCTTAGAAGACTCCTACCTCCAAAGAAGGTTTTAATCATCCTAAGGCAACCAACAATGTGTTATCATTAATACCAAGGGAGTAGACATAACCAAAATAATTTTTCTAATGTTGACTGAAAAACCCACAAAGTATTTGGTCATCATGCGTCCTTCCAGTGAATCTGTAGCCACTCAAGATCTCTAGCTTACTTCCCCCTTGGGACATTAATAAACTTCCAGTTAGTAATATTAAAAAAAAAAAATCTCAGGCATTAAGCACATCTATAAGTGAATACAGAGACATGATAACGGTTGGAAAAGAATATGACTAAATTAAAGAGTACAACAAATTTTTAAAGCCATTTCCCTAGTTAAAAATCACTCTCACAACTACAAAAAGTGAATAAAGTTGAAGGAAGCATAAAAGAGTGGGCCAGACTTTACAATGGAAAACTTTAATGATGGAAAGCATCAGTGCAACTAGAAAACTAAGCAAAAGCCACCTCCTTCCTGGCAGCATATTTCAGTTCTGAAGGGGCATGTGAGGAAAATTATTCTGAAGTTATGAAGGATCCAATACTGATGTAAAAAAATCACTGACCTGGATTAAGTTCTCATCAGTATCTCATCATGAAACAAATAGTTTAAAGCTGCTCTAGTACTTCAAATGATATGAAACCATAAAATCAGCCAGCGTAGTAGGATGAATGTCACAATAATTATTCTTCAAATAAATGTTCTCCATTAAACCAAGAACCGCATGACAAAATTTTAATTTAGTCCCATGAGAACCTTTAAAAAAATAACTCTCAAATGGTAATATTGAACTGCTTCCCCCTCACAAGGGGAGAAATGATGTAAACAAATGAAGACGAGAGGTGCTTGTTTACGGGACAGTTACTGTCCATTTATGCCTTGACCCTACCGAGCTTTCAATTACAGCACATCCACAGACTTCAGTGGAGTAACCAGCTGGGCATCGCGTCCTTCTCTGCCAGCGATGCCTATGAATTATACCAGGCCTATAAAGACTGCGTCTGTCCACAAAAAGCAAGCAAGCAAAACTCCAGAAACCTGAAGAAACAAATTGTAGTCTGAATAAAATAAAAAAGAGTTTCTAAGTAATCTCTGATGAAGTTACTCTCAAATTTCCATCTAACCTGATCTATAGTTGCCATTAGCTATCAAGGTAATCCCTCAGGGACACCTTTGTGTTGCAAATTCTTTTATCTCACAATACAGATACTTAGTTGTAGTGCTTGTTTCACCTTGAGTATAAATAGTCCTCTCACCTCCAGCCTGGGAAGCAGAAATAAAATTATCATGTCTATCAGCCCCTGAAGAGCGAGTGGAGCTCATTGGAAAAAGAGAGGAAGAAACCATGGAGATTGATGCCCAACACAAGGGAACTGGCTAGCAGGGCTGGCTATTTCTGCGTTGCAAGCAACATAGATAATCAATCTGAGAAGTGGTTAAAAATAACTACCATTCCCATCCCCACCTGTACTCTCAGGACACAACCCCAGAAAAAGATTGCTCAAGAACTGCCGCAGTGGCACAAACCTCCAGAGGCTGGCAGGAAGAGCAGGAATCAAGTGATGCTGCCTTTGAAAAGAACATGTTTCCAGCATCAGTGGCTGATTCGCCCTGCAGACTCCCAGCACTAGCTTTCCTCCTCATCGCTCCTCACTAGAGTGGTCTGCCCCATCACCTGTAGCAAGTAGCAAAACAACTTTGGGGACATGCTCACATATGTTGGAAACCTCTGACTGCAACAGGAAGGAGGCAGAAATCTTTAAAATAATCAGTAAAAGCAAAGCAATGACCATTTACAAAAAGTAGTCACTGAAAAGCACCTTAAAACAGCCCAACATGCGATTGCTGTTCAAGCACTGTCTGGTCCCTTGAAACACCTGTGTTTGCTGGTCCTAAAAGCGTAACTTCCACTCGAGCCCTCCTGCCCAGCACTCTCACCTACGCGGGGAGCAGCTTCCGGAGGAGAGACACTCTCATCCATGCAGGAAACAGATTTCAGAGGATCTGCAGAGGGATGAGGCCAACAGGAACAGTGAAGACAACAGGGCAGGGAAAACAGCTGAAAGGAAGAAAGAGCATCAGGAAAGAAGTGAAAGAGGAAACAGATGCACTGGAGGGACATGAAAATACCAGGGGGAGGAGGAAGGCAAATGGAGAAGGTGAAAGTAATATAGTCCAGATTGAGAGGAGAGAGCACGACCACAGAACATGCTGCAGAACTGAGATGAGTCAAAATGAGGGAGAAGTAGAGAAAGAAGGAAAAAAAGAAAGAAAGAAAAAAAAATTTTAAAAAGAAGCCCAGACCTGTCAGAGCAATACCTCTTACTAATCACAGAGCAGTCTGGGTTTCTGGGCTCAACAGATAAGATCAAGCCACCTGAGTCAATGTAGAAAAATGTGCGGAACAGGGAAAATTGAAAAGAGGTTGTCACTAGCAGAGCTGACAGGAAAATGAAATATCCTATAGAAATCCTAACATTTCAAAATCTGCTGCTCTTTCAAATCAAGATGAAAGGCATTTTAAGTTCATTAAACTTTAACATGACTTTACTGAAACACTGGATTTTGAGGTCAAACTCTAACGATATTCAGCACAAAACAGGAAAAGCTAAATACTACTGCATTTCTTTTCCAAATAGTTTAAAGAAGGTCTCCCAAGAATGGCATTCCTGCAAAACCTTTTTAGGACTAATTTTCCTGTAGCACTGCTCCACCACAGATTTTACAAACAACATTAAATGAAATCACTGTTCCTCACTGGAATGAAAAAGATACATCACTCAGGAGTCATATTTCCAAACATAAACGATTTTGCAAAATATATTTGTGGTCCTGAATGTTGAGCCATGAATTTTGAAAACCATTTTTAAGACTTAAGAGAGCCATTCCCCGCACCTGCCCCCCCAGAGCATGGAAATGGCAACGAGTTCTGAGCCAGAAAGACCAAGTCCTTAATCAATATGACAACCACCGTCAGTAGAACTAGACAGAGAAACCCCACCAAAACATCAATTCTGCCCCAAAGGAGAACATCCCAGCCTTTGTTCACTGCTAATCAGAGGCCACATGAATTCACGGCCAGTGTTATACTACTGATGGAAGAAGGATCTACTCCTCAGGCCTACTCCTAGTGAGGTGTGCTCAGAGAAATGTTACAAAATACACTCCCTCTCGTTTCAGGAGTTTTTTAATTAGGAGTTGTTTTCTTATGTTTCTCCCATTGGCACGGCAAACGACTTATAATTTCTTAAAAAAAAAAAAACCACACACCTCCAGGAATACTATGTCATTGTTACTGGGAATCCCACACACAACTGCAAGAGATTTTTTATTTCATAATAGGTATTTTTAACACTAAAGAATAATTCACATTACATTTATTATTGCTAGAGCTTTGTGCTCTTGAAATAACGTGACGCGCTATGGGGCTTACAAGCTACAAAAACCTGAATTCTCAGAAAAGAGAATGCAGATAGTTTAAATTAATCAGATTCCCCAGGGGTCCATGAATCTGAGCAATTATAGCTGCGAAGACACACAAATTTGAAATATGCTCCAGTCTGCTGCTCAGGAGTTTCTCATGAAGAGCAGCTCCCCTGTTCCCAGCACAGCTCAGCCGTTCCTATATCCGCACCCTCTTCCATCACCATGTCTGTATTCGCATGCAAATCACACGGGTCCCAGTCAGCAAAGGCTTTCATCTCAGCTAATCAATTTACCAGGGTGTTCCGCAGGAAAGGAAATCTATAGGACTCTAATACAACTATAGAGGCATTCCAATAGGATTACTGGAGTCATTTCCATAACGCTTCATAAAACCTGCAACAGCATAGAGACAGTAGCTACAAGCATTTTCTAAGGCACAATCCTTCTAACCAACAATATCGCTCAAAGGCATCACTGAGAACAACAAACATGGAGTTAAACCTCAGCTTTTACACAGATTGCCATCTGTTCGGCATACTTTACAGTGAAATCAGTGGCCTCAGCACAATCCACAGAGAAGATGCATCACCATATTCAGTGCTGCCAGCCGCAACTGCAAACTGAATGAACGCAGACCCTGAATAACTTTCTCATGACTACTTGTAGTGATTCACATCAAGGCATAGCGGTGGGTAAATTCACACTGCCCTCTTTGTGATGGATAAAAAGAAGATCAAGACATAACAGGGACAGGCAGAACTCAAAACAAAATGGCTCGGTCGAATCCCATTTAGGACTCCCATAAAACCACAGTACATTTACATACCTGTTAAAGACCACTTCAGGTTTTAACATATTCTCCACTTTTAAAAATGCCCTAGGAATTCGCTAGAACCAAACAGCCCTAAGAGGACACACACACTCCCCAAACGAGCCATCGGGGTAAAGCCCAAAAACTATTACTTCATACCAACCATCCCAAAACCTAAGTGAGATCCACAAAAAATAAAAGGAAGGTGGGAAATCAGCAGGAATTTTCAACAATATTTAAAAATAAGCAATTGCCAATTCAGAGAAGTATGTGATACAACCTGAAATCCTGCATCACTTTGTGCACACACATGGAGGGTAAACCACTAAGAACATGAAACTTAAATGTTTCCTCACACATATTGGTGCAATTTAGCAAAACTGGTATTGCTCTGAAATGCAGAACTTGAGCCGAAAAGTAGCATGAAGAGGTTTTCAAAATACCTGCCTAAATACAAGTTAGGTTTTTAAAGCTTGGCAGAAATCCCTTTTTAACCAACCAGACATCAACTGACCATGAGCCCAAAGGCAGCAGCCTGCAAGGGCACTTCAGAGAGTCTCAGTCTTTCTATTTCAAGAGTAAAAGGAGCCACAGGCAATAGCAATAGTTTGAACATTCTCTCTGGTGTTTCTTACTTTCTGCTTATTCTCCAGGAAAAAGAAATTCAAAGCTGGATCTAAATCCTACAAAGTAGGATTAATGAGTGTTTATCCTGAGTTACAGTTCACATGGTAGGACTATATCATCACCATACCTCCATCCAGAGACACCTAAAATCTGAGAGGTACATTAGTGCTGTGAAGTTGTGGTCCTCCATCTACCTTTAACCATCTCTGCACTGGAATCAGACATATTTGCTCACAGATCCTGAGGAATTCAGAAGGAAAAATAACATGGCCATCATGGCCTTATATCAGCTGATGTAAGGCATCACTGCTACATGGAGTAGTAGCGGGTGGGAGTTTGAAGTCAATCACTGCAGCATGTAAGTATAATTTAAATCTTGACCGCCAACATGCAAGCAAAACACAAGGAATTACAGAGGCTATGAGGATGCTGTCATTATTACAGTATTACTTTAGAGTGTGGGCAGACAAAATAACACATTAAATGGTTTTAACATCAGATTTCCTACACAACAGTGAAGTGAGGCTGCTTTGACAGCCAAAATTTTCAAGGGTCAAACTCTAATCATTCCGCTTTAGTTGACTATAAGGCTTCTTCCCATGTTGAAGCATGTGAATGTAGAACAAGCAATGGTACAAAATATCCTCAGTATAGATTATACAGTACATACCCTTATATAACTCAGAAACAAATAGGTAAATTTGATGGTACCAAGGATTAAAGGGCATATCTAAGGATTTTGGAAATACAAATCATCTTGTCCTGCTAAGCTTTACCAGTTAAAAATATGCTTTGAAAAACATTTGATTATAGCAACATCAAATATACATTTTGTTTGCTCCTGCAAGGCAATCATACCATATTCTCTATATCATTTAAAATAACTTTCAAGTGATTTTTAGAGGGATAAAACTAGAGAAAAATAGGTAATGACAGATTAACTGAATCCCTACTAACCAATTATAAAATAAAATTCTGATTGAAAGTAAAGGCAATTTACAGGCCCAAAATATTTTGGATTGTAATACAAGACAGCTGAACTTAACTTTCCCAATTACATTAGTTCATACCTGTAGGTCTGCAAGAGTTTTTTAAATAGTACATGAGTGGCTTTTATACAAATTGCCACGATACCACTATATTACACAATTTGTGACTAAGGTTTCATATTCTGAATATACAAAGAATCAAATAACCTATTAATAGTCCTTCAGTGTTTCATGTTACCAAGACATTCACTATTGTCATTTAATACAGGATGAAAGAAAGGGTCATTGACTGATGTTTTTCTAAAATGTATGTTCTCACTTGACAATGTGTTGAACTGGAGCCCATAGCATTCACTGAGCTTTGAGGGAACATCTTTCTCCTAAATATAAAAATTTAAAACCTTAGTATAAAGATGTCAGTTCGGATTGCATTTTACATATGACAAGTCTTCGCAAACAGCTGGTATTTCACAATGCCTGAAGTCTTAAACTTGGCTTGTCAAAGGAAAATAAGAGGAAAGAAAAGGTAGCTCCAGATATTGCTGAGTAAACTGGAAAGTGCAGGAAAAAAAATAATAGCCGATTTGACAAAGTACACATCAATTCGCACTTCTCTGTGAAACAGAATTTTTGAAATACTGAAGTAACACGGTACAAGGTAGTATGAAACATTGGTATGGAGCGTTATGGAATAATATGGAAGTACTGCAACGTTGTTTTGGAGCAATAAAAAAGAGAATAAAAATCAAAGGTTTTTGATGGGGGTTTTTTGTTTGGTTTGGTTTTTAAAGAACTACAGATACAATTTTAGTTGGGGGAACAAGTTCAAAAACTGACACCTCTGTATCAAGTAAAACTTAAAGAAGATAAAACTGTCAGCGACCTAATAAAACAAGACATCTTCCTCTGTACTCAGAGATACCCATGCAACGCAGGGCATGAGCCAGGACTTCCCTGCCTGCGACAGGCAGCAACACGCTCCGGTCTGGACGCGAGCTCCCCTCTCCCCGGCACACGGCAGGCGTGCAGAGGGGAGCAGGCTCCAGCAGGTTTCCTTCGCAGCCACAGGCACTTGTCCTATTCCTGTCTGGGTCAGCTGCTGGTCAGGGAGCCAACATCACTTCAGCAGAAAACCGTCTCTTTCCCTGCCTGCCTCTATTTTGCCAATATCAAACCGTGTTGAAAGTCCACCCCGCCCATGCCTCTCGCCAGCCTGCTAGCCGCTGCCCTCAGTTAACCCTCCTCCCAAACACCCACACCAGTCAAGCCCAGGCTCAGCTATGCCAGGGCCAGAAGCTGCCAGGTCCCCACAGGCATGGCCACAACGGACCCACCACCACGCTCCTTTCAGGGTCCTCCCCCTCACTCCTTTCCCACCAGCAGCTGCCTTACCTTGCAGCCCTTTCCCTCCTTACCCTCTGTATTTCCTTCTTTACACCCATGATTTAATTTTTACACCTACAATTTAATCAACTCTTTTGACCTTCAAAGGAGAGGGGAGGAAAGGATGCAGGCAAGAAATCCAAGATCCCCTATCTCACCAGTGCACAAATTGTACCAACACACTGTGCTAACCCATCCTGATGTGCAGCGCTGCAGCCTGGTAAATAACCTCCTGGAGCTCACAGTTCTAAGGCAGTACGTTATAACTGAGACCGGCATACCACCATGAAATGATAATGCCATCATCACTGAAGAGTAACACAGCATATCCAAGACTGGTTTTCTGTGTTTATCTTGGGATAAATCTTAACTGCTTTTTCCTGCCCTCTCTCAAAATCCCTAAGTGTCTTGCTTGCTGACAGCCCCTTCAATCCAGCTTCCCAACTTCTCCTGACCATTCTCTCTAGTTCATAATTGTTTCTTCTGATGGTTTCCTCCTACTTCTTACGTATTCTTCTTATACATCCTTCTCTGTCCCTTTGAGCCCTTTTGATTTATTAGTTTCTTTTCATAAGCAGTCCTTCAACTTGCCACTATCACAGGTCTCCCACCTTTGTCAGACAAGGCTCAGAAAATAACTTGGCTTCTCCCACATGACACAGCAGCATGCCGTACACAGACATTAATTTAAATTATCCACTGCTGGTATACACTATATGTATACAGTATGAATATTTTTCCTGTTAATGCATTAGACAGCTTCAAGCACACTAAAATTTTGTGCAGGAAGGGACATTTGAGACAATTCTTGGCAAGATGCATATGCTGCATTTAACAACTGTATGATAAATACAGCATGTAAAATAAGCTTTACAATACAGTACAATTGCAGTTTTCCCTTCCCCCCCAAACAAAAAGAATCAATGTGAATCAAAAGAAAAAAAAAATCATTACATCAGTTTTCAAATATTATCTTCTCCATCTTCTCAAGGTAGGAAGAATTACCTAGAAAAACCGGGTCACTGCTTTTTTGTCAGTTGCTTTTCCTAGCACAAAGCATAGAGGTCATATTAAGGTTCTGCTTTGAACAAATATTGGTTCAAAATATTACTAAGTCCAACATGTGTAAGATATGCATTTGTATACCTGACATACATATGGATAAATTTATCTTTCATGGATAATACATCGTATGGATGTATCTTATGGCCATTGCAGCTTTCATTTAGATGAATCATTGAAATAAAGCTAAATATGGTAAAGACGTTTAGTGGATCAAAGTACCAGCAAGTAAGCAAAGAGATTGAAAAAAACTGAAAAGTTCAAAAACTATTTTTAAAACAATTACATTGAATATACACAGTCCATTCTAAATAATTCAAAAAGATAGGGGTGTTTTTGAACACATCTCTTCTTTCTACACACTTATAAAAATTAAACCAGTTCCCAAACTGTTGTTCAAGCCCAAAAAGTTTTGCAGAAAAACTTTTCAGAAAAACTGTATTAATCTAAATGTATCTTTGTGTGCTTCCTTAACTCAATAACCTAGCACCTAACGTAACAAGCAAACACAGAACAAGAGTTATTTTGCAGACCAGTTCTCTCAAAGATCTCTCTGCCCAAGGAAAATAAATTACTGATATCCCATGACTCCTGGGAAGGGCCCAAGCCCCACTCCAAATCCCCTTTATTTTCTCATTTAGCTCATCTGGTCCCTCCTAAGATCCCAGACGTAAATCACATCCTCATGCACAGAGGTCAGCACATCCACTCACATCCCACTCTCTCACTTTTAGGTAACATGCAGAGTCAAGAGACAATTCCCATTTCCTCCTTTGCAGAGCCACACGGCACACGAAGTTTGGCGTGCTCTCCTAGGCTAAAATTTGGAAGGAAAAAAATCAAGTGGCGTGGCTGCGGGGAAGCATGCATGGGGGAAAGCACACCAGAGTGCACCCACCTGCGGGAAGCTTGCAGAGGTGGGATACACGCTCACTGAGTTAGGGGCAGGAGATCATGGTTATCATTTGTGGGGGATGGGGAAGCTCCAAGCCAAGGGCAGGATCAGAGGAAACGGAGAGGTATGTCTCTCGGCACACCCACATCCTGAGGCTACCTGATAACCACTGTAACCAAGAAAAATAAACTCCTGCTCAAAAGCTCAGTTGCCACACCAAAATATAACACGGATGACAAAGATAATGAACTTCCTTTGGACTACATGGTCACACCAAAAAAGTAACTCCCTAAAATTAGAAAACATTTGAACTTTTAATACAAAGTGAGGGATATTTTGTTTATTTTTATTAGAATAATAGGAAATAGTTATTTTTAATATTTAATCTATGTCAACATCCCCTTTAGTAAACTCCCATGCCAGTATTGCATTAAGTGCAGTTTTCCTGTTTAGCAATCTCTCACAAGTTAACTAAATGCCTTGCAAAAACCATTTGGAAACTAGTTTGCAAAGTATTAAAGATAAAAGATAAGCATTAAACAGATGACATCTTCTGCAAATCCATCGTAATCCATTGGCTTAGGTTTTATATTTCTGGTGATAAATTATTTAAGTTCTTGTATGATTATGATTAAACATTAGGATTAGTACTCTCTGTTATGGATCACTTCTGTTTTTATTATTTTCACCAGTCTATGTTAGCCAAGAGGCAGCATCTGAGGGAAGTGAATTGCTACAGCTCCCATGGAAGACACAGATGCTGAGCTGCAGTGCTCCATCCTCCATCTCACTGTCACCAGGCACCGATGCTACACTTCAGGGGAAACCCTGCAACACACCAGCACGCCAGTCACATCTCTGCAATTCGTTAGCACATTCCCTCTTCCAGCTCCGTTCCCAGTAGCTGCAAGGTTTAGTCTTCTTCACATGGTGCCTGCAATAAGACCACTTTCACAAGGCAGACTCCCCTACAGTTAAAGGCCAAAAGACATTTGACCCATCTTCCAAATTTCCTTTCCTGATGGCACATGCACTGATTGAAAATAACAACTAATGTTGCTAGCTCGTGGGAGTTCAAACATCAAAGTGTTTTTGGGCCTTGACACAAGAGCTCTTAATAGAGCCAACACTCTCCTGTTCTGTTCAGTCATAGTGATAAAAACGTGGACACGAACGTCCCTGAACCCGACAGTTTCCAATCTCATACAAAGCCCATGTGGAGTTTTTCACAGGGGACCTAGCACTGAGACATGCCAGCTTCTCAGACAGGAGCTAGGCAGCGTTCAGCTGGCAGCCTGGAGGTGGAAGATTCACTGGCAAAGTGACAACACTGCTGGTCCTTTATATACGCGAGGTTTATACTTTCACATCTGGGGCTTACTTTCTGGAAAGCATAACTGAATCAGCTTCTGTTCTTCAAAGGACAACTTCCACTAACCAAATATAAATCTTTTCATAAACATACAGAAATGCAGACGAAAACAACCAGCATTCAAATAGCTTCTAAACCCATTGTTTTGCAATCTAAAACCACTGACACATTTCTCTTACACAGACATTGTTATCTCCAAAAAGGTAGGGGGGCTGAATCCACAGATTTCAAATGCATAAAACAGCCCACCCACGAGAACAGCTGTGACACAAGGTGCATGGCTGGTGGTGGGACAAAGGCATGCAGTTCCCCGTGCTAGCCAGCCCATAAAAGAGAACATACCCACTGCCATTTGGTCAAGCACGTGTTTGTGTTGCAATGCTGAGCATCGCCAGTCTCAGTTTCTATTCCTGCCCCGAGAGCCGGCAGCAGTCGGGTGCCTACACAGCCAAGCAACAGTGCTCCTGTTTGACTGAACGAGGCTCCAACAAAAAGCGGCATCTGAAGCAGCAGCATCAGTCACATTCCCTCTACACTTTTGATGCAGCTTTTAAGGGGCTACCAAGGTCTACTGAGCAAAGCTGATGAGCGTCACTGACGTCTGATCTGCCACATTCATTCTGAAAAAATAAGTATGTAACGAAATGGAACAGACTTGACTCTCTTATGGCAGAGGCCTAACATCTACTCCCAGGTCTGCCTGAGGCACCATCTCTCACTTTCCTGTTCTTTGGCGCTGCTGCATTTACAACTAGCCCCCAAGACATGAAAACTTGGTTCGCAGAGAAAGGCTTGACAAATGTCAACAACAGTAAGAGACAAGGTTGAAATCACACAGTCTGCCTTTCACGAGGCCCATTCGTGAAGCCTTCATCCACCCTTCTCATTCCCTGTTTTTATTGCTCAAAAACTGTGCAGTAAGAATCCCCTGAGCCATTCTAAGATTTTGCGGCAGAAAACACCATCAGATCAGGGAGTATGGGAGCTGCAGCTTGATTCTAGAAGATCAAAGATAAGGGCCACATGAGGTTCAAACGGTTCAGCTAAGCGGTACAGACACAGCAGCACGTTCAGCAGACTGCGCAGTCAGTGGCCAAGACGATTTCCATCCTCTGCTCCGGCACCCCATGCCCCCAATGTCTATAAATCACTACCCCACAAGGAACAGGAGAGTTAGCTAGTGTTTCTACAAGACCCTGAGATCCTATGATGCAGCGAACGTATTAGTTTACTGACAAGTATTATTCTGACAAAACTCACAATTTAGGGCTCAACTCTGCAGACTCCAAGCAGATCTCACCAAATTAATGACCTTCAAGCTTCTGAGACTTCAGCACAAGTTATTGCTAAGTGCTCTTTACAGTCTTAGCAACAAACTACAAGCAACTTGCAGAATTTCAACCTACTACATTTTTAGAAACAATTTCTGAAATTTTCACTGAGTGATCCTTTCCAGCAGAAAGTATCTCCTCCAAGTGAGGTTTTTCATTAAACCCCAGAGAACCTCACCAAGATGGCCAAATCTTGATCTCACAGAAACAAAAGGTAACATTCCCAGTAAATTTAGTGCTGCGAGTTATCCATTATAGGTTTTGATCCAGCAACAGTCCCCCCTTTTTCACGGGTGAAATCAGTGTAGGGCAGAAATGCACCACTGGAGAGAGTGGTCTGCAGCACCACGGAGTGCAGGTTCCTCAGGTGTGCAGCCGACACACAGACAAGGAGGCAACTGTCATAGCTGTGAAACAATTCCAGTAGCTACATTATACATATATAAAGCTGAAGTTCAAAATATGCATTATAAATAATCCAAGATCTACAATTATAATCCATAGTTCAAACACACTTAGAGAAATAAATACTAATCCTGATTTCCAAACCCACTCTAAGAAAGACAGCAGAGCATTTTGATACTTATTCTTAGTAGACAGAAGGAGACCACCACGGTTTTAATGCATCAAAAATAAAATTAAGTAATATTGGTCCAGACAAGCAACATTAATCTCTAACTGAGGTTGATTCAATGAGTTAGCTATCCAGAAAATACTGTGTAATATCATGAGGACATCTTTCCAGTTCATTAAAAAAATGAGAATCTGTTTCCATATTTTTTATCCATTACAAGCAGGGCAAGAAACCATTTCCAACAGTTCATATGCAAAGTATTTATAGTTCTGCAAGCTAAACTGAAAAAGGGTCAGTTTGGAAGCAATCAGTCTAACTATAATGACAATATAAACCAGGGGTCCAGTACAGTTTAGCAAGTCCTGAAACTCTCACAGAGTTTGAACGGTGCAGGGAGAGCACTTATCTGGATTTCTTCCATTCAGAGGAGCCCACCCTCTGCGTTTCTCCATCACTCAGATAAAGCATTGCCTCTGCATACGCAATTCAAGCAGGTGCTTGAGCTCTCAAGTACGCAGGGATAGCCTTTATACCATTCACATCTAGTACAAGGGTCTGGGAGTTTATATTCTGACTAGCTGAAATATACCTGATACTTTTCTCCCTTTTTGCACTGTAGGCTTCCAGAAAATGTTCCCTTGGTAGTAAAACATAGCTGCTAAAAAAAGGAATTGAAAAGAAAGAAAATAACTGGCTTTGTGAGTAAACATGGACAAAGAACGTTCCTCCCGAAGTATAATTCACTACCACTGCGCTTGGCCAGTGTCCTAAACACCAGTGGCAATTTTTATTCCTATAAATCTAAAACAGAATCATAACACTGAAATGTTACAATGTACCAATTTCTCAATGTTTTAAGACACATGAAAGGCTCAGAAGTTTAGTTTCCTTTCAGACAACATCTGCTTGGCTGCCACCGTCCCTGCGGAGGCATAGGTGTACGGGAAGCTGTGACAGGAAGTCATGTACATACAGAACCTCTTCTCATTGAATAATTAATGTAATCTTATCTCGATATCTGAGACCAGCTTTATGAGGCACAGTAACAAAACATCAGTCCCAACTGAAAAATGCATTTAAAAGGGGATGAATTTGGAATTACAGTTTATTATTATTTAACCAAAATATCAATTTAAAAAGCTAAATTTAGAAGGGTCTGAAGAAAAAACGACACTAAAACACAGGCAGCCAGCTATCAAGAACACGATTTCTCATTACCAATCCCCCTCTAACATTCAGCTTCACAGGTCGCAGGAGTCGATGCGGAGGCCGGCTGACAGGCGTTACCACCGCTCCTCTCGCCCGCTGCCCTGCGGGCCTCCCTGTGCCCCCCAGCCCCCCGCCCCCGCCGGCCACGGCAGGCGCCGCTCCCTCAGCCTCGCCGCCCAGCTCCAACAGCACCGGCCCCGCTCCTTCCCTCCGTCCTCGCGTCCCAACCTCCCGGTCCCCTCGCTCTCCCTCCCCCTCACGTACCTAGGTAAATCCAGAAAAACTAGACGCAAGAGGTCAATTTGTGTTGTAGACGGCTCATATTAAATATTAACGCACACAGAGATCTTAAATTGCTGGCTCCGGCACTACTGCAGGGAACTTCTCCTCAGCACAGCCGCCCCGATGTGCCGGGCCCGTGTGGCTCCCGGCGGGGGGCTGGGGCAGGCTCCCGCCCAAACCGCCTCCCGCTGCAGGCAACGAGCACTCAGGGAGGTTTTGGGAGCCGCCAGCCCGGAGCGTCGGTCGCGCCCTCTCCCGCCGAGCCGGCGGCCGCACCGCGAGGGAAGGGGCCCGGCGGGGGCTGCCCCGCTGCGGGGCCGCTCCGGCTCAGACCCGCCGCGGCTCGAGCTCACGCTCACCGCCCTGCGGGAGCGGGCCCGCCCTCCGCGGCGGCGGCGGGGACCTGCGCCGGGCGCGGAGGCTCCGGGCTGGAGACAGGCAGCAGCCGCGGGCGCATCCAACGTCCCGCGTCCCGCGGCTCCCCCTCCGCGCCCGCTCCGCGCCGCCAGAAGCCGCAAACAAAGCAGACGGAGACCCCACGCGCGGCGCGGGGGGCGCGGACAGACGCGCGTGGGGGGCGCAGCGGCTCCGCGGTCGCACCTGGGACATCTGCGGGCGCAGGTTGATCTCCTTGAGGTTGATAGAGTGGCTGCGCAGGTTGTTGAGGAGCTGGCAGAGCAGGACGCCGTCGCGCAGCGTCTGCGCCAGGTCGAAGACCTGGGCCGTGTCCCAGGTCACCCGGTGGTTGGGCGGCAGCACCTTGCAGCTGATCAGCCACTGCCCGCACTGCTTCCAGGGCTCCATCCCTGCCTCCGCGCCGCGATGCTGCGGCCGCGGCGGCCCCCGCTGCGCCCTCCCGCCGCCGCCGCCGCGGCCGCCCCGCCCCGCACCGCCCCCGTGTCCGCGCCCGCCCCGGGAGGCGGGACCCGCCCGCCCCCGCAGCCCGCCCCCCGCAGCCCGCCCGCCACGGCCGCGCTCGGCGTCCGCCGTCAGGGCGACCGCGCCGCGTACCTGTCCCCGCGCGGGACGGCCGGTCCGTGACGGTGCTCTTCTCGTGTGCTCCCGCCGCGCCCCCGAGGTGGCGTAAGCAGAGCACCTGCGGTGTACAAGACGCAGCTGTAACAGGCGGGTGTGTAAAATGGCATAATGTTATGTTCTGGTTTACTTCCAGGCTGTTGTCCGTTCGCTAAGAAAACAGCTAAATGCTCAGAAGAGGTGAAAGCAGCAAGCTGTCAGGCATGTTGAAAGATGCCTCTCTCAGCTCTTTCTAGAAATGATAGAGAATACATCATGGCATGGCATTGTTTTCCCTCCATTCTCCCCTAAAACATTTTGCACTAACTGACTTCAATTTTTATTTGCACTTTAATTAAGTTTGGGAAAAAAAATAGCTTCCAACAAGCACTCACAACTTCAAATAAAAGATACTCAAGTGATTTTAAGTTACTAACGGTGACAGACTCCAGAAATAGACAATACAAACACCAGAGTTCACAATGTCCTCCGCATCTGCATCTCAAAAGCTATTGCTTCCTTTGGATTTCTGAAGCAGTGCTGAAAACATACCTTCTCAAAAAAGAAAAAAAAAAGTCACTTAAAAGGATACAAAAAGCTGTTTTTCTCCTCTATTGAAGTGTTTGTTTTTAATTAAAAAAAAAAAAAACGAAAACACTTTAAAAGTACTATTAATGGGTAGTTTATGGGGGAAAAAAACCACAGTGGGGGTGAGAAAGCCTTCTAATAGCAAAAAACTAACATGACTATTCACAACTATCCCTGGTTTTCACATCTCCTCTGTTAGAAGCCTGACACTGCTTTCTGAGCTCAGAATAATCCCACAAATTTCAGAAACTGAAGCCTAGCAAGTGTTTTGCATGTTTCAGTAAGCTTAAAATGCTGCTTCTCTTTTTTTTTTTTAAAAACAGGTGATATGTCTGCTATTCCAGGCATTTTCCTGAGCAGACAGTGGTATTAACTTTGGATCATGCATGCAGGGCTGCAGAACATGCCGCAGGACAGCTCACCACTTCGCATTGCAATCAGCCAAAAGAAAAAAGAAAAATGTGGCCTTCGGAAAATAAGAAGGATCCAGCTCCACCATCCATAACACCGGTGCTGTCACCCAGCAGACGATGGGATGAGATAGGTGTGACTTACTACGTAATTACAGGCACAAGTGTTGCTCAAGGACATCTGGGAACAGCATTTGGTTCCACTCCTCAAGATGCACAAAGTTGCAAGCCACCAGCTTGCTTTTCAGTCCTCTGCTTGGGTGAGCTGGGCTCGCAAATTAAAGAGGCTCCCAGCTTTGACCAAGCACAGAGGGAGCTCACGAAGGTGCTCGGTACAGGTCCGGTCTGTCAGAGCAGGAACACATTTTAACCAATTATAAACTCGAATTAGCAGCAAGTGATTTTGCACGAGTAAAAAGATTCAAAGCATTGGTGGTGCTGCAGCTGAGCTGAAACTCTTCAAAATAACTCTTACATGGGAGAGCATGACTTCAGGTTGGGTTGCCTCAGCAATGCTTCTTTCCCTGCTCCCAGCAGGTCCCTCCTGCTCCCACCGCCAGGCAGCCGCAGCCCACGCAGCTCCTGTTTATCAGGAGAGATGTAAATTCTCTATTTAACCACCTCAGCCCAAACACTCCCTCACGGGTAACAGGTGCCTCTGCCTGCTCAGGGCAACCCTTCAACTGCTTTATGCCTAAGCTGCTGGAGGAGAGGGAAGTTTGCAACATAAACATGCTATCAAAGTATCAGACTGCCTACAACCAGGCAGAATTAGAGAGAATTTAATTCCTAATTTAAATCAAAAGGGACTGAAATTAACAGCCGGCACTGTGATCATTTGGATATCATCATCCATCAAAATGAACATCAGAGCAGTTTGATCAAGAACACAATAAACGCTGTCTCGTAGTAACATTTTTTATCTGTGACAGGTTAAACGTGAAGTGGTAAGTGAGTAAGAATTTGGTCGTGCCCACAAGCTATCCACTCTCAGACTGATAACAACCGTAACACTGAAGCAAATGCAGAAGGCAGGAAAAAAAAAGATAAAAGAAACAGAAAAACATCTGCACTACATTATCCACATCCCCACTTCAGCTGCCCCCAGCCAGGATCAGTGGTACAGCACCCTGAGAGCAACATAAACTGTTGGGATGCCTTTACAGAGATACAGAAAACCGAGCACTGTTCTGATTCATAAACAGCAAAAAAAGCACTTCAGGCTAGTTGCTCAAATGGATCTAATCTTTTTACATGGTTTAATAGGAGCAGTCCAACACTCCTTAATCCAAACATTACATCCAAATAATATGCATGCTTTAAAGGTGGTGGTTGGAATTCTAAATAGCTGAAAAAGCTACACTGCAGTTTTAAATTGTTTGTAAGTCATAGGCTGTTATACTGCAATATAAGAACTAAATTTCATTCAAAATACATGGGTTTGTTCCTCTACTGTATCTCGTGTAATCAACTGAGTGACATTCCTCCAAATGGAGAAGAATCCATATATCCACATAAATTCCAGAAAATAAGCTCTCTACAAAGAGTTACATGGTTGAGAGAAGGGAAGGGGCAAATGGATTCACAGCCGAAATTCACAGTCAGCACAGCCTTGCTAGAGCAGAAGGCTGACTGCTACTGAGGTTCAGGGATATCTGCACATTCACTTCCCTCCTCTCTTGCAGTACTCTTCACAACCTTCTTCAGCTTCCTGCATTGCCCACAGTCATTTATTGGAAGCGGTTCCATTTTTCCCTTAATCCTAAATTTGTTTGTGTTCAAGAGCTACTTTTACATTGACTTCTTTTTTGCTGTTAATAGATACAAAAACCAGAAAACCTTATAGCTCAAATATCAAATACTTTAAATGAACCAGCTGCTGAAGACATACTGGAAGTTTGAGCTATTTCCATCCTGTTGTTCTCCTCATACTCCAAAACCAGCTTACAGATCTGTTGGGTTGGAGGATCCTCTGGATTGAAAGAGGGGCCGGTTTAAAAGTCACCTCAATCCATCTCCTCCAGTTTTACTAGCACAGACTGATATTCATGAACCTGGCAGCTGATCGCAGTTTAGATTGCTCAAAAGATACAATGTATGTCACATACTTTTTTCTTAACACATCATTAAGCCATTCGCTGAAGCAGTTCTATCCTCAGGTTTTTTATAAAGAAATCAGTAAAATTTCAGACATACATTCCCACTTTCAAAATACTGCAAAGCAGAAACATATATACAAAAAAAGAAATCTCTATTAAAAGAACAGCAAGTCTAAAGGAGAATTGTTCACCAAAAGGCACCCAAAAATAGCTTTTCCATGGTTTTTCTCTCCTGCCAGAAGACAACTGTCTCCTTACTGAAGACATCATCATGAATTTGTTTTCTTTACTCTTACCCTGTGCTGCATCCTATGAAGGTGGCAACTTTCCAACTCTTTTCTTGTTGCTTTATTTCAAAAAGGAAACTCAATTTGTTTTATAAGGGCACATTTGCAAGCTTTCTGAAATAATTATTTCCCACTGTCACCACACTTGCTGTGTTTAAATAACTTACATTGCTCAGGTTGGGGAAAATAAATAAATAAAATTTAAAGAAGAATAAACCCACAAATGTACACACATTCCCTCTTTTTCCACTACTCCTGCAGATACAATAGTGCCCAGGAGCCCTAGGCACAGACCCCCGTTGTGCGAGGTGCCAAACAAGGATAACAAATGGTAGATCTCTTCCCAAAGAGCATCGCTCCTCACTTCCTTTTCCTACTTACTCCCTTATTCACCGACAGGTTCGTCAGTTCTGGCGCTTAAAGTTTTCCTGCATCCTGGCGATTGCGCTTGAGTGCATTTTTGAATGCTACAGGGAGAAAGTGGTGCAAGCCCCCCCAAGTGAAGAACTGCCATCATTCCTGGGTACTAAAGGCCCACGTCTTGGCTGAGCCAGCCCTGAGCTCATGCTCAGCGTGTCTCAATTAGACCCACTTAATTATACCAGTAAGAAAATTCAGTTACACATGGTCTGCAAGTGAGCGGGAACATGCAGTCTTGTGTCTCAGCCATTTGTATCTTCCTCCCCTTTGGAAATGCATTGGGCTACCATGGCTCCTGGCCAGAAGCCTCCCTCGAGCCCCTCTCTTTTCAGCTGGATGGGAATAATAGGGAGGTGGCCAGAGTCCAGCATTTCTTAAGTAGCCTGCTTATCTTGCAGTAAAAGTAAATGAGGGTAAGATTGCTGACCAGAATTCTTCAGTAATTTCTGTCTGCCGCTGAAAACGAGTATCAACGTGGATCAAGATCTCCCAGATGCATCTGGCTGTATCCTATAGCTATAGGCTCCAGTTTCAGAATTACTTCGGAAACTTTGTGGCAGAAAGTGAAAAAGCAGTGCTACTTTTAATTGATTGCTTATTAATTATTTGTTAGTGTTATTGTGAAAAGTCTTATACTACAAATCAGATAGACTTTTAAAAATAAACATTCTAAAATAACAATCCTATCTGAATTTCAGCAAAGCGTTATATTTTACTTTAAAAATCTATTTCAAGTTTGCACGGAAGAAGTCATAGACAAGTGACCTGAAATCTAAATGAAGCACTGAAAACAAAAGAAACAATGATAAAAAGTAAAATAATAATCTGGGAGGATGTATGGAACTGAGTGGAACAGGACTTCGTATTGAATTTACTTTTCAACAGAGACCTGAAAGATGCAGGCAGGCAACATGATATGTGAGTGTAGAGGTAGTTATAAACTGAGAGGAATTCTAAATGCTAACATACCAAAAGGATACTGGTTTTAGTATAAGATTGCCTGAATATATAAAATGCATTTGAATGTTTGAGAAGCCTATTCAGTGATGATGCTGTAAGGGAAGATCCATCTAGACCAGTCAATGTCAAAATAAGACATAAAGCAGTCAAACGGACTGCCTAGCTCTAACAACTACCAACCAAATAATCATCTTAAGAGTTGAAGGCATTGGCTTACCTCCCCTGCCAGAAACCTCTTTTTCATTGAAGTCAGCAGAAACGAGTCCCATTACTGGGTCCAGAATCCTATGCTGAATTCCTAAAATAGGATATTTGCTTTACAGAAGCCCAAGTTTCAGCTTTCTAAAAACCATTCAAACAACAGGAGTAAGCAGACGATGTGCCACCTGTGCTGAACAAAAAGGGAAGCAAGGCTCCGCCAGCCAGCCGCTCGCCTCCTGCCAGCGGGCAGCCGTGGCACTTATGATAAGGAAAACATTTAAGGTCAGAAAAAAGAAAGGAAATTGTCATGTACTACTTCAGGTATTTTAACCAACATATCAGAAAGGCTGGTTTCTTAAGAACCCAAGCAACTTGGAACAGTAAATAAAATCATAACCTTCCTCCTGCCTTAGTAGGTCCTGTTCAATTTTCTTTGACCTTTTTGACACCTCTAAGCAATATACCTGTTTCTTACCCCTTTCCCCCAGTTCATCTCCATTTCTTGTCTTCCATAGGTTGTTCTCAACAGTCTGATGATGATTTTTAATGCAAAACCATATCAGATGACAGGATTACAGGACAGCAAAAACTCCTGTCTTCACTCAAGACAGAAGGAAAGAAGATGCTGACAAATATCGTTTTTGTGGTCCCAACTGACAAGAAAGTGATATTTTTATGAAAAGTCAAGGTATTCAAGTGCATATAACTGAGATATGAAAAGCTAGAAATTGGCACAAGTAAGCCCGAAAGCAAGGAAAAGCTGTTTTTATGTTTTCCTCGTTTATTCGGGAGCCAGAACCGAGAATCCGGAAAATCTTTCTTTTGTTGGAAGAAGGGATCAATCGCTGAAAGTGTGACACTTGCAGGAAACAGTGTGCTGGATGAGGTCTGAATATACGGAAATCCAGGGAAAAAACCTTCACATTAAAATAAAAAATCTCCACTCTACTTAAAGTTTGGAAAAACTGAAAAGTGCCATGCATGAAATATCTACTCGAACAGTGAAAGAATATCTGGAGTAATGTTTATAATCCTATTACTAATAGAATATTTATTTCAAAATTAATAGTATTAGGCAATTGAATTTTTCATATCCTAAAGGCAAAATTTACTACCAGTCTCTAGTCTCATGCTGTGTTAACTGTTATAAAATAGGGCAGTCACATATAATCTCTGAGACACTGCTCCAGTTTTCCACTTACAATGTTAGATCTGTATTTACATACTAATCTAAGTTTGATAAATAAACCTTTCCTTTTATGCTTACAAGTCAAAAAGATTAATGATTTTTAACAACAAAACATCCACATTTATTTTTAGAGAACTCAGCAGGCAAAATATTTCTAAACACTTCAGCAGGCAGTACAGCTTCATCTCTAACGTTACCCATACTTGTCTCTCCTCAAGAATAAAGAATATAAATATTTCAGAACATTCTGCTACCTTTTTTTTTTAAACCTTTCGTAAGTGAGTGTACTTGGGTATTGCTTGTCTAACGAGGCTGGGCCAAGGCTCGACTGTGGCTCAGCAGAGGCTGAAGAGTTAGGGGGCTCTTTATTCAGTCCATTGGGGTTGAATTTGCAGCAGCAGGGACAACGCTAGGTTAGGGCCTGAAGGTAACAGGGGCCATGAACCCTCGTCTTCAGCTCAGAAAAATAAGCCATCACAAGCGCAGGACACGAATTTTCAGAACTGTCCTCTGAGTGTTGTGCACTTCCATTTCTGCAGGCTCAGTTTTAGACTTAGTGTGAGATCCCACTCCCCCGGGTGCCAAGAACATTTCTTTTGTTCTGAAAGAAACCAGATCTCACCCCAAACCTTTAATTTTAATGCCTAGGATTTCCACTTCAGTTGAAGTCAGTGGTATCTGTGCCTGCCAGTAACCTGGGTTATAAAGCTGTGTATCCAAATTAGAAACCCCGTTAAAATAATGACTAGTAGTGTCTTAATTCATACCACAGACCATTGACAGGCAAGCCAATGACAGAGAGAAATTATCTTCTACCTCGAGACATCAAGTCCCACCCACTATGCTGATACCAAAACTTCCCCAGTCCTGGTTGACAAATATTGCTCTTGAGATAAAACTGTCCGAGTGAAATGATGATTTGGAAACTAAAAGATTTAGATTCAGATCTACCATATAGATTAATGTCAGAAATGAAACATGCCACTCTCAGTGTATAGAACTAGTGGTAGGCATCTGCCAATTTAAGGCATTTGAGATTTACCCGTCCCGTGAAAGTAGGAAGTGCCACACATGAGCAGTACGACCTTCGTTAGCTGTCCCTTCTGCTTCCAGCAGTGGAAAGCTGGCTTCGTAATATCGGAATAAAGACAAAGAGCCACACAAAGAAGTTTCTGAGTGGTTCATTTAAAAGTATGTTACACCTTAAAAGACAATAAAACTGCTAAGATAACATTTATGGAGAAGACAGAAATTGCTTTAGTAGCAAGGTGCATTTGCAGCTTAGGTTTATGCTCAGCAGAGGTCATAGTGGTCCATGTGGCAAACCCAAGTTGTAAAACTATTTCACCCTCCCATCTTTTTTCTTACAACACTATACTAGGACTAAAGTAGGAGTGAAGGTCCATTACTGGCTGCATAAAGTCCAACAGCTACCTCTGGCTTATCTATACACTTGTATTGTGCTCTGTGGGCCATCATCTCACCTACAGGAGAGTGAGGGATTGCCAGAGAACAGCTCACTGAAGTAATCAAAACTGACTCCTGGCACACAACAATAAGAAGCAATACTCTCCGATAGGATGCAGGTTATGTTGAAGGCACAGGGATAACATAAAAACAACTTGCCTTAAAGAGCTTGCCAAGTTAATATGAACTTCAGTCCAGTAAGATGACTGTAAACCGAAGATATGACCCCCCAAAGACAGAAGCACAATGGATCTGTCTACTAAAGAGCTGATTTAGTAGACAAAACTGAGAAAAAATGCACTGCCCAAGTATCACTTAACCTTTCTCCCATTTTTGTTCTTCCATGCTTCCTGCAAACAGACCTTCTTATACCACTGCAACTTGTGAACAAGGTTCAACCAAAGAAAACAAAGCTGAATTTAAAACACCTGTGTGCCTAAGCACTTCCCTTATCCTGTGTAGAGTAGCACTTGACAAAACAGCCTGAAAAGGCAAATACCCTAGGCACAATTTTAATGGCAATAAATGCTTACATGATATCAAAAGGCTTCATATCCAAATTAGATAAACTGATGCAAAGTATTTTTCTAAAAGGAGTAAAAACATGCCAGTAAGTATCAGAACGACACAAGTATGACCAGCACAAATTGGTCCCCAGCAAAGCCAGTCTATCAGCATGAACTGCAACAGAACCTGACGCTGCAATCACAAAGCAGATATTTTCCCTCGCTCCAAGGGAGAGTTGTTCCTACTAATTCCTTTCTCAAATAGCTGCAGTTATTTTGCCTCCTTCGTTGGATTTACAAGTAGGACATACAAACGAACACAGGCTGAATTACAGGGTTTGATTTGTTGACTTTTACTTCCCTTTTTCCCAGGGAGGTACCGAAGGGCAGACGAAACACGGGCAGGGGCCAAGCGAAGGTCTGGCAGCAGACGAGCTGTGCTGGGATCCAGGACCCGGAGCAGGAACCAAGCCGCAGGGTGACCACCAAGCAGCCCCCAGGGGCACGCCGAGGTGATGCAAGGCAAACCACCAGCTAGCCCCGAAGGCCAGTCTTTAGTCTCCTGGGAGACTAATGGTGGTCAGGTGGCCCAGCCAGGGCTTAACTGCTCAGGAAGCCCTAACAGCCAGTTGTGCTAAACCAAACCTCCTCAAACAGGATTCGCGTGGGCTTACGGAGGTCCTCTTGGGTGTCTGAGTGAATACAAGTTAGGTTAAACTTGCCTGAAGGCTGTTCTTGGGGTGGTTTGGGCTGCATAAAACATTAAAATACTGTAAACAAAAGCAAGGCGTATATATATAGAGAGGGAGACTTCACTGATCGCACACAGAGTAATTAGTTGCACTAATCAAGGTGATTGGCAAGTCTTTACAAATTTGTTTGCCCTGCTAGTTTGTCAACGTCATCTTCACGTGGAAATAAAGGGGTTTTGGTTTTTTCCTTCAAATACTTTTTGTGTTATAAATGCAATTATACAAGGACTTGTACTGATCCAGTACTATTCAGAATGATGGGTACTACGCTGATAATCGATGCCTTTAACTTTACCAGCTGTGACATTCCCTGCAGCAGGAGACAGCAGGAATAAGGACAGCAATCACTCGGGAGCTGTTGTTTCAGGTGATGCCTATGCAAAGAGTCTGCCATGAATCTGAAAAGACAGAAGCATGTTTCAACCACCTGGGTGCTGTATTTTAGCACAGCTGATAAGGTGCTATTCAGCAGCTGCTAAGCTGGCTAAACACTGCCTTGCGTGGCAATTTCTGATTACGAGATCCTAACCTGTAGCTCAAACCCAGCTGGGTGTGCAAGGGTGAGAGAGCGCACTTACAAATTCACTAATCTGAGAGAAAAGGACACAAAATAAATGGACATGTAGAATGCTATGCTTACAGTGTCATTTTCCTCTGCAATTAAAAATTAAATAAATATTTTCAATAGTATGACCAGTCCACTACCATTTTCTCCAAAATTAGAATGTGGAAAACATTGAGTTGTATAGATCTAAGTGAACAAACATATTTCCTATGTTTCTGGATAGGAACAACATTGGAAATGTTTGGCATGGCCTTTCGCCCCTTCTTTAAAACGTCTCCTTTGCCACTCCCGGGTCGAAGCTCTGTGGCACGGCCCGAAGCCGCCTGCCCGTGTGCCTGCAGCCGCCTGCCCGTGTGCCCGCAGCCGGCTGGAGCCGCAGCCGCACAGGGACATGTCAGCTGTCCTGTCTCTGCCAGCTCCGGGTCGCCAGCCAGCGAGCACAAGCCTTTCGGGAGAGAGGTTAGCAGATGTCAGCCTCCAGTTGTGCAGGATTATATTCTGAACACGGAATTGTCCTCGTCTTGGCTGCATGCTGCAGGATGGTATTCGGAGTGATGAAGGATTAGCCGGCTGCAGAGCCATATTGGCCTTTTGGATGTCACGTTTCTCAACAGCGAACACTCAAAAAATGCAGGATTGGGGAGGCTGGTAGTCTTCTGCTACAACAGTCACCATACAAGAGGCCCAAATTTCTGTTTAATTTACAATTACCTAGACTTTTAAAATATTTCTTGGCATATAAGAGGTGTCTGTTTATATTTGTGTTGCAATTTCAGTGCCCATGAAAGCAAATGTCTGAATTTTCTTCCTGTTTTCAGGATCAGCCGCTCATGGAATTTAGCATAAATCTCCATTCCCCCTCAACAACCTCACCCAGCACGTGTGGTTTTTGTAGGGGTTTGGTTTGGGTTTTTTTCCTAGGAGGGGGATGGGAAGCCTGGGGGGGAACACCCAGAATAACTCATTTAAGTGACACCTTCAAAGCCAGGCAGGTAGGCGGCTGGCTGCTGAGCCATGTAATTGCGTTCTGTTCAGGGCCCACTGCTAACGATCCCTCTGTATGCGTTAAGGGCATTTCTACATACTGAGATAAATTCATCCCTGGTGAAAAGTGCTAATTTCTATAGAGTTATACTAGGCATGAATTGGAGTCACTATGTCCTTTTAAAATGCGCCTACTGGGATTAGTTACAGGAATGCAGTTTAGCTCAGATATAACAGCAAGATCAAGGCCACTGCTGGATCACAATTACAACTGAGAAAAATGTACTAACCAGCTGCCAATCAAACATATGAAAATGAGTAGCAATAGCCATACAAATAGCAATAGCTATTTGTAACAGCATGCTCATACTTGGACCTCAGATGCCTTAAACAGTCTGGAAGCTCAGCATAATGATTACTCTAAAAGGGGAAAAAAAAACCCGTGTTGATAATAGTTGTTATGAGACAGTAAGGTTTTAAGCAGATGGTAAAAACTGTCGGTCTGAGGCAAAATATAGATCTCCCTGCTGTTGAATAATTAATGAAAAACTCCTTCCCCGTATAGCCATTGCAACTGTGTGACTGTTTAAATAATCTCCATTTAATAAGGCCTCACGTATACAAGCTGAAGTCACCTCTTACAATCAGATTGTTTTTCCAGGGCTGGTTTCTGTTGTGCTCTCTCCCGCTCCTGATCCCTTTCCACAGGACAAATTCTGTTGTGCCTAATCAAGCGGAGCTTCCAGTGAAAGCAATCAAGGCAGTTTGATTTAGCAGCGCAGCCTTTAGTAGAGAAATCCTGACCCCACTGCAGTCGGTTGGAGCCTTGACATTGACTTCAGCCATGCAGACATGCCATATCCTGAGTTCTCCCTTTTAATTGGATCGTATCCTTCTGCTGATTTACACCAAGACAAATGGGAGTTTTCTCAGAAATAATTTTATTTTTAGGTTTTGGAATACACTAATTGGAAATGTTCAAATACACCTGAACTAAAAAAAAAAATCATGCAACCAGCTCTAATTCCAGGGATATTATTCTAACATTTAGATTTTCTTATCATACCAACTGCCATTATGTTCTTGCATGCATTTCGTAACAGAAGGAGGATCTGGGAGCCTAAGAAGCCAGAAAAAAAGAAGAAAGTGAGATAAAAGAGGGCTTTCCAAAAAATGAAAAGGAAAAGGAGGTGGTCAGAGATAGGCACAAGAGGTTATGCCCTAACTTATCACAAGCTGAAAGACACTGATGTGGACAAAGTGATGGGGCAGGTCGTGAAAGGACACTTGAAAGCAGCAGGTCAATGCCTGGCTGCAGCGCAGGCGGCGAGCAGAGCACGAGCGGGGTACTGGGGGCAGTCGGAAAGGACCGCTGCGTTACCTCTGAGGGAAAGCTGCTCCTTCATACTTCCTCTTAACAAATGCACTTAGCTATGGTATTTGTCACAAAGTATTGAGTTTTGTCCAACCCCAGTGCTAATAGAAACTCAGAGCAGTTGTCAAATTCTCCACGTACTCGGAGATTTAAGACCCAAAAGTCACCTCCGTCTCCACAGGCAGGGAGGGCAAACCCGCAGAGCTGCACTCTGCAGGCAGCGCGTAGCCGAGCAGAGCTCGGCAGAGCCTCTCTAATACCTTTAGCCTGTGCTCCGGTCTCCATCGCTGGCAGGGCTTGCAGCCCCGTCAGCTACAGCTCTCGGGATCTCGGGGAATCTAGCTGTTTTCTGGGAAAAGACAATATTGACGACGGGTGAGGACTGAGGGGTGAGGACTGCTCACATTTCTTTACCACAGCTGAGGTCACAACTAAGGGGTTTTTAATGCAAGAGGGTACTATTGCTTTTCATCACCAGTGAGGGATGGCTGTGGTAGCCGGAGGGAATGTATCATTTACTGTGTCAGATCAATGCAAAAACGGAAAAGAAGGCGACAGCCGTTATCATCCACTTCTTGTGACTTTGCTGGACTACATGAACTTAGTGGTGTAGCCCAGGATACTACATTAAGCTGTGCTCTTGCTACATTAAAGGTTTGTAACCAGAGAAATAGAAGTTAAATGCACTCATGTTTGTGCAGGGTGCACAGATGGAAACCAGACCTCTCTCCTCTCTATCTGCTGCCTCTCAGCTCCGGGGTGAGACCCTGAAGTCCTGGGGCAGCGTAGCCGCAGGAGAGCAGCCACTTCGCTGGAGCTCACCAGCAGAACCGCACAGATCACTGGTTTATGGCAGTAAACACTGGTGGGTGAGATGGAGCTTCCACGTTCCCTCTTACATTCACCTTAGCTTCTGCAACTAATGACAAAAAATTATTTCACATCAGTGGGCATTTCACTCATTCCATGCATGTAAATGCCTTTCACCGCAGCAAAAATGTGACATGGAAATATAAGCATTAAACACACTAAATTTTTTGTATGGCTGTCAGAGTAGTGTAACAGTTCTTCCTATTAGCTGCTGTGAGCCAGATCCTGCCTGAAATTAAATCTTAAATCTTCTCTTGGAGATTGCATGCTAGCAGATTTCTTTGCATAATACTCACAGCTTGCCTTCAAACGTGTGCTGCATAAATAGCTCAGGGAAAGGAAACAAACTCAAAGTCACACTTGTAAATTATTTGATCATGCTATTCACTGTTTGCCAAATTCCCTCATCTTTCTACAGAAAAAAAGAGGTTTCCTGATGCCTTACTATCACAGCGAATTCTTTCCGGAGAAATCCCGAAGCTGACAATCCGCATTCCCTTGCAAGGCACAGCCAGGCTAACAAAAGACATCTGATAGAGGTGACTCTGAACAATACCAGCACGAAACAGTAGCTGTATCAGTCTCAGGGAAATACCAGGGTATTTCTTATAGATTGACTGCCTTCAACTTTCTGAGAAGTAAAAACACCTGATGTAATGTTGCCGCAAGTTTACAGAAGTAAGAGACGTTATTTAAAGCCAGTGTTTCCAAGTGTGAGGTTTTCCTTGGCAGGATGTCTGCTGCGCATCGTCTGGAGGCTCCCGCACCATTCCCGGGATGGGCATGGCCAGCCAGGCCCTACATCCCGGGATAAACAAACTTGCTGGATACTAGGTCAAGACAATTGTAGCTCAGGACCAAGCTGCAGAGGCAGAAGTTACACCAGGAACTAACCTGGTCCCTAGGTACTGACTTTGGGTGTGAGTCTGCAATAATCCTGGCTTTCAGCACGTGAGCTCGCAGCAAAGCTTCTTCCGCTTTACGGGATTGTCACAGGAAAGAGTTTTGCTTATGAAACAAAGTTTATGTTGAAAATAAAGAAAAGATTATTTGAATCCTTGCAGCGATCACATTTTATGTCTAAGAACACTATTAGTAGGAGGTGCTACCTAACTCACCTGAGTGAATTGTGGGCTGTCTTGAAGTCAATCAATGTTCAATGATCAATGATCTCACTTTGGCAGTACTGACCTTGAATCCTAAACACAAGGGATGACAACCACCAGCTACTTATTTAAAAATGAAAGAGCAAAGACCAATCCAGGACTTCTCAAAAATCAAAAGGCACAGGAACCTCTGGAAATGGCTGTGGAGGAGGAAGCCTTTAAAGTGCCACCAAGTGTACTCCATTCAAGTAAAATGCCATTTGGATAGTCAAAAACTAAAATAATTATTCTAACAAAAAGTAAATAAATGAAAATCTAAAATATTTAAATGCAAGGCCAGGCAATGAGCTCAGAGATAAGGGTTTGTCCATTATCTGTTGGGGCACAGGCAGCTTTTACTGGTGCGTGACAGCATCCTTCCTCAGCTGAATTTGCAGGGGAGCCAGGGAGCTTTTGTCCTTTTGCACGCGAGCCGATCGCATCTTTGACACATGATCTGCCCGAAGCGTGAGTGACGACCTATTTCCAACCCTTGCTCATCGTGTGTATTCGGCACGTTCCTGGCATTGTTCAGGCCTGGCAAGTATAACATGGGGTATGAAACAGATCACTTTCCCTTTTCTTGGTGCTATCTTCAGCTCTAAAACAATAGGAAGGACAACAATAGGACAACAATAGTAGGAACAACAATAACAAACTCAGGTAATTACCTGCAACCAAATGTTGCAGACAACAACAAACTTCACATGAAATTTTCAGCTACAGTGCTAGGCATTGCTCAAGGAGGTTACAGCTAAAAGCTGCCCTTTCTCTGTGTTGACCACGCATAGTTTTAAAGTGCTGTTCAAAAAGACAAGTGGGGGGGGTTTGTCCACTCTTATTTGCCAAAGTTAGTTAATGTTTCAAAGCAAGAGCTAGAAATTCTCAAGATAATTTAATTCCTGCCCCTTCTGACCCTAAAATCTCATCCCTCTAGGTACCACCAGACACCTCACCGGCTGCCGAAGCAGAAGGGGTGTACACAGCCTCCACACGAGCACAGGCAGCTCCACGAAGCGCACATCGGCAGAGAATCAGCTTCTTTGATAAAGGAGTGCTCGAAACATTAGGAATAAAAGGTTCTTATTTTGAATTTAAGGAGGTAATTTTTTTTACTCTCATCGCGAGCATTTTTTGATATTTAAAATGAATCTATTGATGAAGATAAAGGAAGTGCTTCTTGGGAGATACCAGCTCTTACTTTATGTTAGCTATCATCAGAAACTGTAAGAATAAGAGATGGCAGGTATGACTACAAAGGAAATGAGTGTTACATTTGTATATTTTCCACAGAGAAATAAGCTAGGAGCCTGCAGTGAACAGAGGAAAGAGGCATGATGCTCCTTCATAAGGTATTGTGATGATTATTCTAGCTGAAATTCTTCCCAGACCCAGTATATTATGGTAGGTGAGCATATAAATGTGCATTTTACCATTTCATACTGCACTGTTTTCCTTTTATTGACTCCCACCTGATCAGGTTTACCAACAGACGTTATACTTTGAATCTCTTGGGCTGGATGTAGAGGATGAAGAAGTGACAACTTGGAAACGTGTTTATTAAGCAATGTGAAGCATCTGCTTCTGTCTTGCAACACACACTTTACCTATTCACAGGAGACACAAATTTATATTTACTTCACAGTTACACCCACCGAGCTATTACAACTATTAATGCAATTATGATATAAACTGTAGTGCAGGGATGGAGTAGTTTCCTTAACCACCAAGGTACCTGGTGTCTGTAAAACCCTTTATGTTTGATGTCTCCAGAGCATGTTTGCATGCCTCACCGTCTCAGCCAGCACGTTCCTGGATAGTGATTTTCTTTCTATGTCCAAGAAATTCTACTGTTATTAAAAAATTATTAGTCCTTCTATGTCTGGAAATTCTGATTATTTATAAAATGCTATAAAGGATGTGGTTCTTTTCACAAGTTGGTACTGACCCTGCACTAACGTGCTGGCAAACACGAAGAGCATATGTGAGTGCTTAACTTCAAGGGCAGCAGCAATCCTGCTCTGTAGAGTGACTTTAGCAAAACTCTCTTAAACATTATTATTAGGCTTTGAGCTCTGAGGGCTCCTTTTACTCATCTGTTCAGTTACTGCACATAGATGTTTACACTTTTATATGGCTGAGCCTACAGAGATCTGCTTTTCTTGCTGCCAAGAATGGAAGTTTAATATTATTAATATCCGTTCAATACAAGACAGCGCATGGAAGGAAGGAGAATTAGCTACCCGAATTATTTTCACTGATCATCACATCACTTTCCACAGCAATGATATAATGTCATGATGCTATAACATAGCAACGATTCTGCTTTCAATACCTACTTTGATTCCCAACACTCAGTTCCACTATGGACGCCAATACAGAAATTCCTTCAGTCCTGCTATTAGATATAACAGAAATGTCCACCACAGAAATGCCTCTCACGCATCTTTCACACACGGAAAAAGCCACTGCTTGAGCGTAAGGTGGTGCAGCTCCTGCCCTCGCCCAGGGCGCGCGGCTGGCACTCAGCGCTGGTCCATGCAGCGCGCCATAGGACAAGGCGACAACACAGCTCTGCTGCTGAACGGTTTTGCGCGGCTACACCATTTCTCGTGCACACAGCACCGACCTCCCAGCAGGGTTAACAGCACGCAAGGGCGGCGCTGGCCCTCCCCGTACGCTCCTGTTACCTTACAGGCATTCGAATTGCTGTCCTGCCTCTGGTGCAATTCTAGCCAGTGGTCACACAGCAATACCTGCCTGTGGTCTTGCTGTACTCCTCACTTTGGAAAACAAAAATAAACACAAACCCCCACATTTTTTCCTACGTTAACTCTGACAAATAGAGAGCTAGGGTTAAAGGGTCTCTAGAGTTTGACAGTCGGTAAACAAAAGCGACCAAACAAAAGGTAGCATGTGTAAAGCTAATAAAAAAGCTAAAGGCACGTATACTAATGATTTCTTACAGTAAAGAAACCCTTTCTTTTCATTCATGAAATAACATGAATTTAAATTATTTGGGGAAGCGACCATCTTCTAATGGACAGATAGCATATTTAGGACTTAAAACAGATTGACTGTGAAAATTATGCTAAAATCGTTGGGGGATGTAAATCCTTGTTTAATTGACGCTGCGTGAGCTGCCAGGAATAATTAACAAGGCTAAATTTAACTGCTCTGGCAGTATTTGCCTTTCAGATGCAGATGGTTTTGGCCAAAGCCCAGGCGATCTAAGGCAGGTTCATCTTTCCAGTGCTGCCAGGAGGACCAGCACTGGGGGAGAGGTGAGCTGGGTTTCTTTCTTCAGAAGAGCTGCAACCATTTTGTGTACAAGGGCGCTGAAAAGTAACTCCTCTGCTTCAAGGTGCTGTTTCAGGCTGAAAACTCTTTTCAGCCTGGGTGCAAACCGGTGAAACCAGCTGAAACCAAACAGGCAGGTTTACCGTTCTCTGTTGTGCTTTGGTGTGTGAGCTCTTGTTGAACTCACGTGTTCAGCTCAGGAAGGAAAGCAAACCCAGACACCGCGCAGGCGAGCGGTGGAGGGTAAGCGGTGCTACCCCGCTGCGGGTGCGAGGGAACTTGGTTTTGTGAGATGCAAAGAGGCGAGTGACCTTTTTAGCCCAGCCCAAAGCCCTGTCTCGCTCCATTTCCTGTCTCTTACAGCCACGCGGGGGAAAGAGCAGAAGAAACAAGTATAAACTTGTTATCCCCTAATTTCATTTTAACACCCTCCTCCCAATGCCTTTCCTGTGAGAAGTTCAGGTACCCAGAATAATACTGTTGTATTAAGAAATGAGAAACAAATTGCTGAAAAGGCACTGGGATCCAGGCAATCTAACCCGATGCCTTCTGCTGGTAAAAACAGCTGCCCCTACCAAAATCTGCCCGAGATGATGGCTTCAGCTCTCGAGGTGTGATTAGTGCATTCCTAAACCTGAAGGCAAATCAGGCTTCCAGCGGGACATGAGCACGGCAATCCGGATGGCTCAGCAGCAGCTCCAGCACGGCAGCATCTCAGAGAAACCTCAGCTCCAGCACCAACTCAGAGGAGAAGACCGACCTGCCAGGCACGGCAGCAGGACCTAACCTGGGTGTTAGATCATCAACTCGTTTTGTGTTCTACAACAGGAAAAGATGACTCCAAAGCTCATCCCTGTTAGCTGGCAACTGCCAGCCCTGTCCCAGGCACAACCTCAGCTTCTTCTTTCCCTACCATGTAATTAAAGAGAAATAAAAAGAGCACAAGAATGACCCATAAAAAAGCCAATGGAGTGGCAGTTGATGAATAATTGCATTCACATTAATTACCACAATGTTTGTCTGCAGGAGAAAAAGCCAGGCGGTTTTATTATTGTTGTTTCACTACCAGAAACAGTGCAAAGCTCATATTTGGATCAGGCGTGCAACTGTTCTTCAAGGTACCATGAAGAAAAGAAGTATTCGTAGCAAAGACTGTCTTGCACAAGGTAAGAAAGTATATCTTTTGATCCACAGCAGGAGAAGAAAAGGCTGCAGCCATAAGAAGAAGATGCTGCAGCATCACTAGATGATGAGCAAGGTGAGCAAGCATAACGCAGTAAGAGTTTTAAATTATTTTATCACTCCATTCAAGAAATGTTTTAAAATCCAGAACAAACCATCCCTACTCAGAGAGAAAATTTGTTTTTGTGGTTAAGATGAAACTGGAAATTCAAGACGCATGTTAATTCCTAGTCTGCATGACATGGGAGTAATTTGATTCTCTGTGTCCCAGTTCCTCACCTATAAAATGAAGCTGAAAATATTACCTTTTTTTGTAAAGGCACTGCCTTTTAGATTATCAGCTTACAGAGCAAGTATTACATTTTACTTCGTATTAGGGACAGCATTCAGAATAAAGATGCTATAATTTCAGATGGGCAAGCCTATACTAAAAACTTAAATTTATATGGTAAGATTTTAATTTTAATCTAATTCCATGTCTTGTCATGTCTTACTTGGGATGTACTGACTTACAGGAAAGACAACAACTGACTTAAAGGAAAGACAACAATAGCATCATACCTATGTTTCAAGCACCATAATAACCCTTGCAAGAAAAACTTACCAAAAATACTAGCTGTGAAAGTGAAAGGGAACAAGAGCTGAAATATGATTGTAAACCTTGCACTGACACCAGTGACAGCTTCAGCTCACCCGTACAAGCTGTAATTTGCAAAGCTGGGCCTTTTAAGTTGCTCCATCAGCGACTGCCACTGCTGTTGTATCTCCTCACTCAGCATCCTGCTGTCGCGTCCTCGCCCGCTTCTCACCCCTCACATCTCCACCACCTTCCGTAACCAACGTGCTGTAACGCCACCGAGGGAGCCAAAAGCCGGAGGGTTACGTAGAATCATAGAATCATTAAGGTTGGAAAAGACCTCTAAGATCATCGAGTCCAACCGTCACACGTGGCAGGGAATGAAGCAGGGGCCTGGGGGGGAAGGGGAGCAGCCCTGCGCACCCCCCAGCAGAAGCATTGCTTGCTGCCTGCCCCCCCGCAGGAGCGCGGGCTCTCACGGGGGCTTACTCTGTTCCGCTCCACACCGTCCTTCCAGTGTGGACATACCTCCCGAGAGGAGGATGTCTGACCCCTTTGAACTGCTGCTCTAAACCCTACAGCCTACAAAACCTCAGTCCCCCAGCCTGGGGACTCAGCTGTCAGCCCAAAAATCTGGGGTCTCCACACACTCGCCCATTACTTTGCGTGTTTCGAGCCAAGATCCCGCCAAACCAGCACGATCTCTCCAGGCCCTACTGCTCGGCTTGCAGCAACCACCCTCGGCTCCGCGGGCAGCTCCGTACGCTCGCCCGAGCGCTGAGCGTCCCCCGGCCCCAGCGCAGCCCCGTCCCTCGCCCGCTGCGCCCGCAGGGAGCCGCTGCCTGCAAACCGCCCTGCCCAGCGCAAACCAGCCCGGACGCTTCCCTCCCGGGCCCGTCCCCCCCAGGGCCAGTTCCCCCCCGGGGCACGCTCTGCCGCACCCCACACTCTCTTCAGGCACCCTTTTATTCTTCAGGCAAATTTGGCAAAACCTGGGCCACAGCCCATCACCTCTTCCCATCACTCCAGGCTGGCTTTTGGTCGCTCTCTCCTCAGAGGGAACGCCTGGCTCCTCTCCAGCGGGATTTGCTGGCTAACCTTGGCTTTAATGGGGTTGCCTACGGCACCCTACGCCATTTAATGGCCAGGGTCTTTGTTCCCTCCAAAACAGCCACTCCTTATGGGCTGAGTTTGAGTGGGCTGCTTGAGGCACGTGCAATGGTTCCCGTTCCCACCCAGGTTCATAGAAAGACTGCAAGTGTCTCCACGCTGACTGCAATAGCTGGCTACTGAACCAGCCCGGCAGCTCGAGCTGCTAAATTCCCCACCAGCAACTTCTAGGGACAGTCTTGCTTCTACCTTCAAATTAATTTGTCCATTCAGAGCCCCAAACTGGATCTCAAACCCGATTTCACATGTATGCAAAATAGGCTAATCAGTTAATTTATAAGAGGAACTTAGAGGCCTGGACAGCTGGCAGTACAGGCTAAATAATAATTCAGACAAACACTGCCTGCACGATGATAAAGGACAATTGCACAGCACAGGCAAACACATCCCAAATAGATTGCAGCGCAGCCTGTCTCCGTACAGCCCCATGAGTCATGCTGAGCTGGAAAATACTTTATAAATGCTAGTAATGGCAGGCAATCATTTTAATTAGATATGGCCTAATTAAAAAAGAATAGAGGCTTTTATAGTTCATGCCTCCCCAGTGTGCACTAGGGATCCCCACTGTTTGGCAAACAGGAAAAATGTTTGTATTATTTAATAAGCATAATGTTATCAGTAGAGCTTTAATGCAGGATTTAATGCATATGCTCTGGCTCACCAGACTGAACGTTGACTGGTCAGTGTGCAGCCTAAACGGAGGAAGGTCGCAGGCATTTCACATCTCTAAATGACATCTCAAAATGTCTCAAAACGATAAAGTACGCACAAGGAATTGGCTAAACCTCCTGGGTGTTTATTAAGCTGTATGTGGGCGTTGGACAGATTGGTTCAGACACAGTAAAAATTGGCCTAAAGCTGCAAAGCGACACCTCAGGTTGATCAGCTTCTCTGCAGGCGTCAAGTAACGAGGAGAGAGAAGCGATGTCAGTGCCCTCCTGCCAGCCCCGTACCTGCCCACAGCTCACCCTCCCCAGAGGGGACCAGGCATTCCCGGCTGCTGAGAGCTGGCGTGTGCCGCCATACCGGCCCGCGTCCCTCCACTGCCGAGCCAGGAATGGCCATGGAAAGCAGAAATCCAGCACTCCCATGACCCGGCCCACCAGCGGCACAGGTCCCTCTCTCATTTTCACATGCTGTTGTGTAATGCTTCCACTCTGCTGGGGGAGGAAGCAAAAATACCACAAGAAAAAGCACTTCCTGCAGTATTTCTGAGCTAGTCAAACCCAGGAAATAATGGAAATTACAGCGATGCACAGGCTATCGAGTTTCTTGAGTTTATTTTGCATTTCTGTTATTTCCTGTGCTTTTCACAGGAATATTTAAAGTCATAAAGAAGTTAAGCCTACATGTATGATCACAATAGCATTAAAGTAGTAAAAGCTTCTCTTCTCCCTGCACATATTTAAAATAACAGAATGCAATAACCTTTAGTGAGCGATGGCCGTGCATCGTGCTTGATGCACCGCCCGAGCCAGACTGCTCAGCCGGCAATCCCCTGGATCCCGGCGATGCCACAGGCTAATCGAAGCCCATTATTCCAGCTCAGGGGGTCCCAGTGAGCCCTTCTCACAAAACGGCCCGGCAAGCTGAAGATCTGCAGCCTCTCCCTGAGAGCCTGCTGCTTTGGTACAACAGAAGGACCTCCATGGGTTCAAATCACCCTCCGTGTTACCTACTTGCATGTGAGGGTGCCAGGGGCCGGCGGCTCCCCGGGGTCGGGTACGGGCAGGGCTGCCACGGGGCTGGGGTCGGCTGGGGCTGCCCAACCCTGGCGTCGGTGTTTCTGCTGAGAGGGAGTGCTGCTTTCAGCAGTCCTGTATTGATTTGCCTCACCCGAGGTCACCTTAGAAGATGATTTACATTAAGAAAATCAATTTTTTAAAAAGTCATTGCTGGGAGCAATGCTTGATTTCTAAATTCAGAGCACAACCGAGCACGCGTCTGAGTTCAAAGAGTTACCCAATTCTTATTAAAGGCAGCAGGAAATCTTCTGCCCACTCCATAGTTTTTCACTGGAAACATGCACAATAAAATTTCTATCACTATCTCACTATGGTAAATCCAAAAGACTTAAAATCAAAAGACTGCTTCCTTATCATTTTGGCTTTCTCCAACTCTGCCTGCAGTTTTTAGCAGCGACTCCTTTGCCTTGAAAAGGAAAAAGGGGTTTTGAAATGGAGTTCTTTCCAAGTATGTCGCCCCAATTTCATCATTTCCTTCCTTAGTGAAACACACACATTCACCTACTTTTTAATAATAGAGAATCAGATGATACTTAGTCATCCGTTGCTCAAGGCTCTGCACGGATGTCACGCAATGTGCACGATAACTCATCAGTGTAATATCGGGAATATTGCCCTGCCACCGAAGTTCATTCATGGTTTTTTCCTAATGGATAGCTAGATGCTGTATACACATAAATGTTCCGCATCACTCCCTACAGACGTCCCAAAAACCTTTTACCGTGCTCTTTTCAGCCCTGCGATCTCTGTGAGGACCCCCGAGGGCCAGAGTCCCAGCGGCGAATCCTCGTGACAGCCATGGCGGCGAGCTGGCCGCTGCGCCGGCTCGCTCCCGCCCGCAGGCAGGCTGCAGACACCAGCCCGAACACCAGCGTCGCAGGAAGAGGCAGAACTGGAAGAGAGCTCAGCGGGGCAGAGGCCCCGGCTCGCTCCAGCCTGCCTGCGTTAGACAACCAGGGCAAGCTTCCAAGGAGGGTGTAGACAGTGGGATGATGGTTAAGGCATCTTGACGTGGGATTTTCTTCTCCTCGTACAGTGGAGCAAGGTGGAGAACGGCTGAAGGACCTGGGAAGAAGAGTAAGAGTTGAGCCATGAGCAGAAGAGCAGAGGCAGGAGCTGATGCCTCTGTAAAGCCAACGTTCAGCGTTCTCCTAAACCTCCTGAAGGAACTGATTTATCCACAGAGATTTTTCTCAAACTGGAAATCTGTCCTCGGCCAGAGCCGTATTTATACCAGCTTGCTGCGTGCTCGCCTCCCCTCGGAACCAGACCAGGCGCTTTGCCACTGGCCAGGTGTCCGGCTGGCCCGGCTGCTCTGCCTCACAGGTGGCTGCAGGACAGGCTGTCCTGGGGACCTACAGCCTCCGCCTGTATTTTCACTACTGGAGTACCCGAGCAGCACGGCGTTTGTGCAAACGCAGCCCGGTTCTGACAGCAAAGGGTCTGCACACCCTGCCTATGCAGCCGCATTTGAGCTGGATAAGGCTAAGCTTGCCATGTTACGTGACTATTCCTAGCATCTCCCTCCAAGACTTCGTCTGCCACCGCTCTGTCTCCTTAGACAGCCATGAATCACCAACCGTGAATCTCCCACCTCACCCCACCTCTCCAGTCACATAACTCCTGGCCACGTCCAGGGGTCTTTTTCCGCTCCGGTTTGCCAAACTGCCCCTCCGTCTGTGGGCAGAGGGCACCACGCTGGTCTCCTGTTACAAAGGGGATAGCCATTGCAAGAGCAATAACTTGCCAGTCAGCCTGTGCAGCTCCTCTGCCCCACCACAGGTACCTTCAAAGTCTGAACTATCGTCCTAAAATATACTGTATTCTTAAAATAGTTTAAAATTTATTTACACCTCAAAAAGTTGCTTAAATAATACATTAGTCTGTGATAGATGGTAATTTTTTGAAGTCTTCACTAATGTACATATCTATGGACATAAAAATGTAATTATATGCTTTTTATAGTTGTTTATCCTCTTTTCAGCCCACTACGACTATCTGGCAGGATGCTGTCAGCACTCCGAAGCGCTGACTGCACGCGATGCCTGCTAGCTGCATCCACGCACTTACAAAACGCACGCGTCAAGTGCTGCACATCTCCCAGTGTCAGCACCGTTTGCTCAACACATGACAGACAAACGGACGGATTTGGGCTTTCCTGCTGATCGTTTTTTCCAGAGAATGGAGGCGTCTGTTCCTGAATCTAAGTGAAATACGGATAAAGTGTTAAAATTACCCATAAAAACCAAAGGTGGTGTTGCAAACCTACAGTACGTTACCTTTGGAATTACACAAGGATAATAAATGGTTCTCCAAGTCTACAGTAATTGGGAAGCATCACTGAGATGCTGCTGCCAACATAGCTGGGCCTGGAGCAAACGTTTATTAAAGCTCCCTAATCTGGGCTACTTAGCCATCCTTAACTAGGCTGAGTATTACCGTACTTTGCATTAAAACCAATGAGATGAGCTATGTACACGCCAGCTAAAGGAAAGATGGCAGATTATGAATCCCAACCCTTGCGAGAATAATCAGACAAATATCTCCCCACTCTCATTTGGTATCACAGTAAATTTGGCATGACAGTAAATTTGGCAACTACTTGCCAGGGTTATTCAGCGTATTAGGAGCTTCCTCATCACAGAAGTCTCCTCTGGCTCAGAAGGCCCTTCAGCTTTGAATTTTGTATTAACCAGTCCTGACTGGCCAAAGAGGTGTTACAGTAGTTTTCTGGAGCCATCAGCATCCGGGTATTTTCATCTTGTACTTTCAGCCATCTCTGAGCAGACTAATACAGCAGTACCGTCAGGCTCTTCTGTCTCCACGACTGGATTACATGAATTCAATTACATGCTCCAGACAACTTTTTCTTAAGCATTTGCTTTACATCCCTGTTCTGTGCATTTTCTGTCCTTATCTGTAGGACAATGCTCTGCACTCACTTCGTGTTTTGCTTTTTCCTTCACACATTTAATTGCTTCATTTTAAAAATGTATGCAGACATCAGGCCCAATTTGCCTCTAATTGAAAATGGGAATGTTGAAGCTCATGAATTATCCCATTTTAAAATGGATAAAATAAGAGGAGAATTAGGTAATTACGTGGGGGGGACGGTGGGGAGGAATGAGATACATCCATCTATTAAAATAAAAATGCAGGATAGTGTTTCCTACCCTATTTTAAGTTTGGTGAGGTTAACCTTTCTTTTCTTGTCATACATCAATATTCCACAGAAGTCTATTGTATTTTAAGTTCAACTGGATGTTTTTATTCACCCTGCTGCTAAGAGAAGTGGATTCTGATACCAAATTCAAAACTGAATTTATGAGTGCTGCCATTCAAAAGCAAGGACCAAGCAGGGGTGGAAGGATATAATGTTGTGGAAACATCAGAACAACTCGGGTAAAACTGTACACAACTCTAGGAAAGGAAAACAGCACCTCTATACAAACACCGAAAGGTCTTCAGCCCCTTCTGCCTCTTGTAACGGTTTCGTAAATCCTTTCCATCAGAAGGATTTTTTCCTTCCGTGATTTGAAATGCTGGAGATGTGTGAACACAACAGAAAGGAGGAATTTAACCAATGTTTAGTAGAATCAGGTGGGACAAAGAGTAAGTTTTCCCAGTCCTGTAGGTTTCACAAACATATTAATGTTGCTAAGATTCTGGCGTGCGGCTGCCAGACATGGCCCAATAACCCAGCAGGTACAGTTACGTCAAAATTATCATCGTTCTACTAAAAATTAGGGGGTGGAAGCAAATGAGTTAGTAAATATTTCAGGTCCCCGGAAGACACGCTACTGAAAGAGGTCTGTGGCTTTCATAGCAGGGCCTGAGACTACCTCCACAAAAGAAATCAGCCAGTTCCTCCGTGATAAAAGTCTATTTGCCTGAAGTAAATGGACAAGGAATCATACAGATATAAAGGGAAAATAGCTCAGTTTTATCGCAGCTATTTTATGCAGATACTTTCTTCGATAAATAAAGATTTCTCAATTCCTGTATGGTACATTATATATTCCTACTCATTCATTTACTCTCTAAGATGAAAGACCTGAGTGACTGCACTGATTTGATATAATATTAATTAATGCATAACACTCCAATGTTGAATTTAGCAATGGTCTAACCACATGCTATTCATAAGTGCTAAATGATTATGCCTAAGCATGTGAGTAATAACGTTCTTCCTAGAGAAGCCCAAGAAAGCATGGCATCAAAGATTTAAATGTATGAACCTACAGGACGAATGAAGAGTACGAGGGAAAAGAATTAAAAATAATATATATTTTTTAAAAACTGAGATACCTCAAAACTGTATTGCTGTCTACCACTTAGTCTGTGAAGGCTGGGAGAGCTGTGGACAGCAAATGCTTTATCCACAGTGAACAGGGTTTCCCTTCCTCCTTAGCAGCTGGCTGGGAGGAACTAAACTTAGCAGGCCTGAGGTGTAGGAAACCAGATAGCACGGTGTGTGGCTGGATAGGAAATACAGGGCTCAATGTGTTTGAGGTTAAGATTAAGCCCTGACTTCCTTTGGGTCTATTTTAAACGGTGGCAGATGATGGCATGCTTTCTTACAACAAAATGACAGATGATCAAAGGTCGAATATGATCTGTATGTCGAGCATTTGTACAAGGACCTTTCTCGGAGGGACTGGGCAGGAAGCGTCTTAACGTGGTGTCTCATACTTCCCCTCATCTGTGTGTGTTCAAAACATATCAGTAACCGGGGAAAGCTGGATGACTGGCTGCGGATAATCGGCCTAACAGCGTGCGCCTGCGAAAGGAGAGCAGTTGGTTTTGGACAGAGCGAAAGAAAGATTACCACGGCCCCAGCCATTGCTCGCGTGAGGGAGACAACACGGCAGCACTCGCCATACTCACACTTTCAGGTGCTACAGCTGGGAAACAAAGATAAAACATCTTGAGGGCATCTTTACACATTCCCCTTTCCGGAGGTAGTCAGGGATCAAAGCAGAAAAAGTGAAAAAACATTTTGGAAACTCTGCACTTTCCAATTGCCATTTTAAATAGAGTTTTGCAACACCTATACCAAATAGGATGCAAGACTCGCTGGGTCGCGCTGACTACAGATTGCATACTTGCTAAATTTGCTATTATTATGTATCACCCGTGATTGGCACTGAGGCAGCCAAAGAAGGACTTTACCTTCACGTGAGATTGAAAAAGACAGTCTTTGTCCCAGAAAGCGAGGGGACACAACAGCCATGCCATCTATCATAAGCTCACTTCCCTCCCACCCTGCTTCTCACACTGAGAAATCTGCAGGACAAAAGCCTGTGTTTGAAAATTCCTTTTAATCAAATTTTTCGTCTTGCCTCAGGCAGTGCTGCAACAGTCCGGGGCTGGTCAGCTCCAGCTCTGACCTGGAGCCCCCAGGCAGCTCTGCAGCTGCCCCTGCCAAATACTTGTCCTACTTTGCTAGGGCAAAGGAACAGCTTGCTAAGAAAGATAACTGGGATCACTTTGCTCCTCTGAAAACCCACAAAACCCTATTTATTAGTTATAGCAGAATTTTATTACGCTGAAAATAAAGAGATCTGTTCACCCCACAATTTGTGAGGATCCTGCTGACAGCACCTACTCCCGTGAAAAATGATGTCATTTGTAAGTGCAGCTGTGTGGACTCTTAAAAAGCAGCATAAAGCTGCTTCCATTGAGATTTGACACTGGCTTAACAGAGCAGGGAGAATTTTTAAGTATAGAATATTAAATACGTATTTGAATCAGAAAAGCATTTTCTGATGTTAGGTGGGTGGGAAATCAGGAGAGCGTTTTGTAAAAAGCCATTGTGTTTTCTCTACACCCTGTCCTCTGCCTCTGGCAGCGCAGACCATTTCACTTGCTATCAGGATGCCAGCAGGAGTCATGGGAATGGTGATCTGAAGCACAATTTTAAAATGCACGCTACAGTCCAAACAGTGAGAGGTAAATATCCTCTTAAACTCCTCTGGGTTGTACGGAGGAATACAGGTACCATTTCCATGTGACCTTCCTAGGCTTTGTTAGCTTTCCAAGTGTTTCTATGAGCAATATCGGACTATAGCCAGCTCTGCACGTGAGTGAATCCCCATGGAGAAGATGGTGGGTACGTCATGCTACAGACACGTCGTATGTCCCAGGCCTCCTGCGGACGGCAGGAGAGAGCTATGTAGCCCTCCTCCCGCTCACCCGGCTCTTGGCAGGTATCTCCAAGCTCCTACAATGCAAGCAGGGGAAGGAGCCTAAAGCTCGCTTGCCAGCCACCATATAGAAACAATTTGGCACAAGCAATAGATGGGTATTTTACTGCTCTGAGCAAAAAAGCTCATCAGCAAGGCAACCAAGGGGAAAAAGATGGGAATAATCCCACCTAGATGCATACGATAAATGAATTTAGAACTGGACTAAGAGCCAAGATGTACAAAGCATAGTTTTTGACTAGTGGCTGAACTACCCACTGGGATCAATGCAAAGATCCAAAGCATTCTCATTCAATGCAAAGTATTCTTACTATCAGAAGAATGGGAAAAAATATCCAAAATGCCATTTTGAGTTAAAGCAAATATGTTGTTCAACAAGTTTTAAGTTCTGGATTTCATAAAAAACACCTTATATGTTATTTTTCACAACAAAGTAGTCACTTTCAAAACAAAAACATGATTTTGGGGGTTGAATTTTCAGTATTTTTGAAATGGAATGTTCTGTTTAGAATCATAGAATCATTTAGGTTAGAAAAGACCTTTAAGATCATCAAGTCCAACTGTAAACCTAACACTGCCAAGTCCGCCACTACACCACGTCCCTAAGCACCACATCTACATGTCTTTTAAATACTTCCAGGGATGGTGACTCAACTGCTTCCCTGGGCAACCTGTTCCAGTGCTTGATAACCCTTTCGGTGAAGAAATTTTTCCTAATGTCCAATCTAAACCTCCCTTGGTGCAACTTGAGGCCATTTCCTCTCGTCCTATCGCTAGTTACTTGGGAGAAGAGACCAACACCCACCTCGCTACAACCTCCTTTCAGGTAGTTGTAGAGCGCGATGAGGTCTCCCCTCAGCCTCCTCTTCTCCAGGCTAAACAACCCCAGTTCCCTCAGCCGCTTCTCATAAGACTTGTGCTCCAGGCCCTTCACCAGCTTCGTTGCCCTTCTCTGGACACGCTCCAGCACCTCCATGTCCTTCTTGTAGTGAGGGGCCCAAAACTGAACACAGTATTCGAGGTGCGGCCTCACCAGTGCTAGAAAGTGTTTAGAAAACACTAAAACATTTGCCAAGTACCCTAACTCCAGCTTGTGTCTCTGGCTGAAAGCTTTTGCTAAATTCAAGATAAAATCACTTATGCTTCCAGTCTCTGTAACCTACCTTCTGGCAGATCACCCAGCTCTAATGGGCAATTAACAAGTGTGAAATAGGGATAATATCTCAACAAAATGTTGCTGGGTTCTGGCCCATTCCTCTCACAGATGTCACAAGGACAAGCAGGAGCAATTCGGATGAAGGCAGGCTGTGGTGACCCGGGTAAGCTGACACAGGAGGACATGAGAATCCTCCACCTGGCACCTCCTCGTCCCACAGCTTGGGGTCTTCCTACATCGTGGCAGCTATTAACATTTCAGCACCTACACTACAGACCAGTACGAACAGCGAGGCGACGGGGAATAAAAGACACAAATATCTCTGCCTTCAGGTTTAAAAGCTCAGCAGAATTAAGGTATTAATTGTCTCAGCTGCGAAAGAGCCCCCACAATCTGTCTCAGAGTAGAGGGAAAGAAAAGATCAAATGCTGCCGCAGGGAAAGGTATGAAGGTCGACAGGGCCACATTTCCTCCTTCGTTGTACCCACGTTAGATTGCCTGCCAGCAAAGAGGATGGCACTCCAGCTTTACCCCAGCAAGGTGTCCCTGGGTGGCAGAGAGCTGCCGTGGCCGAGCCCTCACCACCTCCAAAGAGTACGCTGCAGGGAGCACGGAGAAGGACGTCTCGGGGTAGGAAGGGCTACGACTGAGCCATGCAAGCACTTTGCAGCTGCTGGAGTGGCTCCCGGAGCACGTCCTCACGCTCCACCTGGCACTGTGTGGCCAAAGCTATGGCCAAGGCATTCCATCCTCACCGTGACCCCCCTCTGGTGAAAGGATGCAAATGATTCTTCCAGCAGATGAAGCTGGCAAGGCGGAAGCTGAGCTTTCAACTACATATCCATTAAAAATGGCATTCTTTATGTTCGCTAACATAAATATTTTTTAGTATCTAGACCACATTTTTGTTTGTAGGCTTTGCCAATATAAAAACTTACCCAGAGCCTTCTGGAGTCATTTAAGATGCGATCTCCTTACAGAACGCAGAAGCTTCAAGGAAATTATAGGGCCTCAGTTAAAGGAAAAAATCGATTACATTGCTTAAAATAACTTACAGCATTCTAAAATATTCATTATTTTTAAGCGTATCAGACAGAATTCCCACAGTTTCACAAATGTTCCTTGAAGACTGTGAGTGTGAGTGACAATTGTCTCCACAGCAAGACTCAGCATTTTCAGGTGCTCCAGCTTTGATTCAGCATCGAGTGAAATAGCAGGACAAATAATTAATATTGTTCTGTAAAAGCAATGGCCAGGTATTACATACATTTTAATCAGGCCTGGTGAGAAGGCTTGGGATTTTTCTTCTGAACAGTCCCACTCTAAATATAGGCCTGGCATGGCTTTACTGGGGGAAGTACAAGGGAGCTGTAGCCTCCCTCCTGGTATTGCCCACGTGTTTTGTCCCATGGGACATGGGAAGGTCTGGGCAGCAGCCATCCTTCAGTATGATAGTGATGACCACAGATGTGACATAAACTTTATCTCTGAAAGGGTACTAAAGTAATGGGAAAGGCTACACAGGGTAATGGCAAAGGCCACAATTCGCCCCGAGCCAGCCTGGCTGGAAGGATAAGCACAAGCACTAAAGCACAGGAGCTCTCTTGCCAGCTCTGCCACTAAGTCCATGCAAATCACTTAATCTTCCTATTTGGTTCCCCCTTTGCTAAAAGGGGAATGTTAATATTTATTTACCTTCCAACTCACAGGCATGTTGTGAGGATTAATTAGTTAATAACTGTTAAGTGCTTTGAAGATACAAGTGACTGTGCAAAGCACTAAGTATTATTAACTAACATTAGGCTAATGGTGCAGATAGGAGTGGCAATTTTCATTAGCTGTATCAAAGCAGAGCCCAGGATTCAGCCCTGAGATGCATGCTAGCTAGTGAAAAATTAACAAGGTTATGAGAAAGATTAAAAGAATAAAGTAAATTTATTTCCACTGGTCCACAAGAAAAAATAAACAGCTCCACCACTCCTGACCTAGCAAAACCACAGCTCTATTAATAACTCAAGGCCACATTCTGAAAGCTGGCTGTTGCTTTGCACCTTGATTAGTCATTTCCATCAATGTGCAAAGTGTTATAGTTTTGAGTTGGTGGCAATTTCCTGACATCTTGCTCTGCACCTGTGGGAATGGTGGCATGCAGTTTAAGGCAAGCAAGAATCGAGCGCAGCATGCGTGTGTTACGTACTACAATTTTGCAACGCACTTGCTTGGTGTTAATTTCTATGAAACTGTGAGAAATCTGGGCAGTTACGGTACATCTTTATGAGAAGGCTGGTTGTGCATTCAGGTAGGTCTCCTGATACAAAGGAAAGTACGATACAGGTGGCCAGCCTAAGGTTTGCGAGGGCCAGCTCACACCTCTGCCTTACACTACTGTTATAATTTTAGCAAAGATAGATAGTAAAGACACAGCCTGGAAAGTTGAGACAGCAACTAAAATAACTTCGGAAGATGGTTCCTCAGAGCAGCTGTCCACACAGCTCTGGTGAGGAAGCCAGGTGCAGCCCCTAAAAGCCACCAGCAACTTACACCTGCGGACCTAAATCACTTGTTGCTTACACGAAAAGATCAGGAATTCCCCAATTTCAATTGCAATCAAGTCTTTTGTTGATACTTGCACATAATTTGCACTTCATGTATATAACAATACGTATTTACATCTTAGTCTCTGTATGATTCTCAGTACTGTAGCTCCAGGTGCACACGGCAACACTTTCTCAACTCTCTTTTTTTCACTTCCCGCCTGGGCTGGCAAACTTAGTTTTGGTTCTTTCTTTTTTTAATTACTTTAGTGGTGGCAGGAGGTGGGTAAACACAGAATGATTTTAGGAGGGAAAGAAGATAATGCACTATAGGCCTCTATTTTAGTAACTCTTCATACAACCGTTCTGGTCCTGGCCAAAATTTTTAACTTCTATCATCTCACAACATCGTGCGAAATAAAGATTAAAATGAGCCTTATGGGACAGAGAAACACAGAAGTGGAAAAAGCTGAGGAGAAAGAAGGATTCCAGTTACCTCCAAAAATGTGCAAAGCTCTTATTTTCTTTTGAGTGATATAAAAGTACCTTAAGCCCTGCTGCTGTGAATGTCTGTTGGCAGACACAGGACTTACTGTGGGGCAAAGATGACCCCCCCGACTCCTTTAGACTGAAGATGCAGGCAGGCAGGTGGATGATTAAGGAGGCAACGCAGCCAGCCTCTGCCGCGCTCCTTTGGCCCAGTGGCGAGGAAGGAGGCAACTCCTCTACTCGCACTTCCAGATTACAAAGCTCAGAGGCACAACGCGATTCTCAGAAGTACAGGTTTGTCACCGGCACAAGGAGTCTCGTTTTTCTCTGCATTACAATGTGCTAAGGCCTTGGGGGATCCCTACCCTGTGCTCAGAGCCTCCCAGGGACTCCCCTCCTGGGGAGGGCGGGAGAAACTCCTTTGCAACGCCACCTCCTCAACAACACTTCTGTCAGAAGAGAGGCAGCTGCTGCAATTAAAACAGGTCGGGAGAAGGGTTCCTGCTGAGCCCAGTGAAAGCTCCTTGAGTCCGATGTTCAGTTACAAGTCCTCGTACACTGTTGCAGCAGGGTGGCAGAATGTAATTAACAGTTAGGTACGTGAAGTTATTGTTGTAAAATTTAAATATAGTAAATATCTTCAACAACCGCATCTCAACACAGGAAACGTGAGAGGCTGAATTTCACACTTCAGCGTAGGGCTCAGAGTAGTGGCTACTGTTAAAGATGCTTGACATTTTGACAGTCTTCTGATTATCAAGCTCTGTTTTCAGATACTTATAACATGACTAAACATCAGTGATTTGAAGTTAAGTATTATGTAACTCAGCACTGACTTTAGACTGATCTATTTATCTCAACAACATGTGGGGGTTTTTCCTTCTAAAGTACAATGAACAAAATCTATTTTCATGTTAAAAAATATATCCATTGAGATATATCTCTTCCTGCGTCTTATTTAATAAGCACTAACATTAGCTCAAGATTTCTGTTCAACTGCAAAAACCAATGCACGTTATAAATATATCTACTCTCCACTTATAACACTGGAAAGGTGAAAAACATTTAAGCAAGGACAAAGGCCAACTGCTTACTCAAAATACCTTGCCCCTTGGACGTATTGTTGCTTAATCATTTTTTACATGGGTTTTACTTTTGCTGCTGAAATTACTGGCTATCATTTGACACATAGTGTTGGACTAGAAATACTATAAATCTGAAATGCTAATGTGCTTTCCACTGCGTGCGAATCCTACCAATTGAATACATCATCCACAGTTACTTTTATCTCAAGCCAAAACTAGCAAGGGCAAAACACAGTCTTTTATTGACTTTAGAGCTTAGTCCATTAAATTTCGTGTTTTTTCAACCTCCAAAGCCAATCACAGGCTGACGGCACCACCCTGGATCTTATTTTGCGATATTATGAGCCCAGCTTCTATACACAAGGAGCATGGTGGGGGCTGGGAACCTTCTCCAAGGCAAGGATGCACATTACTCGCCGGCTGCCTGACAACAGGGGTAATTGCTTTTTATTTTTTAAACATATGGTGAAGGGCAGGCATAGCCAGTGCAGAAGTTTCTGCAGAGCCTCCAGGGAAGAAGAGGAAAAACACTTCATGCTCTTTGCCAAGACGTTTTAGATGCAAAGTGGGGCATCAGCAAACCTGAACCAAGCGACTAAAGCCCTCACAAGCCAGCCTTGCAAACAAGGAAAACAACCCTTCAGTAATAGATTTTTTTAAACAACCCATAGAAAAGCAAGCAAATGCACATGGTTACAAACAGTATCGCTTCTTATCATACACGAACCAGAGACGTGTGCTGTTGTTTTAAAGGGTGAAAAAATACAGGCTTTTGTGAGCGCAATATCCAGTGCTTCAAAACCTGCTAAATTACCAACGCATCTCCTAGATTTTGCGGGAAAGGCACACGCTCGGCTTCATCTGTTGTTCACACACAGCACAAGTGAGCAAATCCAGCACACTTTAAATTATTTTGAGCAGATCTGGCACAACTTTTTGCAGTTCAAAAGAAGCTGCCACAGCATCCATAGAAGGTCTGTAATCATTCACTCCGCAGCGTACTGGGCACAGAGAGGCCGTGGACACAGTACAAAGTCAACTCAAGCATCTCATAACTCTTGCTGACACTATAACAGCTCCCAAGGCCAAAAGACAAACACCGTGATTCCTATTCGTGTTGCTCATAGTCTAAAGAAAGATAGTCTCACTCTGAGGGCAAAGGCATCCTTCAGTTTTCTTGCATAATTGATTTTATATGTAAAGTTAACATTAAACAACTGGCTAGAACTGATGAGAAAACACCATTTTTTACCAGGAGAAAACCAGAGTTATAGCATCCACCATGGCTACAATCCAAAGTAACATCAAAGCGCTGTTGTATCCAGGGCAGCAGAAAAAGATCCAGCAGAATTCAAGACACTGGACAAAGAATTTCCACCGCAGACTGCCGAATCTCCTGCCTACCAATTCCTATACAGAACGTTTGCTGTTCGGTGCATAAGCCCCACGCAAGCTCTTGTCTCTGTAACTCTGAAGAATGGAGAGGGCGGTGAGGAATGAGGGTACCGATACACCTAATGAATTAAAGGCTAAGAATTGTAGTGCTACTGTTGTCGTCATCCCATAAACCTAATTACTGCGCTGCATTAAATATATGTGATATTGTGAAGAATACAAGATTAAAAACTGCTACAGAGACAGTGTTGAAAGTTTAGTCAGGAAATCCTCACCCAAGTTCATTTTCTCTCAGATTCCTTGAGACATTATGCTTAGACTACACGCAGCTTTCTTAACATTTTCTGAGTTTTGCTAACTCTCCACTGGCACAGAATACAGTCTTGGGTTCATTAGAGATCGGTTTAATCATGTAGCAGCTAAGCACTTGGAAAATGAGACAGAAGTGGATCTGCAACGCTACAGTGATAGCTGCTTACAGCAGGGTCACTGCTGTATAAATATAAACATCGTTACAACAGCTGTATTCAATTTTGTAGGTACAGAGGTCGTTAATAAGTAAGATTGAATCATGTTAATAATCCTTGAAAACAAATTAACTGGTTAATTTTTTTATTACTGAGTCCACATACTTCTCATTTTTCTGGTTGGCAGCACTGCAAAGAGTGGCTTCTTTGCTTTGTTAGAGCTATTGTGCACATGTCAAAAAATATATATCATTATATAAATTATAAGTTTAAAATCGATATGTTTCTTAATGGCATAGTATAAATTAATAGAATATAGGGACTTTTTTTAGCTAGACTTCAAATAAAATGTTATGTAAATGAGAAAGACATTCAAACATTGAAAATCCACATCAACATGCTGAGTTTATTACAGAACAGTTCACTAGAAATTAACTGGGTACTAATCCTTTAATACTGCAGCTGATCCTTGGTCAACCTGTTACAAGACTAAATTGCCATTCCCAGCTGTGCCATACTATAAGAGGATAAACATCAGAGTGGCCCTTAGGAACAACCTATTTCAAGCATATCTGCTCAATCTTTTACAGCTAATCAGAGCTACGTTAACAGAAGCAAAGCCACCAGAAGGGAATGTATGTGAATATGAATCCAAATGCTGCAGTAAGGCACGGATGTTTTTCTAAACGTAGTAAGACACTGAAAACTCAGTATTAAAAGGCTGAAGAATTGAGAAATTAATTCAGCCCAAGAATTCATTTCAATAAGACTCAGGGATCTAACCCTCAAAAAACCTGGGCCTACGTACTGAGGAGAGTCTCTCTTCTCTCATCGCAATAAAGGCACAGCGGAGCTCGGGGCCGTGATGTCCCTAAGTGCTCAGGTGGTTTCGGAGAAGACTCCTTGGGCTCCCACATCAGAAGTTGCAGTGCCAACCAGAGCATGACGTACATTTGGGAAACCAAATGTCTCTGGCTCCTACAGGCTGCTACATAAGCTAAATTTCCACTGAAACAAGTTGTGCTCAGCACTTTTTCATACTCATCGGCTTTTTATTCCACAAATGCATTTTCTCTTTCAGTTTCTCCAACTTTCATTTTTGTTTGCAGTTTCATTTGTACCTTTTGCTTCCTTCACAATTTCAAGATGACTACTCTTAAGTCACAGCAAAGCACTCACAGAAAGTCTTTCTAAAAAAAGACTGTCAGCATTTGTAAGCTTTTTAAGGCAGAAATAGTTATTTACTGTTTGTACAGCACCTAAAGCTATGGGACCTCCAACCTAGCTAAAGCCTTTGGTCAGTAATGCAATATTAATGTTACACAGTTATTTTAAATTTAATTTTTTTTTTTAAACTGCTGTTGCCTATACAAGAAAAGTGTGTTCGTGTTAATTGACAGATGACTAAACACCACTTCTTTTTATCATTCCCATCTTATTCCTTAAGATGACAATATAGAATAATTGCAGAATCACGCTGTTTATTTAATATACTACAAAATGACCAATAACTTCCTTCACCTCCCAAAACATTTCTGCAGATAAACAATGACTTCTAGAGAAAGCTGTTTTACTACTGTCTTTCTATTACTTACAGAAATACAGACTAGGTAATTTTTAATATTGATAAGACCTAGCATATGGCTGTGACATTGCCCTGCAGAAGCCACCCTGATGCTTCTACAATCTAGCCCCCAGTTCTGAAGAAATTATCAGAGGAAGGAAAAACTGTTTCTCCACAATCGCCACCACCCAAGGCAGCACCCACTCCACGTTGTGGGGCAGGAGGGGCTGTGTTCCCTGCCTTCTCCCTCCCCATCCCAAATAGTTCAGCTGCCTCCACTCTATATTACCCAGGCTGACTCTCTCAAACTACTGCTGTGAAGTGTAAATTGCTATTTCTCCAGTCTCGCTCACATGGTGTTATCACTTACTGTCGGTGGCTGCTGGAATTACTACCCGTGCAGACTGAAGGCAGAGTGGGGGGAACAAGACAGCTTGACAGATGACTACTGAAAACTGGGAAGTGGTGTTAACCATGGAAAAAATGTGTGTATTTGAGAATTGCTAATAAAACAGATAGCTGAACATAGTGATACTTTCCATGACTTATGCCAGAGCTAGATTTAAAAGGTGGCACTAAAGAACATTTCTTCTTACCAGTCTTACAAGCTTTCTTTGCCCACGTACTCTGCTCAAGACTGCCTGGTATGACACAGACCAAAGGGCTTCACACCTCAGGATGGATAGGCATTGGGGGTGGGGGTGTTTGGGTTTTTGGGGCATTTTCTTGGTGTGTGTGTGGGGGGGGATTATTGTTTTTTGGTTTTGGGGTTTTTTTAATCACTCATTAGCCCCTTCAACAATTACCTCTCTTCAAAAAGGGTAGATTCATCTTTGGCCTTCTTCCTTCCTCCTGCGTGGGGAATATTTGGCCAACCCTTGGAAAAGGAGTCCAGTTTGAGAGCAGACGAAATGACAAAATAATTACAGCGAGAGCCTTGCAGTTAGCCCTCCATGTGAAAGTAGAGTATCTCGTGTCCTGCTGGTAACGTCAGAATCACCAGAACAGCCTCTCCAAACCGCAGCAAGTACTTCCCTTTCGTGCCGACGCTTCTCTGCGCGCAGGAGGAAGGATGGTCTTGTGGCTTGCGCAGACTTGGCTGTCAGCATGTGTGGCTTCTATTCCTGGTGGTCACCGACTTCTCTTGTGACTTTGGGAGAGTTACCTAACTTCTTCATCCACCAAAATGTCCGTCTGCTGTACAACATAACAACATAATTCAATTTTGCCCTTCAATGTAAATACTGTTGGAAAACTTAATGGCTTGGGATAGATGGGAAGCAGTGTAAGAGTTCAAAATTTTATTGTGTTCATGGCATTATTATTTAGTGGCATTTTAGTTCCCCTCACCAAGCAAAAATATCATCAGATGTGTAGTGCCTTTATCTCTGAATATCATCTACGTTGTCAAGAGAGATAACTATTTAAATATATCTATTTTCCGTCGCCTGAGGGAGAGATGTGGCAAACACAACCAAAGGAAGCACCTCTCGAGCTCGCTCCTGCCTCACCTTCATAGTTAAGGTAATTTTCAAGAAGAAAGATAGCAAAGTCATTCATATGTGTTTCTTGTAAATCCCTCTCCAGGCAACTGCTATCAGATAAATAGTCCACATCAAACAATTACTGAAAGTTTTCAATGTCTAATCATTTAGTTCTAATAGACATATCTCAAGATACCACCAGCTCTGAGCAGCGTAATACCAGTGTCACTGGCTAAGTGACATGAGTTACATGTCCCAGTGCAGCAGCAGCTGGGCTGGCACACATACCCTTACTCCTAACTCCCAGCGAGAACACGGACTTTGACAGAAAGCCAGCCGATGTGCAGGACCTTCGTGACGGTGCTCACCTGGAAAGCTGGCTGGGAAGACAACGCACAAGGAGGTGGCACACTGGCCATATTTTAAAATATTTTCTGCAGTTTAGAAGCAATTGTTTTTAGAAACATTTGAATTCCACAGATTGACAGAGGCATCAGGGAGGCTTCCACTGATAGTCTTCAAATCCCATGTATGTGATGAAAGCTGAAGGCAGCTGCTATATGAACCAGGAGTAAATAAATTTCTTCAATCCTGACATTAAAGAAAAAAATAAAGTAAATAACCAGGCAACCTTGAATTCTAACTCGCAATTAAATTCAGAGCTCCTGTTCACATCCTAACTCAGTAGAGCAAACTTCAGGTAAAAAAACGTGTTAGAGATATAATTCCTTTTCCTTACATCATGCCTTTTTCTCTTCAGCTCTGGAGCTGCCTAGCTTAAGGGCTGCTATAACAATGCAAGAAGTGATGTCATCCCAGTGAATTGTGGAGATTTTTCTTCTTTTTCATCAAAAGTACCGTATTGATCACCATTATCTATGACTTGCCATCCAGTTTCAAAAATAGTTCATATTAAATTAAGCTGTTGAGCACTGGATTACGGGTTTCTTTTCACATTTTAGTTTCTCAAATAGAAGCAAGGTGGAATTGTCATCTAAAACATTCTGCTGCCTTGTATCACTCAGAACTGTCTCCTGAAATTATTCCAGATCTGTTGCAGAAATAGTAGTTCTGGTTTTGTTTGTGGAGGACCGTGCAAAGCTTTTGCTCCTGCAAGCCCACTGTGCACAGAATTATCTGGAAGTCCCATGTGCACTGCTAGCATGAGTGTGCTGGGTGAGCAGAAGGGTTAATAGGTTTTGTGATCCGTACCACCGTCACTGAATATTGATGCAACTAGGGTAAATCTCCAAATAGGAACAAGCTACAGCTTCTCTGAAATTGTAACATAGTTACAAGATTATTTTGTTATTTAGTATTTCCTAAGTAACAGCAGATGTGTACACAGTTTTTTATTTTCCTTTCATACTAAGATAGGAAAGGCAAATCGAACTGTCACGTTGTTTGGCTGAAAATATGGACTATGTAAAAATTAAGTTCTTTCTCATCCAAACTGGTACTAACAGCATGGCTTTCAAGCTTGTCACTCCCTCCAGTGAAAACTGTTTTGTTCAACATTTGACCATTTTTCTGCAGCATCTATGTCAAAAGAGTCAGCTCTGTGCAGAAAAATTATGGAAGTTGTTAATGGGATCAGTCTCTTGATTTCCACTGTCCGAGCTCCCAGAAGCTCCAAGAGCAAACATGGAGACTAGAAGAGAAAATTAGCTTTCAGAAATTATTTCAATGCAATAATATGAGCTATTATTACTAATGAAGGAGAAGAGTAGTTTTCATGACACGATTTGAGATGTTACAGTGGCCTTCCTTTTGTGGAGGTCAACCTGAAAATCAGAACTAGAAGCAATTAATTTACTTTTTCCCCCACATGCATTAAATTCCTATTCACTGACACTTGTTTTTCTCAGATCCTCATTCCAGAACATCACATATTCTATGTAGAGCATGAACACACAAAGCTGCTATGTGTATCTTTATCCACCCAATCTGTAGGCTCGTTAGTACTGTCTGAGGGAAACACTTTGTTCTAACTCTTCATTGTCCGTTTTTATCCTTTGAGAAACTTCCCAGTAAATGTCATAGACTCCTGCTGTTTACTGATGAAATGAATTATCAAAGAAAGTATTTGAAGTGTGATCGAATGGGGGTTGTTCAAGCACTTCTTCTTTACCTCACCACTACTGCTAGTAAAACCCTACAAATTAGAAACCAGAAACTCAATTATTGTGAACAGAAATGGACAAAAAAATTCCCCTACATTACATCCAGCTAAGCAAAACTAACAGCAAAAAGTTCCCCCTATTACAAAGGTTCAGTACAGTCGTGGGCATATAGCAAGGAAGGAGAAAGGGTTTTCAGCCAGACACTTATAAGGTGTAAGGAGTATATTTGAATACCGTCTGAGAACCTTCTGATTTTTTGCTTGAAGTTCTCAATAACTAAGAATTGCATTAATTAACACCTGAGGGAATATTCATGCATTTTTCATACACAAAACCAATCTGCATGCAGAAGCCATCCAGGCTCTCCCAAAGTGACTCAACGTGAGTAGAGCTAGTCTATAAAGAAAGGACTTTTCAGCCCATGGACTCGTCTCCAGAGAGAGCACACCATAGGCACTGGGGAAAAGGCGTTTTAGTTGGCTTAGGTTAAGCTGCTTCATAAGGCCAGCGCTTACTGGAAGACAAATAGGGTGCCAAACACGTTCCACTTCAGTGCTTGAAATCTTTTCCAAAGGTCCCTAGTAAGTTTTAAAACACAGTAAATCAAAATTGCCTTTTTCACTAGAAAGGGAAAACAGCTGACATGTTCTTAGGAAATAAGCTATTAGAAATTACAGGAGATAAGCAGTCTAAAAACAAATATTGAAATGTCTGTATGTACACAGAAACAAGAGAAAGGCTGCTTCAGTCTCTCAGCTTTGATAACTGCTGGCAGATGTTCATTTTCTCTCTTAAAACAAGCACTTTTTAAAGGACATTGCCTATAGAACCATATAGAAAATAAGCATAAGATCTTATTCAGAATGCTCCAAATTTTTACATCTCTTCTTTATGTCTCCATTGCAGGTTTTAAGTTTTTCCACTAGGAGTTTAAGACCTCAAACTTTATTATTTTTATTTAGGTACTGAAACACAACTGCAAGCTGAGGTTCAACAACATGAGCTACGAGTTTAATCTTGAACACCATAAATTTCCTCGCTTTGTCAGTTTAAGACAATTTAATGAAATATTTACTTCTAATTTAAACTCTTGAAACCTCTTTGAAACTGAACTATGCTTATGTCTTGATTCTATAACCAGATGGTGATCAAAATATGCATCCAAATATGCAATCCCTAAAAATGTAAAAACCAAAACCAAAAAACCACCACTCTAGCAGATCAATAGCTTTAAAAGTATAACCGACAAAAAGTAAAATCCCCTTACAAACTGTTTCTTTTTTTTTTGTACTGGATTGATCACTGTATACGTACAATATGCACCAGCCCCTGCTGTTAAGTACCAAACACAAGCAGAACACTTCAATCTCACAGGAGCAACTTGGGAGAGCGGGCAGCTACTTAATGTAGCAGCCTGCAATGGGGGATAAACTGCTTCAAGAATACAGATTAATACCCTTATTCCCATGCCGGCTACTCATGCTGTAAGTCCTCCTGAACCCTCTAAGCAGGCTCTGGAACTTCAGCCTAGAGAAAACAGTGATAACATTGAGGAAGGGGCTCACGCGCGCTCCAGCCCTGGTCTCCTGCTGAGGCTCTGGGACAGCACTCCTGTGGACACTCTGGAGCATGGAGGAAGGCTTTTCAGGTGACATCCTCTCCCTAAGGAAGCACTTGAATGGATTTCATATAAGCAGTTGAAAGCCATCAAGACACTAAGAATTTCAAAACCGAAGCTCAATTGCTTAGAGAGGACAATATGCCGAGTGGTAACTTTCGCCCTCCCGGAAAGCAACTTCCAAACAGAACCACTGGGGTAAAGCCCTCAGCCGCGCGAGCCCATGAGCACCCCTGAAAGGCTTTTGTTGAGTTTTGGTCATTTTTTAAGTAAGGCTCATACTCAACAGTTGCATTATAAATCCCTTGGGTGTTTATATTTCAAGTATTAATAAGCTACACTTGAAAGTTAAACAAAAGGCCTGTAATTACAAGTTTCAAATAGTTCCACAGAGCAACAACTTCTGGGGATAGAGATGCCTAGAGCATTGGCTTCTTACCACGCAGCTTTCATGGCAAACTCCAGCCCTAAGATCTTTACATGGAGCAAACCACATGAAAGTCAACTTCCAGCATCTGGGAAACTTCCAGAACTTTTGGGATTTTAGATGCTATTTGACTTATTTCTTATAGCACAATGGGAAATTAAGGGAGACGAACATACAGAATTACTAAAAAATAATTTACATTTTTTTTAAATATTAACACTTAACTAGCAATGATGAAATATCAAATTATTCACTGAAACTTTCTCATGAGAAGCTACTGTGATCGGCCATGAACATACGATTTCAGCCTGGAATGCTTCTTTGAGCCTTTACATTTGCCTCCCTACTTCATTTAGGCTCTAGCCTGTGTAGCTCAGGCATCCCGAGTGCTCAATCTCCAGGAAAAAATTGAAATAGAATCAAGATTCTGGTGATGAAACATGCTATCCTGCTGACTGCTAAAGGACAATTAAAAATCTGTTGTCTTTGTCTATAGTTATTTCAGTCCTAAGTGACCTACAGCAGTAAAGGACTGTCTGTGATACATGTTGCAATAGATTTGATTTATTCTATTTTTAAATAGTGTCTCAAGCAATAGGAATCCCTTGGGGAGATTTCTGCACCGTCAGGAAAATTTTTCTGACCTTCAGCCTCAGATTTCATTTGCTCACTTCGATCCCATCTTCCCCTCACTCACCTTCCCCACCTCCACCTCTTGTCCACCTCCCACCTCGGCGGTACAACCCTTCGTACGCTCAGAGCGTAATGACTACAGACTGCCGCATCGGCTGTTGCAAAGCCAGACATTTCGCGACTCAGATTTTCTCTAAATGATTTACAATTAGCATCCTCCTGAAATCTGTTTCTTAATCCTTTCTTTGAGGTCTTTTCGATTTCCTGCCTTCCCACTGTCAGTGGGAACACGGCTCTGACCCTAGGACAAGAGGCACAGCCTTCCCAGCGCCGCGCAGCTCAAGCGGAGCCGCCTGCGTGACGCAGCAGCAGCTCCCGCTGACGGAACAGGGATGGCGGGAGCGGGGGCGCCCTCTGCTGGGCCGCGCGCCGGCACCGCGCGCGCCTGCCCTACGCGGCCCTGGGGAGAAGAGAAAGCGACCAAAAACCAAGCAAAAAAAGCCCGGGAGCGGCTGCTGCCGGCCGCGCCGCCCGCCCCGGCACGGCAGGCTCCTGCCGGGAAAGCCCTACGTAAAAACGGAACGTGATGGTTTGTAACGCAGGGAGCGCAGCAAGACCTCTCCGTCCAGCGCATTCTCCCAGGGCAGAGAGTACTTACAGTGAGAGAAGACAGAAGTTCAAGTAACCAAAATATTTTAAATAATTAGGCTCTAGTTTTGTGCTTCTCTTTTGTTTTAAAAGCAAAATTTACTACTGCAGCTCAGTGGGTTCTCAGCGTTCTCTGAGAGAGAGATGCATATACTCTTAACTTGCAGCGTTCGATTGCTACAGAAGGATGAGAAACACTGCTGCCAATTAAAAAAAAACTAGGAGAGATAGCTAAAAAAAAAAAACAATAATCAAGCAGGAAGCCAAATTTCTTTTCAGAGACAAATGACTATCTTTAATATTAAATGAATTATCTTACCTATTAAATGAATTTATCCCAACAGGCAACTTTGGCAATCAACTTTTCTTCGAATATGATTGCTTTCCTGCTTCCACCAGGTTTCTTGTCACATTGTAGTATTACCTTAAGCACTGAACTAACAGAAAATCTCTGCAGATAAAGTTTGCGTTACTATAACAGGTGCTGTTGTAGGCCCAGGTCTCAATTTTTGATCAGAAAATTATTTGTATCATAGCACAACCCCAGGCTACACACTGAACCGTCACAGCATGATGGCAGTCCCAGAAAGCTTAACACCTACCAGACAAGAAAGTACAAGGACCAGAGATGCTGAGAAAGGACGTACATAAGATCAGTAGCAGAACCGAGATGCAAATCTCCATCTGCCAGACTATATACAGGATCACACTGTTTCCTACCATCAAAATGTCATACTGTGGAAATGATGAGTACCATTAGATGACAGCCCAGCAAATGCCTCACAGCAAGGTATGGACATTAAGTACGAGTCTGCAGGAACAAGTGAGAATACTGAATAAATCTTCTCCTTTATCCCTTTTTTCTCTAGGATAGAGAAAGCACAGAAGTCTGGAGAAGCAAACTAAAACCAGATACTCCTTAAGGGACTAGTGAGCAATATTTGATGTCTAAGCCAAAATAACTTCAAGGGGATGGCAGCGTCATGACTGATTCAGAAGTGCTCCTACTCCAGCTCCAATTCCCTGTGGAGAAATGCAACATCGCACTAGCATCTTTTTCTCTGCTGCACAGAAACCAATCTTCTGCCAAACTCTGGCTGACTGGTAAAAGCCAAATTAAACATTTATGTGCCAGATGGATCAGATGTGTGCACTGTCACTCATTCATTAGTACACACACTTTAATGAGGATGGGTTACAGAGGGCCCATTATTGCTGTCATCCCAGAGGCAGAGGGCTTTGTATGAGCAAGTCAAGAAGTTTTGGGGAACCCAGGAGTTTTCCACCCGCATAGCACAACCTTTTCGTAACTCATAAAGAGTAACATCATCTTGTTCATAACAGAAGTAGCTAACTGTGGTGATGGATGAGTCAGAATTTTACATCCTTCCTCACCACCATCAAAATTTGCAATTATATCTTGTTCTTTCTTCCCTAATGAAACCTTTGCAAAATCTGTCCAGCTAGTGAGAAATGAGGAGTACAAACTGGGAAAGGAATTCTAAAACGTAGCTCTTCCCTATATACTGCAGGCAACCTTTGAGCTGGCAGTAGAACCCTTTACAGCTCAGATCCATCCAAAATGTGAATTACTAGCTTTAGTATTTATGGGACAAAGGTGACACTTTTTATCTGCACCTATTTTCAGAAGGATGGCTTCAGAGATGCTGCCAGGATTGAGACAGTAATCTGTACCACTGAGATTACTAAGAAATCCTGTTGGCAAACCAAGTCCTATTAAACCATCCCTGCAGTAACCCGGCCTCTGAACTTCTCGTACTTTAGTCAATTATTGCCAGGTCCAAACTATTTGGAAGGTTTGCTTAGCATTTTTACACTGGAAGAAGCGTGACAGAGACAGGCACACACCAAAGTAATCTGATGAAGCTATTTGGCCTGCAATTGTCAGAGGACGTCATAAAAGATGAGTTAAGAGTGCTGACTTTAAAATCCATGAGGCTATATGCTATGTTAACCTAGTAGGTGCTCAGCTGGAGCCATGCAAACATACACAAATCCGCAGTAAAAGAAGTACAAACGCAGTGAATGGCACAGCTGGAAGGGGCAGAGGCTGTTGTATCTACACAGCAAGCCAGCTGAAGTTAAGGAATTTGTTTAAGTAGGGAAAGCAAAACCGCCCCATTACCAGCCTGCATCACACACGGTATTGAAGCAGAGGGAAGGTTGCAAGAACATACCATCACAGAGACCCTTTGCTAGCGGTAACAGCAATTCAATCGTTCCCATAGCAAAGTGTTACTTAAAGCCTGCTCAAGCATATCTTTACTTTCCCACAATAACTGAAGTAAGATGCTGAAAAGAACAAAGAAATAATCCAAGGATTGAACATGGAACTCAAGGTGCTAAGCACAAATGTATACAAAATTTGAGGTGTTCAGAGACAGCTGGGCCTGTGCAAACTGCCCAGCTGCCATTGATGGTACATGCAAAACACTTTTCCACGGAGTACCATGAACATACATGAACAACCTACTGAACTTCCAGAACTCCCAAGGGACCTGACAGGGCTCATTCTGACCTGGAATTTGGCCTCCAGGACACAGCCTGTTCCAGGGGGAGGTGAAATTCATGATGATCACTAACTTGTCCAATATCTTCCAACGCACTGATGAAGGTGTATTTGGTTCCACAACAGGAAAGGCACAAACCTATTTCCTACAACCAAAGAGATTTAGAATATTAGATTGGGTTGGGAGTGGAGAATAAGGAGCCTGGAGGTGTGTCAAACACACAGTTAGGTTGTAGGGTAACAGAAGGGCATTTGTTAAGGAGTCCAAATGAATGGGGCAGTGCTGGGGCTAGCTGGACTACGTCCAGACTGGCTTGGCTTGGAAGTGCATAGCAACTGTGTCCACAAACCAAATCAGTGGCTGCAACATGATGTAGTGGGGAAATCTGTAGCGTTTAGTGAGCAACCATGAGAAACGTTCTACCTGCACTCAGTCAAAGAGTGTTTTAACGTTGTGCAAACATGGCGCACTCAGTGCAGACCCTGATACCAGCATAATTAGGAAATACTGAAACACAGAATAGCATTTTTACTCCTCAAATAGAATCAAGTAAGTTTCATACCAACCATTTTTAGTACTATGCCAGTAAGAATGGTTAAAGAACCTTTATCCTCCGTACTAGCATATCTTACTGAGAAACTAAAGGATGTTGACACACAAAAAATCATTTTATGAAAGCAAAAAGAAAATAACATTATAAAGACTCTATCTTCTATTTCAAATGGCTTGCATTAAAAGTAAAAATAGCCATGTCAATTGATAAGCGGCATAGATTCTTTCAATACCTCACCCAAAGCAGAAAAGACGATTCTCGCTTTTTTAATTCACACCTGAATGCATTGGTCCCACACATTGTGCCACAATCACCACTAAAAATATGGCTCAGATGGGTTTATCCTGCACTGTTATAAACTGTTCTTCCTTTGCTGTAAAGATAACTCCAAGGAATGAACTCAGATGATCAGTCTAGAAAAGCCATTTCCCCTTACAAATCAGTGTTACAAGACGACAGTAGATGGCACTGCTCGAATTCAAGCTGAATCTGCACATTTCCTCCAAACACAGCCGAGACAGGGGCTGTTAACGCTCGCTAGGGAGAGACTGATTCATGCACGACACAAGGTAGGAACAATCAAAAACCATATGGCATTTGCTTTAGAGAGAGCGAGCTTCCACATCAGTGCTTTAGCAAGAGCTAAACCACAGGTCAAATGTCTTAGCAGAAGTGTAAGATGGCAGGAGTACCCACTCAAAAGTTCAGCTACCATACTCCCACATTTCAACTTAATGTTTTTTGCCTACGCCTACTTCAACAGGATGGATAGATATTCTGCTTTACATGAGCCTAGAGGGGTCAAAAACATTCTGGATTTTAGTTTGACTACTGCTGACATGTTATTTAAGAGAACCTATTGGCTCCACTTCTCCTCGATCTCATACTTCCAACTTGCAGAGGAAAGGTCCGCAGGGACAGCAGTTTCACTGCTTCAAGAGTGTTCAATTAAAAGGCTGTTCTGGAAGCTGCTCCAGCTACTGCACCAAGGAGATGCACAAACTTGATGCGGAAAATAGATATAGATATAGATATATATATGTGAATATGTATGTATCTGTATATACACGATGGGTTTTTTAATACACCTATATAGTACATACTAGACTCCTTTCTTTAGCAAAACAGACTCAAAGTCTAAGATCTTAGGTGCACAATACTCACACATTTAGTTAGTTGCCAGAACACAAATAATTTTTACCCTGAATTGCACAAACATTGACAAAAAAAGAAGTAATTTTTCTACACATTTTCAGACACCAGGAGGGCTTAGAAGCTAGACATAATTCACACAGTAAGACTGCCAATATTCCAAAATCACTCTTTGTGTTGAATATTCAGTTCTCACCAATTATTTTCTCCACAACATACAGTTTAGATCAGTAGCTTGTTTTAATGGAAGCCTTAAAAGCCATCCCCAAGACCACTCAGACATCAGAAGGGGAAGCATTTAAAAACCATACTTCCTTACATGGCAAATAGCCTGCAGGTTAAGACATCCTCGATATTTTAGTGATTTATGTGTAGCACTATCACATACTGCAACGCACTTCTTGCCATACTTCTCTAACCTTCAAATATTAGAAGGGAATGAAAAGATGCCAATACATTCTGCTGCACACCAACAAGTGCAGCTAGCTCAGAGGTTTGAAATGAGACAGTAAAAAACAGAAGTCATCTCAACCTGGGCCTCGGAAGGCTAATTTGGGTGTCAGGCAGGTCCACACCCAGCCTCTCCGGGATAGTGCAGCAGCACCTGGTGTTCTTCTGCAGAAAGGAAAGCTGCCAAGCGGGTTTCAGTGCAGAGTGTTCACCATGGCATTTCCACTGGCAGGTGCGCAGGACAGCTCAGGCCTGGGCTGCTGCCATTGTGAGGAATGCCACGCTGCAGCCGCTGGAGCGGGCACATCCGCCCAGGAAGCCCACCACAGTCAGGAGGGGAAGACACATTGGCAGCCCTATTTCAAATTCCAAGCCATTTCTGCAGTGTTTTCTAGTGCTAATGCTACTGAATAGCCAGTCACACCTCACATATGTCTTGAAAGGAAAACAAATAAAGCTTTTCCTTTCCCTTCTGGGCCTCTTATGTACAGGCCTAGGCATAGGAAGAATCATTTGCTCAAGGAACACCTCAGAAAAGCTAAGAGTGGTTAGGGATCAGTTTGGATGTGGATGCACAATTCCTGAACCTCTTATTAACTTACCAATGACACTACATGATTTATATCCTCTTCATGCCTCAGTCTAACTAAAGAGGCAGTAGCAAGTTGTATGGCAATATTTTTCATATGATCTACAGGCACTATCTTTGCATGCATTCTGAAAAATATTAAACACCTAGAAAAAGATAAGATACAGAGGAAACGTGAAAGATTTTTCTGGACTGTAGAATTTAGCAAGTTTCAGACTAAAATTTTTAAGACAAGGGACAAAAGTAGTCAGCAACCTACAAATTCATCACCACTAATTTAAGAACTCAGAATACATTATGGAAACACACTATTTCAACAGATTATGAAAATACATTGGTGGAATACACTAAGAACTAAAGGAAAAAGATTGAAGAAATTATTGAGATACTTGCTTAGCATTCTGTTTCCCTTGGCCAACACACAACAAACTTCAAAATGATAGTAAAAATATTTTTATAAAGGAGAGAAGTATGCTGTCCTGAACAGCCTGCCTGTCCATGTGTTTTTGCTGCCTCAGTGTTATTTTAACACAAGCTGCACGTAGTTGCCAGCAGTTAGAAATACATACATTGCAGATCTGAGCTGTTTCAAAAGCCAAAAATCATACATGCTGCCTGTGTAATAAGTCCAATACATCAAAAAAGCATCTTATCAGGACCAGTCTTTGATAAGACTGCAGAATTCAGTTTCCCAACAGGCTAACTTGAAAGCAGTATTTTAAATACCTGTGCTACATTTTGTAGCAGTTTAAATTTTCTTTTTAGAGGGCATGGGAGGGACTATCTAACTCAGACATCTTCAAGAGCACACCTTACGACTTGATCACTGTGAGAGAGATCATTCACAGCCCAGCCTTTCCAATTGCAGAGAATTTCCAGTTAAAAACACCCTTGCCTCGAGTAGAATTGAATGTCAGATTGTTCATTTAGTCAGGAATCACACACTGAGCACCTACCTCTTCCGTTACTTAGAAGGAAACTTCTAAATCTTATGTTACAAGAACTGTATTTGCAGGAAATCAGAGGCAAGAAAAGCCTCCCTAATTTGTTTACAATTATCTTTAACATTTGGAGAATTGGTGTGAAAAACTCATAAGGAGTTGTCAAAGCAGGCTACTGATCATGCTTTTAGTAGAATAGCCATGCTACACATGCAGAGTACATTAAGTCAATTACCTTGAAAAGATTTTATATTGATCCTTCAACTAACAAGTAAGATTAACATCAAAGCAAGGTAAACATTAAGAACACAAGCCAATGTTTGTCCTTATTATTAAGAGTTCTGTCATGCAGCATACACAGAAGCAAATCATGGTGTAATAGTATTCAATGAACAAGCAAAAATATTAAACATTTGTGATGGTCCATTAAGCTATAAGACAGCTAGAGTTTTAAACAGGATGACAATCAACTAGTCTCAAACTCAGTTTTCAAGTATCAATGTAATAGCAAAGCATAGGCTAGTCTCAAACTTATTTTTAGATAAATTACCTTCATTTTTTACATTGAGTATTATGCATATAGTGCAATAAAGAAGTGTCATCTGTCGATCAGGCCATGAAAAAACCATCAGCACACTCCAGCCAGATAAGGAAACAAACATTTATTAGAAATAGTAGTTTTATAGAGCTAAAAAGGTAAACATATGTTTAAGAGACAAAGAATACACAATTGAACACAGTCATCATAAAGGCACATAATGAAAACTTAAATTTGAAAGACCCCATCTTTTCAACATTTGAAAACATCATTACCATAATTTTCAATACTCATAATGGCACTTGCACACTATAAACAAAATGGAGCGAGTCTAGAAGATAGACACTGCTAAAGTTATCTCCGCATCACACACACACACACACACAGACTACATTTGCTCATTGGTCACAGTCAGACAAAATGATTGGGAAATGATCTCACAAATCCCACAAAGGTACGAGAACGTTGGCAAAACCAAGAAACATTCAGATCAGAAAGGCATTGTACATATGGATGATTTGGATAGAATGACTTTTTGTTTTTTAAAAAAAAGTGCAAAGTCCAGGTTTTCCCTAAAGGGAAGGCCAAAAGACACAGCTAAAGCTGCCATTTTCAGAAATCTGATAAAATAACATTTTATAGTACAAATTTTATGGAGTTGTTATATATCAGTTTATGGAGAATAAACATCAGCCATGGAAGCACTGAACACAGATTTACATCTGACTGCTGTTTGAAAAATATGGCCCAAATAGTCTTCTGTATGTGGAACAAGGGAGGTTCAGGCAGTTATTCATGTTTGCTTGCTTATTTGTTTGGGTTGTTGGTTTTTTTTTTTTTTTTTGGAAAAAAAAAAAAAAAAGGAGACCCTTAATGACCTTACAGGAACAAAGTTCTTCCTTCAGTAATCCAATTTCAGGAAGTGGTCTAAGAGCAGTTGCTTTTACAAGGTCAAGTTAAGTATAAAGATAATCCCAAATTTACAAAGATTAAGACACCACACATTGCAGAAAGCAGAAAAAGAGTAACAAATGAGTTCGGCAATAATTGTTACTCTATTTCAGCGTTCGCGCCTGAAGGCAACTGAAATGCGGCACCACCCCCACCCCCAAAAAAGGAAGTCACTTTGGAAGTACTTGTACATGGAAATACCTACTTTCTACAGTGAGGAAGTGCTGCTTTGTTTGTTGAGAAGGAGCTGCTTCTCAAGCACTAACAAGTCCTGTGTGCATGCTTTGCTTGCTTCATTAACATCAATCTGATGGGCACCAGAGATCAGCAGTCCCGTTTGGTCACTTGGACAAAATGCTTCAGTATTTTACTATCTGAATCTCACACACACAGCCAGCATGCACAGAAGACCGTGAGGGAAAGAGGATTTATCTCGCGTGACAAACCTGTAAAACTATATAATAATGCAATCCTCTATTGGCTAAAAGCACATAGTGGACTGTAGCCCTCTGAGCAAGGGAAAGAATGGAGTCCAAAATGAGTGGCATTTCTCTCCCCAAGGCAGCTATGATGAGCCCCGCTATTGGCTGTATTACAATCGCTATCAGCTTAATACTGGATCCTCCAGTCCATTTTTAAACAGTAACTTGCACTTGTATGGAATGGATCTAGTAACCAAGCTTTTTCTGTTCATATATATTATGACCCTATAAAACGTGCAGCTGTAACCCAAAGCTTGTCATGGTTCATGGTGCTAGCATTTACAAGTGCAATGAAAAGCAGGTCCAGTGAAGCAAGTTATGAAAATCACTGATTGTATTACAAAAATACCGTGTAAATCCATTTGAGGTATTCTGATACCATGGAACAGCAGTTTCTCAGGCTCTTATTCTTTAAATTAAAACAACAAAAAAAAAAGGTTAGCCTGAAGATAAAGGTGATGGGCTGCATTTTGATGTGTTACTTCATCCTTGTCTGTATCTAAGATCCTATTTTTTTTTTATGAACTTAACATTAAGTCTTCAAAAATAACAGTAGTTAGAAGTGCTTACTTCTAAGCATGCAAAATGTTGCCTGTGAATTGCTTGAGTACAGGCAGCGTGACAAAACAAAAAGTCACTGTCATATATTCAGTATTAAGGCAGTATAAACTTCTACCTGTGGTTTGATCCAAGCCAAATACACATTTAGAGAAGACAAATACAAAAAAAAAGCCATGAGTAAAATATGCATGATTTTCTGAAAATACAAACATATTGTTGATTTAAAGGTAGTTTCTTGATTTTTTTTTTTAAACTCAGTGACATTTTAAAGTGCAATATAGGTATGTGTTTACAAACAGTGAACTTGAATTTAAGAAAGGTTCTTCCCACTTCAGGGCAAAAGTAGAAGTTGCAGCAACTCTCCACAAAGGTCTGTCTCTAATTGTGAGAGCAGATTACTTGAGAAATCATTTTTGTTCTGGTGTTTCCAACAACATTAGAAGCGTCTCAGCTTTTTCCTTCATTTCATGCTATTCCCAAATTCTGCTTCATTTTTTCATATACAACATAGCTGATACTGACAGCTGGAAGCACTTTCATAAAATTAGGAGCTATGCCCCTATAAAGTCCTTGGATTCCCTCTACAGCAATAATTCTTTGAAAGAGACCAACCATGTTTAGCTGTGGAGCTCCTTCCACTGAGGCTAGAACAAAGAGATAATGGGTTATACAACAGTTCTAGTAATATTAAAATTCTTAAGCAAGTATTAAACACCTGGGTGATGAGCCTACTATCACCTCTAGGGCCATTGATTAAAACTTGAGTCCTCACAAAGAGGAGATCTCTCTAATCCCAGACATTGGAGAGAGATCCATGCATCTAAATCCCACTGAAAAGCATTATCCACCTACATTCCTTTGGAAATCTAGGCTCCTATCCTTAGTCTGTGCACAAACCTATCAAGCAAAAATCTCAGCTATGAAACTGTCTTTATGAAATGTCCTCCAGACCAAACATTGCTGTCTACCTCCACAGGATGATGCAAGTCCTTTTCATTTTACTTCTAAAATTTAGGAAACATTCTAACTTTTAAAAAAGGGCTCCCAGACTATGACAGGAGCTCTGTGTCTGGTAGCCTTGCATGGAACGTGGCTCTCAGAGCACTACTGTCTGAAATGTTACACTTGAATTAAGTATGATGAAGAACAATGTTGGGGGCAACAGGGAGAAAGGACCCATGTTAAGAAGAATGTTCCAGATAAGTCCTTGGTTTTCCAAGTTGGGTTTTTTTTATTCCCACATCTCTGCTACAGCTATCCCAAACAATACGATTTTGTTATGACCACACAGAAACATTTTCAGTACAATAAGACTCACCTTGAGCCTGCATGCGTGTTCTGATAAGAGCAAGAGGGTAACTGGCTAACTGCCCACATGTGCTGGAAACAGTACCACAACCCAACAATACAAAGACACCTGGGTTAGCGGAGCTTGATGCATAGTGTTCTAGCCATGTACTCTTTAAGAGCTGCCAAGATACAAAATTAAATAATAAGACAAGAGATCCGCATTCAAGAAAGTAAACAAATACATCTTTATTCCAAGGAAATCTTATGGGCTCAATCTTGGAAAGCACCAACCTCGCTACACCAGTCCTACATGTTTATTTTTGAAGTGCACAGGTAAACACCTTAGCACACAGGTAAGGACTTTAACCAGACTACAGTAGTTAGTGCCTAGAAGAGAAACCCTTAAAAGATCCAGCAGCAGCAACAGTGCCTGCGTTCTAGACCTGTTAATACTTTGGGGGGAGGAGGAGGGGAACACAACTCAGCACCCCACAGGGTGCAAACAAAAGCTGTGCACGTCACCCCATACAGAAGCAAGGATGCAAACTGTAGAAAAGAACTTCCATACTGCTTTGAAAACGTTTGCTCAAGCAATTCTGCTGATTACTACTGCAGTGTCACAAAAAGATTTGTCTAGACTAGGGAAAAAAAACTAGTCTCTACATCTAAGTTACGGACTTTGAAGCAACACCTAGCATCTAAGGTAGATAAAACATTTTAATTGTTGCTGATGGGTGTAAGAGGTGCCAGTTCCTCCTGAAAGGAAAGACAGTGGTGTTTCAAACTCCTCACAACAGCTATATGTCAGCCACAAAGAATTCTGGTGACATGCACAGGTACACAAGGAATTCAGGTTACTATAATCCAATTATAAATCAGAGAAAATGGCAAAAATATGTATTAAGTATCATAAATGCAGGATAGGTAACATAATATGGATATCATATCAGGTTTTTAAGGCCCATATTTGCTATAGAATAGGTATGTTCCAGTCCAACAGGGTTATTTAAGTATGCAAGCATGTTGTATTGCCAAGGTCTATATAATCCTGCCTTATGAGTAGATTCCTTGTTTGGTACTGTTGCATGGAAGGGCCCATCGGCACAGGCACTCCTTCAGGAGAAGCGAACAAAGAAAAATGTTAAAGTCTAGTAAGATTAGTAGAAATTCGCATTTATCTATTTTAAATTGAAGACAATTGTAATACTACAAGCATATTACAGATCTAACTAATGATACAGGTATTTGAAAGAATATTTACCCCTTTTTGTAAATTAACTAATGAAAGCTACACGCATTCAGTGATCTAAACTCACCTCATAAACAGCAAGGTCAATGCCAGCATAAGGAATGATACCAAGAATATTAGGAATATAGCCTTTGTAGAAGGCCTTTACACCTTCTCTTTTTAAGATCTTCTTAGCACAGTCAAACATCCCAGAATATTGCCCTGTTTTACCGACAGCCAACCTGGTCTTTAAAACCTAAAGTGGAAAAAATAGTAGCCTTGATTACATACCTATTTATTAATGTATTCTATAAACACAGGAAAACACAGTATCTCTCTGCTTATTCAATTGTCTGGAACTGCTTTGCATTTTGGTACTTCAAATCTCCTTTGTGATGACTATCGTTAAGGCTTTGTTAGCAGTAGGCTTCTCCAGGTTTTATCATTAGTGCGGAGTAGCATGCATACTACCATACACCGGCTTACAAATTATTACCCTTTTTAAATTGCATTTTAGCTTTCTTTTCTGGATTAGAACAGGCAGATTTTTTTATCAACTTGAAGGCAACGGTGTGGGCAATATTTAATAGCAGCATTAGCTAAAGGACAAGTGAGAGCATTAACATACTAGCAGATCACACTTCTGATCTGGGAACAGCAAAGCATATTAAGAAAATAATCTTTCAAAAAGCACAAGCCTTTGAGAGGTAGTTAAGGGATATAAAGATTGCATCTCACTTCTGAAACCCAGCATCTGATTAATAATGCAAATAAGTCTATACAGCATCTTAGGACAAAGAAATTAATAACAGTATCCAAAAGAAATCACAGAGGGAATTTCCTGAGCAAGAATTTGGCCTGCTTTAAAGCCTCATAAGACTGCAGCTTCCTCAGGAGTTTCCTGACACTTTGCTTTCCTCTTTTACTTAGAAACACCCTAAAAGACACTTATAGGACAGTATTATATCTTTGTTAGGAAGATCAGAGCATTTTAGAATAGTTTGCCTGTCTCCATTGATCAGTATAATCCAGATGATCTACATAACATTTCAGTTATTCTATAACTTAACCCATCTCTGTACTTGGGCTAGCTGTGATTCAGCAGCTCTAACAACAAGGATGCTATTTAAAAAGAGATCATTATCACTGTCAGCAATGAAAACAGCTGAGTTCTATTCCTACTGACACCCCTCCCTATGAAAAAGGTATTTAGGTTACATTTTCCATTACTTCCAAATCTTGATGTTGGTATTGGTTTAATCCCAGATCCAACATATATTCCAGTTATTTGCACAACAAGATAAACTTTCTGGGGAAACAGCAGTAAAGGAAGTACATCCCACTTCTATTTAAAAAAAAAAACAGAATGTGAAATGCTACCCCAGAACAGTTAATATATTAACACTAGTTAAATTGCAACATATGTAGTACCACATACAAGTGTGTCCTACAGAGGAAAGAGCAGTTAATCCACCCAGCCTCAACTGTAGCTGTTATATTCTCCCTCCACACTGATCTCCTAATCAGACCCAGCTCCCAATCATAATGTAATAGAACTTCATTAGTTCTGCTACAGACAAGACCATTCCTTGCTTACATACAGCAGGAAAAAGATTTATGCTCAATTTAGAAAATAGCTTGAATATGTACTTAATTTTAAATGCGTTCTTGGATTTTTTTTTCCTGAACTAGGTTTTATTTAAACATTGCTTTAGACAATATTATACAGCCAAATATATAGAAAAATGATACGTATCAATTAGAACATAGTATATTCTAAAATGCCAGTACTGAAATTCTGAAAGGAAGTCCAAAGTAAAAATAAATTAGGATATAGGAATATAGAGGAAATCCTACAATACTTTCAAGAGCAAAATGGGTCTTGCTTTGGAAATGAACCAGACATTTGGCAGAGTCTCCAATGGAAGCAGATTCTCTGTTACTTACCTCCATGGGATAAATAGAAGTTTGTGCTGTTGCTCCAGCCAAAGAACCAGATACAAATCTTTCCACGGTGCCTAATTTTCCATCATCCTTAGTGAGTATCTTCTTATACTGTATAGTTAAAACACATAAAATAAACATTCCATGCTTCTTAGGAACGGCAAGATTTACTATGAGAGGCAGGAGTACAGTACAAAATGTCTTTTCAAGCTGGACCTACTTTTTCATGTATTTACAGTTACATTTACTAACCCAACAAATTTAGCACTATACTCACTGCAACTCTGTGGACAAAGATTCTCAAGAATATAATAAATATTCCAGGCTGCAAGAATCCTTTACATTAAACACCTCAGCCACCCACAGTACTGTCAGGTATTCTACAAACAGCCAACACAAGGGTACGCACACTATGGCCCCCAGGTAACAAAGAGGAACCCGACTCCCTTGCAGATCCAGTTCTCCAATCAAAGAATGAAAGATCAGCTAGCACGTTCACAGAGACACTTAGAGAGCTGTACATACTGTTTCATTCAAGACAGAGACCCATCACGCAAGAATGCGCCATCAGCTTCCGAAAGGCAGCACAAGAGCAAGGAATAGTGTGCTCAAAGTAACTCTATGGCATCAAAATCTGCCGTTCAGTCTTGCGATATCCCAAAGTTTACTTGACTCTTTGTCACTTTTATTTCATAGTTGTACAGAGATGTGCAATATGTTCATTTATTCTTACTTGAGGCACTAGCAAGCCCCACAGAGGAAAAATAAAGACCGTTTAACTACATCAGAACTGGAGCTCATTTTCCAAAGGAGGATTAGGCCTTAACATGATGCTTAAAGCTGATTCGGAGATAAATATAACTCTGAAATCCAGGCTGAGGGCATCTTACATAGCACCATGATACTTGACTTAAAAAGAATCCTGTGTAAGTTCAGCTAGCATAAAGTGCTAAGTTTTCAGTTGTTGTCACTTCGAAGCAACAAACTAGGTATTATGCAGTACTCCATATAAAGCTATGCAGACTGGAGGACAGTTTAAAGATGTATGACAGATTTAGTTTATTTACACTGCTTATAATACAATAGCAAAATCTGCCTAATACCAGGTATTGTATTAACAGAATAAACAGACTATTTTACATCTGAAAGTCACTCTAACTTACTGTGACAAAATCCCCAACCATGATAAAAACTTCTATATAATACAATAGTGCAAATAACGAACAGTGAGAGTGATAAAGTATTTTATTTACCATTATTTTAATTCCTGATTTATCATCCTACCTGTTCATAAGCCCAGAACTTAATAGCTGTTTCAGGAGCTATTTTCATAACATTTACACCATTTCCCCTCCAGAGGGATCGGACACCACCTTCTTTCAACATTTGCTTAAAACCACTGGCTATATTCATTTTGTTTGATTTTGAACCATGAACCTAAAAAAACCAAAGTCACAGTAAAGAACACAGTAAAGAATTAAATTGCTTAAATATATCAACTAGTAAAAACACATCCACTATTGAAAAAAATCTTATTTTAGTGGCACAAGTACTATAATATTTTGTTTACATTTTTGCCAATATGACTATGGAAAGGACAATTTTTATGAACACAAAATACAGAAATTGTCAAAACATAAGTAGACCTCCAGAATTTAGATATTATATTTGGCCATCAGTTTTCCATAACAGTTTTCTCTAAAAACTGAAGTGATATACTGGAAACTAAAAAGTTCTTGAACATTGCACCTACCTGCATCATCACTTTAAGGCGATCTAACGGTGCTGTACCTGTTCGAGAGACAGCACCAGCCACTCCTCCTGCCAACAGCTGTTTCCACCACTGTCCAGTCTTTTTCTCTTCCTCCGTGAACTCATCTGGAACAGTCAAACTATCTCCTATATCCAACACCTATTAGAATCCAAAGCAAAGATGTGGAAATACCTATCTCATTCCATCATCTCAATTTTATCAACAGTTCTAATTCCAAATTAACCTACCACCTGAGAATATGTAAATAAAATGCTAGTTAAAAATAAAAAATACCTCTAATTTACATTCTATAATTAACTTGCTATGGATTGCTATTGCTTTTCAATGAATATCAACTTTTAATGACTTCTACATAGATATTGCGTAATAACACCACAGACCCACCATTTCAAAGATTGCACCATCATCATTAAAAATTATGACAAATTTCTGCCTTGAGTATAGCCCAAACAAAGACATTCTGTCATGATCAGTAGACCTTTACAGCCAGCACTAAAGCTCAAATGCTTATATGTTGCGGCTAACCTTTCGCTGGACAGCCTTCTGGGATTAGTTTGGTAATCTCCTAAGGATGCTAACAAGAGATTTCTCGCTCATGGTAATCTATTCACACATATGTGGGATTTCCCCTTCCCCCCCCCCCAACATTTTAAAGTAGCTTTTTTATAGCTGATATATCAGAATATTCTATTTCCGGTAACTGCTGTGTATTATCTTACAAAATGAATGACAAGTTTGACTAGTGCTTTATAAATTTCCTTATCATCAGTTACACTGAAAGACATATTAATGACTTTTTTCAGCTATTAAAAGTTTGAAATTTCATTAAGAGGTGCATGTTTGTATTACTATTCAATTTGATCAAAGAAGAACATGACTATAGGCTTTAGTGATAAAGCTGTCCAAGACATAAGACTATGGAATCTCACATATCACTTAAACATAGTCTCTGGTCTTCATGTAATTTATAACCAAATATATGAGAAAAAATACACTGTAGATAATGCAAAGCCAATATTATGCATAAATTAAACTTATAAAGAAGGAAGAATGTTTTAATAACTGATAAGTACTGACCAGAAAGTGTGTTAACTGATAAACTCTTTTTTTAGCTACTGTTGATTTTAATTGTAGACACTACGTTCCTAATTTATGCTGCATTCCCTATCTGCTAAGTAGAAAGAATACTGTTTTGGTCATTTGGAACACAAGAATTGCGGGATGCAGATTACAGATATAGCCACTGGACAAACAGGATAAGCACCAACTATTCTGGATACTGAACATAGAACAGATTAATTGAAAAATCCTTTCATCCTTCTGACATTCGTGGTTTCCAAGTAAGGTGTCATCAGTTGCTCAACTACATGGAGTCATCGAAAGATCAATCAGACCTCTCAAAATATAAATTCAGTGTTCTTAGAGATATTATGCATGTCTACCAGGGTTTACACCTTGTGTCTACCTAGCCCTAAACACAACTAAGAAGAAAAGCTAAATTTGAGGGGGTTTACAACAGAAATGCCACAGCTACCAACTCGTAATAATTCTATGTCAATGGAGCTCTCTGCTTGGAAGAGTCTGACAGCAATTAAAATTTTACAATAAAAACAGTATTGGAAGAGCTGTCAGTGCCAGCCAGGCATGTGAGGTCTTACATCTGCTCTTATCTCAAAGACCAGCTGTGTTGCCGTATAGCTGGATTTTGCTTGCTGTGATAACTGGGTCATCAACCGACTGCAACACTGGAAGATCACAAGAGACTTCTAAAATTGCTTCTTGGGGGTAACTAATGACATTCCATAATGAAAAAAAATATAGATCTTAGGTTTAAGAACAGTAATACAATGCATTTTATTAAAGCTTTGTATTTTCCACATTTTATTAAAGCTTTGTTTTTTTCCACAAAGTAAGCTGGGAACACGATTATCTGATCTCATAGCAGAGCTTCAAGTGTTTTCTTCAGCAAGCAGGGAGCTAACTCCCTTTTGGCAAGCATTTCTGAATTGAGGTTGTACAGTGTGAAACACTCAAAGCTTTCAGATCTCATAAACTGTTTTTTATTATGGAAATGCTGACTAATCCTTGAAGATATAAATGGTCTCACTATATTCAAAGAAACCTGTCTTTGCCTAACTTTATGGATTACTCCAATAATCTACAGGAAGGATATTTAGCAAACAGGATTACTATTGGTTTACTTACCTTATTATTTGTTCTTAAAAGTCAGTCACTGAGGTGGCAAGAGCTCCATTCAATAGTAATTTAAAAAAAATTTATCTGCACAGTGGATAGCCTATTGCTGTATATTCTGCCATTCTTAAATGAAATTCTATATCACAAAAGAGTGTGAGAACACGTGCACAGAAAATCATCACTTATGACACCAGTGATTTTATGATAACGATAATATTACTATATAAATACAAATACTGAACTAATTTCAACATACGAAACAATTAAAATACTTCTACAATTCGTTTCAACACATCAAAAGCACTGAACGCAGAAATGTACTGTAATGTGAAAAGAAAAAGATTTAATATTGAGGTTATTATCTTTCTGTGGAATATCACCAAAGGAAGAAAAGCATTCCTTCCTAAGAATTACTGATAATTATTGGCAAAGTTTAGATGAAGTTCTTTGTTCAGAAGAAACTCACATCACACTATGCTGCTTGTAAATGGGAGAGCACAAAGTGAAAAGGAAAACCAAACAATTTTAAATACAGTTATGCTTGAAATATAACAACTGTGAAGCTGTTATACTCAATATTGCAAATTAACCCAGTACAGGTGAACTTAAAAGCTGGACTAAGTTAAAAGACAAGTTGAACTTACAGTGGAATGTTTCCAATATCGAATTATTTCCTCAATGTCTGTAGCTGGGTTAAACATAAAGTGATCTCTCCACTCATTCCAGTCTACTGTCATTGTCCCATCAGCATCAATACTGAAAAGAAATTGAACAAAACTAGATAAGGAAATAGTAGCGGGGATGTTTTTTTGTTCTGTTTTGTCGCGCCCCCCCCCCCCCCCTTTTTTTTTTTTTAATATTGGCTATCACATCAGTGACAGCTGACTGTAAATTCCATATGGAGACTTCAAGGCTGAATCTGCCATGGTCTTTCAATACTATGGTTTTCTTATCCAAGTGCATCTGGCATATTCCATTTGAAAACATAATATAATGCTTCATTCTATCAACAGGACTTACAGGGAAATGAGATAACATTCTCCTCCCAGAACCAGATGTTCAAATAGTGACTAGACTTACTATCACCAAAGAACAGATGGAATATGTGAGAATTCCTATAAAGGCACCACTGAAGGTACCAACACCTTCCAAAGTTATAATCCCATTTATCCTGTTCTCTGAATTACAAAAATATAATAATTAACAATACAAAGCAGCTTAATGTACTTGAAGAAATAGCAATTCCTAACCTTTGCAGGATCTTTTCTGCCTGTTTTTCCGAAATGCTTATACCCAATATCTTGAGGGACTGGACAACTTCTGATGCTTCAATTTTTCCTTGAAACATTAAAAGAAAGATGATACATATTTAAAACATGGAACTTAATACACTTAGCACCTTGGAGCACCTAAATTCCATTGTAGAGAATAGCAAAGATAATTTTAAATCAATTAAAACACAGATGATGTATTTTACTACAAGGACTGAGTGAAGGTAAGTACATTAAAATCATGCAACCAAATGAGATGGAAACATTCAGTGAGTTAAAAACTATTTTATCTTTAATAGATACTTAGAAACTTCCTTATAGTTTATCCACCTGGGGAACAAAGAGCCCCAGATCAACGGACCTGGAATATAATAAAAAGAAAAAAGACTATAATAATTCATTTTTTCAATCCATAGTAAACTATAGTTATGATCCTATTAAGGAAAAGAAGTAGGAGTTCCATATTCACAAATTTTTGGCTCAGTTTAGACAAATAATATAATTGAAAATAACTTTTAATGCAGAATTTCATCAAACAATGTTTGAACAAGTAAAATAAATCAAGGCATACCATCATTGTTTTTGTCCAGGCTCTTAAATGCCAGTTTCATCTTTTTCTCATGATCTTTAAGATACCGCATAAATTCTTCAAAATCCAGCTGTCCATCCTGGTTAGTATCTCCAGCTTTAAAAATTTTCTGTTGAGAGAAAATTCAACATTTGACTTTTCCAAATTACAGCAGATCACAAAGCAACACCAGCATGGCAGCCCTGGCTTTAAGAAAAGCATCATATTGGTCACTTTGGGAGTCAGATCAGAAACACCTAAGCATACACTTCAGAGCTATATTTTGTTTTCAGAATTTAACACATACTCAGTATTTTCATAAAGAGAAAAAACACTCAGTAGCAAAGATAGATTTAAGAAAGCATTAATTATTCCTTACATAACGTTACTATTCAAAAATTTTAAGATTTCTTACCAGCACTGGCAAGTTACACCTACAGGTATCAAATAATTTGTGGAGGAGGAGGTGGGGGACCGGACAAAATCATGAAAGAGAACAACTTTAAGCCTGTGACTTTCCTGGTTTATACATGAAATTTGTGAATATGTCAGTAAAATTAAACACATACAGTCTTAACTATCCTCTTTAACCCAGTTTATTAATTATGAATGATAAAGATAAAAATACAAATAGCAATTAATTGTTTAACTGCTGGGGGGGAAAAAAAAAAATACAAAGGTCTCGCCTGACCAGCACTTCCACCTCCCAGGGTTTGAGAAGGCAGGCCTTTCTGCTTCACACTGAAGCCCTGAAAAAATTGAAAGCAAACAACCAACCACAGACTTGTAACAAATAAAAGCACAACTATCTTCCATTTTTGCATGTTTCCTAGTCACTGTCGTGCAGGTAAGAAACATCTTCATGTAAAATTATCTACGAGTTGAATGCATGGTATGCAATTGCCAGCACTGCAGGAAACAAGTCTGAAATACAGCCTAGGCATACACTTCTCCATCAACAAAGGGCCAGAATACTTTACCATCTTTGTGTGTGAAAACATACATTTTTAAAAAGGGAAATTACAGCAGCCCCCACTTCCACACTGCTGCCGTCTCCTCTGGCAGGATGCGCAGGAAGCGGGCAGGGAAATCCACCCCAAAACCCTGCTCTAGAACACAAGATTTAAGGGGAAATTATGCCTCATATCTTCGTTTGGGCATCAGTCCCTGTGGTTTCCCTCAACGTGTGAAATCCTACAGGGGCAGCACTCCGTACAAGACGGACAGGAGACCAACCCGACAACACAATCTCTTCATTAATTTGCCGTAAGTTTCAGAGCACTTCAGGGTACACGTAAAGCATATGCCAAAAATTCTTCCAAATATCTTCTATTTTGCAGACTGCCTTGCGCAATTCTGGATAAAGTAACTCTCAACAAGATTTGCACAGCTGTTCTAATCTGCAAAATCTGGTTTTAATAATTTTTTTTACTCCACTATAATTAGCAGAAGTCCTCAAAAGACCAAAGTCCAGCAAGTTCTAGCCTACAGAAACTAAACATAAATGAAGTTGAAAACTCTGATGTATTTGTTGCAGGTGTCTGAAAAAAATTGAAGACATCTGAATACATTTATGTTGCCTCCTTTATCTTTCCTATCCCTCTACTAAAAGAAATGTACTTTAATGTTTAATCTTAAAAAAACCAAAATTCGTAAGTTTATCATACATTTCTCAACGGAAGGGAGGAAGACGATGTGGTACTTCACAGTGAGGTAAGAAGCAAAATTATTTACCTCCCATAATACAGCAAGTTATGCACAATAAAATCAACTGAAGTTACCACATACTCAGATAAAGGTGTTTGGTATCAGCTTAGAAAAATGGTGTTCTTAGTATATACTCGTAAGTCCAGCTTGATGGTCATTTCTATTAATAACCTGTCAACAAAAATATACTCATCAATTCATTTTCATGCCCTTGCCAATTTGGTTAGGGCTGTTCAGAATTTTCCGATTACTTAAAAAATAGTTTATGTTTATTGAAGTTTATGGATGCATTCTTGACCATGACCTTCTAACAAGAAATTAAGAAAGGCTAATAGATTAACCATTCAAAAAAAAAAAAAAAAAAAAAACCACCATTAAAAATTACTCTAGCCAGAAAAGAGTCCCACCCTCAAAGACACTGCAATCTCAACCTGTATTGTACTCCACGCACAGCACCTCATACCGCAGGATCTCAGTGCCCTGCTAGACTCCCACAAGCCACTGAGAAGAGTGGCAGCTATATGCGGCAGCTATACACACACTTTGAGTGAATCCTAATCAACGCAAATTGTTATTATTCCCTACTGCTATCTGAACTACATAAACAAAAATGTAGAACAAGGAAAGTGTTGTTCTGGCTCACAGATATGACAAAACTTTAACTAATTCCAATTACAAAACCTCCAATGCTGAGGATGACGTGAGCCAAAGAAAACGGAAATTCCTAGGAGGTTTAGAGAGCTGGCAATTAGTGTGTGTGAAAGGGGGCACCTTCCATTTCATCTGCCAAATGAGCGGATTTTATATTGCAACAACTAGAAAAGGGTAAGCACAAACACACTCTCCATTCCCTACTTTTGTTTTTAGTTATTTTCCAGACTTCAGGCCAGTCTCAGCCATGCTCAGTGCAGCAGAACAGAAGCGACAGGGAACAAGAACGTATGCTTTTCCTCAGCAGGCACATGCATTTTTCTCACATTACAAACCTAAAAGTTCACACAAACAAAAGCCTCTTGCTGTCTACGAAATGTACTAATTACGTAGGTATTGAAGTTTCAGATTAAAAACAGTAATTTGCAAGTTTGTGGAACAAACAGGAACGCTTAAAGGAGCTTGCCTTCCACTTGGAGGGCAGAAACTCCCTCATGGGGGGTTATATACGCCGTGGGCATCGCCAGCAGGAAGACACTTGATTCTGTGGCACACTAACTCCCAGGTACAAACTGCCCATTCACGGCATCAAATAATAATTAATGTTGAAAGGGACCTCTGGAGGCCATCGAGAACAACCCCGGCTCAAAGCACGTCTAATTAGATCAGGTTGTGCAGGACCACATCCAATTAAGTCTTGGACATCTACAGGATGGAGATTCCACAGCCTCCCCAGGCAACCTGTTCCTACATTCAATCACCCTCACTTCAGTTCAACAAGGAATCCAACTCTGCTGTTCTGCATTTAATATACTACCAGATTTTGCACAGTTGCAACCACTTGTCACTGTGCCACTTCCTGGTTCACCAACTTCTCTGATGGAGGAGAACTGGATGCATTTTAAAACAGGCATGCTTACAACAATAGAGCAGGAACCAAACTAGATGCCAGTCCTCACTTGGAAGTCCTGGGAAACAATGTTCAGTGTGCCTGCCACATAAAACCTGCCATTTCTTGTTACAGACTTACTGTGGGATCACCTCACTTTCATGTAAGCCCAGCCCCAAGAGGAAAATGTTTATTTTTCAAGGTGTGCCATTTCTTTTCTCATTGTCTAAAAACTGTAACCCTAAGAAATAAAGAAATAAAAGAAACCCTAAAGAAATAAACCCTAATAAATTAACTAGATAAAATGAAATGGTAACCACGTAAAGAATTGGTAATTACTGATAGATACTGGAAGACGGTTTACATGATCTTTCCTTTTAATGCTACAGGTCTTCACACGTACTGACTACAATGCTCCTGTGCTGACCTATTTGGTCATGACACTGCTGCCTTACCCTTTCTTTTTTTTTTTTTTTTTTTTTTTTAATTCTGCTACTTTTGTTCTTTTTCTGCTGTATATTTTGTTAATACAGCTGCTTTCAAAGTCCTGCACAGCGAGGCAACACCACTGTGAAAAGCCACAAGTAGACTAAAACACTGCAGAATTTTATTTTTAAATTTCTGAATTATATAAAGCATGTTGCAGTGTTGAATTCCTACTCCTCCAGAAGACCTCTGTATTTGGTGTGGAAACATAAGCCAGCAGGTCTGTTGAAAAAAAATCAGAAAAGTTACAGACAGATTTTATATACACCTAAAAATCCTGACGCTCTGTAAGTGGCCTGATGAATTATTAGATTACTCCGTGCCAAAGTTATGAACTTTAACACATTCATAGCTACAATGTAAAGACAAAGAATGCAAGACACTAGAAATCTTAATGCTTTTATGTAGACCTTTCTTTTAAATTCACAGTTTAATTTTTATATTACTTAGTATCATTATTTGTGTATCGTGTGTAAGCCTTCACATTCTGGTTACAAAACTGAATTGTGCATGAAAGGTGGGGCTGCTCAGTACAAATGATTACTAATCATCTATTCATTAGCTTGTTATTTCAGCTAATTGATATAATGTAAAGAATATTTAAAAGGAAGTGATCCATCATCACCACTAGGTGTTTCTGGCTTCCTATCATGCTATCTACAAGACACAAGTAAAAAACCAACACTTAAGATATGTAATTGGTGCAATTAGCGATTCATTGTTCTGCAACCTATAACTAGAGTTCCAAAGGGCAGTTACAAATACTGCCTAGAAAAAACACCAGCACCACAGTAAGAACAGCATCATGTCTTTGGACATTCACAAATTTCACGTTTTCTTTTAAAATCAGAGGTACTATATATAAAACCAATCACGATATTCCCTTCTCCTTTTCTTCCCTTTTTCTGTTCTTTCCCCCTTCACCTCCAAAATAATTAGTGCCAGTCACTCACATAGCTCTGCATTCTACAATTTTAAGTTATTAGACTGTAATCTTATTGGAAGCCAAATTCAATCACAGCTCCAGTATACGCAACTCTTCTCTCTTTACTGGATACGTACCCTACAATACCGAAAAGGAATCTTGTCCTTTTCCTATCTATATCTGCCAAGACTACAAAAATTTATGACACAAAATGATAACCCAAAAATCAGTAGTAAAGATTATTAAAGTCAGTCTTGTCAAACTGCATTGGTTGGGAGACAAATCCAGCACAAAGGGAAAGGGCCTGAGGATGTGTCCACACAGCATTATACCCCAACCAGTGAGTCCACATAACACGCTAACGAACTAGACTGCCACTTAACCTCCAGAAAACCAACACAACACTGCATTTTGAGCAAAATAGTAACTTGCATTGTCTCCAAAGACCTCCCAACTTGTTCAAATGCTGCATTCATATTTATTCGCTTCCCTCCCAAAGGATACTAACAACATGTAAACAGTACCCAAGCAGGCTCTTTAAACCTGCCACAGACAGATATTAACGGAATCCTCCACTCCAGTACAGCAGACTTGCACCCTTGGCAGTAGCAGAGATGTTGCTATCAGCTGCAGAGCTTCCCCTTCCTGTTCTTTGTCCTGAGCACCACTCTGCCCTGCAATAGGAGAGCACTAGCAGCAGTCTTCTCACTGGTCCATTTCAGGTAACAGAACCTCTATAAAATGAGCCTAAAAAGGAAGAGATGCAAGTCGTGAGTATGCTCTCCAATGTGCCTTGCAGAAGCTGCTCCCTCAGGACCTGGATAAACTCTCTCAACTCATAGCTATGAATTAGATTCCAAGAATCTGAAACACCATAAATGGGAGATGCAAACTATCCCTTGTACCTTCATTCATCATTCCTTGCAAGTTACACTGGTATTTTTGACTTTGAACATACTTGGTAGGCTGACTTTTTCCAGTAAATAAGACTACTCTGCTACAGAGGCATCCCTACCTCACAGTCATCTTAAAAGATTTACTGGTTTACCTTGTTTGTTTACCTGGGACACACTGCTGTCTCAAGACAGGGATTTAGCAAAGTATTTCAACATGCGGTTAAGATATCTTCCAGAGGTGGGGGGTCCCGTATTTGGTGCCTGGCATGCTTGCACTTTAGAGCAACAAGAGGAAGCATTAATCATTCATGTACTCTGTCACTGTTCAGGAAAAAAACCTATCAAGTTAGTATTAAAAAAAATCATTTTATCTCCTTGGATGTTTAAAGTGTTATGGAAACAAACTTATATTCATCTTGCTCCTTCATATGGAGACTTAGAGACTACAGCACCTATCAGTTAAAAGCTTCTGAAGTTGTACACATTGAAATGAAATAATGATTTACATGTTTGCTTACAACTGAAGTCAAATATATTACTGAAGATGTTTGTGGTATTTCACAATTAAGTTCCCATAATCAGACATAATCCTGACACCTATTATGACCTGAAAAGCAACTAAGTGGTTCCAGTTTTCTACAATCATATGACTTGACATCTGTTTTGGTAAAAAGTTGAAGAGGCCTGTCTACTCCAAATCTATAGTACCAGTTTTGGCATATGATTAAGGTGAGCAAAAGCTTCATTTCACATAAAGAATGACACACAGACATGAAGGTGCTGAAGCTTATAAGACTGTGAATCTGCATATCACGTATGATAATAATTTCTAAGAGTAGATACCGTGTGATCGAAAATGCCCATGTTTCTTCTAAGAAGTTGCTAGTAACTAGTGCTTTTTGTGTGCTTCTAGCCAAGCTACGACATAATGAAGAGGCTTCAGTTAACTTGGCCTACTAGCCTTCTAATTTTGCCACGTAAGGGAAGTTACCAAAATTAAGAAAAACGCAAAATCTTAATAAAACAGTGGAGAAATATTCAAGGACATATTTAGCTCAGTCACTAAACAAGTATGTGCTTTCTGGACTAAGAACAGCTATGATAAGTTCAAGCTCTGAAGCACTATCTAGCTGTAGTTTTTAGAGGCCCGAGAAAAGCGCAGAAGGAAGCAATACACACCTGGCCCTGTTCTCACCCATCCTCTCCCACTGCGATGCAGCACTGTAACACAGCAGAAGGGCCTGCCTCACTTGACGGAATTCTGAATTTTCTTTGGTTTAAATGCAGCAACACACTTCAAGTGTTCTGAGTACTTTTAGACTTCGTTGGACTAAAATTTTCATAAATACAGTTGATTAAACAGACCATATTCTGATTGCTGAGAATTTAGTCTCATTGGGCCCTGTTTCCACCACACAGAGGTTTCTCATCACACTGTTTCTTCATCTAAAGGAGCCTTAACGTAGCCAAAGACTTATGTCAAAACCTGACAGACAGTCAGTCCAAATAAGATCATTATACTGTTTCCAGAACGTAGTTATTCATTTCAATAATATCTTTCTACTCCTAGCTCCAGGACTTGATGTATAAATAATACCTGAATTTGAATGCTTGGCTGTTCCTACCCCAAACTGAAGCTTGAAATATGGGGTTCACCTCCTACAGGTTTACTGTAAGGATTGACTGCAACAGAAGGAAAGGGTGAACAAAAATAGTACTTCATATAACCACCCGCACCATTTATAGTCCTCCCGCCTAAGAGACTCACGGCATTCTGAAGACACAGAATGAGATTATTTGAGATCTGATCCCAACATCTATTTTGTGCCTCTACTGGACAACTCCGCTAATCAAATTGACCGTACACTAGCTGTTAATATTGCTTGTATAGCGCCATTTGATACTGCCACCACACTGAATTCCTTCTTTGTAGGTGTTGATGTGTTATGTCAGGAATCTTTTGTAAAGCTTTGCAAAGTTACCCGTTCCTCCATGTAATATACTACAATATAAAACAGGAATCATCCTGGCAGCCTCTAGGCAGCACACATTTCGGATTTTCCAGGGGTTTACTTTTGTCTGTCAGATACTGACAGGAGGCAGGTCAAGTAGAACACAAAGTCAGGAGCTTCTGTCACGTGGTGCTACAATGTCTTGCTACGGGGAACAAACGATTCTTCCTTAGAGGGGCATGCAACCTACCTCCAAAGCTTACACATGGTTTCACATCAATTCTCATATCTACAATGTTAGTTCACCTAAAAGAGGGTCTTATCATATATTAAACATCATTAAAACTGCCAAGACAACTGATGAAAGGTGAAATAAAAAGAGCATACCAGTAGTCTATTACTCAAATGGATAGCAACTTTGTATCTTTTAAAGACATGCATATTCCTTCTAGAGAGGAATTACATTTCAGAAGAGGAAAGTTATACTAGCAGCACAAACACTAATTTATACCGTGAAGAGGACAACTTAGGATGAACCAACTGACTTTGCAATGAAACACAGTAACACTCACATGGTCCCTTACCAGGAGTTAACCAGGAAGCAGCTCTACCCCCCAGAAGTACGGTGACCAACACTCCCATGTACGTGGATTGCATTCCGTGCAACAGAAGCCAGCCCTGCAAGAGTGTTTTTGAAAACCTAACCCAGACCTGCATCTAGAACATAACAACACTGCAAGGCCTGCGACCCTGACCCAGCCACGAGGCACCGAAGCCTACTCTGCTTTAGGATATCCCAAGGTCTGCCCACCCCGTTGTGCCAGTACGTTGGCAGGGCTGAGCAGTTCAGTAGCGAACACTCCGCCACATTGTGTAATATTTCCGTGTCTCATTTCCTTACTCATTAGTTATTACTAATTATAAGACTACTTCTGCCTCTCCAAACATAAATATGATGATTCAATATCTGACTTCATTAATAAAATACCTTTTTACCAAGTAGTAAATTCAATGTCACTTTAGAGCTTGAAGTGAAGTAAGTGGGAGAAGGCAGCTTCAAGCTGCAAGAAAGTACGGGAAGCAGTTTAGCTACGTAAAGACAGGAAAGAAACTGGAGCAAGTCTTACTGAGGCTCTCTTATTATAATTATTAACAGTCTTATTGTAACAGTCTAGTTTCTAGTTCAAATGTGCCTACCATTAAGTTTAAAATAGTGGGCATATAGATGTTTCAGTGCACTCCAACAATTCTTCCGCCCCTTTCAAAGGTGCAACATGACTCACAGCTTATTTTGTTTACTCTGTGTTTCTTAAGCAACTAAGGCAGCCAGTTCCTGCTCTCCATTACACCCAGGTAAGTCTAGCTTATCTCTATTGATTTAATGGATTTCACTTCCGGTTTATCCTGTAGCAACTGAGAAGAATTTGACAGATACTTAGATGCACACTATTAATGAAAGGCATCACACCGATCTCGAGAAAGAACTCGATCTCGAGAAAGAACTCGGAACTTCAATTCTAAGTTGCTCGAAACTGAAGAAACACACCACTTGTGTCCCAGGGCTTTCAGTGAATTATGTGGGAAGACCACCCTCATTAAATGCCCCAAAATTAACTGGTCACCTGTTCCTCTGTTGTTCAATGTAAGTAAAAACCCCAAATTGTTACAGTCAAACTGGTACAACAGGTTTTTAACAATGTGTATATAATGTGTGACTGAAGTTCACAACTAGCATGCTCTTAACACTGACAACTCTCATGGATAAGCAAACAGGCCAAACTGTCCCTCCTTTATATACCAAAAACTGAGAACGCAAAATGTACTTATTGTAAAGATGATTTTGACCAGAAGCAATATTGAAGTGAAAGCGTGCTTTCATTTATACTCTCACATAAGCATCATTCAACTCAAGAGGCCTGCTGGATACTTCTCCCTTAAGTATATGAAACAGAGAATTAAATATACCAAAGAGGTAAAATAGAGACAAAATAATGAGACCATGGGAAAGAATTGGCAGAGTATCCCACAATTAGTATAAGGTCACTGAAATTGAATTATTGACCCAACATAAATTTTGACTGCAGTGTTAAAAGATAAGTTCACTTTCCTGAACCTCTTTCAGAAAGTATGCAACGGCGTACAGGCTCGGCAGTGGAATGCCACCTAACCATTCTTTATACTGAAACAAAGAACAGGACTGTTATGGTAATAGCTCCAGCACAGATATCAGCTGTACCTGTTTACCCTAACTGAACCTATCTGTGCCTTTTCAGCACAAACTTGCTTTACCACACAAATACTTACACCCACAGAATTACGTATTAATGATTTTATATTCTGACCCATAGGAATTACTGAAAACAACTAGGAAAGAGAAGTTTCTCTTCCAGGTCAGATTTGCTAGCCTAACTCCACATTGCACTGGAACACTTGATGATTCAAGTTTTACTGACTCGTGAGGTCACAACATTGACAACAGGGGACAAAGGAATTTAATAGCCCAACCCAGTCACTGCAGAATCCACAGCCCAAAGAGAGCGTGCTGTCTGTTTCATGGTTTGATGGCTGCTGTTTCAAGTGTGCATTTTTAAATAGAAGGGCCTTGGTATCAGACACAGCCCATGCCAAGAAGAATCGTTTCCATGTCCATGTATTCATGAAGACATAGCTTCAATAACTAGATCTGATATTGCAACCTACTTTTACACAGATTTACTTACCTGGCTGCCCAAAGTCAGCCTTAACTTATTCTGACCTAGATCATGCAACACGTAGTGGCAGACAAAAGCTGGAAGTCACCATCCTTTATCATGCTGGAGGAGGAATATGCTATCAAATATCACACAACAATGAGTCAAAGGAAGTCAAAAGTCGACACATGATGAATAAACCTGGCCGTGCCCACATGGCAATAGAACCGCCAACAGCCGTACTGTGAACAGCGCTTGCTCTCGGGATCCTTCACTCACGACCCTGAGACGTGCCTGTGCAATACAGCCCCTGCAGCGGGCACGGCGCACCCGGTTAGGAAAAAGGCAGGCCCGAGGCCGACTTCGTCGGTCTGGAGCAGCCCCCGGCGCCCCGCCTCGGCTCGGCTCCGGGGCCATCCCGGCGAGCCCCAGCCGGGCAGCGCCCCATCCCTCACGGGGCGGGCGGCGGGGTGGGGCGGCCAGGCCGCGCCTCGCCCTCCCCACGGCCGCGGGGTGCGGAGAGAGGCCGGTCGCCAGCGGCTGCTCCTCCGGGAGGCAGCGCCGGGCTGAAGCGGCTGAAGACCGAGGAAGGGCCGCCGCCGCGCCCCCGGCCCGCTCTTACCTCCTCCGCCTCTTTCCCCAGGGGGATGCCCATGGCCCGGAGGCCCGTCTGGAGCTCGGCGATATCCACCCTCCCATCTTCGTTGAGGTCCAGCTTCCTGAAGAGGTTGGCGTACCGGGAGTCGCCATCCCTGCTCCCGTCGCAGGCGGCCGCCGGCAACGCGAAGCCTCGCAGGAGCTGAAACATGGCGGGGCCGTGCGGTACGGGCAGCGGGACGCTCGCCCCTCGGCTCCTGCGGGCTGGGCGCGGACGGGAGGCACCGCCTGTGCTGCTGCCAACGCCCGCAGCTGCCAGAGGAGGAGCCGGTCCGGACCCGCCTCCGCGGCGAGGGGGAGGAGGGAAGCGGGAAACGAGCCGCTGAGGGAGGAGGGCGGGCGGCAGCCGCAGCCCGTCAGGCTCCCCTCAGCTCTCCCTCCCGCCTTTACACGGTTGTATCCGGCTAAACGTTTCTAGTGCAAGTAGAGAAATACCAACAACGCTGCAAAAGACGTCTGGATATCCAAAGTAATTTGGATACTTGGGCTCATTCTAGTCACCAGCGGTTGAAGCTGTGTGAATAGCGCTTAGTCTAGAGACCAAACGGGCAGTCTTTGAAAGAGCATGGCTTGTTTAACCTAACAGAACAAAGACTAGAAGAGGAAACTTCTAGGTTTTTGGCTTCATAAATAAATCAGTGGAGTCAATGCAAAAGGAACTACTTAAATGACACAACTGTATAAGAACAAATGGATAGAAAATGTCAGCAAGTAGAGTCTCCGTGAGAGAGCTGCAGTGAAAACCAGAGCCACTGAATTGAGTCTTGCTTTCCTGGTGCATGGTCAGTCAATACATAACCATGGAAAGTGCATTTCAGCCTTATAGCAGAAACTTAATAGCCTTGCTTGAAGAGGAATTAATAAAGCTTATGTGCTACATTGTCTGACCATAGAGTAATTGGTATTTGAAAAAGGGCTAGGCACTACGTCTGTAAGATTGCATTATCGGTACAGAGAACCACAGAATAAGTGGGATGGGAAGGGACCTCAGGGAGCTGTAGTCCAACCTCCTCCTCAAAGCACGCTCAGCCATGAACTCAGACCAGGTTGCTCAGGTCTTTATTCAGTCTTGAAGACCTTCAAGGATGGAGACTGGACAACCTCCCCAGGCAGCCTGCTCTACAGGCAGAGAGGAAGCTTTTTCCTTTTGATTCACTCTGAGCCTTTTTCCTTTCAGTTTCTGCCTGGCATCTCTTATCCTCCCACCATGCCCCGCTACAAGGAGCCTGACCCCATTTTCTTTATAAACTCTCTGTAGGTACCAGGAAGCCTCCTTTTAGGTCCCCACAAAGCCTTCTCTTCTCCCGGCTGAGCAAGCTCAATTTCCTCAGCCCCTCCTTACAGAGCAAGCGCTTCAACCCCTAGACATCTTGGTGGCCCTCTGCTGAACTCTCCAGTTTATCCATGTCTTTCAGGTATTGGGGAGCCCAGAACTGGACTAGAGTGTCTAAATACAGTCTAGCTTCTGCAGACTAGAAGGGGATAATCACTTCTCTCCAGCTGCTGGCCATGCTCCTGTCAATGCAGCCCAGGATGCTGCTGGCCTTGTTTACTACCAGGATGCACTGCTGGCCCATGCTCAGCTTGCTCTCTGCCAAGACTTCCAGGTCCTTCTCAGCAGAGCTGCTCCCTGGCCTGTATCGTTGCAAGGGGCTATTCCTTCCTACAGGCAGTATCTGTTGGCCTTGTTGAATTTTGTAAGGTCCCTGTCACGCCATTCCTCCAGCCTCTCTGAATGGCAGCCCTGCACTCGAGCACACCAGATGGTCCCCCACAGTTTGGGGTCATCTGGAAACTTGATGAGAGTGTACTCTGCTGCCTCCACCTATCTGATAAATATGTTAAACAAGACAGGTCCAAATATAAACATGTTACTTTGGTAGTACAGCTAGTGTTGTATATTGGAATAGGCGGAGTCTGAACACACTTTACTCCTTTCTGGAATAAGGAAAGTGAATGCTTATGAGGTCATTCTGTCCCAGCAATGTAATACTGCTAATTAGTATGACCTTTGATTCTGTTTTTCTACTCATGCCATCATCCTTACATCTTTATCTAATAAAGTACAGTGGGTGTAACATTCCCTTTTATCACTAATCAGAACAGGCAAGTAATAACTATCTGTACTAGTTACTGAATACAATACATAGACATATGACATAAGTGGGAATGAAACAGTGCTACCGTAAGCTCCCATTGCATATCACTAGTTTTCTAATATCCAGCATTGTCATTGTCTGAGGTCTTGATGAAGTACAGTTATTTTCTTATAGGATGAATATCATACTAAATACTGTACTTTTATGTTAACACTGTGTATGAACTAGAACCATTCAAAAATTAACACCAAATACCTGAAGCATACACTTAAGTTGACCTCTGGCAGTTTTACCCTATATTGTGTGCTAATGTCATTTAGATGTTCAACATCAGCTAATCATTTCCACATGATCAATAAAGCTACATGCAAACACTCACAGGAACCTGCAGGCATTGAGTGTTAATATTTTCCTAGCAGCATAATGACAGACACCGCATTTTGGTAATCACTTCAGAGTGAATAGGTATATATTATATATACACACTTAAAATATTTTTTTACCATTTAAATATAAGTATTACATTACTAGTTTGTGGACTGATTGAGTATCTGCTATAATTTACTTGCAGTGTGGGTTGAAAGTAGTGTCTGATGGGGGATGATTGACTAAAGCAAGAAGTGGCATAAATAAAAGATCAAGACAAGAAGAGAACCTCAATGGAATACTTACATTTTTTCTAAAAACTTTGTAGTTGTCATTAACACTTGTGAAACATTAGCGTCAATAGTCCAAAATTCAAGGTAAAAGAAGAAAAGATGCACTTGTTCTTGCTGAAGCAACAAGGAAAAGCTACTTTTGGCAGGTTTGGCTTTCATAAGTGCATCATGCATAGTTATAATTTCTATAGTGTGTGTCATACTGTTAGGAGTTATGTAGGAAAAGTAGGCCACAGAAAACAGACAGATAATAGAGCTTGATGGTTAGACAATTCATATTTGCAAATAGATTCTGCTTTGACTTACATGCATGGCAGAAGGTTGGAAGTACAGGTTATATTTCATTGGTCCAACTGTTTATCCAAGATGTGAAGCAGCAGTGAAACTCATTTTTCATCGAGTGATTCCAGATTTACACTGGTCTCCCTGAAAATGGAGTAAGTCACATAGAGCTGGGCAGAAGGTTTAAATGCTTTGACTTTAGTATCACTGGCTGATACCAGTAAGAAAAGTAGGTAAGAGTCTCAGACATTGTGCACATGTTGACAGATAAACCCTTAGATACATGTCTGTGAGGAAGCCATTGCCCTTGTTGAAAGGTACAGGCACTAGTCAGGCCTAAGTGACCTACTGCAGTGACATCTGAGACAGCGACCACAAACACAATTCCAGAGCTCTGCCTCATTTACACCTCAAACAAGAAAAGAAGTCTCTCCTATTATTTGGAAGCCAGCACCACCAAAACTATCATTTCTTCTACAAATGGTCTTATATGACAGGTTTTGGGGCTGTATTGTTTATAGAGTACTTATTTGTTAAAAAGGAGTTTTGAACAGTCCATCTTGCACTGCAATTTTTACCTTGCTTGAAGGAGCTGCATAGCCACAAAGGACATCGAGTCAAGAAATATCTTTGCCCAAGATATGCATCTAAAATAAGATAATTTTTTTTTTAATTCTGTAACATTTATATTATTTGTATGGGATATTATAAGGTTTTCTGATATCAACACTGGTTAGTATCAGAACATCAGAAACATACCCAAAAAATACATGCATTTAACTTACTAAAACAAGAGCTTTTAATTAGTATATGTATCAATACATGCACAAAAAGTGTTTAAATTACATCAATACTATCCACTTAGAGGAAGTGCTATAAATATCACAAAACCTTAGAGGCTAGAAGATGACTTGATATATTTTATTAATAGACTAAAAGATAACTCAGCTGAATTGCATGATTCAGTGTCTGCTCTAGATACCGTAGCTCTTTTTCTGTGAGCAAGGAAACACTTCATAATAATCTTAAAATTATTAAAATATTCTACTGCATGAGCCAAAAGTCATTTCTGGCTTAACTTTAGGGACTGCAGAGAAGTTGAGTGATTTTTAAATGATGAGATCAAATCCAGTTCTGCTACACAGTTAAAAAATTGTCTGTTAAGTACATCCAGAAATTTTATGTCACCTGAAGGAGCAATATTCAGGACACACAGAGAGGAGAATATAATTAAACAACAGAAAGGCAATAAATATTTAAAAGGCAACAAAGTTCAGTGCTTTTTCTTGTTTTAGGGTAAAATGAATATTTGCTCCATTATAGAGATGCAATTAGCTCAGTTTTAAACTATCATTAGAAAATAATTCTTCAAAACAAACATATTTTGGAATCTTACTATCATATAATAACAAGCTATGGCAAATTCAGATTCATTTATTATTTTTCACATATTTTTCTTTACTGGTATTTGTCTTTTCTAGCACACAGCATTGGACTGGTTTAGTGTGAAAAAGGTATGTCTTAATTCAGAAAGATTGGTGCTGTAATACAGATATTGTTTACAAATTAAGCAATCATGATTTAATATTGTCAATGGAGGTTAAGCCGGGTATGCTTCAGCTGTGTTCTGGCTTTTCCTGTGAGACATCACCATTTTGGAGGGCACAGAACACCTCAAAGGATTGGGGCTGTTACCTGAGCTTTATTTACAGCTTTAAATAGCCACGCCACATGAAGGCACCGATCATTCAGAGGATAATCAGAGAGACTGCTCATGTGGGTTTGTACTAAACATATACAAACATACTGGGAGGACTGAGACTTCACCATGTATTTCTTAAAGCAGCACGAGAAGTGTCATGATTATAGACTTTACTTACCCACACTGCATTTAGTTCCCACTGAGCTCACTTTTTAGTTTAATTTAGTTTCAGACATCCAAATTAATCTCTTTCATGACCAAGATAGAGTGCTTACAATTGATGCTGCTAGAAGCACTGATCTGGGTACAGGTTGTAGCCCAGACCTTATGTCGGATCAAGAGCAGTGATGCATCTAAAGCCAAACCCAGGAAATGTTTCAGAGTTTTTCTGATGCCACAACTCTCAGGAAAGAGAGCTACAGGTCAGAAATAGAAGTGCCTAGCAGGGAAATGGTGCTGCAGAAAACAAGTAGGCTGAGTGGATGAATACAGGTCACATTAGAACCGTCTCCAACAATGATACATACACTGGTGCTTTGGAGGATTTAAAAATCCTGGAGACCTGGGCTTCACCTATCCATGGACTCACCATCCATAAAGGAAGTTCCCTACAACTCATGCAGTTTTGTAACTGAAATCTTATATTCTTTGAGAGAGCAAACAGAATTATTTGTTTTATCCTGGTATAACCACAGTGTTTTGAAAAATACAGATTTTTCTTGAATCTTTGATGGTTTGCACCTGCTTGAGTAACATCCAACTTGTTTAAAAATGTATGAATTTCTCCTAAAATAAAACTCCAGTGCTTTATACTTGCAGAGGCTTTATATCAATGACAACACAGGATTGTTGTATTACCCACAGTGTTTATCCTCTTTTGAAAAACTCCTCTGCTATTTTGAGAATCTTTTGATTAAAGGTTATAAGTATATTTAGAAATCTATACTTCTGACACTTTTGACTTTGACTCTTTCTGATCAAAAAGGTTATACTCAATATAGAAGACTTTTTTCAAGTCACCAGTTTCAGAATGTAAATATAGAATAGAGTTGGGCTTTTTGGGGTAAGCATTGCATTTGAATCAATCTTCCTGAAGTCATTCGACAACCACCCCTTTCCTTGTTCTAGCAGTTCCCACCTCAGGATGGCGGGGCACAGCAAGGGCCAGCTCTCTGCCCAAGAGCAGGAAGCTGGGTGCAGTAACACAGACAGCAGGGCAGGGGTCTCACCAGCCAGGGCCCATCCTACAGTGCCTGAGTAAGGGGAGCAGGCATCCACAGCAGCGAGGCCGCTCTGAGAGTGTGCTGGGAACACAGCTCAGTGTCCAGTCCAGCAACAGCCACATCTACGACAAAAAGGCCTGAGATCAAGCTAGGAAGTCAACCTGCAGGTCAGGGTCCACGACGAGGTGCAGGCAGGACTACAACATAACAACCACCCAACAGACAAGCAGAGCTGCAACAGAGCTCAAACAAGGACTAACAGCTCGGAGCTGGGCTTAAGTGGGTCCCTGGGCAGGGTGTGGGTGAGGGCCCAGGTGAGGCTGGTCAGGGCTATTGTTGGTGCACTCAGCATATAAACTCTTACAACTTCCTGAGAAGTTCAGTTATATAGAGGATCTGCTTGCACTGGAGACTACTCAAAGAGCACATACTAATCTATAAACTTTAATAATTTATGAAGGCTGTTGATTGACTTCTCCAACTAAGAGTAAATTAGTTCAGATTTTCTTTAAGGTATTGTGTAATAGCTGGACCAATTGTATTTACAAACTTCCAACAGATAATTCATTGGTTATGTAACTGTATTTTTCTTCCTAGACCTTAATATATAAAATCCTCCAGCTAAATATGGTAATCTCTTTCATCAACCTGAAACAGCTGTTTTTAACAAGATTCTGGAATTTTTTCTCTAGCCTTGAAAGAAAAGATCATCCTGGTATAACTTGATACCAGCTAAATACTAACTCATTCCCTTTAGGTGCTGAAAACCTTTCACCTTCCATTTCTTTTAACAAAGAGCTGATGAATACAGTGCCCAAAGAATTGCCTTGTATGATATGTTGTAGGCTGTTGCAGTCTATTAAAGAGAAAAGGCTTTCAGAATTATTTTAGAGCAGACTGAAGAAGTGTTCTCAAGGGGGGAATTCCTAGGTCGAGGCCGAATGCCTAGACCTCCTCCCAAAGGTGTCTTCATATTAATTTTATTCTAGTTAAACAGCTTCTTTCAGAGCCAGTGATTACTTGACACATGGGAGTTTTGGAGGAAAGTTTTTATTAGGAACGTGAAACTGATGATGGAGTCAGAACTACCCTTGTAGTTCTTTTTATTGGGAAGCTCTGTATATAAATACTTTTTATGCCCTGGATGTTGTAGAACAGAAAAAGTAAGAGCATTTCTCTTCCAGGCACTCTGTTTTTATGCTTTTTAGTCTTTACTACTACTTTTTTTTCCTAGGATCATGCTACAGGACAGTTGTTGACATTTTGGTGTACTTAGCCACACACATCACTTGTGATGTCTGTATTCATCAGGTATGTATTCTATGAAAAACATTTTTTTATGCATTTATCCTGAGCGAGGGGCAGCAGTACTTTCACAAGCTGCAACAAGAGTTCAGGGGCTCAGCATCACACTGCATGCATAATCTTACAAATTCTTTTTCTTATCATGTGAATAAATGCTCGGTTGTGGGAAGACACGCTGTGTGTTAGGCTTTTCTTAGGCAACGCTGTCAAGAGGAAACTGGTCTGCTGATGGAGGTTGCTCGGAGCTTGCTTTATGTTTTAGTCTCCTGGAATGGGTTTTTGAGACAAAGCTGTTGCCTGGAGAGCGCACGCTGCTGTCGAGCTGTACGTGATACAAAGGAGTGTTGAGCGTGTGCTGCTGTGATCATCTGTGCCACAGGACTGTTCTTAAATGTAAACACAGATGTGTACGTTCCTTCTTTACAAGACAATAAACATCTGTTGCTCGTATCAGAAGTGGAGCTAGTAGTAAATTATAGGCTGAACTGCTGTAAAAGACCCTGATAAGGTTTGAATTACAGTGGAAGGAACCTAAATTCAGAGTTGAAATTTCGACGTCTAAACCATGTTTTGTTTTGTTAATGTTCTTTAAAATAATACGTTTAACAGATGTAATGTCAGCAAAATAGTACGTTTCCACTCGCGGGGCGCGCCCCACCGCCCCAGCATGGTCTCTGGCAGGCGGGAGGGCTGCCGGGGGCGGATCGCACAAGCTCCGCTCCGCTCACGTCGCTCCTCCGGACACCCTCCGCTGCGCCGGACAGTGGTGCGCCGCGTTCCCGTTACTAAACCACCTTGCACCGGCAGCGGCCGACTCCTCCGGGAACTGACACGCCGGCATTGAAGCCCTTGCACGATAGCGGTCCGGGCTCGGCAGCGCCAGCGAGCGGCTCCTGCCGGCCGCGCCCCGCCGCCAGCCGTTGCCGGCAGCGGGCGGAGCGGAGGCGGGCGGGTTTGAAAGGGAGGCGCCGGCTGCCATGTAAGCGCGGCCGGGAGGCGCCGCGGCCGCCAGGGGCTGAGCGGGGAGCGGCCAGCGCTCCGGCCCAGCCCGGCGGTGCCGCCCTGGCTCCGGGCATGGGAGTGGAGTGGAGCGGGGCGGTCGGCGCGGAGGGGAGCTGCCGCGCGGCGCTGAGCGGGCGTGGGGGCGGCCCCCGGGGAGCCCCCGGCCCATGGCCTTCATCATGATGAAGAAGAAGAAGTTCAAGTTCCGCGTGGAGCTGGAGCTGGAGGAGCTCTCCTCCGTGCCCTTCGTCAACGGCATCCTCTTCTGCAAGGTGCGGCTGCTGGACGGGGGCAGCTTCAGCGGGGAGTCCTCCCGGTAGGTCCCCGCGGCTGCCGGGGCGCCCGCTCCCCCGCAGGCAGCCCCGGCCCGGCCGCGCCCGCCCCTTTCCGACGGGCTCCGCTCGAGTCCGCGCCTTCGCAGAGCCGCGTCCCCCCGAGAGCCAGGGCGGCCGGCCGCCTCCGCAGCCCCCCCGCCCGCGCCTCTGGTCCCCTCGGCGGCGCCCCGCACGGGGGCGGGGGCTGGGGCTCAGCCGGCCCCCGCGCTGCAGCGGCCGTTGGCCGGGCGGGCGGGGGTCGGGGGCCCGAGGCAGGGAGCGGCCGCGCCGCGGCTCGCCGCGCCGGCGGCTGCCCCAGGGCTTCTGGGGGCTCCGGTTCCCAGCCGGGACCGGCGCCGGCGGCTGCGGGCGTGCTGCTCGCCCTTCCCCGCGGAACGGGAAGCGGGCACGGACGGTCAAAGCTCCTGCGGCACGGCTTGCCACCGGGCAGGCTGGCTGTCCTCGCATCCCGTCCGCGTTACCGGCACCGATGGCAATAGAGAGTAGGTGCGGGAGCCCTTGTAGACTCCTTGCTGCTTGAAGTCGTAACACTTGAAAATAAATGTTGAGACTCTTAAACACTGAACAACAGGGGAAATGAATCCATGAGTGGATGAAGGTTGTCCTAGAGAAACCGGTCGCCCGTGCCATAGCGCCTCGAGCTACAGAGCTGATTGTTTGGGTAACGGGAGGGGAAGAAATGTCTTGCCACCAAGTCCGAAGTCAGAGCCGTCCCCTGTGAATGTGAGTTGTGCGACCTTAACGTTTTATTCCGTTGGACACTGGCTCACGGTGTTTCGTTCTGTGGATATTTACATGGAGAGTTGACATAAACAGTTTCATGGAAAAGTGCTCTCTTATTTCCTGTACGCATTCAGGTCATACGCGTTACTGACTTCGTTCATGCTTAATTCTCCAGTGCAAGTGCAGCACTAGACAGATGTCTGTTTTCTTTTTAGTTTTCTTCTTTTGTGCCTCAGCAATAGAGCCGTCATCTGTGACAGTGGCTTCCCGATCCACTGGTGGCAATGGGTAAACAGAGTGCAAGTGGGTTGATTTTTTCCAGGTACAGAGGCAGAACCTTGTCAATAGGAAGGGTGTGCTGTAGCTTCAGGTCTGGGGAGAAGACTACTCTCCCATTACACTTGTTCATGTTGTATGGGTTATTATACTACTTTAATGTTATTACGAAAAGGATTTACTGAAAAATGTCTCATAGAATTCCAGGAGCAGATGGAAATCTGTAACAAATCTATGAATATTCAGTTATTTTCTTATTAAAATACTGCTGTTACAGAGCTTGCTACGTTACCTGCTTTTGATTCTGTAAATAGAATTAATCAAGGAGAATAAAGAGCATAAAAATGGAACTTTGGCCTAAAACCTCCTTATTTAACCATTCCGTTATATTAGCATATATAATTGAAGATTCATTTTTCTTCTGTTTGGTTGGAGGGTCTTCAACTCATCAGTGTTCTGTTCCATTCCATGTCTCTTTTTTTCTTGTGAGCGACTTCTTCATGAGTAATAGATGATGATGGTAATCATGATTTTAGGCACTGATGTGCAATTACTGTCCTAATGCAGTCCTTATTGCCTTGAAGTCATTTTCACAGGATGACATACATCTTCTGGACAGTATCTCTATTTTAAAGGAGTTGATTTTAGCTGAGCACATTATTGTGATCTTAGCCTTTTTTGCCTTGCCTGTTTATGATGCTAAAATTAAAAGCTTGAAAGCATACATGCATATCTTTATGAATGTGAACAGTGTATTAGAGTGAAATATGCGTGATAGGAGGTAGTACGTGTACATAGGAAGTGTCAGTGGAAGTGTGACGATGTAAAAAATTGTGTGGAAGAGTTGTGTTAGAGTCAAAGAAGCTTTAAAATTCTTCCATTTTATTTTTCTTGAGGTATGGCTTAAAAAAAAGAACAGCAGTGAAACATATATTGAAGTCCCTGTGAGTGTAACTGGCCCATTCCTGCTGGATTGAGAAGTGTTGAGGTATGCTGGTAAGAAGGTAAAGAATTCCTTTGCAGTGATCCTTCAATGCCAATTTAGGGAGTGCCTTTGCTCTTGCTTAAGAACTAACAGATGGATTTTCACAGTGGTGATTCAGCAAAGGTCTGAATAAATGAGGAAGAAATTAAGTTAACATCAGAGTGGCAGCATTTCAAAACTTGTCAGTTGCAAACTTTTTTAATGGCCATCATCTTCCAGTTGCATGCATTTATTAGTTTCAGTGTCAGCTGGCAGTCGTACCCTTAAAGTAGTGATCTTTGTAGCGTTATAAAAGAAGTTTGAAGAACTCCATTGTGTTTCAGAAAGTAATAAACAAACTCATCTCAAATATTGTCTAATACCTGAAAAAACTGACTATGTCTTCTTAATAGCTTTTATTTTTATTACTGACTGAGGTGTAGTAAACTAATTTTCTGGGGAGAAGTTGTTGAGAATTAAGTTCTCAAGTTGGTACTGATACAAACCAATACCCTGCTGCCTGTTGCCTTAAAAAAAAAACCAAAATAAAAAAAAGGCAGTCATATCAACAAGCTATAAACCAGCCTAATATTATTAGCATTTTCTTTCCAAAGCTTACTCATTGAGAAAGAAATGTCAGGCTGAAAGAAAACACAGGCACGGCATTGCAATAAAGGCCTATATGTAATGAGTTGTAATGAAAACAGATTCAAGTGGTCGTCTTTTCAGCCCTGTGTGGATCATGCTGTATGAGTGATTAAAGCCCTGATCCTGCAAGCAATGTGGTACCCAGATCATCCCTCTGAACGATGAAGTGGGACAAAAAGAAGACGGATGGAAGTTCAAGCTACTGAAAAATATTTTTTTCACTTCTCGGATCTTTACTGAGAGAGAGATATGTAAGAAATACGTTCTGAAGACATGGTCCAGGTTATGGGAGACTTGTTGTCAGAGTCCAACTACTTTTCTGAGTGACACAGATGCGTGCCTGAAGTGCATACAAATTCTGTAACCAGATAAAGCAAGCTTGTATAGTGCAGCACATAGTGATCTGGTTTGTATATAAACAGCAACCATATTAATTGTTTACACATCACCATGTTTTTTTGTGTTTGTATGTAGTTTTTTAGAACTCCAATCTGAAAACTTCTATTTGAAACTTCTCTATGCATGTTTGTGAATATTTACTGTAGGAAGAGAAAATTCTGTATCATAATGCTAAATGCTTAATTACCTGACAAAACATTCAACTTCTTAAAGTAGTCTGGTACTGTCAAATACTATTTTGATCAAAGGACATTGAACAGCCAAGTAGTAGCAGTGTTTAAACCTTGGGGGGAATGTCTGAGTGTGTGTGCAACAACAGGACCCTGGAATTCTAGGGAGAACGAGTGGGTTATAAGCTTGGACTCTACAAGGCAGCAAACCTTGAAGGGAGTTGTGGGAGGGGGGAGGGTTTGTTCGGTTGTTTTAGTAAACTGCCAATCAGCCATACAGTGTAATTTCTGCCCTCCCCTTTTTGAAATTGCTTTCTAATATGACTCCTGGATCTTTACAATAGTATTTTCAGATTTTCTAACAAAGAGTGGATTTTCAGCAAACAGGCTGTGGATGTATGCAAAGTTATGCTAACAAACCTCATTTTCATTTAGAAAAATTTCTAGCTTAAGCCTGCCTTCCTATGTGGAAAGGCAGCCCTCTACATTTCTATTTTTCCCTGGGGCAATGATAATAGATATCTCTCTTTGAAATTGGATACATTAATACTTGTGCAGATTCCAGGAAACTATGTACCTATACACTGTCTGGTCATAAAATATTGTGCACATAATGTCTATTGCACCATGAAAGGACAGAACATTATTCCAGGGCAGAAATTACACCTATGAATATTTTTAACAGAAAAATAGTATTTTAAGGTATAGACTTGACTAAATACTAAGCATATTTATTCAAGGCTAGTCTAATGCAGACATAAATATATTGAAAGTATAGGCTGTCTCCAACTGCCCTCATTTTAATAGGCTGAAGAAATAATTGATGGGCCCCTAGGGTAGATAACTGCTCATAGGCTGAGTTGTTGCTCAACCAGCAGCAGAAGAACAGATGGGATATGAGGAAACCAAAGAAGTTTGGGAAAGTAAAGGATCTTATTTCTTGAGTGTGTACTTTCAGCACTGTACTATATAGATTCGGCTACAGTAGTTGTGAGCTTGGTAGTTACATTTTTAGCTGGATTTCTACTTGCACCCCACTCAAGGAAAGGAATTCTTTGTTGGGGTGTCCTTATGACTGCAGTCTTCAGTTTGGTCATCTGCCTTTGAGATCTGATTTCTGACACATTAGACTGCTGATGTTTCTCTCTCCCTTCTTTTACAAAAGAACATTCAAAACTAAGAAGCCGATTATGATCGGTATCTGTGTGACAGATAGAGATTAGGGGCGGCTGAGAATTCTAACTTTTTCATCAAAACACTTTATTCTCCAACAGATTCCAGGGAAGTTCTTCTTATGTACAGCACACTCCTGAGTCCTGAGAGGCAGTCTCAGAGATCTTGCATAAATATATTTCTATTCCTAATAGATAAAGGCTAGAGTATGTAATTGTCTTCTGTAGAAATTGATTTCTTATCTTCCAGATAATAAGTACATCTTACTTCTGGTGATGCTTGGCTACCTCCTTCTCGACTGCCTAAAACTACATCTGGTTTTAGTGACTCCAGCAAGTACATTTTCTGCCTCACTGGACTCTTCAGATTGCTTTTTAACCATTGTTTTCCCTGTTGCTGCTATTGCATTTGAAAGGGAAAAAGTCTCCCGATAGTGACACAGCTTAACCAGCTTTCTGTTTTTAAACAAAAGTACTTGTTAGAAAAACATACCTGTCACATGGAATTACTGTCCCTATCACTCTCATCTTCCTGTATAATCTATGAATCCTGTTGACAGTCTTCAGAGTTGGTAATGAATAATGCTACTTCTAATAGCTTTTCAGCTGTAACTGGATTTGCAGTTGGATAAACTGAAACAAAATAAGTTTTCAAGTGCTATGAGGCAAATTGGCGGTGGGATAAAAATCCTGGCTTGCAATTTTTCAGCTGATCTTTTCAGATTCCCGAGTGTCCACTTAGTGTTTTTTCAGTTGTGAGACTGTTGGTTGAGCAGCTTCCAGGCCCTGTCCCTCTCTGTAGAGAGGAAGAGGTAAGAAGGGGAAGTTCTCTATGCAAATTATCATTTTTTTTAAATGTAGTTTCCTTGTACCTCTTCAGCTTTTCATTAATACTTACAATAAAATGGGTTTAGTCAACAGATCTAGAGAAAATGCTTGAGGAAGGTAACGGGATGTACAAGGATTGATGTGGACATTCTGGACAGGGCTGAAGGGGAAGAAACTAAGGCTGAAATATTAGTGGAGAGTGCATGTATAAAGGTGGAAGAGTAACGGTGTGGAAATAAGAGGGATGAAGAAATCAAATGTCTGAAACAGACTGGAGGAAAATCAAAGAATTAATCAAAGGAGTAAAGAAAATAAAATCAGATCTGAAGAGAGTCATCTTTGGACTACAGTAGCAGACAAGAACATGTTTGTACAGATTGCATTTTGCATGGGGTGTAACTGGTTACTGCAGTTATGAAAAGGGCTCATTCTTGTGAGGCTTTTGTTACTGTAAGTACTGTAAGAGATACAGCAACAGCTAGCTTTTCAGGAAAAAGTTCCTGAAAAGAGATGCATGCCAGGCATCTGTTAAAGAGGAGAGGGTGGGGGGAAAAGCTTTTATGCTTAATGTGTCTGGTTTGTGCAGGAGAATAGGCACTTCAGTTTAAAAGAGCTGGTAATGTTGTTGGCTTGTTTTCCCCCTGACCCCAGCACGGTACATGGAGCACAGTATTTTGCTGTCATAAACTTGCCATTTGCAAGCACCATAGCACCTGATTGCCTTCATATTTTAAGGACTATTTCTGTTCATGGAATAATTTAGGGTGGAGGGGAGTGCTAGAGATCATGTAGTCCAACTTCCTGCTCCAAGCAAGACTAACTTTAATTAGATCAGGAAGCTCAGAGCTTTGTTCTGTCAACTTCAGAAAATCCATAAGAATGGGGATTCCAGTCTTTGTAGACAACCTGTCCCTCTGCTTCACCACTTTTGCTGTGAACATATTTTTCCCTTATTTTATTGGAATTTCTCTTGTTTATTGCTTTTCCTTTCTCCGCTCCCCACTAAGAAATGTCTGGCTCCATCTTCTCTCTAACTCGATAGAGATGGCTGAAGATAGCAATTAGATCTTCCTTCACCTCTTCTTCAGATTGTAAAAATCCCATGTTCCCAACTTCTCCTGCAACAGGTGCTTCATCCTCCTCATCCCTGATTCCAAACCCTCATCTCACACCCTCTGGGCTTGCTTCAGTTTATCAGTGTCTTACTTCTACCGAGAAGACCCCAAAAACAGATGCAGTGCTGCAGATAGAGCCTCACAAATGTTCAACAGAGGGGAACAATCACTTCCTTTGAACTGCTGGCGACAGTCTTGCTAATGCAGTTTGCCCTTCACAGTGCTAATTCCCTTTTAGGTTTCTGCATTTGCTTGTAACCAGCAGTTTTTCATAAGTATTCCAAAGCAGCTCTATTTCCATGTGATGATGAGTTTATACGTATTTTATAAGAAATACTTGACATGAAATGTTGCTAGTTAAAGATTTAACCTGTTTATTATGAGTAAAAACATGTGGAATAGAAAATGATTGCTCTGTTAAAGTTTTGCATGTACTAACAGCAAATTAACTGGGGAGTTGTGCACTGTAAACAAGGGGAGCTCTTCCTGCAGAGCCAGCTGTTGCTGGTTTGCTTAGTGCTGAAATTTGTGAAACATTGAAGCTCTGTTTGTAAATGACTGGTTTTGTTAGGTTTTTTGCAATGCTTAGGAAAAAATGTTTTTGTTGGAGAGAATGTGTCCTCTTATATGACTCAGGCATGGAGGAAACACAGAATATTAAAGGAAAAGTAAACTGTATTTCTTCCTGAATATAAGAAATAAATTTATTACTACAGTGTACACTCTGGAGATCATGCTCTGAGCTCTGACTTCAAGAGATGCATCTTTCTATATGAAGACTAAATTTAGCATTCTGCTTATCAAATAACAATTTAAAGTAGAGCTTGGTATTTGAAAAGTTATATTGAATATTTTTTGCTCCTTTGTAGCTCAACATTCTTTAAAGATGATGAGTGCATGCATGGGCAGCGTGTATCTTATGTGTATTAAGTTATGTGTATTAGATGCACAAATGTATTAGAATACATTTGAATAAAATTGGTACTGTGTTGGTGCTAGATCTCTTTATTTGCTTTAAAATACCTGTGTTGATTTCATATTTGTCTATTTGTGTTTGTTTCTACTTCCATTATCAACTTTAGCAGTAAGGATTTTAGTTTAATTTGAAAGTGAAGGATCTCTTTGTTGGGTGATCTTGTTTGTATTTTTGTTTGTATGTACAGTAGAGATATTAAAAGAAAAGACATGAGTAAACTATATTGTTTGACAGTTCAGCTGCATGGATCTAAACCAAACAAGACGACTACGTTTCTGTGTAGTAAGAATAATTTTCTTCTGAGGATCTCAATGCTTTACAAATACCAAGCTACTTGGCAGATCTTGGGAGACTGAATAGTAGTGCACAATGTTTTGCTTGAAAGTGGACTGATAAGATAGCTGCTCAATTGCTCTGGAAGCCTATTGCATGGGTACCTGTATCTTTCCCTCAAATGTGACACTGCCCAAATTTGAAATGGAAGTAGATTTTGGGTAAGAACAGTGCAAGAGGGTATTCTTCTCTTGCATGCCAAACCATTATGTGTTCCCTAGTATCCAACAATACCTTCCTAATGCTAAAGATGGCCTAGGAAAGGTCAACTCTTACTGTAAAGTACCTGAACCACTGAGGGCACTGAAAGTGGCTGATAAACTGTTATATTATAGGCTAATGCCTTAATTCCTGTCTCTGTAATGTGGGATTATGACATTGGCATTGTTTTTTAGGTGCTCTGGCATTCTGCAGAAGAAAGATGTTTGGTTTTTTATATGTATGTATAAAAAAAGTGTATATGTAAAATATATATATGAATGGGATATTGTTCCCATTTTAAAAGACTATTTCCTATACTAAAAATAACTGTGTTACTCCAATCTACTAAACGTTGTATTTGTATTAGAAGGACAGAGCTAACTGTATTAAGTTTATTCAGCTAAGGGTTGATCAAAGGAAGCTGTGAGGTTAGGTGATAAAAGTTCATATGCACACCCACAAACAAGCGCAGGGAACAAAGGCAGTGGAGGGTGGGGGAGCTAAAATAAGACCCTGCCCCAACTACTCCCAGGCCTGTTACAGGAACCATCAGCCCATCTAAGGCCCATCTACACAAGCCCAGGGACACAGAGGCAGGCGGGGAACTGAAATTATGGACTTGGACAAGGGGATGCCCTGTCCGGGCCCCTCCCAGGGCTGTCCCGGGAGAGCCTCAGCCCCATTGTCCAGGCAGGAAACCCATCGTGTTGAGCTAACACTAAAGCACCTTTTGGACTGAGGGGAGTTGCTGCATAGGGCTATGAGACACGTTATGGGATGCAGGGGAAGAGGCTTATTATGGGATGTTTAGGGGAGGAACTAAAGATGGAGGAAGGGATTAATTTAGGTGATTTGGGGAGGAACAAGGGTGGGGAAAATAGAGAGGTAAGGGGATAAAAAGGCCAGTTAGGTATAAATAGTTTGCTGGTTGGTACATTTGTCTCCGTTCCTAATCAGTGCAGTCTATTGTATCTTCATACTAAACTACTTCCTAACTCTTTCCTGGGTGAAGAACCCTCTGTTCCGTGTATATGGGGGGAGGGGTCTGATTGCCAGCACCCGGAGTCAAGACTGTGCATCAGAGGACCCGGGTGTCTGTGATGCCAGCAACAGGAGAGACCTGAGTGAGTGGACTTAAGTGCCAGCCATGGGAGTGGGACTGTGGGTCGCAGGGGCCTGTATGTCCATTACGCCAGCAGCTGGCCTGGGATCGTGGGCCAGAGCACCTGTGTGCCTGGGTGCCAGCAACTGGAGAGACCATATGAGTGAAACTAAGTGCCAGCCACTGGGGTGGGACCAGAAGACAGAGACCTGTGTGCTTGTGGTGCCAGCATCTGGAGCGAGTGCAGGTGTGCGAGTGTGTAAATGCTATCACGGATCAAGCCAGTCTAGCTGTCGAGTAGGTGGTGTAGCCTGGGAGACATATATGGGTCCTGCTAGCAGAGCTCTGTCCTGTTCAGCCAGAGGGTGAGGCTGTTGGTGCCGGCTGTCTCTTCGAGCACTCTGCGTGTCTGTGATCCACGTGGCCGGCTGCCTATGTGTGGTGTGTGTGGGTGCTTACCGGGAATTCGTCTTCAGCCTTGCTACTGGTTGGATCTGGGGAGTGGAGCTGCAGCAGCCTCACTTCTCTCGGGCTCTCTGATCAACATGACATATTTTCTCCTAAAAGAAGCAAGCAAAACTTAGGCAATATTGGAAAAATTGCATTCACTCAGAGAACTCTTCTAAAGGTATTTTATTCATTGTACTTTGGACTCTAAGAACCTGGCCTCAGCAATTCTTAGAAATCCAAAGCAGCCCTCCCATTAAACTACCAGCTTTAAAAAGTAACAGTTATAACAATAATATTCTTGTTTACCTCATGGAGTGAAAAAGTTATTTTTTCAAGGCATTTATAGTGAGATTTTAGGTAACTCACATTCTGTACAAAAGCTGTAAGTTGTCTAAGCAAACACCCCTTCCCTAACATACTGACCCAATTGATTCCAAAAGTATTTCTAGAAGTAGTTTCATATGAAAGCAGTCTAATATACAGACTGAATGGCATCTTAAAACTGAAAACAAATGCTCCCAATTTTTTGTTTCCTTGGTGACCAATGATTCTAAATAATTACACTAGAAAAACAATCCGTTCAACATAATCATCCACATATGGCTAAATGTTATAATTGGCTGTCTAGAATAATTCAGATAAAAACTTGAATAAACAATTTTCTAATTAATGGAACACAGTATTTTGGTAAATGCCCACAAGGAGTTTTGGCTTCTTTATTTCTAAGCCTCTCCTGCTAAAGCTTTTCCATTTGGTAAGTAGGGATTTTTCCCATGACACTTAAGGTCCTTAAAAGTCATTTGTATTTGCATTTGTGGCTATTTGCTGAAACAAGCCGTTATTCATATCCTTTATCCATGTGGAAATGAACAAACAATCTGCAGGTCATAAACACCTTAAAAAAAAAAAAAAAAGAGCCCATCACTTGTTAACAAATTAGGATGAGGAGTTGATTTGATTAGGATTTGTTGTTTCTTTTGTGTTGTATTTCTTTTTCTTGTTGATTTTCTCTTTTGTGGATCAGAAGAGAAAAATCAAGACTTTTATTCATCATTCTAAACTGCAATTGTGTATGGTACAGAAAAAGACTTGTCTACAGCTGAAATCTTGCATCTGAAATTTAGTCAATGTGAAATTGTCCCTCTAAAGAAAAAACACTTAATTTGTTAAACTGATGGTAACTTAAATTATACTTTGGAATAAATTTATTTTAAAGTATGTCTATTCAATTTATTCTTGGCTAGGTCTTACTGGCAGCATTCGTTAAGTTACACCAAAGCACGACAACCTAGTACATATTTGAATGTATCTTAGTACTAAGATATATTTTGATTCATAAAACAACTGGTTTTGCTTTGCATGTGGTAAAGTGACTATGAGGCTCATAGGAAACTGACTCATAACGGAAAGCTTTCTCCAGCGTGCCCTGTAGCATAGGCACAGTTGCCAAGAAGTTATCTGGGTTCATTTCTATAGTAACCAATCAATGAAACTGTTTATTTTCTAAAGGCCTTGCACTTGAACTAAGAATCTCAGAAACTTACATATTACTCTTTAAAGTTAAATGTTCTGATTATGTGACTTGTTTTTTTCAGTATGAGGGGAATAACTTGCTGGTGCTTTTCTTCACACAAAAATTACCTTCATTAAAATATGTCAAATTTTTCTTTATATAATGGAATTAGAAAAACTGTTCGGTGGCGGGGGGGGGGGCAGTTGGCTGGGGTTTTTTTGCAGATCGTGTATGAATGTTTCAAATATCTTGTTTTTTAAAACAATGTGCCAGTGAAAGAAGCTAATGATACTTTTTTGACGTCCTTATGATTTAATTTCAGTAACTCTCTTAAGTCCAGTAAAACAGACAGCCGGCTACAACAATCACTTTGTTAGACGACAGCATTTTTAATTATCCTCTTAATGTAGAGGTTTTTAAATTATAGTGGTGTGTTAAAACTGAGATCCTTACACTGTGCTGAAACTACATAAAAATCTGATTTTTTTTGTGTCAATGTGTTTGAATTTTTTGGGGAGGAATACTACCAGTGTGCGAAAGCGTGATGTTTTTAGTGAAAGAAAATCTTGACCAACCATATCACTTAGTTAATCTGCATTTAAGTTCACCTTCCTGCTCAGACTTTTTAGTCTAACAAGCTCCTGAAAGTTAGGGTAACTACCGGCAGGGTTGAGGGCATGAGCAAGTCTGTTGTCTTTCAGTATCAATGCAGGCCTGTTGCTTCTGGTGCTCCCAGAGGACATTAGTATTGTTTCATAAGAGCTTCTAGCATTCTCAGTCTATCCTGATAGAACTGTTGACAGAAGGATCAGAGTACTATGGAGAATTTAATGACTTAAGATAGTGACATAAATATCCCTTCTCTATTTGAAGCAAAGTTTGTAGCTAGACAGCTCATGAAAAAGGTAAAACTGATTTTGATGTAGTGGTGTTTTTAAGAGAGAGGAGGCTCTTTTTGTTTGTTTGTTTCTAGGATAAGTTCAAAATGTTACTTAGGAAAATAAGAACTTTAGAAAAATAAATTATGGAGATTTCATTTCTAAGTTACTGGACCACTGTGATCTGCGTTCTCAGAATTTGCATTATCTTTAAGCAGTGTGTATGAAAGCAGTGTATGAAACCTGCAAATACGCAGACCCCAGATACCCATGCACTTGGATAGCTGTGTTCTGCTTGACATCGGACATCTAGTTGCCTATTTTCTTTACCTGAGAGTTGAGCAGCTATCACGGAAGTGCTACAAGTTATTCCCAGACCTTCTAAGTGTAACAAATGTTAGCAGTTATCAAATATCCCTTTAAGGTTGTATTTTACTTGATGACTTCTTGCTTGAGCCTGTTTCCAGTAGAGGATGTAACTATTAGTAATTTGCCTTTTTTGAATTCAGGTTCTATTTTGGATTTAAATAACTCACATACTGGCAGTTTGGGATTTTTTTTTCCCCAAAGCACAGTAAAGTTTACAATATAAAACATAACGGATAAAAGGTAGGTAGCTTGTGGTGTACAGAGCCTGTTCCTTTTAGGTCACATGCTTAAATATGACTCAGTGTTGTATCATCAGAATCCGTTAGTCTGTTGTGGTCATTGAACTGACTCATTTTAGGCAGGCTAGTTTATTCCTACCCTAGGAAGTCACAGTGCCAGTGAGCACTGTAGCTGGCAGTCTCACCAGCACAGCAAATTGGAGCTTTTCCGTGAGCCTTGCGATTGATCATTTCTCCACAGGTGATAAACTCTGACTCCAGCTTATGTGGAACCATAGAATTCTACCTCTGTTAAAGATGTCAGACTGGATCTTCAATAATAAGCTGCTCTAAGAAGTTAATATAAAACATAGGAATGTATGTATTAGAAAAATTGAAGAGAAAGAAAAGGACAAATATTGCTTTAGTGTGTGAAGACAGTACTGGAACGATTAGAGCGGTAGAAGTAATTAGCACAATTTCTCCGCAGTTCCAAATTCTGAGTTTGGAACCGTGGGACAAGAAAAGAGCTTTTGATCATTGAGGCAGACCCCTCAGAATCACCAGTCCCTATGTCCCCTGTTACTGACAAACTGGCCAACCTTGTCTTTAAATACAGTTAAGATTTTTTTGCTCCTACTTCTCTTATTTGAAGGCTGTTCTACAAACTCGCTGAGTGGCTTGAGACCTTGTACTTTTCAGTTTAAAATGGATGTTTGATTATGCCTTAGTTTGGTCCTAACCACTTTTCGTTTGACTTGAAGTTATTTGGTCTCTAAAGTGTTTGACTGACTTAGTGTATTTTTATTATATATAATTTTTTTCTTATAAGATACAGGAGTTTTCTTAGTTGTCCCCCTTGTACCTGTTCATTTTGGAGTCTGTTCTTGCTCAGCCAGAGTTACCCAAACAGAACAATGTGTTCCATTTGAGCCTTGTATAATAACATTAATATAGCTGAAAGCATCCTACATTTTGCCTTTTTTTCAGCCGCATCATAGGGTCAGGTTGTAATCCTCCTGCAAGGAACAAATCCGTTCAGATATTAGTCGTCTTATTTTGCTCTCAAATGGCAAGCTCCCAGTATGTAGGTGAAATTCTTGTTTGCCCCAAGTGCTTTACTTTGTATCTGGTTATTCTACATCATCTCCTTTGTACTTTTCTAGGCCTCAAATTTATCTAGTGCTGCTTTGTATGATGCTCCTTTCCTCTGTATTGAAAAACTACTTGTCAAAGACAGTATCTTGAGCACATTCCAAAGCTCAGCAGCTTGGAAGACAGTGCCTGGGAGCTGATGTTCAGGAAGATTCACTCTCCTGAGGCAAACTGGAGAAATCACGGTCTCATTCATTTGCAAAAACACGACTCTTGAATTTTTCTGTAGGCCTAATATTGTGTTCAAGGTTTGAAACAGTTATCAGTCTTGCTACACAAAGAGAAGAATGAAGGATGATTATTCAGGCCTTGGATCAGCTTTTGCATGAAGTGACCACTCTACAAACAGTGGAACCAGTGTTTGTTCTTGAGCTGTTCTATTGCATTTTACTGTCCTGAATGTATATGCAACTGATGCTAAGCATATGTTCTCTATTTGCAGGGAGGTAGTACAGGCAAACTGTGTCCGCTGGAAGAAAAAGTTCTTATTTATGTGTAAAATCAGTGCCACAACAGGGATTCTGGATACTTGCATTTGCAGGGTGTCTGTACGGAAGGTAAGTAGCTCTTTTTCCCTCCTCTCCTCTTTCCTTGCTCTTTTTTCACTTGTTTTGGTTTAATTTTTAAATGTCTGATAAACTTCATAAAGCAAATTTTAGCTGCAACCATGTCAGGTATTCTTCTAGTAAAAATTTCATAGTAATCTTATTAATTACCTTAGTTTGACTAATTGATGTTTTTTTACGTTCTTACTGAAAAGAACACTTATTCCAGCAGGACAGCAAAGGAATCGCTCATCAGTCTTTATAAAGTTAGCCCTTGATAGATACTTCTAGCAAGGAGCAGTAAACTTAGAAGCCTTGAACTGTGCTAAGTACCAGAATTTTGTATGCAGCACTTCCTACCTTTGGGGCTAGACTTTGCAAGAGCCAAATGCTGGTTGGCATCAGGCACTCACCCTTCCGCCCCTCCGCAAGATGACAGTCTCCTGCTGGCCTGCACCGAGGACAGTATTAATATTAAGTTCTAAATGACAACAGTACAGCCTAGCAAATGTGTGTTGAGCTACTTTAAAACGAAGATTAGTATTTGCTTTTCTAAAAAAAAACAAACAAAAAACCCTCAATCAGTATCTTTAATGGCTTAATGGCATGTCTTTTTTTTCTTTTTTTCTAGGAGTTAAAAGGAGGAAAGGCATATGCAAAGGTACAATTGAGATGTATCTAATTTTGCCTACGAATCAGCTTTCCTTTCTTGTCATTTTATGCCCTTTTAAAGTAATTCCAGAATAGTACTCTAATACCCATGATTTCATTATGTGCATTATAGTCACACAGTGGTGTTGGAGCTCTCGGTCAGTGTGTTTAATAAGTATCTAATAATATTATACCACCAGAATGTTTTTTCTTTCAATTTAGTATGTTGAAAGGGTTGATAAAAGTAAATCCTTCTGCATGTGTTTACTTTTAAAAATAAAGAAAACCCTCCTTGTTCTTTTTCCTCTTGAGAATTTAATTTTTAACTGAAAATGGAGCTATGCAGAATTTGACACTCAAAATTTGTCTTCCGCTTTTTGCCTTGGGCCACTCCCTTTAATGGGCATCCTCTTACTCATATTTGAGAGAAGCTGCTGCTGAGTGGCACCCAATACTGTGCATGTAGCAAGTACCTTCATTTAGTAATATGCTTACTACTAACTTTGTCATTTTCTCTTAACAGCTGGGATTTGCAGATCTAAATCTAGCAGAGTTTGCTGGATCGGGAAATACCACTCGTCGCTGTTTACTGGAAGGTTATGATACCAAAAATACAAGACAGGATAACTCCATTCTCAAAGTAATTTGTTTCCTTTATCATACTTAAACTCATAAAGCAGAGAACAACTGGTATTATTAAGCACCTAATGAAATTTAAAACATAGTTGCTGAACCTCTTTCTAGAAGGAAAACTATTTAAAAGTAAACACATTAGCGTTGTTTAGAGAGAATCATTAAAATCCATTATTTTAATGCAGTCAAAAATACAATTTGTCCTACTCTTTGAAATGGAGCTGTATAGCTGTAAAAGAAAAGCTTTCAAAAGGTATTTCTATTCTAACAGGAATTGGAAAACGGAATCAATAGTTAATACATTCATATAAATGTAGCAATTATATCTTTAAGACTGGGCAACTTCCTGTGCAGCTTTTCTAAGACTGAGTCTCTTAATTGGCTTATTCATGTATAAGCCAGCTTCAACACCTCCATGACTCCTGGAACTTTCCCTTTTCTATTTGATAGTAATCAATGTAACAATTGGTGAGCATTGTTGGAAGAACCCCCCCGTGCTGTTCTCTCCCATTAGTCCAGGGAGTTTAAAAAATTGAATAAGCTGCATTAACCTGAAAATAATTACATACAGAAGTTACAAGTAAATTTTTTAAAAATTCCTTTTCCTATGAAGACACTAGGATTAATTTCTCATACTATTAATTATACTTAAATATAATTTAAGCATGCACTTTCTGATTTCTTTAAGACAGTCATAGACTTTTTCCAAAAAACTTATAATTGATGGCTTTGACCCAGCTAACAAGCCTTCTCAATGCATTGTTGTCCTATGGCATTATTTACCTTTTGTGGTTTTACTTTCTCTCTGATGTTAGCACACCCAGTTCTCATATGCTAGCAGTTTGCTAAACACTTTTAGCAACGAACGTACTTCAGCACCCACTGTTTTAAACAATATTCTGTTTGCTCATTAATCTTTTAGAATTCCTGTCTCTTTATTTTTCCCTTGAAGCCATCTTAACTATTAATGATTCTAAGGTTCTTCTTGATCTATGTATCTTTGGCAGAATCTTGTACGTGCAACTATGTTACTTTAAATGCTATTTTGTGTTGTTTGCACGTGTACTAAGAAAAAAGATGTAGTTTTTGCGTAAGTGTATTTGCATATGTAATGATGCCATTTTATTTTACTTAAATGTAAGATTTGTGGCAAGTATAACTTAGTGACATGGCCATACATCATATATTCATATTTTTTTCTTACAGTGGGTTTTGTTTTCTTAATGTGTAGGTTTTGATCAACATGCAGCTAATGTCTGGAGACCCATGCTTTAAAATGTAAGTTTATAAAAAAATCTGGGTAGGATAGTGTTTTGGTCATACATTCTATGTTCAGAATTACACTTCTAATTTGTGTTTATAAATCTCTCCAATCTGGCAACAATTAAAAAAAAAAAAGGCACAAAAAAATGGGATGGTAGCTGAATAATGGCTAACATGGTAAAAATACTAGTAGAACTACCATAGTTCTCCTTGTTGTTAAATAGTTAGTATATTTTCAAGCAAAGAATACTACCCTGTACATCTGTAATTTAAAAAAAAAAAATAAATAAAAGAAACACTTAAGGGAAACTGTTCCTGCAGCAAGCTTATATAAATATACTTGGTATGGGGTGATCTGACTAATACTTGTGTCTGGAAAATGTGCTGTTTCAACTTTTATTCACAAGTCTCAGATGATTTTGAAAGATTTATTTAAAAAAAAAAAACAGAAGCGTGATATGACTTAGTACAAGACAAAGCACTTACAGATATTTAGTTGGCAAAGACATTATGCAACTTACTAAAAGATGCAAGAGGTAACATCTGAGGGAGGAGGTAGCTAGGAAAAGACACTGCTATATATTGAGGATCCTTTGGCCTTAATCTGTAGTTAAGGAAATGTAATAGTTTTGCTAGAGCACGTTAGCTTCCATATCTAACCATGGGACAGAAAAATCACACATGCTAGGGAAAAACCTAGTCATGAGTAAGATGAAATTGTTGCCTTCTTTCTAGACTAACAAGCCATTTTGTTACGAGGCACCCAAGCTTAGTGGATAACTAAACTGAAACAGTGCGATTGGCAAGCTTCCTATTTCCAGAGAACACCGCTATCTTGCTAACCATGGCTTAATTATCCTGATCAGTAGGAAGTGAAGAACTCTCACATGTAATTTGCATTATAGGAGATATTTTATAATAACCTAAATGCCATTCATTTTAAGGATAGGCTTAGAGATATGTATAGAATCTGCTTCTATGAATGCAGCGTGGAAAAATCCTCAGTATTTGCCAAGACTCTTACTGCCACTGCTTTTCTGTAATTTAGAATGTTGGTAGCCTGGGTTGTTCAAAGTGTACGTGCTTTTCAGTTTAATGTCAATCTTCTCCATTTCTACATGACAGTAGATGGCAATTTTGTCTGGATCAGGTTTAAACCAACTTAGTTGTATTTTACTCCTCACAAGATGTTTGGGGGGAGGGGTTGATGAAATAATTCCCTTAAAATAAATTTGTTCCCTTAAGTTCTACTTTAACTCCAATTTTTCTTCAGTTCATTGACCACATTGTTATAGTGAAACTAGAAGGAGATGGAATCAAAATAAGAGGACATATTTTCTTCCCACAACTTGCAATTAAGCTGTGGAACTCCTTGGTACTACACATTGTAAATAGTAACAGCTCGAGAAAGAATTAAGACAAATTTCTGAATAAAAAAATTGTTGAGGGCTATTAAGTATAAAACATCTTATGAGGCTCAAGAAATATCTAAGCTACAGATGAGGAGATGCTGAAAGAATATTCAGGAGATAAATTACTATGTGTGCCATATTCTCTTTGCATCTGTTGTTTGCTGCTGAACAGAAACAGGATGCAAGGCTAGACAGACCTTTAACGTTGCTTGTTCTCATGTTGGCCTTTTCAAAAACAATCTAAGGCAGAGTTCCAAGTATTACGTATAACCTGAAAAGAAAAAATGAGCTTAAGGAAAACAATCTGGAAAAAATTGCTAGCTTCACTCTTGTTATGTCAATCTCAACTTTTTGTGTAGATTCTCAACTTTCATTTATACTTTCAGACCTTATGTTGGATCAAAGATATCTTCCATTGTAAAGATATAGTGCTTTCTTACAAACTGCTACACTAAAACACTTTTACTTCAGCATGGATTAGGTTTTTTTTATTCAAAATACTCTCATAAACTGAATTTAAACTCATCTTTTATCAGATTAATGTAGGTAATCAATGTCCCTCTGAATAATCCAATGAAGAGAGGTAATAATCTCATACAGGCTTAACCTGTAGCAGCAAACATAAACTTCAGTCTTCCTTAAGTAAAAAAGATTGTGTTTGAAGTGAAATGAGGCTGCAGCTCCAAGAAAAGCAGCATGATCTCCTAACTCAGTTTGAGGTACAAGTATGAAGTAACTCATGATTTGCAAGTTTTATTAGGACAATCGAGAACTGTTTTCTGTAGCAACTAGAGACTGCTGTGGCTGTATCCTTACCATTGTTTCTGAGGACATTTGAGAATGTTGCCTGCACTGGTCTAGCTCAGATGATTCTCCGCAGGAACTCGTCAATGTCCCCTTGCACCACTAAAGGCCCTTTCTCCTCTCTTCTTCTAACCTTCAATAAAAAGAATAGAAAACTGTGAAATCTCATCTTGTGCTTACTGAATAAATAGTAAGGGGGTATTATCTGAATTTGTCTGATTGGGCAAAGCTTTTCTGTATCCCTAGTTATTTAGCACCGCTTGATTTACTTTGAGTCAGACCTATTAACAAATACATCACTGATACGATAACCAATTTCTCAAAAGCAACTAACCAATCATTAGTCTTGTATGCTAATAAAACAATGTATTTCTGTTCTTTACTGGCTGGTACCAAAGTAGTTGAAATTAGTACCTAAATAGTTTTCTGGCTCCCTAAGAAAAATATCTCTAACTGGAATTATTCAGACTTGCCATTTTCTTCCAAACTGATGATATAACCATTTCCTGGAATGTAAACTTTCAACACAAACAGAACAAAAAATTTATCTAATCCAGATGTTCTTCATAGAAGGAAAAATAAACCTTAAAACAATTTCACAATCTGGAATCAGCTATATATTTTATGAAGAAGCCTAGAAGTCTTGATGTTTGAGCTGGGGTGACATCCCTGAAAGCATTCGGTTCTTGCTTTCAAAAGTATGTTAGGCAGTTAAGTCACACAAGCATTATATTTCCAGAAGTGCTTTTTCTCTTTCTCTCTTTACTTTCAAACGTAACATAAGAGGGAATATGTTACTGTACATAAAGACAGTGACTAATTTATTGAATAAATCAAATCTAAAGATGTCAACAAATATCCATTTGTATGCAGACCAACAGTCTGTTCCCAAAGTCAAAAATAACAAAGCATTAAAAAAACTGTAGATAACATCTTGAAATGTATTTTAGTTGTATTTGCTTGCAAAAGAAGATTACTTTCACTTTGTCATTTTCTAATTAGTTTCTTTTGCACTAGCAAAACACAAACTTAGAGGTTTATTCATTTTAATAAAATATCCCTTTGGGTCTTGATATAAACTGAAACAAGCATTTAAGCTTTATTAAAAGCTTTTTTAATATTGAACCAAATTTAAATTATATCGTACATAATGCTTTTTTTAATTTGCAGGAGGTAGAATTTACAGGGGAATACATGGAGATGGTGACATAGGCCCCTTTGTTAGGAGTGGGAGGGTTATCAGCCCAGAATCTCCTTGTGTACTGTAACAGAGGTGAAACAAAGCCAGGAGTACATCACAGTGCACAAGCCAAGTAGGCCAACTGTCATTGTGCGGGTTTGTTTTTTTTTTTTAACTTGCCATCTTGTCATGCATTCCATAAAGTACTGAATTTTATATATTCTTAGTACATAAATTATCCTGTGATTCATACACTTAAAAAAAATAATTAAGAACTTCAAAATAAAAGCATATCACTCCACCAATCATCAAAAAAGGAAAAGCCTTTCCAAGGATCCCCAGAAGCCTCAAGGACTGAGGGCTGAGCAGATGGATTCTGTAAAACGTCCTGAAGCTCAATAGCAAAAGCTTTTTTTTTTTTTTTTTCTCTTTTTTTTCTTTTTCTCAGGGGGCTAGATAGAAAAAAGTTACAAGCCTACAAGCTACAAGTTTTCAGGAAAAAGTTATAAGCCTATTAGCTTGAAGCACAGTATGAATTATGCCAACTTACTTGAAAAGAAAAATCTGTGCTGATCAATTTGGAGGGATTACAGAAAAAATACAGAAATCTTAACCACCTTTTTCTTACAGGCCTCCTTCCACAGCAATGTCTATAGCAATTGCTGGAGAATCAGAATCTTTGCATGAAGACAGAAGAGGCGGAGAAAACGTAAAAGTAGTACATCTGGGCATAGCAGGTATAAAATAATGCTCTTTTCTTTTATAACTCTTTTATAACTCAAATTCTTTTATAACTTTTATAATCTCAATTCTTTTATAACTGGCTTCATAGCTTCAAGAAGATGTACAAAATACTTCAGTTCTTAAAGGGATGCTGACAGTTGGCCCACAAAGGGACCTTCTTTGGTTATTTGTCGAGACGCTCTCCTAGATAACATCAGTGGAATCTCTCTTTACTTCTGTAACAGTTTATTTAATGGAAAGAAAGAACAGCAACTGGATTGATAGCCTGCCTTCTTTTTAATATTTAAAATCTTTCATTTTCTGTGTGACACATTTCTTGATTTGCTTTGGATTTATGTTTTGACTGAGCATTTAATTTGGCCCTTGATTTTCAACTTACGAATCATAGGGATATGCATAACTGAGTAAATTTTGAGTGGTAAAAGGTCTAAATATTGTTGAAAATAGAGTAGTTATGCTGAAATTTAGACTATTAGAAAAAAAATACTATTAAAACACTTTATTACCGGTTGAAATTTTGAGGGGTTTTGGTGTTTTGGGGGGGATTTTGTGGGGGTTTGGGGTTTTTTTTATAAGCTCCAAGCTCCTACATAGCTTGTTAATTTCCACCCTAAACACAGCTTAAGTTGTCTTAACTACAGTTACTTTTTCAGCCAGAAAACATCTAGCATACCATTCTACTATGGTACTATGGAAAGCATAGTGATATCTTTAACGTCTACAGAGTAGACAAATCTAAAACTACATTTCATGCAAATCTTTCTAACCCAATGGTACTCTCTGTTTTACTCAGACAGAAACGTATTGTGATTTTTTTTTTTTTTAAGGAATGCATATTCATTAACATACATGGTATTTTTGCAGCACTTGAATCTTCAAAGGGTTTATAGAAAACCAGTGTCAAGTCCCTAATCCCTCTGGGAAATCTGACATTTGAATCTAATCAAGATTACAGGCAAAGTAATAACAAAGCTGGCTTTAGCAACAGTATCTGATTTGCACATGTTGCAGATGTCTCATCAAAGAGTGCCTCAGTCCCAGATGAGCTTGGTGCATGTGGACATTCCAGAACATCGAGCTATGCAAGTCAGCAGTCAAAACTGTCAGGTAGCTGTTAACAATTTTGTTATGAATTGTTGGGGTTTATTTACTTTCACAGTTTTAGACTGTAGAAAATAAGTATACTTCATATGTTTAAAAAAAACGGTTTGAAGTTGGAAGCTTTTCCTAGGAGTTTCAGGTGTGGGGAGGGTAACATTTTTTTCCTTGTAAAAGCACAATGAATTATCTGTTCAGATGTGAGACAGCTTTTTCCCTTAGCTCCCTCCAATTAACATATCTGAATGAGATTTTTACCCCTTCCATGTACAAAAACAAATAACTTACAAATGGAGACTTAGTTCTAAAAGCTGAAGGGCAAGTAATGACACCAAGTCATTATATTTGTTAGAAGCAAGAGTTATTTAGAACAAAAAGAAAACAGCATGTGCTAGAATACAAAACCCAAAGTAAATTGCCTAGTTGGCGTATGCACATACATTCATAAGGCTTTTGAAGTCTCTTTATAAGAAGACAAAAGACAAATTCTGCTTTCAGGATGGTAAAATACAAGTAATGACCTTGGCTGTCAACAACACGTAACCTAGCTCTCCTCACTTTCCCAACAGGATATAGCACATGTCACTCTAGATCATCCAGTCTGTCCGAACTTTGCCACAGGAGAAACACCTCAGCGGGTAGTACCTCAACAGGAATTGGAAGTATTCCAGAGCCATGTGAAGAGACTGAGCCAAAAGTAACTGAAGCTAATATTGATACATCTGTTAAGGATGCACCATCAGAAAAACTCTGCAGGTACACTTAACTTTGAGAGCCTTATCTAGCAGAAGTAAAACACAATTTACTATATCACTTCCAAGAGCTCTAAATATATTTATTTTTGCAGACATCCTGTAAAGCAAGACTCTGTGGAGTCACAGCTGAAAAGGGTCGATGCTACCAGAGTTGATGCTGATGATATAGTTGAAAAAATACTCCAGAGTCAAGACTTCAGTTTAGACTCAAGTGCAGAAGGTATGGAGATAAACAAGGAAGCTTAAGGAAAACTGATGCACGTTACAGGCCTTAGGAAAATCCACTCTCTTCATAGTCCCTGTTGCTTGTAATCATAAGGACTGTGCATATGGATCACTACATTTTCTGCGTCTTGCTGTCTCCCAGAAGTTGAAAAGACCCTTGCATGACTCGGGTAACTTTCCCAGAGAATTACTTTAAGTCTGAAAAGAAAAGAGCAGGGGCAAAACTACAAGGAAGGTAGTTCCTCCAACTTATACCATGTGAAGTTTGGTTCCTCATTACTTAAAATATTTGCATCTGAAAGGATCAGTTAGAAAACCAGTAGATTTAAAATTACTTAGCTTTAGCTAGGGCAACATTAAAGGAAGCTAACATACGTTAATTCCCTTGCTTTTTAGAAGAAGGTTTAAGATTATTTGTGGGCCCTGGTGGAAGCACTTCTTTTGGAAGCCATCATCTCCCTAACAGGTATGTAGCCTGAACAATTAATCCATAGGTAATACTAAACAAAAATGCAACTTATACAGCAATTATTCTGTATATACATTCTTGATCTTTGTATCTTTCTATTCTGTATCATTTAAAGGCACCAAAAGAACTAGATCGTCAGGTTTTAAAACAAAACACATAGGTTAGTTCAAAATAAAACTGATGTGTCAGCCATAAGAATTATAACTTTCGGAGGTTCTGAAGAGTCTCAGTTCCAAAGTTTTCAGATATAAGCAATGTTTCAGTATGGACACAGGAAGCAGGCACCAGTTTGAAATCTTAGCTCTACAGACTTATCACGTTACTCTCTGGAGCTGGAAGAAATTCTTAAGTGTTTTACACATCCACCTTTACAGTATCAAACTTTTATGTCTGCCTGGTAACAAGCATAATTTTCCTCACTTCAGTTTTGCTCACAACTCCTCCTGATTCCATACCCTACACTATTCCTGTTTCAATGGCTTATTCATCTTTCAACTATTTGTAGCCCTAAACTCTCTCCTTTGATAATCTGCTTCAGATCATCTTCTTGTAGTTGTTTTAGAACCAGGGAGATTTTTTTCTTCTCTAAACCCTCTTCAAATACTCTGATATATGACTTGACCTGAATGTATTAGGGTCTTCTAGATGAGAAAATATTAAAACCAGGTAAGAATATGATCTAATACCATGATTCTGCAGTCCAGGATAACTCTTAAGATTTTTCTTTATCTCACAAAATTAGCATAGCAACAGCATGTCAGCAAATTCAGCAAGTACTTCTGGAATTAGGTATAAAGGCAGCTGCTAAGATGCTGAAAGTTATAAAACAAATACATTTTACACAAGCAAGCAATACTGATGGTTAAAAGATAATTAATTGGCTTATTTGCAAACTGGGCACACTAATTTCTATCTAGGATAACATGTATGGTTACAGAGCACACTACAGTAGTATATAGAGATCTGTCCTAATTCAGTTGCCAGAACAGTCCAGGCAGAGTATTAAACTAAGGCAGAGTTTTGCCCTATTAATTTTTGACATAGTACTGCAATTTGCCATGTAAAACAACCCACTATGCTGTCATGTGGGGCGTGACAGAGTTTTGTAACTGTGCATTTACAATTCAGCGTGAACAAAAGACTGGAAGATGTTTTTCTTGTATCTTAATGCAAGACGACTATCACTCACTGGTTTTTTAGAGACATTTATCTATTTATGTATATAAAAAGTATTAGCTGCATATGATATAGCTGGGGCAGGAGGGATACCCCAAAGATAATGTTTAAGGAACTATAGAGAAGTCCAACAGTAACTTCTTTTTCAGTAACATTATTTATTATTCTTCATTTTGACTGTAGTGTACACAAAATGCTTTAATGCATTAAACTGTAGGTTACTCAGTGGCATGGTAAATACACGTTTTCTACCCTTCCCATTTAGCTGTTCTGGTACTAGCTGTTCAGTTGGGGGGTGGTGGTGGGGTTTTGGGAGGAGTGGTTGTTTCGGGTTTTTTTAAACAGCAAAATTGCTGATCTGTGATACTTGCTGTTTAGCTTCCATTTAGTTGAACTAAATTCCACTGGAATTGAACTAATTTCTTTCAAACATTCTTTCAGAGTAGGATCTGGAGCATATGAGCAGGTGGTGATAAAACGCTAGACTAGAATGACAAACGAGGAAAACTTGGAGCTCTGGCGTTGATACTTCTGTTTTTGTTTGCTCTGTTGCAAGAGTTGTGAAAGCCAAAAAGAACTCAATGTGATCTTTTTTTGAAAAGTAATGGAATGCCTTTTGCCCATAGAACTTCCTCTTCTGTGGTATGAATGCAATGTTTAGCTATGTATACCTTGTGCAAGCACTTGGACTATTTTTGTAAGCTCTACCTGATGTTACTTCCTTTTTAAGTTGTGTGAAACATTTTTGGAAGCATAATTAAGCGAGTCCCATTTCAGTATTTTATACAGGAGATCATTTGTGGTGAAGTACTTTGTTTGTAACTTCTTTTCTAAAGAAGCTTCTAAAAGTTGGTCTTAAATGAACCTGAAGAAATTAATTACTCAATTTGATCCTACCTGCCATTTTAGTCTTACATAAGCTAATTACTTCTATCAAGTCAAGATTAATATCAAGTCAAAATTTAGGCCTCCACAAAACAGCCCAGCTATGTTTTAACATAACCAAAACTTTCTCTTAAGAGTACTGAGCATAACTTCATTGTAAGCTTGAACAGTAGAGGTGAACTTCACATGCATTTAAAAAAAAACCTAAATAGATCTAAACCAGCCAGTTATCAGTTGTGTTAACTGTAAATGAAGTCTAGAGGCTTAAATGCATCAAATGTGACATCTGTTTTTGTGCAAGTGACAAAAGAAGTGGGATTCCACATCAAGATACTAAGGCACAGTAGTGCATTATCAAGGAAGCTGGCTTGATTGTTAAATCTGGAGTTCAAAAGCTACTTCCACAGAAACTCACATCAATAATGCATGAACCTTGACATTCAATGGGATGGTACTGTTTACAAACCTAGTCAGTAGTTTACTACCACTTAGAACTTTTTATTGTAGCTTAATCCTTCACAGTTAGTTAGTGCTTTGCTTATGTTTTGAATGTGCCTTGCGGGACTGGGGAGGTACAGGAAGATTAAACTATTTACTAAGCAACTTAAGCTTTAAAACTAGGTAAACATCTATACTATTATCAATATAACTTATTAAGAGAAGCACTTTATTGTAGACATATTCTGCACTCTGAAAAAGTCTTACTGTGCAGCAGATTTTTTGAACACTTCTTTTACTATCTGTCCACTGTTACATTAAGGTCAATGTACTGTATTTAAATTTGCACAAATAGTGATTTGCCTGACAGGCAAGAAAGATGAAAGACCTCTTAAAATTTTCATTGAGAATTATGAAAGAATTGATTTTTAAAGGGATGTGTTAGGTGACACAGCTCTAATTCAGGCTTAGCTCTGCAGTATTTAATTGTAAACTGCAAATGACCTTAATTTTGTTATGATTAGCTGTATTGTTTATCGGTAAGGCTTGGATTAAATAAAAATACAAATAGTGTGGCCATTTTTGAAAGCTCTGAATGTTTCAAATTCTGATCAGAGTAATGTTTGACATCCTTTTATTGAAGTACAAGTAGGCTATATTTAATAGGTTAAATTAGGAAAAACAGGCTTTGTTTTCCATAAATCCACAATAGAGTTATTAAACTAATTTTTATTTGTGTTTTTTTAAGGAAATTTCAGATTTTAAAGCTTAAGTACTGTCATTGAATATGATTAACATGAGCTATTTCTCAGTTATGGTACTTAAATACTTTTATTTCCTACCGTTAATTATAATCTCTTTGAAGTGTTTTAATGGGTAAAGGAATTAATACAAAGATTATATTTTAGCTGCTGTTAATAGAAGTGTGGTATTATCTATTTCTGTCCTCCACAGGAATTTTAAACAGAACCTACATAACTGCTTGTATACAACTCTCTCTCAGAGCATGATAGTCTCCTTTCCTGTTATATAACTAATTCATACCAAAAAAATCCTACTGCAAGCCAAAAGATGCATGAAATTTGAATAAATTAAGTTGCTTTCCGTACTCTAACACTGCTACACTTGACCAATCTATTAAAACCAGTAGTAGTTACATGGTAGTTTACTTAAGTTTACTAGGAAAAACAGGCATAGCTTGAGGAAAACAGACTTTTAAAAAACATTGTACAGCTATTTATGTAATTCTTAAGGGAATTTCCATAGCCCAGATATGTATTCTATGTTAAAAGACACAGCTAATTGCCATAGATTAAATATTTAGTTTACTAGAAACCAATTATTTCTTTGCCTGAGCAGATCTTTTAAATAGGAAGGAAGTTTACATGGAAATCAAGCTTTTAATAAAACTGTATACTAGTAATTTATTGTTCTCACTTTGAGTTACAACTCTTTATGAAGTGATTCTCTAATTGTGCATATTTTAAATGGAACATAACCTTCATATTTAGATGTAGTATTTTATTTTTTGTAACCTGTGTTATAAGAATACTGAAGATCATATAATAAACTGTTCAGGATGTGTTGGTGTTTGTTTTTTTTACTGTATTTAAACACATCTTAGACATTCAATAAACTCACATCTTCAGCTTGGAATATGTTTCTGAACAATTATGTCTCTTTTTTAATGCAAAAATGACAAACCTAACTGGAAGTTTGTGTCCATTTCAGTTTCTCTACTGCTTTTCAAACTTTACCTCTGCAGCTTCTTAAACTTAATCTCCAGTCCACAAAGTATTTAATGGCACTTTACTAGTACATAGTTATTTATCTGTCTCCTGGAGAGGAAAAGTAATATGTCAGTCTTACGCAAATGAAAATCAATTTTGAAGTGTGAAGCATATTGGTAGGTTAATTATTAAGCAGACTCCACAACTAGCATTATTTGGGGAAAGCGAGGGCACTGTCTATAGTCCCTCTTCACCTTGCAAGTGACAAAATTAATCCTCCTCAGTTAAAGCGTAAAGACTTACTACTTAAACTTTTCATACAGCTTGTGTAACTTTGTAAATTACCTTCTTATTTTTCTAACAAAACTATTTGTGGTATGTATTTCTTTTCTCATCAATGCTTTCAAAATAACCAAGCTTTTTGGAACTGCAGTAAGCATCTGTTCTTACATAAAAACAACTAGATTGGTGAAAATTGCAGCTAATTACAGTACAAACTATTTGACACTCAGATCAGTTCAGTAATCAATTAATTGTATAGTAAGGATTAAGAGAAGTAACTGTACCATGTATAACCAACTCCAGTCTCAGCTGTATTTCAATCCAAAAAGGAAGAAAATTTTTCAAAAATTTCAGCACAATATCCTCAAATTTCTTTTGTGGGTTGTTGTCTCTCTTCTGGAATCAACAGTTTCCACATAGAATAAAAGGCAAATCTCAGCAGCAAACAAATCCTCCACTTAAGGACTTCACAGTGAAGAGTTTCAGAAATATGAAGTATACATGTATATACATAAAACATTCATAGATGCTAGTCACCTTACTGAATACCACAGCTGCAAATATAATCACTAGGGGATTTTTTTTTTTTAAATGCTTAGGTTTTTTTCTATTTCTGTGTTTTCACACTGTTTTAGTGACATGTACATTGTAAGGAAAACATGTCACTTGGACATGGTTTTTTTTTAATCTGGAACGAGAACATCTCGTGAATGAAAATAAGGCTATGCACCACTGTTGCATACACATATGTAATATACCGAAGTAAAACCATTATTGTGGTATAGGAAAAGGTTTTCCTTTACTACTACAGAAAAAAAAAAAGTAGAGATATGAAGTACCAGAACTTAAAATGCTGTCATTGAACGCTTAGGTGCATTTTGTGGACCTTCTGACATGGGAAAACAACAATATAGAGACAAATATTAGCATGGGGAAAAATTACTTTCTGTAATTCTTGAGGCAAAGTTACACATAACTCAGCTGTAAGTGAATGATCCAAACCTCATTTATCAACATAATGATAACAAGTATGGAATAGAGCCCAATACCATGGAAACCCATGGGAGACAGGACTGAAACACATCAGAAGTTGCAAGATCTATTTGTTTGAGAAATCTCTGGGGAGACAGACAATTTAACTCCTACAGCTCTCACAATTAGGCAGTTGGTTTTTATTTATTAAAGTAAGTGAGAGGATATTTTTAGATTTTATTTATACTACTTCCTCACTTTGTTATTATTATTTTAAAACACCGATCAGAAACATTCTGTTCAGCTATTCTGACCATAACCAATCCCTACTAACTTGCTCAATAGCTATCAAGTTATTTCCCTTACATTCAGGATACTGCACTGTTTTTTTTGTTTTGTGGTGGGATTTTTTTGTTTTTTTAATCTACTTTATTTGGATTTTAGTTTTGAACAACATAAGGTTGATCTGTTTTGAGATGTGTGTGCCATCTCCTGGTCAGTGATAAAATCTGATTTAGTCATGAGTCTAAAACATTTTATCTTCATAAACATCCTTTCAGCATTTGAGACATCAGAATTCACCTTGGTCAAACTGCAAGTTTAAATAGGACACAATAAATATTGTGTTTATTCACAAATAGGCATAATAGTTTAATCAAAAGACCAACCTGATAATGAAGAGCTGTGCGCAGTGAATCCTGTGAGAGGGTTTGACTGCTCCTGAAAAGACAGTTAATTCAGTACTTTAAAGAAAATCTTGATTAAAATTTATTTAAGCCAGTGGAAACCTGGAAAGCTGGCACACAAAATAGCGTACCTTGTTTTAGTAAAAGCTAGCAGTCTCAATTAAAATGTATATATTCTAAATAGCACTTCTGTATATGATACGTAATAGCTTCTTCAGTTTCAGTACACATACATATACTAAGGAACACTGCGAACTGACAGGGCCAAACATCTGGGGCTTGACTTTAGATTTTCCCCAGGAAAGGCATAAGCATGAAAGTAAGGATTGATATTGGCCCTAGCTATCATTAAAAACTAAACCCTGTTATAAAGAAGGGGAAGAGGATCCACGAACCCTTTAAAAATTGGATTATGGTTTAGGCCCCTTCACGTCAGTCCACCAAATATTCACATAAACCATTTTCCAAATATAACTACAAAGCCTTAAAGATATAATGTTTTGAGGAAAAACAAGCAGGTATTTGTATACAATCTTGTCTGTTCACAAGACATTCCTGTAATTAGATGTTACCTGAATACAAAATTCAAGGCAAATATTATTCCAAATCTGACAGGTCCTCCTTCTCTTCCCCTTTCCTCATTTAAAAGTGATGCTATAAAGTATACTAAAGAGACAATGTTTCAAAAAGAAAGGACACAGGAAGAAGTTCTGTGGTCCAAAAATCTTCTAACCATAGCAAACCATATAGTGAACTGCAGAGATATTTTCTAATAACAAACCAATGCTATTCTCAAACAGCTATGCTTATTAGTGTCCAAAGAATCTTTACCCATTTTGAATTTTACATATATTTTAACATATCAACTACGGCAAGTTCATATCATAATGTCAAAAAAGTGAAACCAGTCTAAATATTGTATTAAAGATTAATTTTAATAAAATTAATTCTTAAAATTAATTATAAATATTGTGATAAATTATTTTTAATAATCCATGTCTATTTGTTGCAGGAGAAAAAATCTCCCACAAAAGACAAAGCTTATTAAGTAAGAATTTTTTAATCATTCAGTATGGCAGAGCACTGCAGATCATTCTTCTTTCCCTGAAACTGAACCTGTTATAGATTCTGTAGCATTTCTCAATTCAGAGAATTACAGCTGCCTTTTCCCTTTATGTCTGACCTTTCACCTTAATCATTTCAAGTGAATTCCAAAAATTTAGAAGGTAGAATGCAGACATCTTTAAGAAACAGTCAGCCCTTACACAGAATTTTTTATTTTCAGAAAGTTGTGAAACATTCATGTTTCACAAGCACAAAGTCAGTTCTGGTAATACTAGCTCATTCAAAGCTGCCACTGACATTGTGAAACATATACAGAATGAGGCCTTTTAATTAACCATCTCTTCTCGTAAGAAATACTCAGTTGAGATATTAAAATTTTGGTTAAGAAAATTCAGGTATCCAAAGAAACTTAAGAAGAACTGCAGTGTGTTGCTTCATTAATCCTATATGAACAAGCCAATCCTGTGCATCCTTCAAAATTTCTGCCTTCATAAGTCCTTTGTCTAACATTTGCTTACTGTGCATTTACACCTAAAATTCAGCTCTACTTAAGAAAAAGTCATCCCGGCCAAGCCAGTAAGCTCTCCTATCTATTACACCTCTGCTTTTCATTTCTGCTGAGTGTGTCATCAAGACTTTTTGGAGAACAGCTGCATGTGAAAACACAGAAATTTTTTTTCAGATACACCGAGGCCAGTTTGACATTCACAATGACAGATTTTTTTTATTTTTTATTTTTTCAAAAACAGAATAGTCAAAGATACCAGTTTCAAGTTAATTAAATGCAGCTTCTGGAAATTTACAGGACGCAAGTTATTTCCCAAGCCGCAGTTATCAAGAAACTGGATAAAACAATAGGGCTAAATCTACCTTCCCCCACCACCACCACCTTACATCCAGCATCATGGCACTCTTCCCCAGTATTGAATTTACCAAGCTATAAATGTTTGTGGCATATTCCAATTTATCTGGAACAATATTTGGTTTTCATGAAGGCTGAGTATGTGCTTGTCATGAAAAAGGCATCTATAAATTTTATTCTATTAAGAAAAAAAACTTGCCCTAAACCTACATCTAACTCATATTATTCAGCACAACAACATAGTTCTGTGTTATCATCAACCATCCTTGGAGCTAACAAAAGATTACCAAAAAGAATCTAGTTATGATAGCTACAATATGGTAATAGAAAACAAACAGAAATACTTAAAATTTTTCTTCACGGGAATTAGTTCCTTCCTCTTAGCCCCTAATACTCTACTTCAAAACCCTACGAGTTACTGCGATCTTTGTCAGCAGCACTCATCTTCACCAAATGAGAGAGGTGCTGATGGATAAATGCTGGAAGGTTTAGAAAAGATTTTGTGGTTCTAGTTAGCATACAAAACACACCATTTTGACAGCTACTAAAAGATCCTTTCATTACTTTAACTGAACTTTGTATGAGAAATCTGTGATCTAATTCTCTTCATTTTCGTGTCCAGTGTTGAACATCACAGCAGAACCGTCACTGCTCAGTGCTACCTTGCCAGCAATAAGCTTGCATAACTTCTCAAAGGTACCACAAAGTCGATTCACTTTCGGAAAAGAAAAGATTGTTGTAAGGGGTATATAAACCACACTTCCATCGACAAATGGTTCCATGCTTTTTTCAACAACCAGTTTTCCAAGATCTTCTGAAAAACAGTTCATTGAAGGTTGGAGTTTGGATTTTCTCTCAGTAGGATCATCATTACACTCCTCATGTTCTGACATTAAACAGTCCAGCAGACTTTGCTTAATAATTTGTGCTGTGAAAATAACTTCACTGACCACTGCATTCTGCAGGTACTTCTCATCTTTAAGACTTGGATACACTGCTTTGAAGACCTTTACAACATACAAGAACACATATAATGTTTATCATTATCATAGGCTCAGATTTTAACATTCGCTTGTCAAAAAGAACTTCTAAAATGTGAACATAATTTTTGATTCAATCCTGTTTTGCTTATTACTTTAAACATTTTCAGATAACAGAAAAACTAGACAATATGACTTGATTTTATGTACTACAACTACAGTGGCAATTAGATAAGTTAACGGAACTTCAAAAAAATCAGGCTTATATCTGCAAGCTATACTTGTAGATCAGGCAAGTTGAAGTCCTGCAATTCTTCAATTCTTTTTAATCATTCTCTTACTTTCCACATTACTCATCATGAGGCTCATCATGCGGCTCTGGTGACAGTTCCACAGCTACGTAGATTCTAAACTACTTCTGAACTGTCATCTGGAAACCAGGACTGTAGCTATGTCTTTCATTCTGTTTTCAGAGTAAAACATGAAATGTGCTCTCACAGATGCAGAGAAGGCTAAACAATAAATTGTGACATCAAAATCTGTGAACTTGTAATGTGTTCTACACTGAGCTATACTCCAAGACAATTAAGGAAACTAGGCAGGCAATCTCAGACCCACTAGTTTATTAGGAAGTGCTTTATACCAACACACTACTACTCAAGTTCCACAGTCTATAACTATTTCTTTTTACTTTCTGATTACATCTTGAAATGTTGATTTATTCCCATAAATTAGTTACATAATAAAATAAAAAGTAATTTGATAGTCCAGGTTTGATAAGAAACACATGAGATATAACACTCTAGTTTAAACTCAAAGGATACTGATGTCAAAACTCCCTCCATAATGACCCTGTAACAGAAGATAGTGAAAGCAATTTCTAGTACATGTTAGTCACCTAGACATATTTCCAAGTTTGTTGAGCGTTAAAGAGCACTTCACAATTCTAGTAAGGGCAGCAGATGGACAGCTGAAATGTCTTTATAGCTTGGAAACTACGAAAGACATTCCCATAATGTCACTTCACATTTCACTTCAGGTCACAAGTCACTTGAAGATACACATATATCTTTCAACAAAGAAGTGAAATATTAGAGTATGTTCACTGAAACAAATAACTTAAGGCCTCATGAGATTAAAAAAAAAGGAATATATTTCTTTTTGCATTACTACTTCATGTTATCTCTGAAAAAAAATGTCCTTTGATTTATACCACATGGCACTTACATGCATTAGGCTTTGTCAGCGTGACACACTGCAACACACAGCAGAGTACTTTACAAAAATATTATCTGATTATCTAAAGTGAAAGCCAGTGAGTGCTAAAAAATAAAAAGGTTTGATGTGCACCACCAGAGAACGGGGTACTTGGGAAGATCCCATGCCTCTGCAAAAACCAGAACTAGCTACCTGAAAACACCGAGATTAGGGTGTAACATCAAATGCTACTGAGTAAGGCAAACCACACAAAACAGGTCCTGTCAACCCAATTTCTGGGAAATGCCTTCCTTCTGATAATATATTTTACAAGACACTGCAGTTCTTCAAAACACACACTCTGTTAGAAACGCTTTTTTATGCTTTTTATTTTTTCAGTATCTGAAAAGTCAGTGTCAGTGCCAACAACCACATGATGAAAGAATGAATGATTAGAGGAACAATTATCAAAATAGTGTCACAGTATACCTGGTGAAAAGGAGAATTTTCATTCTAAGAATAACAGTATGTTAAAATAAGAATGATTATCGTACTGCTATTTAGCAAATAATCTAAAAGTTAAAGGCCTTTATACAATTAGAAACACAAATCATGGACTTCGACTCTTTTGATCAGAGCTAAGACTGGATAGCAATAGTAGACCACAGTAAGAACACCTTCACAGGCAGGTCATAGAAAATTTTACTCTTTATTCATCCCCCTAAAGGAAGAAAATAATACTTACCATTTTGTAAACTGCTTCAGTGGGTTTTTCAGACTGAGCAGATTCACTGGTTTGAGGATATTTTCTAATAAACACACCTATTTGGGTACAAAACCCAACATTCTCCATTCCTGTTGGTGGCTGCCCTACGCCAGTAAATTCCACCGAGTAATCATAGTGTCTAGCAGTCTCTAGAGCCCTAAGAAAGACAAATTATTCCAATCATACTAAATACTCATCTTTTAATGTGATAAAGATGCATTCTCTAACAGAGGCAAGACTCTGAGCCTGTGAATGCTTGAACATAATTTCTCTAATAATACTCACATGCCTGAAGATAAGCACTTGTCAAAACTTGGTGAATCAGAGCTGTAATAATATGCCTACCATAGTCTGAATCATTTAATAATCAGTAATTTAGGCAACCAAACATTACTGTTATTTCTAAAATATCTGCATAGAATATGCATGTTCACAGTTGCTTACTCACTGTCTTAAATGCATTGAAAGTGAGCTAAAAACTACCAATTTTAGAGAACAAAATTATTTAAGAACGCATAAAAAACATACACACCCCAAAATCACAAGAGATCCGTTTATAGAAAAAAAAAATTAGGTTTGTTATAAATGTATAAAGAGTAAAGTCTACCTAATCAAGGTTACCACAATGTACAGGACATCTAAATGAAAACCAATCTTGTAGTACTGTATATCAGCCAGTGTGAAAAACCTGAAAAAATGGCACTACCGACCTGCATCATTCTCCATGAAAAAGTAGTAAACTAAATTAATATCTCAGGTACTTTAGAGAATATTGCAATATTTATATTTCACAACACAAACATAACGACTTTCTCATGTTTGCAGCTCAAAAAATATCACCCTTTCAGTGATATCAGTATTTTTAATTCACCTATATCCAAAAGCAGAATCCAAATTTACTTCAAGTCATATAAATGGTCTCTAAGGTATTCATCCTTTAGCTAATAACACAGGTAGGTGTTAGTAACATTATTTAGGGAAAAATATATGCTTCACGCTTTGCAAAACTATATACTCAAAAGTCACTGCATACTTTAAAGTCTATGGCAGGAACAACTTAACTTAAGGGGCAAATTTTCCAAGATACAATTTCTGACCAAAAGTTGGCTATTGAGGTATGGCATCCTTTACTGTACCAGATATTTTCTTCCACAACTGCCTAGCAGTTGAATGTTATCACAGGATATATATATCCGACTCCCTCTTTATTTTGGTTTTATTCCATCTACTGATATTAGAGTAAGATACATCTCATGCAACCCTCTGTCATGTACACACGCTGCATAAAATCTTTCATTGTGCCATGATCCACTAAACTAGCCTTAACTTTATTCAACATGCTCTGCTACTGTGATTATTTGATAAATCTGCTTGCATACTTTTACAGAAAGGTCTGGACTAATTCAGTGCTTTGATTACACATCATACATAGTGAGCACATTTCTTGGGTTTTTATGAAGCATTTCTGTAACAGGGTATTATTATGTGAACAGGTTAATTAATACCTTACATTTCAAAGGCATTAATTGTAATAAAGATACATAAAAAGGAAAGTAAAAGTTTTAAATATTTTTTGCAGGGGAAAAAAAAAAGCAAGCCAACTTAACAATCATCATAAAATGCAAAACCCACACAGCATGCTTAACTATTTATAACAGCAAAGAAATGTTTCACCAAATCAGTAGGTGTGAAACTCCACTGACACCAAACCACATACACAAACCATTCTGAAAATGTATAGCTATTCCTTTCTCACATTACTGAACACTCAGAGCTGCCTGCATACAAGTTCAGTAAACTCACCAGCTTTGAAATTGCACTCGGTTCCATTCAAATTTGTGGTCTGGATGCCTGAATAATGTCACTCCTGGAAGCAAAGGATTAAATTCAGAATTTGGAGTACTGATCACAACTATGCTTGGAGCCATGAAACCAAACACCACTTCAGGAAACTTCTTTAGTTCTGATTGTTCCAGGTGCTCTATTCTGTAAAGGATAAGTTATGTATGTCTTTAAAAACACCCTACTATATTTCAATCTCCTTAACAACCAGTCAAAAAAAACCCCAAACCCGTATCTGTACCTTGCAATTTTAAATTTTAAGCCTAGCTCTGCAATATTAGCATTGGCAGCATGGCTGAGTGGCAGCTTAGAGATTATTGTCTGAGAAAATTTCCTCTTGCATTTTGTACTTTTTCAACAATATCCTTTTTCCACCATAAGCTAGCACCACTTGAATTTCTTCATATGGTTAATTTAAGCACAAATTAGAAGATGCCCCATTCTGCTACTCTTCTGCTTCAAAGGTTTGATCAAGTCTGTTTAGGGTATGGACAAAATTCCAAACTGAACCCTAATGAACTCAGAAAAATGTAGTATGTTGGCCTAATACTCACAGTTCAATACACGTTACCAAGTCAAAACCAAGCATGCAAGGATCTTTATGGGCAACCGAACCATGATGCAAGGTAACAGTTAGGGATCTTTCAGCCGGTTGCAAATAATCACCAGGAAGAGGAGACAACCTATGCCTACAAAAGTATTAAAAACACGATGTCATAAAAAGGACATTATGGCAAGACAAATTGTGCATGTAACTGAACTAGCTAACACCCTACATAAATACCTTGTAAATCTCAAAAACGTTAACTATTTTACAGGGATTAAAAAAAAAGAATTTCTAATACAAACACTTTTTATGACTGTCTACAACAGGACAGGAAGAGCAGAGGAGTTAATCCAGCAGTTGTCCTTCATGTTTACAAAAATTTCCGCTATACTTTCAAGCCACTTGTAAACTCTGATAGCAGCTCAACTCAACACACAGAGTAAGTCTGGCTCAGACACGCTTTACAGGGTTTTTGGGGAAGCTATTAGGCAAGCATATTAACCTTTTTTTTCCAAATAAAATAGACTGAGACTAAAATATATGTGCAAATTTCATTCTGAAATACTGCATCAGACAAAACACACAACAAACATTAAATATAATAAAAGGCTACTTTTATTCATTCTTGAGAAAGAGCAAGTGATAATGTCAGCCTCTAGATCCTACATATTCATTGAAACCTTATTAATCAGCTTCCAAGAGAGAAACTTTGGTGTTTCTCACCAGTCTGACCCATGCTTCAAAGATCACATAAACTTCAAATTTTAGAGCCTTCCAAGCTGACACAAAACATTGAGCTAATCTTCCCATTTCAAAAAGATTAACAAGAACGAAGTCCCCACCACGGTGACTAAAAGAGAGTTACATGCACATTTCAAAAAGATCAGATTTGCATACCACAGTAATGTCATGTATAAGCATAAACAGATACTACTAATACAATGTGTTAGTACCTTTACAGTGTATTTTTCAGATGCACACACCTTCATGGCCATTCCATGACTTGCACCTTTGCTACGTGAGGTGATGTTATGGGCATCTACAGCCCAGTAGTCCACAAACACAGGTGCAACATAACTAAGTAACAACAATGGACAGCTCTTCATTTGCCGAGCTGGTATTTCTGCATTTACCTTCATTTTGAACTTCTTGAGAAGAAATGATGTAGCATGCCACTAGATCAAGCCAAATACAAACCTTAGATTAACACAATGCAAGAGCTTACATTTTCTCTTTCATTACACTTGCACAGATATCTAGCCCAGCTAACACTTCAATGCAACTGCAGAATTTCAGCATCCAGAGAAGCGTACAGTCGGCACATCCTAAATCTGCCACCTGTAAATTAGATATTAAACAATGTGTAAATGCTGCATATTTCCAATTAATTTCAGAGACTTTCATAAAATAAAAATTCCATATTTATGTCAAAATAACATTTTAATGAGAAAATAAAGCATTTCACAATCATAACTAAAATTTACAGTTGCACACAGGATAGACATGGATTTGAAAATTCTTTTTAAAAATGTATACGAAGATCCTACAAGATGTTTTAAATGGATTAACCTTTTGTTATTACAGCTATAAACAAGTACATGTAGAGCATCCCACTGACTCTGGAGAACATCTTCCACATGAAGGCACATTCCCTCAAATAACTGTAAGGTATGATTTTTAAGTATTAAAGCTGTAGCAATTTTCACATTCACCACTGCTTTTCACTGGCCTGCTCTCCATCCAAAACACTGAGAATAGGCTCACCAGCAGCCAAGCTAACAGCAAAGGATCTGCATAAAACAAGTTTACAGGCTCAGTCTAATGTTTAAGTGGGGAAGGCTGGGGATATTCAGACTACAAAGTCAAATATATAATAGATATTCTTTCCTGTAAGCTTAAGAGGTAGTTGAGTACACAAATCAAACCCCACTTTTCTTTCTCAGGCTAAGTCAAGGTTGAAGCACACTGCTCAGTACTCAGTGTGAAAATTCTAAGTTGTTTCTATTCAGCTTACCTCTACCCTGTGCGTAAACAGAAAGTTTACACCCTGCCCATTTCACATCCTAAATCAGAAAATTCAAACCTTTAAATACAGATGCAAGACTCCTGAATACATTCTATTTAAAAGTAGATTATAGTGCCATGACCTCATAGACTGGATTAGATTTTTATTAGCTACTAGAAGTATGATTATGTGAGTGCACTGCAGGTGCATTTCTCATCAGTTTCTTCGATGCTCCATAAGACATTAACATCAGTTTCAGAGTTGAACACTGAAGACAGAGGCACTTCTCACCTTCCTACATTTTGGAAGGAGGTGCTGGGAGAGAGGACATTTGAGAAAAGAACAAACACTACACAATATTACTTAAATAATTTAACTTTTCAAGATGACTATCAAAACAAGAGCCCTGGTATATGGAGGGGGGGGGAAGAGGGGGGGCGGGGAACAGGAGGGGGTGACAAGACCTTAAGAAAGAGGAGGAGAGTTAGCCTCACATAATCCCACACTCTTAACGTCACTTCTCATCTGAGAACATCCATGTGAATGATGAGGTAAACCTGATACCATATACGGAACTAACAGCTCTAGAAAGCAAAACCCAACTATGATGAAAGCAGCTTGAACCAAAATCCTCAGCATTAAATTAAAACCAGAATGCCACCTAGTCTCCAAAACAGGCTAAGGCATTTTTCTTGTTTAGATTTTCCCCTCTTCCCATCAATTAACATTAATTATATGCACCCCTGAAAAACAAAACATGACCATCAAGGTCTGCTAAGGCAATTCAGTTTTAACAATAGCTCCTCCAGTACTGTTGTTTAGTAAATAGGTCAGCAGGTTATCCAGGCATTTCCTGTCTTCCTGAGATACCTAATGTTAACTTTTTTTTTCAAATTTATAACGTAAAAAGACAAAACATACCAACCTTCTTAGGTTTGTATTTCCCCACTAAATCTTTAATGAACTGGTAGCGTTGTTTGTACAAAGGAGGTGTAAATTTAATAATTCCTGTAAACTGTTCTTCTTGAAAGTTCTTATCCATAATATTTTGCTAATGCTAAAATAAAAAAGTTAAGTCTTATTTTCTGAAGCAGTTTGTAACATATCAAATTACAGAGTTTGCTGTTTTCAGTGGCGTTCTATTCACAATTAAGCACGGGTAGACCTCATCCCAGTTCTATTCAGCGAATGACAAAAACATAGGAATTAGTGAAATTAGGCACTAGTTGCTCCCTCCACATATAATGATCTAAATAACCTTTTTATAAACAATTATAAATCACACACAACCATAAAAAAGCAAGTTTCATGATTTGTCACTCTCTATCCAGCACACCAGTTTACACAACTGCAACATATTTAATCTTCCTTGGCTTTACTGGCAAGTGCAGAAAAATAAATAATTTCTTGCTCGTGTGCCTGCTTTCTTGTCTGTCATCTACCATTTGTTTTACCTTACAATTCAGATGATTTTATATCTAGATTTATGTATGTATGGCTCAATACAATTTCTATAATGTAACAACGAGCAGGAAATATTTGAATAATTACTGTGTGTGCAAGAGGAAAGGTTCTGCTAGACCTTAGCTTTACACTTACTGTGAGCTAAACCTTGTTATTAGTGCCTGCATTTTATAAGTAATCTAACATAATTTAACATAACCCTTAGTGCATTTTCAACTCTCCCACCTTTTATTACAAACTACGTTTTAGCACACAAAAATATTTAACAAGAAATATCCCCGCTAAACCTAAAAATAAGGCCCTAGTGAAGAATGAACTCCACGGGATTCACTTAAGTGAAGGAACGTGGTCCTTCGCGCACATGGCTTTCTAGAGCCGCCACCCCCCCAGGCGGCTGCTGCAGCCCAGGGCCCACTAGCAAGTCTAACGGGCAGCGGGTCCAACACAACCAAAGCAGTTGAGCCGAGGCTGCTGGCAACTTGACCGCCGCATTTTTATACATAACTGTAACTATATATGTATTTTTATATATATATATAAAATATATATGTACAAAAACCAGGAAACAGCCTCGGTGTTGAGGCCAGTCATTTGCCTTCCTAGGACCAAAGTGAACCTGCTGGACTCCCCTCACCAGTAACCGGCTACGGAGCCAGCCCCCAGGCACCCACCTCCTCATCCCCACACGCTCCCGGCCCGCAGGCTGCGCCGCAGCCCTCCCCAGGTTCCGTACTAGGCAGCCCGCGGCTGCCTCAGCCCTCGCCTCCCCAGCCAGGGCCGCCTCAGCCCCGCAGCGCCAGTCCGGCCCCGGCCCCAGCTCTCGCCCAGGGGCTGCTCCCCGCTCTCCGCAGGGCCCGCGAGGGGTACGGCTGAGCGGCGCTGACCGCCCCCGGCCCCAGCTCTCGCCCAGGGGCTGCTCCCCGCTCTCCGCAGGGCCCGCGAGGGGTACGGCTGAGCGGCGCTGACCGCCCCCGGCCCCTCGACAGCCCTTTCCTGACGCCCGCCGCAGACATCCCCCCGCCCTTCCCCTTCCACCGCCTCCCCCTAACGCTGACCTCCCGCAAGCAACCGCCTCGCCTGGCGAGCAGCACCGCGAACGCCCGCCGCGGCAGGAAAGGCGCGCGGCGCTGCCTCAGGCGGGAGCCGCGCGCGGCCGGGCCGGCCCAGCCCCGCCCCGCGCCCCTCCGCGCAGAGCCGCGCAGTGCGGGGCGGGCCTTCGCCGGCGCGGCTGAGGAGAAGGGGCCGCCTCCCGCGCTCCGCTAGGCCTGAACGTGTGCGTGCGGATTTCCGAGTCAAATCTGCCCCTTCTAGCGGAAGGCTTCGTCGGGAACGCCGGGGAACTGGCACCCAGCAGCAGCTGGGCCCCCGCCACCCCGGGCTGCAGCTCCCCACGGCCGCACCAGCAGAACATTTGTGTACTTCTTTTAACGTCGGGAGATGTCCTGCAATCCTCTTCGAAGCAAGATGATGGAGTAGCATCACATGAGCATCTAAAGGTCCACCTGCTGTATTTATCTCTGCCTGTGCCAGCCTCCCTCTGTGTAATCAAAAGGTGATTGGCGGGGCGGGTGTCCCTAATTTTTTCACTGAAAAACAAAAATCCCACTACTCCTGGTGCTACTTCTTTTGGGTTCTCGTGACTCGGTACAGCTCCTCTGTCTGCAAACGTGTTTGTTATTCTCCATAGGGGAAACTTACACTATTGCGCTGGTCGTGACATGCAGTGAAAGCTCTGCCAGGTAGACTATAAAAAAAAAATCGATGTCTTTTGCAGGATTTCATTATTTTCCACATTGGGGCAAGATTGGTCTCTCAAAGAGCAGGCAGCTGTTTGGATGCACAGCAAAAGTAAAAAGGAAAACATGGCTCCAAATTTCCTGTTGCTTTTTCTGTTCACAAGTATGTAAAGCATTTTGCTAATCACAGGGTGGGGCTGCTATATAAAAAGGGCAGTGTAGATTGTATGCCGGGGACCTAAAAGAAGGAAGGAGGATTTTGGTAGCAGTGGGGGTTGAGAAGACTTGTTAACTAAATTAGACCACAATTCAATGCTTTTTGGTTTAGTTTTCAGAAAATACTGGAAACTTATATGCTGATATCTGCCTGTGATGGTTTAAACTTAAGTCTTGGCTAAGCTAAAACCAGAAATTTTGCATAGACAGAGCATATGTAGTTAACAGCAGGTTAGCCACGTTGTTTACTCAATAGTTAGGAAACGTATGTGAGTGCTTGCAAACTGGCAAAATCCAGACATTTTTTCAGAAATTTCAAGTTATTGGAATGGTTCCATTCTGTTCTGTTTGAGCTTCTTTAGTTTCTTCAGGTTTTGGAATACAATAGCAATTAATGTCTTTGTATTCATTTTGGTTTATGAGTAGTAGAAATAAATAGGCAGCTGTCTGTACAATTTTATAATTGTTCTTCTACCATTATGACATTGAAATGCTAACAACAGTGTATTCAAGTAAGGCAGCCTGAGAGTTGCTATTTTAATCAAGAGTTTGGATTGCAAACAGGTTTTAAATAAGTGTTGTAATATTACCAATCTTTACTTATATAGGAAACTTATTTTAAAGTATATATAATACCTGGTGAATTATTTTTGTAGGATTTTTTTCCCCTACAAGATTTAAAGACCTGTATAAACCAATTTGGCCATGTACAGAAACTATGTTTGTATAGGGAGTAATTACCATTAAATCCCTTTGACTAGTCTAGTAAATTGATTTTTACTTTTTAGTTAGGTTTTTGCTTTTTAGAAAAGAAAATACAGTAATTGAAATAAGGGTATGAATACCTTGTGCAAGAAAAAAAAAAGAGATAGGTTGGAGGTTCTTTGTTTTATAACTCAGTTGCTCTTTTTGGCTGTTGAGTCATTATTTAACCTTGAACTATCATTTATACTTATGTCTCAATTAGACAATCTATAAACTGTGCATAATATTTTTTTACCTCAGAGAGATATTGTAAAGCTTATTAATAGAAGTCTTTCACTTCCTGGCTTAAAATGCTGTAGATTCTGGTATCTTGTAAAGGTCTACTTATAATTCAGTACGACATACTTAAGAACAAAAAAATTATAGGGAAGAACAGTAGTGAAGTTACAGTATGCAATAAAAGTAAATTCATAACACATTGTGAATTCACATAATTTCCTAAGTTTGTGAGACTTCACCCCAAAATGTACCACTGTAAGTGAAACCTTCAGAATTATCAGATGTTTAATTCTCCATTATCAAACAATATAATCACAGAAATATCTTTTCTGATTGTTCCATATTAGGTGGTGAAATTGGATTGGAGACCCAATCTTTTGGCGATTGGCAGCATGAAAGAGATGGAGAGTGCTATTAGCAGTTTGAAGCTGGACAATCTGCTTTGACTCCAGGGTGTTTGATCTTTTTCTGGCTAGAAAAAAGTTTTGAAAAACTCTTCTGATTATTCCCCATTACATCAAACAATTTTTTTATTTTATTCTCTCACTGCAAGAAAAAAAAATTCCTTTGATTTAGTCTAAAGTTTTTGGTTTTTTTGTTCCTTATGCAGTGGTACATCTACTTAACAATCTCAAGGAGTCATAGAATAATTTATGTTGAGAGGGACCTTTAGAGGTTCTCTAGTGCAACCCCCTGCTCAAGGGAGGTCCAAGTTGATGAGGTTCCTTAGAAACTTCAGTTCAAAGATATTTTTCACATTACAGTCTGTAATTTCAAACTGAATATTCAAGTTGTATTCAGATCAATATGGCCACAAATTAAGCAGGTTATTTTTGAAGCAGCATGTTAGTTTTGTACCACAGAGAGCAACAAATTATATGACTATACTGAAATAAAAGCATCTCACCGTAGAAAGTCATGACTCAAGAAATCCTAAACTGCTGAAACTTATTTTATCCTTCAGTAATTGGGATGAGAAAGACAATATGCAATTCCTGTACTTCCCCTTTAAAGTTGCAGTGCATATAATTAAATGTGATAGCAAAAGAAATCTAATGCAGTGCTACTACCAGAAGACACTAGTCCACACTGATATTTGACAGGAAAATACATGTAGCAATACTGCTTAATCTACAATTCAAGAACTAACAACCATTCCTTTCAAACCAGCTTCAGGGAATGTTTAGTGATTAAATACTAGTACCTTTCTCCTCAATTTCAACTAACAGATTAGGCCTGTTTGAGAAAGTTCGGAATTAATCTGTGTGAAAGAGAAGTGAGGCTAGGCTCTCACATACAGATCACCATACTCTTACTTTTTTATAATTATATGTAGTTCCTTGCAGTTTGCAAGTGAAAATCACCTCCTGGTTGATTTTGGGTTTTTTTTGCTTTGGCTCTATTCTGTATAAAGACCAGCTGGGATGCCTGGGGGAATAAAATCTAATTTAGAGCAAATGAATTTATAGGTTGCAGCTATATCAAAGGTTTCAGCATCGTCACCAAAGAGGGACTGCATAAGTACAAAAATGTTACCTTATACAGAGGAAAAACACTGAAGTTTTGGAACATATTGACTAAATATTCCAACAGGAAAAGATAAATGCATGAAAACACAATTTGGGTGATATAAATTATAACAGAAAATAACAGGCTGTCTTGAAGAGATTATACAAGACAAATTAAGGAAGTGCTCAAAGAGTCAAGAGTACCCTATACAACAACAAAAAACCCCACTCAGCTTCAAAGAAAAGTTACTACTCTAGCTGTCTCCAGAACAAGATTACTTCACTGCTATAAGGACACTTTCCTAGAGTTAATTTTGTGATTAGTTCTTTAATTTCATGAGAGATTGTTAAATGGGTATTTACTGCATCAAGACGGTAGAGTCCTGTGATAAGTAATGAAGGTTTTGTGAACATCGTTGGAAATCAGCTGAGATGGGAAGAGGAGGCCAAAAGGAGGCTGGAGAAGTTATTCCTAGAAAAGGGGAGTGAAGAGCCTAGATAGCAGAACTGGCAGCTTAGAGAAACTGTTAACTGTCAGGGACCTGATAAGCATGCTTTTCTGCTATAGTACGAGCTCTAAGGTACATTAAAGGGCCAGAGTAAGGAAGATGAATTACTGTTTCTCAGGTTTTCAATGTGTAATGAAGAGTGAAGATATTCTAATGTTACTTCCAGCAGTATTTATCTCGTTTTTAAATTCAAAATCTAAATTAGTTTTAAATAGCACACATGTAGAGATTCTATTTCCATGGATGCTTCCATACCAACTTCTCCCTGCACCTGTTTCCTGACATGCTCAGTGACGCGGAGCCCATCTCTGTGTGTACAACTGAATGTATTTTGTCCCACTATGCCCAGTTTGCAGTCGTTTTGGTGGACTTTATCTTTTTGCAGTCATTTAATGTTTAGAATCTCTTGGCAATTCTTCTACATCGTGCGTTCAGTCTCCTTCTTGTACTTCAGGTTAAAGCTTAACACCAAAGTACGTAATTAGGTTTTTTTGCTTTTGCAAAAAAGCATGTAATGCAAAACCTGTTGGAAACCTTTGAATAATAGGTTAAACGTAACCTGAAAATTCAAGCTCAATTCATCTATCAGATATATTTCAGGCAAAACTGAGGATTTTATCTTTTCTCTGTTTCCTGTTAGTATTTAAATGTAGACAGTTACTTTCTTAAATCCGAGTCTGTATGTAGTATTACTAATTTCAGCTTGAATTTAGCAACGGGGACTAGTTGTTGTTTTCTCGGTGTATGACCAGATTCTCGGAAGCTGCCCAGCCGTTGCCAGGTCCCAGCCATAGGAGTGGGCCTCACAACCAGCCTCAGGTTCACGCGAACCTTGATCTACTTCGAGGTGAGCCGCTTTGCTGTGTCCTGGCCCTGCGGCCATCAATACACGCTTCTTCACCCGAGACGGCCGCGCACGGAACAACTCCGTCGTTATTTCTAGCTCCTCCGTTAACGCGGCGGCAGGAGCGGGCGGCGGTGCACACTCCTCCGCTCCTGCTGTGCCCCGGCCTCGTTACCAACGACAGGGGTGATGTCCAAGTTCGCTACGTCGCTGGCTTCGTGTCTCGCGTTAGGGTGACAGCAGCTGTCCCCCGGCACACCGCAGGGTCTCCTCGCCTTTCCCGGCCGGGAGCTCCCCGCCTTGGAGGGCCCGCGGCCTGGCCGTCAGGCGCAGCCTCGGGCGAGGGACAACGCGACTCTAGGCGACTCGGAAGCGAGGGGCGAGCTGGCGGCGCGGCGGATCTCGCCTCGCCGGCGCTGTGAGGCGGCCGGCTGGAGGAGGAGGAACAGGAGGAACCATGCGGCCGGGCCGCGGGAAGGGGCCGAGCCCCAGGGGGAGGGGGCGCCCTAGCCTCTTCGCCGTCGCCTTCTCCCCCACCTTGCGCCGCCGCGCTCCCCCGCGGGGATTGGTCGGCGCGGCCCCGGAAGGCGAAGCCGTCACTTCCGCTGAGTCCGCCATCTTGTCAGCAGTTGGCGGAGGCAGCGCCCGGCCCGGCAGCCCGCGCTCTGGTGTGGCGCGGCCGCTCGTCCGCCTTGCAGGCCGCGTGCCGCCGCCCCGCTCCGGGCCCTGAGCCGCCATGGCCAACAACAGCCCCGCCGTCGGCGCCGGGAACTGCCAGGGGCAGCAGGCGGCCCAGCACCAGCCTGGCGCCGTCCCGCCGGCCCAGCAGCAGCTGCAGAGCGGAGCCCCCAAGCCGGCGGCCTCAGGCAAGCAGGGCAACGTGCTGCCGCTGTGGGGGAATGAGAAGACCATGAACCTGAACCCCATGATTCTCACCAACATCCTCTCGTCGCCCTATTTCAAGGTGCAGCTCTATGAGCTCAAGACTTACCATGAAGTGGTGGACGAGATCTACTTCAAGGTGAGCCTGCGGGCCGCGCCCTGGGCGCCGCGGACTCTTCGGGGCTGTGCTGGCGACCGTCCCGAGCCTCCCTGGGGCTGGGGTTTTTGAAGGGGGAGGACTTTGATTACGGACTGCGGATTCTCTCTCCTGCCTTCCTGCCCCTTATCTTGCGGTAAGGGGTAGGAGCAGATCCCTCTCCTGTTGCTTAACTGGGGGAATCCAAGGTGCTGCCTTCTCTCTCTTACAAAAGAAATGTGTTTCGCGTCGGATTTGGAAATACGGAGTTGTAAGTTAGTTTTGAAGTGAGTAGCGTGAGCCGGGGCAATGGGGATGAAATGGCCGTCTAAGGATTGCGCTCTCAGTCGGAGAGAGTGGGGAGGGGACCCGATCTGCATGCCACTTCTAGAGACAAGCACTGCCCACAGCCTAGGAGTTGCCGACACGCCGTATAACTGCGCAAAAGGTATGGTGGTGACTGCAGGTGGTTTCAACAGGAGTTTGCATGTGGTCCTCTTCTTCAGTTAGAGGTTAGGATCCCCCCCCTCCACACCCAGTCAAAAACGAGTTCATTTTAGTGCTTCTATTGGCGTTAGGTAGGATGTGCTGGGGAGATAACTGAACTGTATCAGCGCACCCATGTCTCAGTTCTTGTTTTGTTAGCAGGATTGAATCAGTTTTGCAGCGAGGCTTCCGTCAAGCCAGTCTCCCGGGTAGAGGTATGCATAATTAATGCTCATCAACACAGCCACATTCTTTGTTCTGATAATGAGAGCAAAACTTAGATAATTCAGGCTGCTGTTTTCAGTCAGCTGTACATTGGTGGTTATTGAGATATTCTTCTCAGATGAATTGATTCTGCTTGATAACGTTACTGGGTCAGTTAGCGGGTTTCAATATACTTTGAAATAAAAAAAAAAAAAAGATAGTCATTTTGTCTCATTTAACCAGGGCAAGTCAAGTTACTTAAGGCACTATAATTGTGAAAAATAACTCCGCGGAAGTGTTTTGAGATTTCTGGCATTGTTTGCACTTACTTTTGAAGACAGTGGTACTGTTTTTCCTCTTAATGACAGCACTTCTCTGCTTGTGCTCCGTCATTTGGAGCAGACTACTTAATTCTCCTAATACTTAGAGTAACGTAGATTGTCGACAAAGCTTCTCTTCAGTTAATTTACCACTTGCTGCATATGAGAAAGAAATAACTCATTCTGACTATCAGAATGGAAAGCAGCAAAGTTTATTTTTGCAAGTGATGGCAAGAGCTCAAAAATTTATAAAGAAACATATTTTCAGAAAATTTGAGAGCTTACTGTATTTTACATGGACCCTTTCAGATGTAGTAAAAAATATTCATTGTCTTAGTATTGGTAGAGCTCAACTGCAGTAGGTCAAATAGTTCACTTGCTTGTCTCAGTTTTTCATTCCATAAGTGGCTTAATCTTAAACTGGGAAAGAATTTTGACATACCATTAAATATTGGCTTATTAATCCAGTGTAAATAAAGTTTGTTTACTGACTTTGACAGTTATTCTGACTCAAACTGCATGCTAAATAAAGGGAAAACTCAGCCCCTTACTTATGAGTAATAGATGTGAGGGAGAAGATGACCTGGTGATTAAGGTATTTCATTGACATTCAGAAGATTTGGACTCTGTTCATGTTTTAAGATTCCTGAAAAATTGCTGGGGTGTTTTTGTTTGTCTGTTTGTTTTTTCTTTTTTGAAAGAACACAATATCCACCATAGTGATGGTATTTTCGAGTGTATGTGTCTTTGGGAACCAAAATAGGTGGCTCATTTAAAAAATTTAAGAATGCTGGGTGCTGGATTCTCAGGAAGGATGATCTTAAGTCACGCAGTCGGCTAGTGATAGGGACCATCTTTGAAGATATGGATTCTGTCTAGGTATTTGAATTAATTCACTTGTAGTTCTGGTCCCTTGTTTCAGTTCTGTATCTGCAAAGTGGATGACTTCCTCTTTCTTTATCCCTGATCTTAGCACCACGTGCATGTCCTGGACTTCATTTAATGTGTATACTTCCAACAAGTTAAGCATATGCAGCAATTTTTGTAGGATCAAAACCTTACATACTCTTTTCTGCAGTGAGTGTTGTTTTCAGAGCTTTGGGGTTTTTTTTATTGATATCTGTCAAAACCAGCATGTTTATATTGATTGTGGCCAATAAATGTAACTAATTAAAAAAATTGAAGACTACCATTGTAATAGTGTCATACTCCTTTGACTAAAAAATACTTTTCATTTCCTGTGAGAGGCAAAACCTTAAGTGATAAGAAGGATGTGCGGTATTATTTACATAGTATTTGTGAACGTCTCATATGATGCTAATAATACAGGAAGTCATAGTGGATTTTGAGTTCTGCGGTATTAGCATCTCTCACGTTTCCTATTTGGATAAGACAGCAACTGTAAAAAAAAACCCAACAGTTTAGCAACTTCAGCCGTTAGTATATCTCTGATTTCATGTGATTGTGCACATAATCAGTTTTATTTCATGTATTGTTAAAGAATTTTAATTTGTGAACTACAGTAAAACTTGGCCGCAGACTCTCATCCCCAATCCAGTGTAATACCATTGTATCTTTTTTGTCTTGCTTTTACTTTTTTTTTTTTTAAGTTGATGAGTTTAGGAAATGTACTTGCTTATTGAGCCACATGTTACTTCTCTGAATTTCACAATTTCAAATGTAGCTTAGGCAGTTTTATGGTTCTTAACTTGTTTATGACTTATTGTCAAGTTTAAGGAATGGTGTTGGTCAACTATGTTCGTGCACTCATCTCTAAATGCATCTCAAAAGATTTGAATTAGGCAAGCTTTACTCATTAGTACTTCGGAACCGTTGTATCTAAGAACATCACTGTAGACTACAAGAAAAAACACTGGCTTTTTATGTTAAAATACTACACTTTATAGACATCTTTCTTTTGTCCTAATTGTAGGTGATACTCAAGAGAAATCTCTAGCTAAGCTCACTGCATAAATGAGAATTATGAATATGAGAGTGTAGATTTTGACTTCTGTAGCTGTCATCAGCAGGTATCACTAAACTTGTCAAGAGACAGTTTAAATAAAGGTAATTGTTTAGTCACCGTAGAAAATAGTAATGATGGGGTTTAGTCATAAAGTATTTGAAAGTACATGGAGTATAGAATAAGCGTGGATGCTTGCTTTGGTGTTTTGGTTTTTTTTGGGTTTTTTTGTTTTTTTTTTTTTTACTTCATCCATCATTTTGGCTATCATTTCTTAATGTGGTAATTAAAAAAGCCAAATGCTTTGCTTTAATGACAAAGCAGACTTGATCTTGAATTTGGTAGGAGAAAACAAGCTATTTAAGATTGATTTAGGCTATCCGTTGTTTAAATTAGGTTTGTATAGGCAGCTAAACGTTATGGAGGCTGTAATTTTAATTTTATTTCTTTCTTTGCTCCCCCCCCACCCTACCCTTTCAGGTTACACACGTCGAACCATGGGAAAAGGGGAGCAGAAAAACAGCAGGCCAGACAGGGATGTGTGGAGGGGTAAGTAGAAGTACGTGCCTTCTTAAATTTTTCTGTCTGGTAAATAAATTTCCCAAGCATAGCTAAAACTTGCTTGTACATTGGCTCAGTCCCTAGATCTAAAAGTATTTATTGCAAAGAGTTGATATATTCCCCTTGCTTCCAGAGCTGTGGGTGCAAGTAGCGTTGCTTTTTCCACACAGCTCTGTTTGTAGATTTAGATTTTATTCTATGTTAGTTCTCATTTTCTTTTGTAGATTTGGGATAATGTCTTTGTGACTTCCTGCATTGTCACCTAACTTTTTCTTTTGAAAGGTGCGTGGTGTTGGAACTGGAGGAATTGTCTCTACTGCCTTTTGTCTGCTCTACAAATTATTTACACTGAAACTCACGCGTAAGCAAGTGATGGGCCTTATAACTCATACAGACTCTCCATATATTAGGGCTCTTGGATTTATGTATATTAGGTAAGTATCAATATAATCAACTACTGACTAATATAATACACGGAAAGCTGTATTAAAATTTTACATCCTTTTTGTACTTAAAGGTACACACAGCCACCTACAGATCTATGGGACTGGTTTGAATCCTTTCTTGATGATGAAGAGGTATGTCGGCGAGGGTAATAATTTGTTTTCTTTTGTTTCTTTTCATGTTACTACTTTAGATTTAAACACTGTTTGATAAGGTTTTCTGCAGTTTGAATGTTGCAATGTTATGTTCTTGTAATTTCATTAATTAGTGCAGAAAGCAGGTCTGAACTGGGACCCGGCTCATTTTTCTTAGATTTCAAAGATTTAACAGAATTTTCCATTGGTTAGGATGTTACTGTGTCAAATATTAAAGCCATGTGATACGGCTTTATTAAATCAGAATGCAGACAGCAGTTTGTGAGAGTGCAGCTTCTGTGCATTTTTTAGAAAAAGAATTATTTTTAAGCAAGGTATAGTATGTCCTGAGAGTTCTAAATTTGTATTTTGCATTTATTACTGGGACAAGGGGAATTGGTGCTTACATAGAAGAGTGGGAAGTATATAGTAGGAACCAACATTCACCTTGAGAAATATTACCAAAAATCTCTGTGGTTATTATTCATGTCCTGAAATAACTAAACCCAGGATTTCTTCAGAAGAGAAACAAACACCCTAATTACTGCGTAAGATGGGATTGTTTCTAGTAACCTTAATGTCTTTGCTAACGGGGCAAAAAAAGAAACATGAGTTGCTAACTGAAGAAGTTCGGCAAAGAGGCTGCATTATTATGCAGTCAGATAGGAGAATACCTTTGGTACCACAGGCCTGATTTACTGTCTGGAGAAATGGAGTAGGAGCTGGTGGGTGAGGTTTCTTGGTCGATGAAGTTGAATATACAGTCTGCTACATACTGTTGCAATTTGTATTTATTGAGCAGGTTTTAAATTACATCCTAGATTTAAGAATGGAACAGAAAGGATCACTTGCCCTCCTCAGTGTGACAGTAGGCATCTACTTCAAGAAATTTCAAATGTTGTAGTTGCAAATGATGTCCGAATACTTGTACTAAAAATAGTGTTAATAATACCTGTATCTGACTGCAATGCAGTGTATTTATTTTAAACAGCTTTTTTCATGCTAAGTATCAAAAACACTGTGCAAAGGAAACAGCTGTTATTTCAGGTAAACCTGTATTATTGTACGTTTGTAACAAAAATCAAAACAAATACAAATCTTGATTGCATCGCTGTGATATCCTCCTTCTCCCCCAGGTGGTGCTAGTTAATATGAACTCTTCTCTGCAATGTTGCATTGTAACTTACGAGGAGGATTGGGGTGGCTTCGTTTTCAGGGTCCCACAAACAACTTGATTCCCAGGACAATAAAGCGATCACAAGTGCGATTCATTGTGCAGGTCTTAACTGGTTCATTATTCAAAGCACCTTTTTTAGTCTCTACATTTCTGTTCTTGCAGATATTGGTTATCAGCATATATTTGTTTATTGTTGTTTAAAATCTCCCAATATATTTTTTGAATTAGTGTTTCTTTCCCAGCTCCTTTCAGTACCTTTGTGTTATGTAGGAAAAAGTGCTTGGGGCTGCTTGTCTTAAGTTTCTTACCAGTCCTGGTCAAGCTCAATAGGATGAAGCAAATTTATATATATATGGAATTATTTAAACCTACAGGATTTTTTTTTTCTCCAGTTCTTAAATATGTGGAAGCAGTTCATCTTTTGTCATGCTGCTGTGAAAAACTTCCCAGGATACAGAGTTACTTTTCAAAATGCTTCTTATGTTTATTTTGTTTAACTGTACGTACTCTCCAGGTGCTACGTTTAACTCCTTTTTTTCTTCTTTAGATCTCTGCAGCGATTATATTTGGAAAAACTGTATATCTGAACACTTAAATGTGTGTGAGTGCAAGCAGTTTTACATTTAGATTTTCTCTTCCTGTTTAGATAACAAATCTCACTTTCCTTGTGTGCTTGCACTATAGGTTTGGGACTGACAATAGCTGACTAACATGTCCTGAGCTGTGAGAGGGCATAGCAAGAAGGCCTTCATGCGGTAATGACCCTTTTCAGAGACAATGGTCATCATGGATTATACGTTTCCAATTATTTGTTCATTTATTTATTTTTTTACATATTTCTAAATTAGAAACCTCACTGCTTCATGGCAGTTGGTTTGCTATTGCTTCCAATTCTGTTAGGATGCCATTTTGTACTAGAGGTTTTTCTATGATCATTTTTAGATAGGCAATGATGTAGTTCTTAAATGATTTAGGCCACAGGGTTGGGTATGATGGTACGCAGTTGTACATCCACAAAATGGAGTATTGAATGTAGTTTGAGAGGACTTTTCAACTTTGTGGCATTTAAATAAAATACAAGATCATACCATATAACCAGACTGTGTAAGGGGATTTCGCGTTAATCTCTTCATCGACAGTCCCTTACCATCCAGATGGCTGCAGGATTAGTATGTGCCTGCATGCATATATATTAAGTCCCATTCCCTATCTGTAACATACTGCCAGATTTGAAGGGTGCAGAGTTTGAATTTTTCTAAGGAAATGTATTAGAATATGAGACAAGTAAACTTTCATAATCATGAGACTTCGAGAGGGCAGTAATGTAGCAGCATTTTTTTTTTTTGAAAATCAATAAAGAATATTTTTGACCATCAGGATATTTTTTTGCTTGTATTTTGTAGGACCTGGATGTGAAGGCAGGTGGGGGTTGTGTTATGACCATTGGGGAGATGCTTCGTTCCTTCCTCACTAAGCTTGAATGGTTTTCCACGTTGTTTCCAAGAATTCCTGTGCCAGTCCAGAAAACCATTGACCAGCAAATTAAAAGCAGACCTAGAAAAATCAAGAAAGATGGCAAGGAGGGAATGGAAGAAATAGACCGGCATGCAGAACGCAGACGTTCAAGGTCATATGCACGTTATTTTGAAAATGAATGTTAAAAGTTCAATATTGAACTACTTATTACCAGAAACGTGTCATCTTTTCACTGACATAGATTTTAAGGCAACAGGCAAAACAGTTTATGGATGCTAATGGATTAAAATAATCAGATTATATTTGGTATTTAAGATTAAATATAGACTGTGTACATAAAATATAAATTGGAAAGTAAAGAGGGTCCCTTAACTTTAAAAGGTTGTGTTTCATATTGAGTATCTTTTATCTTAAAAGGTCTCCAAGACGATCCATCAGTCCCAGGAGGTCTCCCAGAAGATCCAGAAGCAGAAGTCATCATCGGGAAGGCCATGGATCATCTAGTTTTGATAGAGAACTAGAAAGAGAAAGAGAAAGGCAGAGATTAGAACGTGAAGCCAAGGAGAGAGAAAAAGAAAGGCGGAGATCTCGAAGTACTGATCGCACACTAGAATGGAGGCGAAGCAGAAGCAGGGACAGATACAGAAGCCGTAGTCGAAGTCGTGACAGGAAGGGAGATAGAAGAGACAGGGATAGGGAGCGAGAGAAAGAAAATGAACGGAGCCGGAAAAAAGAGAGAGATTATGATAAGGAAAGAGGTAGTGAGAGGGAAAAAGACCGATCTAGAGAAAGATCAAAAGAAAGGAAAAGTAAGGGTGATATAGAAGAGAGAAGACACAAGGATGACAAGGATGACAAGAAACACCGGGATGACAAGAGGGATTCCAAAAAAGAGAGAAAACATAGTAGAAGTCGAAGCCGGGAAAGAAAGCATAGGAGTAGGAGCCGAAGTAAGAATACAGGTAAGCGCAGCAGAAGCAGGAGCAAAGAGAAATCAAGCAAACATAAAAACGAAAGTAAAGAGAAGTCAAATAAACGAAGTAGAAGCAGAAGCAGAGGGAGAACAGATAGTGTTGAGAAGTCCAGAAAACGAGACCAGAGTCCCAGCAAAGAAAAATCTAGAAAGCGTAGCAGAAGCAAAGAACGTTCCCACAAGCATGATCACAGTGATAGCAAGGACCATTCAGAAAAACATGATCGTCGAAGGAGCCAAAGTACGGAACGAGAGAGCCAAGAAAAGCAACATAAAAACAAAGATGAGACTGTGTGAACTCTTTCAGAAGTGGATCACATTGAATCCTATAAATGTTTGATTAAATCCTGCTTATTTTTTCTTAAAGTTGAGATCGTGCAGTAGTTGATGAGCACTCTTCTCCAACCTCCCTCTAGGCTGCAGATTGTCATTTCCTATTTTGGGTAGGGAAGTGCCTTTGTAAACCCATTCAATGCATTGACGGTTTCAAACCATTTGTTTAGTTTAATTCGTAATGCAGAGATTGTTCTTGCATTTTTATTGTTCAGATGTTTCTGAAATGTACAGTCTGTACATATGTCCTGAAAATGTTTTAATTCCTTTGGCATGGTTGCCATGTTGGTTAAATTTGTATGAGGCAATAAACTGCCACTAATTCTACTTTCATTTTGCAGACGTGGAATTATGGTTTGTATCCTGAAGTTAGCATGGCTGTGCTTTACATAATAGTATGGCTTTTAGGGATGGATCTTGAATGTGTATTATAGCTGAGATATTTATGTGCATACAATGTACATTGAGGGCTGCAGATTTAGAACTAACATTTATGTCCACTGTACCTGCTGTTTTTTCAAAAGCTTTTAAAATTTATTATGTTGTTGATCACCACTGGTGTTAAATTGAGAGTGGACTTTCAAGGCGATAGTGGTTTTGATGCAAAGATTTAGATTATGTTGGGGCTTGTTTAGTAATTCTTTAGAAAGGCTACCTCAAGCGGACACTGTAAAGGTTGATGGAAGAGTACTGTAGCCATCTATGCATTTTATTTGTTTGAAAAAATCCATGTAAGCTTCCATTTTTTTAAAAACACAATTTATCCATTTGTGGTCCTTTAATGTTTTTAATCAGCAGCTGCACTCTGTCATTTATGATAATCCTGGGCTAATAAAGGCATGTAAGATGGGAAGAGGGAGGTAGGAAGAAGAAAATTATTACGAAGGATTTCAGTTTCAAGCTTCCAAAGCATTTTTATAAGTGTAAACATTTAAAATAAGAATTACCTGATAGTGTCCTTTTTTAAGTCATATTTTCTACAAATAGTAAGGATTGCAGTTTGTGCTGAACATTTCATCTGGCAGATTTTTTTTTTAAACAGGTTGTTAGAAGCAAAAACCAAAATGCATTATAGGAAAAAATCATATCATTAAAGTCCAAGTCTATTTGATAGATTATTCTGATGACTTGTATATTAAGTGAGGAGAACCATCTGGAATAAACTCTCAATTAATTCCTTTGTATTGGGTGTCAGCTTTTCCCTGCATGTTCATTGCCAGTTGAAGAGTGTTTGGGTTCCTCCACGTTTCATTTTCAGATTAAGTGACACTTCGCATGAATAAGGGTTTTTATGTAGTAAATACTTCACAAGGAAGATGTAGCTAACAAAGAAATGCAGCAGCCCAAAAATAGGAAGAACGTTAAGTGTGACTCATTCATGACCATGAAGTCACCTGAAGGTAGGAATAAATTGACGTTTGTGCCTTTTTTGCTTCTGTGTGATGCAGGTCATCTAGGTAGGATATTTAAATATCAGGATTTTTTTTAAACCTCCAGGAGAAAACAAACAGTGCTTGAATTTCTAACAATACACTTCATTCCATAGTATTCAAAGAAGCAAAAATAACAAACTCAATTTTTTCTTCCTCCCTGGTCTTACTTATTTTTTTCTGAATTGTTCAGAAACAATTTCTGAAATTCTCCTTTGTCACCGTGATCCTTAGTATTAGAAATCTTCTAATGCTGAGGCTGTTCAGTTATTGTCTGCTTATATTTTTGTTATCTGATTTTAAATCTGAGCTTGAAACACAGTTTAAGCTTCAACAAGTTATTTCCGTGGCAGTGTAAAACTGAAATACTGAGCTCTCATTTAATATGGGAGGATAAAAACTGTATTGGCCACTTAAGAAATACTCGGGCTAGTAGATTATTAGAACTGCCTTTGCAGTCTGCCAGGAGATTGCATGGATTCTGTCAAAACAATGAGGACAACTTTAATTTACCTTATTTGCTGCTAGAAGGCTTCTTTTGGTCTCACTAGTTTTTAACCTTCAGCCTGTGAGTTTCTGAAACAAGTACGTTCTTGGGCAGAGAGGCTGCAAAGCCAGTGTTCTGTCAGGGAAAATGGATTACCAATTTCCAATTGTTCCTTCAGTGCTCCTCCTCTGCTGCCATTGTTGGGAAATACAGTGAAAGAATGGCTTATTTGCAGGCAAAATCCAGATATTTGAGAAACAATCTTTGACCTTAAAGTGGAGAGAGCCACCTAATTACAATGAAGACAGTGAACATTTTGATACAGCTTGTGCAAATGCTGGCTTGTGCCAGTATCTCTTACAAGTGCAGTAATTTGGGGACTTTGCTTTTATTTTTCGATAAATAGTTGTTTCTGACTTGGATTTAATTTGATCCGCATTGTGTACTTGAGCTAGCAGTGTAATAGATAGCACAATATTCACGACTGATGAAGACCCATGAAAACGATTTAAACCAAGGCAGCGGTCTTAACTACTTTGGGATTTAGTATCCTGCAGTTCTTGGGTTTGGATCCAGGGGCTCTTTAATTCTTTATTCTTTCTGATGCCATTTTATTTCATACGATCTTCCTTGAAACCAGAAGAAACAGATGCATAGAACCTCTACAAAGCAGCTGTGATCAGAAACGGTAAGATCAGTGGAGTCTCCAGTGCCGACTGGTCTGATGCGGTTGCTAGCTGTACGGCTGCAGCGGGCGTTTGGCTCGGGGTCATTGGAAGAAAATTTCTGCCAATTTTAATTGGAGGTATTGTGAGTTTTCCCAGGAGGTACGGTGGCAGAGCTTCTGTCTGACAGCCTATGCAGTTACTCTTCAGTTCTCAGGGTACAAGCGCAACAAACCAAGCACTATGAACCTGAAGTGTCCACAGTATGCCACACGTCCACAGTTACCTAGCTGGGATAGTTCCTCTTGAAGCCTAATCTGTCTTTGAGTGGCTCCAACAATAAGTACTTACCTGGACTAATAATACTAATTTGAGAAATATGCCTTACTTTGTTTTTGCTTTTTTTTTCCTCTTGAAGATACTACTCAATTAGTTGAACAATATTTCAGATCTTAAGAAGTAGCAAATGCATTCTTTTATTTTAAGGCAGGGTCAAGGCTTTGGCCTCAGATATTTGCACCTACCTACTGCCACATAACTATGCAGGTAATTAGTGTCAATACAAAAGGACTAGTATCTGATTTTAAACATAATAGGAGTGGTATTTTGATTGTCTATCTGTATTGAAAAAGGTAACTTGAATGGCAGGACAATTTATCTGATCACGTTGGGGGGTACTTAGTACACCATGCATACCCATGGTCTTTATACTTTCATTTTTATGTTGATGAAGAAAGATGAATAAGCTTATACTTTTAGTATTTACAGCTGAATATTACTGTACTGACTCAAAGACAGTATATAAATAGCCAGGATCTCTTAAGGGGAACCTGAAAAAATTAGATGACTTCTACTGGCTTTGATAGATGTTTGAGCCCTTTCTGCACTGCTATGAAGTGCATGTAACTTTACATACAGGAGACATCCACCAGCTGTTAAGCAGGGTAAAACAGCATTTAAATGCTACTCTCGAGGTTTTGCAATGTAGATGTCGTATCTCTTTTTTTTTTTTTTTTCTTTTCCCCCACAATAGTTGGATGTGGGAGTGCACTTAAATCTCAGCAATTTGGGGTCAAATCTGAAACCAAGTGAAGGATAGATTTTAGCCAGTTTCTTTATTGGACTGAAAACAGCCTATCTAAATTTTGAGCTATTACTTCTGTGTCAAATACAATTACAAATAATTTGTATTTGGAACGATACAAATTTTTTTGCAAGTGTTAGTCTGTAATTGCAACTAACACATCTTTAGAATTCTTCATTTAATTGAAATTCTTATATTAAGTATTAATGAAGACATCTATCATGAAGTAATGTAGGTACGTAGGTGTTTTTAATCACCTAATTTGTTAGTAGAAGTGATTTCACAGATATTGTTCTGAAAGCATTCATTTTACTTAGCATACCAATATGCTGCCTACCTCTGGGTCTTCAACAGGAATTGTCTTGATTTTCAAGTTTTTCTTGTGGGGTTGGGTTGCTTTGGGGGGGGGGTGGTGGTGGTGATATTTTGGGGGTTTTGGGGGGTTTTCTGGTTGGTTGCTTTTTTTGCTTCATGAAGACCAGAGCTTCATACTGGTAAATAGTACAGAAACTACATCTATGAAAACATTACATCTAATTGTCCTTTCCTGTGATCTTAAGTCAGTGTGACACATAAAAGAGCATTTGCCTCAATCTGGAGGGAACCTGAAACTAATCCTGACTAAAGTCTTTTATTCATCTCAGTGAGTGCAAGTGACATTTCACATATCAGCAGTGTTAATTATTATTAGACAGTGTCTAATGCCTGAGTAACAACGGCTGCAACATGCACACAGCCACAGTAGGAGGTGTGGATCTGGCTCCATTTGGGTGTGTTGCTTTTCCTCCCTGTTTTGGTAAATTGTGTGCATCTTCTAACTACTTTTTTTGAGCTGAATCAATGTGTTTTTTCTTGGAATCTTGACTCCTCTTCAGGTTTTTCCTTTTTTTTTTTTTTTTTTTTAAACAGACATGCAAATAATATATTCTATTACAATTACACTTCTCGTTTTCAATCATGGAAATGAGCGGAGCTGACGAAAATAGTACTACAGCATTGTCGAGGTTGTAGTGTGTAATTTTGAGGTGTCAATGTCTGTATGCCAGGAAGAATGGTGAAAAAATACACCAACAATTTATAATCGCTTAAAATACATTAGAGTTACTGTTAGAGCATGGAAATATCAGAATTGTGTATATGAAAAGAAGCTAGCTGTGGCCTGAATTTGATTCCAAAAAAACCTGGTTGCTTTAGACCTCTGAAAATCCAGTTAATAGCCACCTGGTTAAACACTTAAGCTTTCGTGACAGTGTTTGACAATGATGACTGCAAAGAAAAAATATTGAAATGAAACCCTCAAGGAAGAAAGTTGTGAACAATACTGATTTTTACATTCTTAAATTTTTTGTCAAATTAAAAGAGAAATAAACCCAACTTATATTAAGTAATGCAGGGCAGTTTTAAATAATCTTTCCTAAAGAAAGACTTGTTTGACAGTGAGCAAATGCAGATCGTGTTCTAAGAAGCAACATGCAATTCTTGGGCCATCTACAATCAATTTATTGAAGAGTGAGATTCCCATGAGATTATTTTGTGCAAGCGATCAGAAGCGGTGATTGAGATACCCAGAACAACTGTTTTGTGAAGAAAGGAAGCTTTCAGAATACATGGCGTCTATTTCTATAAGCTGAAGATAGTGTTAAAAACCCTGTTGCATTTGGTAACCTACACATAAGCTTCTGAAGACTGTTTTTGTAAGGTATCTTTGTGTATTGTTTTACTTTTTATGTTTATGTAGAACCCTTGAACTTGAGCTTTGCTTTCTATGTTGGCTGAAAAAGTAACCACTGTGGAGTATGAGAAAAGGTTCTGCCTTTTGTGAAAAATGGGAAATTAAAATTTTAGTAATAACTGTCAGTTCATTAGCCTCAAAGCAAAACAAGTCAGTTGATGTGAAGAGGACATTATGTTTACCCTCATGAGTCACCTCTCAAATCTGTAAAGGAAGAAACTTTTTTTGAAATTTAAATTAAAATGAAATAGCCTTAGAATACTTGATTAAGCCTCCAGCTACTTTTAATTGAGTGCACCTAAACTGCTTTTATTTTTAAGGAGTTAAATTTTGCTCTTTTAATCTTTATTTCAGCCTTTATTATTTCATTGAGACATTAGGTCTAGAACACACTGATTAATAACTGTCTTGGAAGAAGTTCTACAACTTTACAGCTTTACAAGGAAAAGTACAGTTCAAGATTATGGAGATCTCTATCTGCATAGTGTTCATCTGCATTTTACAAATTATCCCATCAGTTGGGGCTCAGATTTGATGTCCTGGATTAGATCTCAGATATGGCTAAATGTTCAGCTTCCCTCCTCCCAGTCCTCAAGCAGCTGTGACTGTTGCAGTTAAGCACAGGTGTCATCTTTTTAGCTTCAGGGAAAGAAAGACTGAGAAGAGCATTTAGGGAGAACAGTGTTATCAACAACCTTAACATCCAGGATAGCTGTAGGAGAATAGCAGCGAAGAGGAGATGATCAACCCTGGGGGGAGAAAAGAGTCAGCAGTGACTTCCTGCCATCCTTTTGAGACAAGGGCAGTAAATAGTCCAGAACATCAGTACTTTTGTTGGAGAATGAGCAATTTTAGCTACCAGAGAGAGAAAGTAAATGAGTGCTGAAGAGTATCTTGATCTGTTTGGATTTTGACGGCTTTTCTAGGGAACTATAGGATAGCATTAGAAAAGGCTTAATAAAGTGAAAGAGGGTTTTATTGTAAATGGAGGAGAGGACGAATCAGTATTGATAGTAGGAGTAGACAATGTGAGGTTTCTGAGGTAAATATGATGGATTTTAACAAACCAGTTATATTTAGGATATACAGGACTGGTCAAGCTTATCCCTACAATCCCAAAGATTTAAGTAGCAGGAAAAGTTTGATCCTCATCTGAATTACGACTCTTATAACTTACCTCCTTATCTGAACCAGAATTTTCATCTAGATACGTTGTTCTGCATAGCTCTTCCCTCTATAAATCACTATAACAGAATTCAGAAATTAAAACAATTTCAGTAATGGAAAAGCAACTGTCTTGAGAAATGTTTGTTTCAGTGGCTGCTTTTGAAGTTGTTTCTAGCAGTTTACATAGGCAAATAAAGCACAAGACTATCCTGTTGAAAACCCAGAAGAAATAAGGTAGAAGAGGTTGAGGTAAGCCACACTTCTTCTTACTTTTTTTTTTTTAAATAAAAATTAGAAGTGCGACCTAGTTTAATTTGTAATGGGATATGGTGAGGCTATAAAAGATAAGCCTGCCTTTTATTATGTGCTATCAGATAAATAGTAAATATTGTGACAGTGTAGAATGCATGATGGCATACAGGCCACAATATAGGTAAGATTTTTTTTTAATTATACATTATAAGATGGGGGGGTGAGACATACCTGCATAACACTAATACAAGTTTTGACTATCAAATATAGATATTATTTGCATCTTATTTGGAGTTACATGATGCTAACACGTTTTACAAACATCATGGATTTGGAATGAATGTGCTCTTACCCATTCCAACAGAGCTTCCAGAACAGGTTACTGAAATGACATGAAACAGTAGTATAAATGTTAGGTGTCAGGCTGTAAGCTGGAAAACATTAGTAGTCTATAGAATGTAGTCCATGCTATACAACTGTGCAATCCCATCAGATAGCAGTAATTTTACAACGGATTAAATTTATGCCCTGGGAAAGGAATCACAAGGAAATTACTACCCCTTTAAACAATTTTTACTTAAGAAATGTGCTTAGGAGTGGTTCATAGAAGTTCTTGATTTGTTTCTTCATTCAAAAACAATAATTCTATAAAACAAATTAGAAACCAAAACAATTAAAAATCCTCATTTATTTGCTTCTGTATTCTAACTACTACTAGCCTCCCAACTGAAAATTAAATTCTCTGTATTCACCAGGTTATGGGTGATCCAGTTAAGAGGCACCTGTGTAGACAGGTATGCCCAGTCCCAAAATGCTCCTGTGAAGTTCCCGTCACAGATATTGCAAGATAGCACTCATAAAGTTTACTCTGGAGTCAACACTAGAATAGGAAAGTGTTATACCATGCCCCCTTTACTCGCATTTGGATTACATTTTAACCATCTACCATGCATGACAAAAATACAGCATTCAAAGAAATTTGTTTTACCTGAATATATTTTTTTAGGACAAAATGTAAGCTTCAGCCCCTTATCAGTAACTGGAGATACTACCACTGTGTAGACATCCCCACAAGGTATCTCGGTGATATCGCAGTGACTTAGACCTGAGCTAGGGGTACAGGTGAAATTGCCTTTTGAGCCATGTAGATCAGTATTGTAGTTTATTGTTTCATCAGAAGCTCGCCAGTATACCCTGATATCATTATTGCCGAGTCTATATAGCTTCACCCCAGAAGGGCAGCAAGCACCTAATAGAATAAGAAACATTAGTAAGCAAATTTTGTGAACCCACTGAAACGAAGAAGTTCCTGACAAACTCTCTAAGACTCAATGTGGAGTTTTAGAAAGCAGGTATTCTTTATTGCAGCGCTGGACGCACAGGGGATCGCTCCACCTAGTGTGCGTGCCAAATCAGTCAACCATTGAAGTTATATACAGTTAAGAGCATACATATTCATTACATTTCCCGGTATTCATTAACATAAGCAAAAGTCTCAGTCTTCACCCATGCTTAGTTTTAGCTCCTGGCTTAATTAGCGCAATTCTCGCTAGCGCCACCCTCTTATCTATTCTACTCAAGATACAAGGTTGGCCTCCGTATCTAGAATACTAAGTGTCAAGGCCTTTTTATCTACTATGTGTCAGGTTGGCCTATTCACAAGGTGTTCCTAACCATCTGCATCATTTCAACCAAAGAACTGTAAATCTCTTCATTGTTCCTTCCTATTTGACGTTAAATCCCTATCACCACAATACATTATAAATTCCTAGAGTGCATTTTAAACCAGATGATATGATTACTATCACACTAGATACCAGCATTTCAATGAGAAATTATTATTTCACAGAAAGCCAAAAGAATTCTCTAACTGAACTAGGGAAGAAAATGTTCTATCAGACTCATATTATGGAGCTGGAATTCAGCCATCGTTTTACACATTGTTGCTCTCCTCTGACTGTGGAGGTACCAGGGCTGCCCTAGAGTGCCCAGAATCCTTTTGTGGTTCTGGAGCAATGTTATCAAAACTTTTTTATATGGCCACCTGACAGCTGTTATAAGAACAGGGTTTAAATTATATGAAAATAATCCAAAGTGCATTTATTTAAAAGAGGGAACTGCAAATGTATTAACTATGTATTGAATTTCAGCTGCACTATTTGTATGAGAGGAACACTATACGAAGTAAGTTGTATATTAAGTCTTTTTCTTCCTGATTGCATTTACAATTTACATACTGGAAGAATATCCTTGATATGTGCAACTGGATGTCAAACCCGTTTCACTGATAGCTTTCAGAGATACTGTATAGTTGGTGCTGCATGTGATGCATCCCAGGAGACAGTAGTTTTGAAGAGTGTGACACTTTGCCTGTCCTTTTGGAGACTCCAGTGCTGTTTCGTATGTCTGTGCACCCGTCCCAACAGACCAGCTGATATTTGTTACAGACTGTGTCACTTGAGTCAGTATCAGGTCATTAGGGCAACAAGGAGCTTAAAAAGAAAAAAAGTAGAGAAGTCAATTCTGTTTTGTACTGGGAAAATGGACGGTATTTTGGGGGGTTGCAAGTAGAATAGTACATGATCAAGAGCAAAGGAATGAAGACGTGCATACTTTTCAGGCAAACATTAACATGCTGAAAAATACTATTTTGGCAAGCTTCTAATAGACTGAATGTCAATATAAGATCAATTTGTCTACAACGGTGAGTTATAACCCTGGAATTATTGTAAGATGATTGTTCACCAAGATACTAAAAATTACTAAAATTTGTCATCAGAATATCAGGATACATCTGTAGTTTAATTAAGCAGCCTCCACCTCTACCCCTCAAGTCATATAGCTCAGTCCAGCTCTGTCTCTGTTTAAAGTCTCTTCCTCTACAATATAAAATGACTGCAGCCAAACTGCCTGTTAAAAATAATCCTGGTGTACGTTAACCTCTGAACTGTGCCTGGGGATTGTCTGGGTAAGTGGTACGGGACAAAACTCTGCTAGCAAATTAATTGCAAGAATGGCGGGTAGGATGTGCTTTAATCTGTTCTTCACATTTTGTTTGTTGACACGGACATCATCTCATTGCCTCTCCCAGTAATATCAAAAGTCAAAATGCTGACAAGGAAGTTATACATTACGTGTGTGGATTATGCTATTATATTTTAGTTAGCTGTGCCAGATAAGTGGTTGCACTAAGGCTTCTCAGTGCAAGTGCAAGTGATCCTTCTTTCTCACATACACAAGATACATACATGTTTAAGCAGAGGACATCCAGCAATAGATAGTATAATATGCAAGCATTGTAATTAAAAAAAGAAAGCCAAAACCATATGAAGACATATAGAACTATTTTAATATTATGCTGCTAAATATTTTCCACTATATACAGTTCCCACATACCTGTCTCTAAAGGGACACTGTAGCTTGGTAAGCTCTGTCCTGCTGGTGATCTTGCTATGGCACTAACAGAGAAAGCAGATCCACAGGGAAGATTAATTAAGGTACAGGAATTTCCAGAGCTTGTGCAATGCCAAAGTCCAGCCTCTCCTCTGGCAGTGACAATATATGTAGCTTCTTCATTGTTAGATTGCCAGTGCACACTGATTACAGAAAGAGCCTCCTTTGAGATATTTTTAATTTCAGGACTGCAGGGAGCTGAAATATTTCATATTAACAGTATTTAAACAGATTATTTATGCATACTATGTAAGTTACACATGAAAACTAACTTCCAGTTAGAACTGATGAACTACTTTGGAAAAGTTTATGATCCTTAAATGGTTACTCCTGGTGAGAATTTAGAACTTGTGACAGAACTGACAATGTAAGGATTTTGCATACAAAACCAGAGATGAATTGTAAATGTGACTTTCAAAAACTTGGAGCATTCTTCAATCCAAATCTGTTTTTAGGTCCCTGCTTACAGTGTATTTTTACAGACTTCCAGTATTTTTTTTATTTTTAATTTTTATCAGTTACAGTAACTTAGCACTGCAGTAATGCTTTTCATCCATGGATCACTGCAGTGTCTAATTAATTATTTTTTCTGCTGAAGGAAAGTAAGAATGGTCATAATACCTGTTGCCACATACTTGGATGCACACGATGTGTTGCTGCCCCTGGCCTCACTGAAAGAATAAACCGTGATATTATAGTGGGTGTCGCACTGCAGGGCCGACAAGGTGCAGGCCGTGGCGGTGTCGTTGCAGAGCGCCATGCTGCTCCAGCCAACAGCTCTTGTTTGGTACATTTCAGCACCCCGGACAGGACCCCAGGTGACCTGCACGGTGTCGCTCGACACGAACACGGCCCTGAAGTCGCTGGGGCAACAGGGCGCTGGGAACAGACAAGGCAGAGAGGGAAACCTGAACGTGAACTGAAAACTGGTGCGACACCGAAAAGCCTTGTTTCGTTTATCTACGTGCTTCATGTTTTAAATCTCCAAAGGTGACCGATATTGTGCAAACAGTCTCATTAATCCCAGCCTTACTTCTTGAATTAATTCAGTACCCCTCCTTCCAAACCAGTAGAGGGCATCCTAATGTATAGGTACGACATAGGAATTATGTGTTTCCTCGGTTTAAAATTTCAAAGCATCTAGAGGTTAAATAACTTTAACAATGTTCTTCACAATTTCCCATTGAACTTGTTATTTTTTCATTTTCCAAATATGAAAACTCTCTGTGAGGAAGTTTAAGACACCCTTCCTACAGCAATAGAGAAGAAAACAGGACTAGACTGCAAAAGTTATGCCAGGACTGTGTGTTATTCTATGTCCTTGCCTGATGATTGTGAATCATTAAACTATTTTCAAGTTTGTAAGCATGTTGGACTTCACTACGCAAGTTAAATTCAACTGCAGTGTGAAATGGTTCTTTTTCTCTGCCAGCCTTTGTGTGTTTCGTCCAAAAATTGAATAAAAATAGAAGTTGAAGTCATTATCTTCCAGTAAAAATGTGCAATCAGCTCTACCATAAACACAGTTAAAGGATCCAAAATGAATTTGCAAGAATACATTGCTACTTACCAGTAGTGTAATTGAATACATCACCCAAAGGACTCTGCCCTGCCTTGTTATACGCAAAGACACTGATGAAGTAAGTGAAGCCACAGTCCGACTGGAAATGGCATTGAGTATGTGATGTGTTGCAATGCACTTCCAAGCCATCATCACTCTTCACAAAAACCACGTAATAATGACCAAAATTGATGCTAGACCATGATACCAACAAGTGACCAGGTTCATCCTCTTCAATTGATATATTTACTGGTGCACAAGGAACTGAAAAAAACATTTTAAAAAAAGAAAGAAAAAGAGAATTGTAATCAGAATATTTTTATTGAAATTATACTTTTGGGGAATAAAGGAAAATTAGGAATATATAGAATTATTCTACTCAGCTTGAACAGTTGTTTCGTCTTGTTCAAGAAAACAACAACTTATCTGCCTTTACAGAGAATGCTACTTACATTTAGATGAAAAGTGGGTATGATTTTTACAGAGCAAAAGAGATGCTACCTTCATGTTTTACAGAAGAGAGATCTGCTTAAGGAGCCCCTGTGAATGAAAACAGTGGCACCAGGCAGTGTTTCAAAAGGCTTCCTGATTCACCGAACAGTATATAGACCATTGCAAGTTTTTCTCACAGAAATATGAACAAAGTTTAGGCTATTATCCCCGAAGTACAAAGGTATATGGCACAGTTCATGCACAAAGTTCAGATGCAGAAATAACTATTTGAGAACCACTTGTGAATTGTAATGGACTAATTTACATTTGAAATTAAAGAAATATATGTTAAAATGCCATAAGCAATATAAGGATCAATGACACATACTAGTTTTTAAGCTTACTGCATCAGTAGGTTTACTGGATCCAGCATCATTGTATGCTGTGACAGAAATGTAATATTCAGAGCCGCACTGGAGTGATGGCACCATGCAGGAGGCAGAAGATGTGTTACACTTCAGTTTCAAGAGTCCACTGGAGGCTGTCACGCTGTAAGTTAGAGCTCCTTCTGTTGGCATCCAAGAAACAATAGCTCTTAAAGTACCACTATTAAAAGCTACTTGAACATCCGCTGGTGCATTAGGACCTATGGATATCAGTTTGGAACACATAAATACAACTTAGCATATGGTCTACAGACATGATCTTTTTCATAATTTGCAAACTAAATACAATTTTTATGGTGCAGACCTTACCCTCATTCATATTAAAGTGACAATTTTAAAAATAGTTCTAGTTGTACACCGTCACAAAGCTTTCTGTTGAAAGTCCTTGCCTTATTGGAATATTTGCTTCTCACAGTTAGAAAAATCCTCAAATCAGTCTAAGCTTGTGTAATCCTTACCCAGCCCTGTCCTAGGTACAACTTTAGTGGTAGTTAATGGTATCTTTGCCTCAACAATATTCATTAAACATAGCCATGTCATCTGAGCTTTCATGAACTTTGAGATGGGGTAAAAATTATATGATCTGAAAATCTACCCAATGTATCTTTGAAAAGCATAACACAATCACACATACACATAAATACTTCCTGGTATATATTTATTTTTTTTTTTAACGCTTACTTGGTTTCAGAAAAGAAAATTTCTTACTTGTTCTTTGGTTATATGCGAAATCATCTCCAGGTATCCCATTGACATTCCAGGCATATGCCTTGATAGTATAGAGAGTTCCTGGATCTAGATTTGTAAATATCAAGGAGGTATTGGTGGTGTTCTCCTTCAGCATTCTGCCCAAACCATCTGATCTCATGAGGGATACAGAGAATCCAGCTGCCATATACACAGCTTTCCAGCTCACTGCAATGGAGTCACAACTCGGAGAACTAACAGACAGAATTGGAGCAGCCAGGACTGTTGGGAAAGAACACCAGTTAAGCTTTTGGTTTTTCAGTAATACCGTTTGAAAGGGCCAAATTTGAAATGAATACACAGAAACAATAATCACCAAACTCTGAGAGACAAATTCAGTGACAACAAAAACAAAAAAAAAAATTAATGCAAGACTGACAGAATAAATATGGAAACTGATTTGGTGCATCCATTATCATATTACAGGTTTTGTAAAATGAATGTAACTCATACACAAAGTATGAAAGGTTGAGTGTGCAGAAGAATGAAAATCACCAAGAAGATACTGCATTTCCTGTCCTCTATGTTTTACATTGTCTTATTATTTTATACTTCTAGTTGTTTCTTCATTTCTTCCATTCCCTCAAGTTATGTCTTTTGTTAAAATGAAATTCAATTCTGCTAAAATAAAATACACACATTCATACAAATTCTAGTAAAACTTCATATTAAGCATTTAATTTACAGCACTGTCATAAAGTAAACCATTAATTCAGACTCTTGTCCTGGTCATTAAGTCTGATGGCCAAATTCTAGTCCTCAAAAACTGAAAGGAGAATATGATCAATACAATTTAAAATACAAGATTATAATAATTCAGTACTGGTACATGCCTGGGGTATATGTTTGTCTTCTGTTCAAATAAAAAAAAAAAAAAAGGATGCTTGCATGAATGCTTTATATTATAATAACATTACAGAATTTGAAATAAGAATAAGAATTTGAAAGTCCACCTGTTTTTGCTTTTCTGAAAGGTGAAGGCTGGCTTTTTCCTCCTGAATTTACAGATCTGATAGTGATTCTGTACAAGGTGGCAGGTTTCAGTCCTGTCACTGTGCCTGGAGAATTTGTAACTACAGTTTCAATGAAGGAATCTCCGTCTTGTGCAGTCAGCAGATAACTAGTAGCCCCAGGTACCGCTCTCCATTCCACTGTGATACTGTTGCTAAGTTTTGAATAAGCTTGGTCAATAACAGGTATGTCTGGAGCTGAAATGGAAATGATAGACATACTAAAGTTGGGGAACTCAGCCCTGTGAAACACTAAGTGCTCTGAACGTTTCACACAGACAAAGTGTAGGACAAATGGCCTACACTTTCTAGGAATGTTTAAGTTAAATGAAGTTTAAATGAATATTAACAATACACACAGAGTCTTGAGATATTCTAGACCAACTTTCATCTTTCAATAAAAATATTCTAGTACCCTTGAAATCACTATTGAAAATGATCACGATTTAACCTAGGTTGCACTGAGAGGTCTCTTTTTTGTCTTGCTCTATAGTCAATTAACTATACTGGATGTTTATAGAAATCAATATACAAAGCAATATATACAAAGCAGAAGTGGATGTTTATACAAAGCAGTCTGAAATAGGATGCTGAATCATAGGCATTTCTAGATCAGAGCAACATACAATAATTTAGTTTGGAAGGGACCATGGGAAGTCATCTTATCAACCCCCTGCTCAGAGCAGATATAGATATACAATAACATGACACATCAAATATTGCAGTTAAATGCTTTTCTATTATGCTAAGCTGCAGGCCATTCAGAAAGAGCTCGTATACTCCTCCCGTGTACTGCAGTCACAAAAGTAACTACAGAGGGTGTATTTCTTAACCACAACTAATTTATGTTCAGTAATAAGGATTTTCAGGCTAGAATCAGCATATGTAAAGCAAATTCATATATTGCAAGGCTGCAAAAAACTCACTAGAAGAGAATAAAAGATAAAATGAAGGTGTATCCACCTAAAATTAAGAAAAGGAATGAAAAAGTATTTGGGACGAAAGTATGCGCCTTGAGGCAAACTTATTTATAGCAAGGCAGCTCATTTGGGATTTCAGAGACCCTAGCAAATATTACACATGGTTATACAACTCCTAAGCATTATGTCTGCTCTGTTAATCCCAAGCATTTTCTTATTCAGCTATAGTCAGACAAGCTCTTTTGCCCCATTTGTAAAAATGGTAACATATATTCTATGTGACCATGCTCATGGAATATTTGCAGGTGTGTCTTTCGCGATCTTTGAGCAAGCTATTGCACTATGATTTTTTTTCCTTTTAAAATATTGTCTTTAGTAACAATTCATAAGTTTCTGTGCAGGAAATCCTTATGCAAGTCTAAGGGAGTTGCCTGCCTAACAGTCAAGTACAGAATATATAGCACGTGATTTATATCAGAACTGAATTACAGAACATTAATATCTGTTGTCCCATAACTAAGCTAGCAATAGAGGTTTTTGATACTTATCAGGATAAACCTGCTACTTTTTTTTTGTAATATTTGCTACTATTTTTATTGTAATAATTACTTTTATAAGAAACAAATTCTACTGGAAAAACAATGGCTATTTCTAAAAATTATCAGTCAAATTATTTTAAAAACAGAATTTCAACAGAATATTTTTTCAATTACATTTCAGTGCTGAAATAAAAAAACACTTCTGTTTATGTAGATTCTTCAATATCCATCAACGACTTACATGCTACAAGTCCTTTTGTGAATGAAACAAATACCATTTATCAGCATTAGTACTGAAAAATGTATATAGCTTCACATCTGCATTTGTAATGAAAGGGTAGGTGATTTGGAAAGCTGCAGTCTGAGCAAGCTGTGTGTGGCAGGTCAGGGACACGTGTATTTAAAAAAAACAGAGGGGAAAAGGAGCTAATCATGCTAATATTGAACTCAGTAGGAGAACCAGCAAAAGGTTTCAACAGGAATGGCAGCTATTCCCTGCCAGTATAATGAAACATCAAGGACAAAATCCCAGTCCTACAGAGGTCAATGGAAACAATACTTCACAAAGTTTCTCTTACTAACCTGTTGACTGCATAATCTGTGTTTCTGCAAGAGTAATTCCATTCTTGTCAATGGCTTCTGCTTGTATCGCATAAATAGTATTGGGAATTAATGAAGTTAGAGTTCCTTTAAGTGTAACATCACTAAAACGAGCTAGTAATGAATGGCCTACAGCATTCACAGCTGTAGCTGTGACTCTGTAAGAAGAGGCTCCTGAAAACTTGGGCCATCTGAGATAAATGCTTCGTGATGTCACATCGTATATAGACATAGAGAAACCTAAAAAAAAAAAATCATTATCAAAAAACCTTTTCAGTCATTTCCTGAATTTAGTCAAGTCTTGACAAGAAGATTGTTCAGTGCCTTATCAAGCATTTACGTGACCTAATTTTCAGATAGGCATTCCACTGAATTTGGAGTGTTGTTTTCCTTGTTCACTTTTGTAATCCATCAATTACTGTAATAACTGCTGCTTGCTTTCATAGTATCATGCTGTGATGATGGCTATTTTTCTTAAGACAACCATATGCTGTAGTCTAATTATATTAAAAAATACTGGGTATAATCCGAATGTGAATATCCAACCAATGTCAACAGTATTCCATGCAGGAATAGGATCAAATGCTTGTTTTGCAAATCATGAAAAGAATATGCTACAGCAAGCGTCCAGATATTGCAACAACATGTCTGAAACGATTAAGCATTTAAGACTCTTGACAGTGCAGTGTATGCAGGAATGTGTACTATCTCCAGAGAATGAATGAATTCTGAGAGCATTTCTTACAATCTTGCATTCCTCGTATTTTAAACTAGTCAGTATTCACATGTAAAGCAATAGGAGCTGTAGGCACAAAATACAAGATTGAAGAAAGTATAAAATGCTGTAAAACATTGGAAATATTTGCTTTTAGGAGATCATGCTTCTTCTGGCGTTTTTTTTGGGTTTTTTTTGGGGGGTGTGGGTTTTTTTATTTATTTGGGGTTTTTTTATTAAAAGATACAACAATTAATTGGGTGCAAATATGGGACAGTTTGAATCCTATTTGTAGCACAGTTATGTATGTAATGAACAGCACAATTTGTCCAGCTGAGTGTTCTCCCTGGTTCACGCTAGTGTCAAGGCATAAGTGATCTGCCAGAATCTTTGTGCGAACGTCTGGCAGACTTGGGACTCCTAAAAATGGGGTTTAAAATTTATAAAGATATCAACACAGATTTTTAAAGCTGAATCAAACCTGAAAACAATTTTTTTTTATAAAGCTGCTAGAACTTACAGAATGTTTTATTAGAAATCACACGTGTGTGTTCTCTTAAGACCCATTCAAAAATAACCAGGCAAAACCAAAATACCACTTTGAAGATTTACCTGTGTTAGCTGAAAAGACCTGAAAAGGAAGATGTAAAAAAATTAGAAACACAAAGTGAAATATTTTATTTGGGAAAAAACCCTAATTATCTTAGTAACAACAACTTAAAATACTACATTTTTAACACATTTTACTAATATGATGTATTTGCTCAGATTCTTTAAGCATGCAAAGTTTATGCAACGAATGAGATTTGGTATAGATCATATTATTTCTTCATTTTCCTCTCTGAATCTGCCTATAGATCCACTTTTCAGTTGTTGACAGACTTCAAAAGACCTTGGGTCCCAATATATTATTTTATTTTTGAGTCACTTGTAAACACTGCAAAAGTGTAATAGTAACAAAATATGAATGTAAAAATGGGTGTCAGATAGTCAGTCTCTACCCTAACTTTTAGTTTACTTTTACAAAGAGTACAATATCAATCTTGAAAATAGTTTTAAAGCAAATGAGTTGCACTCACCATTTCTAGGCAGTTGAAAAGCAGTCCAATAAATATTAATGATTTACTTTTTGCACTGCACATCTTGTCAGAACTTCGTTCCAGCCTTCACATGGGGGTGAGCTCAGGCCGATCCCTGCTGTGACCAGTAATATTTTGTAGCAGTGCTGTCACTGTAGGTTTACTGCCTGAGACGAGAGGAGGTTGCGTTAGGTTCGGTCCTCCTCCCTGCTGGACTACAGCCCGCCAGCGGTTACCAAAACCATGGTGAAATGAGTCCAACATAGCACTGAACTTTTAGGCAGGTGGGCGGTGGGGTTTCTTCCCTTCTGTTACAGAATGCAGTTTCTGTATTGCTTATACAAGATTCACAAAATAATTAAGCCCAATGTGAATTCGAAATCTGCTGTGCAGCTTATTATCTATTGCCGTTTTTGTCCACTCACAAGGATCTTTTTTTCTGTCAGGAATGATGCTCTCGTCGTACTCCCCTTTGAAGGGAACACCGCCTACCGACTGGGAACCACTCCTCGTCGCGCTTCGCGTTGTGGAAAGAGAAATTTTTCTCTCATTTCTTCGTATTCGTACCAGCTGCTGTTTCCCCTTTGACAACACGCCTTTGTGTCTTCAAACTGTAACTTCTCACAGACGATTTTAGGCGTCAAGAAACGGTGTCTTTCTATGAACCGACAGTGTTCTCTTCGGTGGCTTACACGAACGCAACAGGGAACCTGGGGACTGTTTTCATGAGGGAGCCACGGTGGCGAGGGGAGTTTTACACCCCGAGGGGACCCGGGACCACAGCAGGTTTCGCGAAGGCTCCCCCGGCCAGGCGGTCTCCCGGCCCCCCCGGCCGCCCCTCACACCTCGCAAGGAGCCCGCCTCGGGGCTCGGGGGACGGCTCCGGGCGTCCCGGGCTCATCTTCTGACGAGAAACAGGGGACGAGCCCTAGTCACCGGGCACCTCCCCAGCGGGAATTTCGGACCCCATCATGGCAGAGAAAGGCGGCCCTGCAGCTGGCACGGCTCCCGAGGGGCTGGCAGGCTCCCGAGGGGCTGGCACGGCTGGCGGGAGCCCGCCCCGCCCCACGAGCAGGCAGCGCACGCCGCCGCCTCTGAAGAGGGCGCGGCGGGGCCCGCCAGGGGAGCGGAAGGGAGCGGCGCGGTGGCGGCACGAGGCGGGGCTTGCAAGCAAGATGGCGCCGGCGGTGCGGGGGCTGAAGAGCTTGGTGTGGCAGAGTGAGTGCGGGGTTTCGTTCCGCGCCCCCTTTCCGCTGCCCCCCGGGGCTGGGAGCAGCCGGGGCCGCTCGCTGGGCGGCGGCGCGGGCCGGCCGGCTGGGAGCGTTCGCCGCTGCCGCTGAGGCGCCGCCTCCCTGTAGCCCGGCGTGTTGGGGTCGGGGGTCCCTTGGCCGCCGAGGGTGGAGCCGGGGCCCCTCCTGGCGCGGCTGGAGGCGCGTTGGGAGCCGCGCTGCGTGTGGGAGCTGAGCGGGGGTGGCCGGGCCTGCCGCAGGCGCCGGGCGGCGGGAGAGCTGGGCTGGGCCCGGGCGGCTCTGTGGGGGGCCCGGTGTGCGGCAGAGGCTGGAGGAGGTTGCTCTTCCCCGGCTGCGGCGGGAGGCGGCCGCCCCGGCTTGCGGCGGTGCCGCGGGTGCCTGCAGTAAATAGCACCTGGATGGAAACGTTTTTGCCTTATTCCGAGATAAGGGTAAACCACACAGGATACAGCCAGCCATGCCAGCTCTCGAAGGGGTTAAACTGAAGTCAGCTCTTAAGGACTTCCCTGTTGCTTCCGAAATGGCAGTTTTGGAGAGTACTCCCGGCTTCAGAAGGGGCTCTCTGGTCGCGTGTCACGAAGTGGCACTGCCCGCTTTATATTGGGCTTCACGGTTTTCAGAAGAAAAAAATGAAGGTGTCCCCAGGTACTTTCCTAAATGAACTGCAGGTTTTTATTGCCATGTTTAGGAACAGGTTCTGCCGGTGTTTGGTACAGAAAATGAAGTTGTAACTACTCCATGTCTCAGTGGAGTAGAAGGGCTAATAGTATGTCAGGTACTGAGACCTTTGGGGAAAGGCATTAGTAGCCACCTCACGCCGGACTTAATTGTACTGACGTTGTGACTCCGTGAGCAGCTCGGCCAGCCTAGTGACTGTCACTGAAATGGGGAGGTCCTGCTGCCTTCTCTGCGTTTTCCTCTGCTCCCACCTGCAAGCTCCAGTCTGCTTGCTTGTGTCACTGCAAGAGAAAACAGAAAAAGGGGAGAAAGAGGAAAGCAGACTGTTCCTGTGGTGTTCAGTCCTCGATTTGCCAACATCTGTACCCTGCTTGCCTGAGTTAGATATCTTTGTTTACAACTTGACCTTTAGAAATCCCTACTTTTGCTGCTTTGCTTGTCCTGTCTTGCTTTGTTAAGCCGTTTGTGCCTTTGACTGTAAAGCGATTGTTTTATCCTGAGGTGTGTTGTAGAAGACTTGGCCCTTAAAAGGAGGGAACCTGATCAAAGCGCTAGTGCGTCATCAGGGCGTATAAGGACTTTTGAAAATGACGTTGTCAGTGTGGACAGGATCGTGCGGAAGAAAGATTACAGTGATGGTGAAGCAGTGTGAATAACAAAACATTTATATTGCAAACTTTGTAAAAAGGAAGCTTCTTCTGAAAACAGTGCTTTGTTAGATAACTAGTTACTCTTGTCTTTCCAAGACTGCAACAGCAATGAAAATTGATGAACTAAGTTTTAAACATTGTCTGGCACTTTGTTTATGGGTAATTCAAGGCCATAAACTGTTGCTTGCTAATATTCCAGCAAACGTGTTTTTTTTTAAGGCTGGGTTGTGTGAAAATAATGTGTCAGTGACGCTGATGCTTCATGTTGTCAGTGTGTATCTTATTCCTGTTCTGCGAATAGGCAAAGAAGTTGTACCTGTGTTGTGTGTACAAAGATAGTTGTACCTGTGTTCTGGTATGGTGCTGTTAAAAACTCTTCTTTCCACTGTGATAGCCCTTTTTGTAAGGTGCAATTTTAGACTGAATTGAAGCAGAACTGTATGAAAAGGTTACTTCACCAGAGTTTGTTGTCAGTTAAGTTCACAGTTATGGGGGCAGGGGAAGCTACCTGTATTTAGGAGGCAGTAGTTCCTGTGGATAAAATTATAAAATTAACTATATACTGCATCTCTGTGTGTGTATCTTTAAATAAGGTTATTTCCACAAGGAATTTTATCCTGAATTTTTTTTTACAACTTTAAAATATGTTCTAGGCTTGTATAATAAGATTCTAGGCTAGCCATAGATATCTATATTAATTTTTAAAAAATGATTCAACATTTCTGCAACTTTATTTTCCAGAACACTTGCTTACAGTGCAAGCTGTGTTAGTCCTTTCTTCAGGAAGTGTGTTATAAATGGGTCATTAACTTTGCCAAGGTGTGGTTTGCATTTTTTTTTTTTGTATGGTGTTTTTTTTTTTCCACACAGGGATTTAGCAGTCTGCTGTTCTGTGAGGGTTGTGTATAGTTCTTATGTGGGTGAGGAAGTGAAAGTAGAAGAAAAACACCTTAAACTAATTCAATGTATTCAGAGAAGACAAAATGAGAGAAGGTAGTTAGGATGCATGGTTGGTTTGAAATTTGTGAGAAGGAAATGAAAGCTTAGACAAAATGGAGCACTATTCATACCTGGGTTTGTGATTGTTTTTGGTGCATTCAGAATGCTTACTGGAGACAAGTGAGATGATTTTGAGAGCCTGTAGACCAGTGTAGGTCAGTTATTTGGGTAAAGCAGCTGCAGGTTAGGACAAAACAAATAGCAGTTGGAATGTTGGAGGGGCAAGTACACTGTATGTGCTACACTGATAGCTTGGAATAAGATTTATTTTCATGATGGGAGAAAGCTGACTTCTATTTTTAATTACAGAAATCAAGTTCAAGACACAACTGGATTATGCATTTGTATGTTCTGGTTGATTTTATAGGCAAGTAAGTAAAGTATTGTAGAAAAAATATATTTGAGATTTTGGACAAGGCTCTCGGGTGCTCAGTTTATTAAAAAGAACTCTGTAATGCTAATTCCTTGGTAAGAGTGTTCTCGGAAAATATGAAGGTTAGTGCAATTTTCATGAGGCTAAAGACTTGTTCTTAATCTTGTATACAGACCTAGAAAAATGTAAGTAACAAATACACAGTATAAAAGTGACAGGAAAAAACGTGCCTGTGTTACATCCTGGATTCAGGTATTACCAACAAATACATCTTGGTAGCAGCTATGGAGTGATGAGCGTTCTTCAATTTTATACAGAGTATATCCAAAGAAGTCATAGGAGTCTCTACACCAGGCTAAGCAGACCTAGAACTTGTTGAAAACTGTGGGTTGTGTATAACAGGAAGGATGTTGAACTGGAAGCAACCCAGAGGACAAGTTTGAGGAATGATAATGGATTTCAGGAGTTGTATAAGCAGAAAAGGGTTCAGGAGAACTGAGCTTGAGTTCTATCATTTAGCAGCCTAAACAAAATAAACCAATTGCATCCCTCTTGAAACATGTGCTTTTTGCTTAAATAACTTTTAGACTAGTGTTTTTGTCAGTTTGTTAGATGAAGTGGAGTGGAAGGTTTTGAAGTTGCTGTGAAGAATGCCAATGCTGTAAGAAGTAACTTGAGCATATTGGAAAGCTAAAGCATAAAGTACTCATCTTTCAAAAGAAACCTCTAGTGTTAGTGTGAAAGAGTCTGTATAGGACATCTTTGTAAAACATAACTGTGAGAAGCATGAAGTGTGACATCTTGGGAGTGTTGCATGCTATGCAGTGTTAGAGTTGTGAAATTGAAATGAAGTGAAGGCTGGATGAGCAGGTAGGGTGCTCAGCTGGAAGAAACGGCTGAATTCTGAGGCACTGGAAGTTGGGAGTAGAGACGGAGTATCTTGTGATAGTGTCATGCCAAAGGGACTTGGACATAAGTGAATATATTAATATTTATAAACGTTGATGAAATAGGTGTACTTTTTGTTGTATGTGCACCTCCTATTTTAAAACTCTTACGGTTCTTTCACTTGGCAGTAATCACAAAATGTGTGCTAAATTTGCTTGTTTGTATTTTAGGCTTCTGTTTCTATTACTTTCATTTGGGAAAAAGGTCCAGCTATTTTAATAGCAGTAGTCATCAGCTTAATCTGAAATTCTGTTCTCTGGCAAAATAGAGAGTTCTCTTTAAAGAGAATTTCTCTTTATTCCTATGTTTATAAACACCAGGTTTTAAACAGTTCCCAAAATCTTCTGACTTTTAATTGATACATACCACTGCTGTGAGATCAAATCTGCATTAGCCTGATGACACCACTGCTGAAAATGGCAACTTATAGTTCTGGCAATCTTTAAAGGCTGTGGGTCGTAACTAGATGCTGACTGCTATTGCTGAATCTTCTACAAGCTTTTTAATTGACATTTCTCCCAAAGTTGTCATAGCAGGAAAAGATAGTGGATACCTTATTTAAGATAATTTTCAATTCCTGAAAGAACTGGTATTTTCTTTCTGGAATTCTAGAGAAAGAACAAGGACATTTGAAGTTAGCATAGATTTTAAGAGAGTTTGATTTGTGAATGTGTTGGTCCAGCTGTCTTATCTTAAAGAATAGCTTAATTTTTTTGCATGTGCACAATCTGTTTAGTGGAAGAGTTCACTAAAAAAGTAGAAACAAAGTGAAATATTTACAGCCCTGTGATCATTCAGATTGATTTTTATGGAACTGTTTAATATTAGCAAAAATGAAAAATTTAGCTACATATTTCTGAAACAGGCAGGGACAGTTTGTGGTCAAGAATTCTGTAGAGGTATTTATCAATGGTTGTGGTTTTTTTGTTTGTTTGTTCCTTTTTAGGTCTCTAAACATATGAGTCTAAATGAGTGAATTACTTTTTTTAGTAACAATTTGACTCCTTTAACTGGTAAACTGTCTATCTCTCTTCTTACAGAGCTAAAATCATCAGTGTTTGATGACTGCAGGAAAGAGGAAGAATGGAAGGTATAGTTTTGTTACAACTTCTATAAGAATGTTAAAATCACTTGAACAAGTTACCTGTATCACTGAGTACACAAAAAATAAGTATTATTTAATGGCTGTCACTTTCACTTAAAATTGTTTTCTATTCAAGTAATGGATTTTAAATCTGTTAACTCAGATCTCTGTATAATACGTAATGAAAAATCTAAGGGCTAGCATACTAAGAACAAATGGTTAGTTGTCTCAATTCTTTAAGTGTTGACAGAAAACCCACTTTTTTCAAGTGTTTATCTTCACTTTTCTTTTGGAAGACTTGTACTTTATTAACTTCAAAAATTATACTGCTGTGCAATACATGTGGAGCAGGATTCAGCAGTACGATACCTGTTAGAGCTGCTTAAGCTGTAAAACAGTTTTAGAATAAGTACAGATATATTTAAGCAGGCCATGGGGTAAATTAGGCAGGAATTCAAAAGACTTATGTCAAAGTGAAAGTTTTTAAATACTTTCTAGTAGGAGTAGTGGGGACAAGCTACTTACTTAAGATGGAGCTCATCTTTTGAAATCCTGTATGTAGGGAGCTGCCTTCTGATGCTATTTGAGATTAATTTCCCACTGCAAAGTTGCTGTATGCAGCTGATGAAAAGATATAGAGTAATAAAATAGATGTCAGCTTCAAATTTCTGTGGCAAGTTGTTAAGGAAATAACATGGGATTACTATAGCTGATTAATTTATCTAAATACCTGTGGTTTTTTTTAATACATTTAGATAATTCTTTTAGATGATTACACCACTAAATTACTGTCACTGTGCTGCAAAATGACTGATTTACTGGCAGAGGGTATCACAGGTAAGCATAATTGTTTTTAATATACAGATGGCAATATCCTGATAAGAAAAAGGGAAAGAATAAAATTGATGGTACCCTTGCAAGAAATTGTCTTAATTTGGTTGATGATGACAAGTAGCTATGGGATATTAGACTAGCAGACTTTCTGGCTTGTACAGTAATTACCCAATTGTGTGTTTTGTTTTTTTTTTTTTTAATGAAAAATCAAATGTTTCTCTGCCTAGAAGCTAAAACCCTTTTCATTTCAATCTTTTTGCTAAAGATCACTGTGAGTTTTTTTGGTGTTTGTTGTTGGTTTTGCGCTTGGGGTTTCCTTTTTCTTTTTGTTTGTTTTTGTTTGTTGTCCTTTTTTTTTTTGGGAGGGGGGGAGTATGTGTATGTTTTGTTTGCTAATGTCCAGGATGGGTTAAATGAGTTATCTGTCACAGAGTGATTTTTTAAGAATATTATCTGTCCCTTGAAGTTAGGGGAAAACGAGCTCAATAAAGAATTAAGTGAATGTTAGTAAAACATACAAGAAGAGGCAAATTGTTCTCTGTGTGTTTTTTCCTAATGTGTTCTGTAAATCAGTAATATCTGCTGCTTTGATTTAATTTATGCTCGTAAACAGTAGAGTTAGGGTACAAGGACAGAGAAACTTAAGTACTAAAGACAAAATGAGAACAGGAGACAATAACTGATGAGAGATGAGAGATGTTTGCAAGCAAATGGATGCGATAGAGGCAAGAATTTAAATTTGAATTCTATGTTGTGCAGATATGTTTTAGCCTCTTCTCAAAACAAGAGAGCTTTCCGTAATTTAAAAAAAAAAAAACAACAAAAACACAACAAAAACTTGAAACTAAATTATATCAATGATTACTTTAACTAGAATAAAGCAACATTAACAGTAATTAGATTGTCACTTTTCCAAACAATTTGTGAGTAGTTTCTAGTGGAGTGGAGTTTCTCATCTGCTGGAATGTCTGTCCTGTTCCTGGATGTTGGCCACTGTCAAAAGTGAATAATGGATGGATTGTGATAGGTCTCAGTTATGCAGTATGCCTGTTTAGATAAGACTTTGTTTTTCTACATGTGTTTTAAAAAAGTATTTTCTCTCTAGTAAATTTTACAGGCTTTTCTTCCCTACAACTTAAAAAAAGGATGTTTTTCCTATCATAAAACACTTCTCAAAGTTGCTTTTTATGATTGACCTTTCTGTAATGTTTACTAGTGTATCATGCTGCCAAACTTTTTTCCTGCCTGCTTTTGAAATTGAAATGAATAAACAAAATGTAAATGATCTAGTTTTTAATTAGCTTTAGGTTTAGTTCTTTAGAAACACTTTTGTAATAGAGCAGTATTTAGACTTAATTATTTTTCCACAAGTAGCAAGACTTTTATTCCAACTATTCAGTATAACATGATTCTTCTGGAATTATAATATCAAAGCTGTATACATTTCACTTTCTGGAGTGTATTTTTGATGATAGTAAGTACTGCTTATCCTTTGTGAGAAACTTTCAGTGAGCATGTATGCTGTTCATCAATAAGAAACCTTTTGTTTTTAGTGAGTACACTACTGAAAAGAACCTGTCTTTCCACATCCAAATGTCTGAAATTACTTATCTTCCTTGTTCCTCTCCCCTCAAAATTACTGAGCAACATGAATCTCTCTGCATTCTCAAGCTAGTGTACTGCAACACTATATGGTAATGACTTTATTACACAGAGAAAACCAAGAGTTGAGTGAAGCTGATTTGCTGAAAAGGTCTAATTTGTGCCTGCAATTATATTGAAACAGAATAAGTGCACAGGAAATAGGCAAACAAAGGACAGAAGAGGCTGTAGTCCAAAACTGATGCCCTGCATAGTTTCCTTCTCCCTCCCCTTCAATGTACTGGAAAAAGAACAATCTTGCTGAGGCAGTTCTGTTGCAGGATATTTCATACTGGGCCCCATAGTTTGAGCATGCTTGTGTTGCCATACTTTTCTGTGTGAGGGCAAAATTAGTTCTACAAATTTAGTTGACACTAGACTGAGGGTTGAAGAAGTCTTGTAGTAACTCGCTGGATTTAAAATAATAAATAAATAAAAAATCAAGCCTCTCTTGGCAGAAGATAGGTCCTTGCCACTAGTTTTGTGAACAACTTGATTAGCGTTATTTTATTTTTATCACCTCTATACTAAAATATGTATGGTGCTTTCCTTACAGATGCATAAAACTCTTAATTGTAAAACTGTAATATTTCTTACTTTGTAGTGGTGGAGAACGTGTATAAAAACCGTGAGCCTGTACCACACATGAAAGCAATATATTTCATAACTCCCACCAAAAAGGTTAGTATTTTAAAGAAGAGTGTAGCAAGATCTTTCAGACTGAAAAAGCAATTTTATTTTAAAATATTTATTTACTGTGTACAACTCTGTAGTACTTAATTTTTGCATTTTGTGTGATACTCCTCTGTGTGATGCTTAGTTTTCCATAATGAAAAGACAATGCAGTGTTGCCATAGATTATGTTGCACATGTGTACCTTTTTATCAATGGAGGCACTGTTTCATTGCTTAGATATTAGTAACCTCACCGAAAGAGATGTATTATCAAATAATGATGCAATATGTTGAACAATAGAATTCAAAGTAATGGCTCTAATAAGAGATTACTGTTACTTCCTAAAAATTCTTGAGAGAATAAATCTCAGCACTGTTAGAGGTGGAAAATGATGCAACTATCCTGCTTTGTTTGCTTCCTAAAGCAATCTTGGTGCATGACTGACCTTCTGTAGTTGTTTATTATTCTTGGTCTGGAATTAAAAATCCTCTACTTAAGTGTTTTCTTTTCTTAGATGTTGATTTGCAGTATTCCTAAGTGGGACTGGGTAATTAACAGGGCAGGAGGAGAGGAGGGCGAAGCTTTGTCTGGTATGGGAGGAAAGGCAAAACATTAATTATTTTTTCTTTTTTTTTGCCCCTACCCTCATAAGTCTGTAGATGGCCTTATTGATGACTTCATCACTAGATCATCCAGCAGATACAAAGCAGCATATGTGTATTTCACTGACTGTAAGTAAGTTTTTGTGTTGTAGTTTGGTAACTTTATCTATGTAAATAAATAAGCTTCTCAACTTTCTTTTCTATAGGTTAGTAAATGAAAATTTTGGGTCCTGTTTCTTGAGAGAAGATTCGAGACTCAATTCATTAAACATATTTGGGTTGCCAGAACGTGGTCACTGTGCCATGTGGCAATAGTCATTTCTTTTGCAATTACCAAACGATGTTGATCATTCCCCACCTCAGCTTTTAATTTAGGTAATCTGGTTTTATTTTTAAGTATTCCAGTCTTCTCCTATGTTGGAGAGTGTGGAGAAAGACAATTCAAGTAAAACTATGTATCTTGTATAAGCAAAACAGTACTCAAAAATACAGATGCATGAGAATTTGCTGCAAGAACAATGTTTCGTAATTGGTTATTTTAGGTAATTTCTTCAGACTTGAGCCAGCTTTTTGCCATCATCTGAAAGAAGGTGCCTACTTAGCCCTTGCATGCACAGTCTAAATTGCAAAGCAGAGACAGTTAGTGCAAATGGGGTTAATGTGACTGCATGTTCCTCTGCAGTCAGTCAGCGTGACTAAAATGGCTGTGTAAAGAAGGGAAAACAAAAAACCCAAACATGCTGCTGAAGGCAGGGACTGACTTGTGGCTATCTCTGTGGATGTCCGTGGATGGTGTGTATCTGCTACTGTATGTTATCAAAGCAGTTATCAAATTACTATCAGAAACTTGGTTTCTTGTTTCATTTTATGCTGATGCCGCAATTCTCATTCTGGAAAAATACTGCTATCTTGCTGTATGTTCCTTTGTTGCAAGTGTGCAAACTTTCAATTTGAATACTTGCCAAAGCTTTTCATGTTGAGAGGAGTTAGAGAAATAGCTCTGTCACTTCCCAGTCTGTGTAGTATTAGTATTCGTGTCATCCAAGTATTCCTTAAATTCAGTTTCTAGACGGGCATCCAATGTAGCCTATCAGTGTAGTGGAACACATTTGAGATCTATAACTAAATTCCTTATTTCTCTGTGTTTTGATGTTTGATATGTACACAATATTTATCCCTTTAACCTTTTTGTAGCTTGGGAAATGTTTTCTCCCCTATATGAGGGGAAATAGCAGAAACTTTTGCTTTGTTAAAATCAATATCCTTCACTGCTACAGACTGCTAATGAGTGTCTCAAACACAAAATATTGATTATAGTTTCTCTTTCACCTTAGGAAGATTTTGCAACTTTTTTATATGTTACTATTAATTGGTTCTTAATTTAGAATTGTCTGTCTGTCCTGAATACTGTAAGCGTACAAGTGAGTTAACAGCTGGAATGTGCACAAATGATTTATACTTAGAATCTTTTTTTTTCTGTAGTCTGTCCTGACAACCTCTTCAATAAAATTAAGTCTTCCTGTGCAAAATCAATAAGGAGATGCAAGGAGATCAACATTTCCTTTTTCCCATATGAGTCTCAGGTGAGTTTCATTCTTTCTCAACAGCAGAAAATAGTCTGGAGGACTATTTTCAATGTTGTTGACCTGCTAGAAAACAATTAAATAGAATGTGGCTTTTTTTTTTTAAGGACAAAGTGTATGTGGTATCTGTTGCCGTTTTGGCATATTTCCAGTGCTTGCCTATATTTTTCAGATGAAAACAAATGCTCTTGTACTCAAAGGTTTGCTGTTTGCACTTGACCTCTTTGCAAGACTTGGAGTCAGTTGCAGTAGAGAGGTTAGAGAAGGAATCTATTCCTTAAGAGAAGAAAAGTTTTCTGGCTTGTGTTTAGTAAGCAGTAAAGTTTGTTACTGCTTATACAGAGGTATTATTTTGACAGACTAGGTAGGTTGGTGCGTAGAAATAGGAATAAGTACTTGGTGAAAATCAGAAAAGGAGAGTAAATGGATGAAGAGAACTGAAGGGGAGGGGAACAAAACCAAAGCCTCACAAAAAAAGAAACAAAAACCATAACAAGTTGGCAGACTTTTTATTGAAAGGAAAACATGGAAATCCATGTTTTTCTAAGTTAAAAATTTGAGACCACCATTGGAAACCAATGGGTGATTTCCAAGTGAAACCACGTAGTGGGTACTGTGGTGAGAAATAATTTTGTTGCTCGTATACTTCATCAGATACAGAAGGCTGAAATGCACTTTGAGACTCACAAAACAGTGAAGCCCCAAACCCTGACCACTACTGGGAGTTGTAGAACTAACCGTGAATGTTTCCCACAAGTCTTTCCTGTGTTCTTCAAACCTTATGAACATATCAAGGGTCAGAACTCTTCTGTATACCAGGTGGCAGGTGAATGCAGGAGAGGTTGCTGCTATCCAGTTTTACTGTGATGCAGTTTCCTAGTTTGGAGACGCACTCCTTTTTATAATACGGATTTTTTTTTTTTATTTAGATTGAGAAGCCATCTGAGAATAATTAATGTGGTGGTTTGTTTGTTTGTTTTCCAGTGGTGTTGATGTTCCCAAGCTTTGTTTCAAACTGTTTTTGGGAGTTCTGCTAAAGCTGCTCTTAAGAAAAGGTTTTGTAGCTTCCTTTACCAAATAAGGCATACAAAAATTTTTTTGTCCTGGTTCTCTGAAGGACTTATTATGAAAGTAGAAATTGGGACTACTTTTCTAAAGTTGAAAATAAGCAGCACTTAGTCTCTTCTTGCTTTTAGCTTAGTTTTGTGTTCTCAGTATATTGGGTTGTGAGAACATTTTGAATCCTTAGCAAAGGAGCAGAGAATGTTAACTGGTTTTCCTAATGTAAAATCCCTGGGCCTGCTTTCTAGTAGGTGATAAGAGTAAATAATTAGACTGAGCTCTGGGCAAAGTCCAGGTGATTATCTACTCAAAAGAAAACTGTCTTTGGATGGACTACCTTCTTTTGGTCTGTAGTTAGAGAGTCTGTCTGAAGCTGGAGAAAATCCATTTACTGACAATGGGATTGTTTCTATGTTTGCATACCATCTACTGTTGAAAAAGTTTTTCTTCTGTGTAGTACTACACATCTCTTATCAAGGTTTAATGTGTTTAAAGAATTTTAATCCTCGGAGGACAAGTCTTCATATAATAAAGAGATACAATATGTAAAATTATATTTTAGACAAATTTAACTTGATACCTTCTATGACCATTCTGGTGTTGCATTGTATGGCTTTGTACGAGACACTGGATGGTATTTAGTTCTGCCTGTCTCAGGTCCCTCCATCTGTACAGACAGTAAGCAATTTGAAAATTATAGTAATTTATATAGGGGAGGAGAGTAACAGAGGAAAAGAGTGTGAGAACAAGAAGCAGATGAGCTCAACAGGACAGAGAAAGAGGACTGAAGTGTGGGTTTGGTTTTTTTAAAAGTATATTATGTATGACTTTTATATTACAGCATGTAGTTTTAAAGTATTAGCAATTCTTTTACCTGATATTTTAGAAATACACAATTCAAGCCATTTTTTTTTTCTTGGTTGTGCTTTACATAGGTATTTACTCTAAATGTCCCAGATGCATTCTACCGCTGTTATAGTCCAACTCTGGAAAAGACAAAGGATAAAGATGCTGTAATGCAAGTAATGGCTGAACAAATTGTTACCTTATGTGCCACACTAGATGAGAATCCAGGAGTACGATATAAAAGGTGGGGCAAAAATAGTGTTGTATAGTGGAGTTGCTCTCACTTCTAGGACTTCCCACATTGTTTGGTAATAACTGGAGGCTGCAGCATAGTTTCTTTTATTGTGGATTAATTGGTTTTAATCCACAACTCTGAAATACGGAATGATAGGATTTAGTGAAGTATAGGCAGAGCAGTGAATTATTTCTGTGTGTGTATTCATATAACAGTACTTACTATACCCTGCTTTGTTATGAACTGCTTGTTTCATGTTTGGTCAGTAGGATGACACTCTAATATGCTGCATTCTAATATACCGCATGCATAATCCTGTAACAGAATTGCTGCTGTTGGTAGTTTTGCAGCTCCGCTTGGCATCAAGGAATTCATAAATTGCTGAGGCAGATGAGATCAGGATTTCTTTGTAGTAGAGATACTGAGGAGAATACCTCTTTTGAGCTTTGATAGAGAGTCCGGAGTAGTATCTTTGAAGTCAAAGCAGGTATCTGAAATTACGCTCAAGAATTGCATTCTGTGGTGTAATGTGAAGTGGTGCCTTATTCTCTGCAAAGGTAACAAAGAAATAATTGCTTGACTGTTTTTTCTTTTCTCTTTCTTTTCTCTGTTTCTTTTTTCTTTCTTGTTTCCCGCCTCTGAGTGAGACTTTCAGGTGCTGGGCCATATGCCAGCTAATGTCAGTTTTTTGGCTGAAGCTGTTTCTACTGTGTGAAATACCTGAAGCATTCAAAGAGTGGAATCGTAATGTAAGAGTGAAAATATATTGGAAATACCTAGAATGGAGTTCAGAAACTGCTCGTGAAACCAGAGGATCAGTCTAGGGAGTTCTTTCTGTTTTAAAGGTAGCATTTTGGTGTTTTGATGAAGAAATTTAAGTTATTTCCGCATGTTTCCTTTTTTCCCAGCGGACCATCTGATAAAGCCAGCAAACTTGCACAGCTTGTTGAAAAAAATCTTGAAAACTACTACAAAACTGATGAGAAAAGCCAAATAAAGGTAGAAAGTGAACTAAAATGTTTGCTTCTTTTTTGTAAGTCTGGGGAAAAAAAAAAATCTTTGGAATATGTTTTGACAATAGGTTCTACAAAAACAGATTTTATTTATTAATAGTTGCCATTTAGTTGTTTTTATCTATGAAAGTAACTTAGAGGAAGTAACTGATACAGTAAATCTGTATGTAAGCAAATATAATTTGTGTGATCAAACTAATCGTACTTCAAAAATTGGCCCTATGATAATGTGGGGGATGATACAAACCTGGAAAAAAGTGGATAACTTTTGTTTTAACCTCACCTTCCATAGGGCTATATGTAAAAGGGACTTAATACGGAATTGAAATGTCTCCCATTAAGGGATTTATTGTCCACAAAGGTACAGCTTTTCACATAAATATTTTTGATCTGTCACTACAGATCAGGGCAGCTGCCTAAACGCAGAAATATGGGGTAAACCATTTTGACTTGGTGACATTCCATTCTGCTATAGAAATAAATGTACCTGATGCTACTGCCACTCTGCTAAACCCCGAAGCGAAACTTTCAGTTGAATGTTTGGAGATTATTTTTTTTCTGTATTGCAGCACAGTATGGATAATCTACTCTGAAATACAAACAATACACTTATTTGTGAAAAGTCAGTGAGAGGCCTTTTTTTTGTGTGTGGTTTTTCTTTTCACTTTTTGTTCATTAGGTGAGGTTACTGAATGCATTGCAATGGAATAAGAGCATTGCCTTAAAATTAGTATTTAAAACCACTGTGTTCTGGTTATCACTTTAATGTTTGTTTCTATTTATGTTGATAAACACTTAGACCATATTTTTTAGTTTTTTTCAGTTATTTTTCCAAAGATGTCTGCAGTGCTGTAACTTAATGTAAATAGATTTAACATGCCTTAACTTTGTACTGTATGTCTTAACTTCACGTTTATTTGATGGCTTTCTAGGCTAAAACCCACTCCCAACTAATAATAATTGATCGTGGCTTTGACCCAGTATCAACTGTACTTCATGAACTCACCTTCCAGGCAATGGCATATGATCTGCTACCAATTGAAAATGATACTTACAAGCAAGTACTTTTTAAAAAAGTCTAAACGCTTTATTCTTGATTATAAAATCTATGGAATTGTTTAGCTGAATTGCACCATAGCAATACTAGCTGCTTATATTACATAAGGATTGCTTCACTTATTAGTCTTTCCTCTTGGTTTTGTAGCTTCCTCTTTTTGGTAACTTCCTTATTTAGTTGAGATTAGGTAGGATCTAATTAGCATTTTTGCTAAGTTTTGAGTCTAACAAATTGCATTTTTTTAAAAAACAAAGAACTTTGTACTAGACTTGAAGCAGAACCTTGGTAGTGCATGTTCAGGTTCTCTACCTTTTCTTTCATATTCTCAACCTTCTTGGCCTAACACGGCAAACAAGACCAGTAATAGAATACTGAGAAAAAGCTTAGTTGTTTCTCAGGAATGCTCGCTTTTATATCTCCAGTGATTTAATTTGTGTAGTTGTTAAAACTTACATGTTTCTATCCTAAATGCACACTTAGGTAAGCCATGTTCAGTTTATAGTCTTTATTTTATCACTATTTGGAATAGTGTGACATTGGTTTGCAATAGTGTGACATTGGTTTGCGTAAGGTACGTACTTTGCTGTCGCGTTGTTCTGACACGAAAGATTTTGGTAAGATTTTGCTTTCTGATGACACACTACAGCAAATAAGACCCAATTGCCTCATTGTTTAGTTAAGTAAACAGGAATGTGTATCTTCTCTGTCAGAAACAGTGAGTGAATGTTTTCATAGAAAATACAGAATTCTGTGAATCTGAAATTAATCTTGTAATTTTTTTGTATTTTTCTGCTTTCTGGCCGTACACACTGTGTGAGTTTCTGTAAATGTGAAAATGTCATGTAGTATGATTGCTATCTTGCTTTATAGGCTTATTTCTGTTTGTAGAAAAGTAATAGCTGGTCTGTAATGCTGTGAAGCATGTTTCTTGTATATGTGAAGTAATTTGTCCTACATAGTCTATTTTGTGGGTGAATGGGACTTCATTTTCCTTCAGAGTTACAAAATGTCTTACAGTAGATATAGAAAGCTGCACTTTGCAGTCTCAATGTGTATTACCTTGCACACAATTTGCATTTGAAGTCAAAGGGGAGTTAACATTGGAAGCTGAAGAGAAGTTGAGGTGCATGTGAATGTATGACTGAAACTCTAGTTACTGTTGGTTTAAAAGAACGTCCAGAAGCTATTGCCCCAGAGAATCATTCTAAAATTCATCTGCTGCTTCTATGTTCAAAGATGTATCTATAAAATCCATACGTAAATTATATTGTGTTGGGCAAGAGCTTGGCTTATAAGTGAAAAACTGTGTACGTTACTGCTATTACCATGTATGTTGATGAAACCATAACAGTTAAGACTCTAATGAGTTATTAGAATGAGGGGGGAAAAAAAACCTCAAACCAAACAACTGTCTGAACTTTCTCTTGGAAGATACAAAACAGAAGGACCTGCTGGGAAGGAACGGGAGGCAATTCTGGAGGAAGATGATGAGCTCTGGGTGAAGATTCGGCACAAGCATATTGCAGATGTGATAGAGTATGTGAATAAACAACAAAAACTAGTTAAAAATGCAAGTTTTAGAAGTTTCTTTGAGAGGGAATGTATTTGAGCTGTTAAAGTAGGAATACAGGCAGTAGTGAAGATGGTTTGCAATATAGACTGCATCCTGTTAAATAATCGATGCCAGGAAGTAAAAATACTTTCAAAAATACAGTGTGTACAGAGGTATGCAATTTTATTAATATTAATTACAGTTCTTAAGGAAAATGGAAATAAAATTATTTCCTGGGAGGTATCTTCAAGTCTTTTAAATCTGAAGGGATTATTTTGCATAAAGTACTAGCAAGTTATTGTGTCAAATGACATTATGCAGATATTATAAACAGGATGTTTGACTTCAGTTTCCTTTGTCAAAAAACACTCTTCTCTGAAGGACACCTGTATTTGAAGCTTTTACTTTTACTCAGAAGTTCTTGTTGCACAGTTCTTTTGAGACTTTAAGATCTTAAGAAAAGATTTAAGAACTGTGGTGCTGTTGCATTTGATTATTTTCCTTTGTGTTTTTTTTTTCAGGGAAATACCAAAGCTTTTGAAAGAAGTTTCATCAAAAAGAAAAGCAACAGAAGGAAAAGTAAGTTGTTTAAATTAATGTAGTGTTGTTTTTCCTGGTAATTTAATTATTTTCAGCTGATCAGATCTATGTAATTCATGGACCTATTACAGAAACTGAGGCTTATCTCAGTGACAGTTTTCAGGGGAAGGACAACAAAAAGCAAGGCTGCAACAGGAAGGGAAATAAGGATGTAAAATATTGGGGGGGGGAAATTTTTCAACTTGTATCATTTCTTCACAGTTATCGATATCTGCTCTGGCCCAGTTAATGAAAAAGATGCCGCACTATCGTAAAGAGATTAGTAGGGTAAGGAGTCTTTTGTAACTAAACTTCTCAATGAATCATTTTGTACACTATAATGTTCTGTGTTGTTTTATTCTGTCATTTTCTTGTTAAGTGTGCTATATAACTTTTCTCAAAATCAATATGTACAATTTTGAGAAGAAAACTTGTTTCCAGGTGTTTCATTTCAGTATGTAAAAAAAAAAAAAAAACCAAAACACTTAAAGGATTTGTGTGCTTTGAGGATTGAAGATAGCATAGCAGTTTAATGTTTTAAAAGGTATTATGGGGGTCAATCTCTAAGTGAAGGGTAAAATACAGAGGATGAATGATGATACTGAAGGGTAGTTGGAGGATTGACTCTTGTAACATTAAAAATTATTGCTTGATGTGTTGTTTTTTTTTTTAAAAAAGGCAAGTTATGGCAGCTTGTATATTTTTTTTTGTCTTCTAGCAAGTTGTCCATCTTAACTTAGCAGAAGATTGCATGAGCAAGTTCAAATCTAACATAGAAAGGCTCTGTAAAACTGAACAGGTATGTAAAAAAAAAAAAAAAAAAAAAAAAAAACAAAACCAAAAAAACCCCCAAAAAACCAAAACACAAACCAAACAACAACTTAACTGCAAATGCAACTTTTTTGTTTGCAGGCATAAGTGCTTGTTTTTAACTGACAAAAGTAGTGTCTGTTTCCTTTTTTTTTTGTGATAACTTTTTGAGCTAGTAGTGTTAAAGCTAAGTGAGATATACAAGGCTTTTACTCTGCCTATAAAGGAGGTGCTTTTACAGTTTTGGTTTTTTGTCTTCAAATCCGGCTGAGTTATATAACGATCATCTTTGTGTTTGTTCAAAACTCTTACGAAGCTGCCTTACTATGTTCTGCAGAAGAAAGCCCTTTTTAAATGTCTGGGAAAAGCACCTGTTGGGGTGAGACACTATAGACATTACATTGTACTACTAATCTTAAGTTAAAACCTATAAATTTATATTTATATGATTTCTAGATATTAAACAGTTTTAAATGTTTGAGAGTGTTACGTAGTGTTATTGTAATGCTGTAACTATTGAAATAATTATGTCAAAGACTTTTCATACTGAGTTTAAATTGATGCAGCTTGTTTGTTTCCTGAAACCTACTGTTTCATAGAAACGCATTTCAGAACACAGAAAACAATGTTCTTTTTTTTTAATGATTACTCACTAAACTCAGTTTTTTTTAATTTAGGACTTGGCTCTTGGAACTGATGCAGAAGGTCAAAAAGTGAAAGACTCGATGAGAGTCCTCCTTCCAGTTCTGCTCAACAAAAGTCATGAGAGCTATGACAAAATTAGAGCTATTCTCCTGTATATCTTTAGCACAAATGGTATGATAAGCTGCCCTAGGTGGTTTTTTTTTTCCTTCAGTACTATGGACTTCAACAAAGTTTTGGGATAGTCCAGTATTTTTAGTTTACTTAAGCATCTGTATTGGAATTGATGGCCAATTTTGAAAGAGATGCTGTCCATCCTCTAGCTTCTCTTCTCTCATATTAGTAGCAAAGATATATTGGTAAGGAGATTGAATACAAGTGCAGATTCATACAGTGTTTTAGCATCGTTCCTGTGCTTGGATAGTTTAAGTTTTCTCCTTTTCACATAATATTGAAGCTGTTAAAGGAGGAGTTCTATGTCCATTGCAACCTGAAAATGAAGTCAATGGCGAAGAATTTGTAGTAGAGGAGGAGGAAATTCACAGAATGTGGGTCTGAGGAATCTGTAACAATATTGAGTTTTGGTCTCAAAAATGGACCATTAAACAAAATTTTATCTAAAATATAGTGTTATGTTAAACTTATAGTAGACTGGCCGAACAAAAAAAATCCCGGACTAAATAACAGCCCAGAATGTGTGAGACAAAATTGGTCTTACAGTCACATGGTAATTAAGTTGTATGTTTTCCTTATGTCGAAGGAACTACCCAGGAAAACTTGGACAAGCTGATCCAGAATGTACAAATAGAAAGTGATAGTGATATGATAAGAAATTGGAAATACCTTGATGTTCCTGTTATCTCTTCAGTAAGAATGTATTTATTTATTTTGTGATTACTTTCCACCCAACTATTTGTCTACAGCTCTTTTAGCAACTCTTAGCAGTATTATCCAGGTCTTTTTTTGGAATCGGGCAATTACTAGGAATTCTTGTTTTTATGATGTGTCTAAGTGGTAAATCCTTTAAACAATTAACATGAATAATTTTCAAAGTAAGATACCTATAATGTTCTCTCTAAAATCATCACATGATGACTTGAGCTAATTGCTTTTGGAAAGTGCCAACTTACTCAGTTCCTTGTCTCTGAAATTAGTATTCCTAGTGTATCCTGAATTCTACAGGTATTAATTGTTATTCTTTGTTGTTACTATTTCTTTGTTAATTATTTCTTTAAAATTTCCTACTGATCCCCCCTCCACCTGCTACTAACTGAGAATAAGTTTCAAAAAACCAAATACACCATATAATACAACCATGTTTTGAAATCCTTTTCAGTCCGCTGCTCAGCAACATAAACACCCAAGAAGGGACCGTTCTTCAGAAGAAACTTTTCAACTTTCTAGGTGGACGCCTGTTATTAAAGATGTTATGGAGGTAAATTTGATGAACTAGGTAATTCATGAGTGCAGTGCAGAAATTTACTCAAGTGAGTAGTTATAGCCAATCTTTTGAAATTCTATAGTATCTTGAGTTACTTTCGTTAAATATGTCTGTTGAGTGAAGTGATCACTTCTAGTCTGAATGTAATAATAGAAACATTAGACTGCTTGTGTTAGCAGTGCTCTTTATTGGAGGTTGTTTTAAAGGTGATGCAAATGAAAGTGAAAGCAAAAAGTCTTTTTGAACAGCTTGTCCTGTGATTGGCAGTGTTTAGAGTAATATAAAGATCTGGATCTTTTTTTTTTTTTTCCCTCCAGTGGGTCTTTAAACTGTAATTCAAATCTAAACTGTAGATCAGTAGAGGCTGTAAAATGTTACTTGTCAAAAGTGTAGTTGCTTTGTTCTTAAAGCTCTTCCTAAGCATCAGTTAGTGACTGATGTCAGACAGAATAGTGAGTTCACTGGACCTTTTAGTCTGACCCAGCGCTGTCATTCATAGATTGTTGGTGACTTTCACATGTTCATTTGTGTCTTCAGGGGGCCTTAACTTCTCTTATATACTGCTATAGAGAAATTAAATATGTTAGGGTAGTTACAGATGAAAAGCTACTAGTGAAATCTGAACAGTTAAATCAATATTATGTTTATAAAGAAAGCACAGACACTCCCAATTCCTTGTGATATACAAAAGCCTTGTAATAATTTTTAGCATTACATGATTTGGCATTTTGCTACATAGGAGTGTTGTTCATGAGATGCTGCTTGCAATTGGTTGTTCTAAGAAATTGCATATGCTGGCATTAAATTCTAGTTGGGCATCCTTACTGGAAGTTGAAACTTGATGGGTTTTAGGTCTACGTGGCTGTTGAAAGTGGGTCTTTGTTTTGCGCTTCAGGATGCTATAGAAAACAAACTACCTTCAAAAGACTGGCCATATTGTTCCCAGTGTCCTCCTACCTGGAATGGTTCAGGAGCAGTAAGGTAAACTGTTTAATTTCTTGAAATATAATTTACCCATTTCTCAGTATTTTTGTCATGTACATTCTAAAGTGTTAAAAAAGTTCACTTACTAAGTGGTAAAATAATTTGTATAAGGTAATGTTAATGTGTAAAACCTGTATTTTTATTTCATCTAAAACATACTGAACTTGGTTGTTAGTTTAATAACTCTTCTTAGCCGTATATAGCTTTTTATTTGGAGTATCTTCTTTTTGCTTCGAAGTTAGAAATAACATTTCCATATTGCCAGAATGAGAGGTTTAGACCATTGAGCTTTTTAGTGTGAAGTAGTTTCAGGGATGGATTATCACTATACTGTGATATACTTAGGCAAAAATAATGTTTTAATTTCTTCTGAAAGTTATTTCTGCTGTGGTGGTGGTGGTATCATTCTTGAAGTTAATGACTTTAAGTTAAATTCAACTTCTGTAGGCTGTCTCATTCATTAGGGAATATGGGCCTGTAAGATATTTGACCCCTGTTGTCAGGGGACGGTTTAGAGAAGTCGAGAAGAAAACTGTTTGAGGTCTTGAAATGAATTCTCTGCTAATGAATGTGAAATGGTGTGCTCCGTGTACTTGCATATTTACTGAGTAGCACTGGGACGTGATTTTAGAATTTTTTTTTTTAGCTCACCAACTTGTACTGTCCCTTCTTTTCCCCTTTTTAATCCCATTAGCTGTTGAACCTCATGACCGATACCTGCCAATTTGACAGCTTGTATCACTTTTGGTAGTGTTATTTAAATGGCGAGACAGAATAGAGATGATAAGAGTGTTTCTATCGCAGGAATGCTCATTGCGCTAAACAGATGCTGGAATTCATAGGGAGGGAAACATCACACGTATCTTAAATGTGGAGGACACACTTGAATTGGAATTTGTACCTTACTAAATAAAAGACAAAAGGTACAGATACACAGCCTTAGGAAAATAATTTTGTTACTTCTACAGCTAACCAAACTGTTGGTGTGTCCATATATACCTGGATATGCACCATGATGATCAGTGCAAGGAAACACTAGGGCAAGTCACTGTGCGTTATAACTGGATCTCTGTCTTATAGGCTGGTGAAATTTGGGAATCTTTTAGGCACCCTAGCAAAGAGAGATCAGGACTGCAGATGACTTAATCTGAATCTGTCATTACTATATGTGTGTTAGAAAGTATATTTTAAGAGCTTTATTTTGTTGGTTTTAGCTGTCGGAATCTTACTTGATAACAGCCAAATATTTTTTTTAGAGATTCTGTTCACGTTTGGAGACTGAAAAACCGAAGACTCTAGCTTTTTCAAATTAACCTCTCATGAAAAACGCCACTGGAATTGCTAGCATGTAGAATTAAACTGCTCGGTAGAAGTCCTTTGTGTTTGAGCTGTGTGTGCAACAAGGTTTTTGTTTTGTATTTATTTTTCGCTTGAATAGTTTGAGTAATGTGCTAACTTCTTGTTAAAATTCTTTTAATTATAAATTCTTTTGCTGAAATTACAATCAAACCGTGAACTGCATGGCAGAAATTGTTACTGCTTGTTAAGCGTATAATTTTTACCAAAATTAATCAGTAAAACTATATAAGGGTTATCTCATGAAATCTTTTACAGTGCACGCCAGAAACCTAAAGCTAGTTATCAAGATGAGCGAAAGAGTAGTGCAAGACTGATTATATTTGTGATTGGAGGAATTACATATTCTGAGATGCGCAGTGCTTATGAAGTTTCTCAAGCCTACAAGTCCTGTGAAGTTGTTATTGGTAAGCTTGTCCTGGGGAAAAAGGTGATATGTAGGAGTTTACTACATGTGTTTCTGGAAAATTTTTCTTACATTCCCTAAGTTGGCTCAGTAAACTAATACTATAGCCAATGTATTTTTTTAAAACTATGCACTTAGCATTGTCTTTTCAGTTTATTTAGATTGCTTGATGTTTGGGGTTTTTCTGCAACAAGATATTAAGGACAATAAATACAGTTATGTTCTACAGAAGAATCATCATGAATTGAGAGAAATACATTATTCAAGTAGCCTGATGTATAGCAAAAAGGATTTAAACAGACCTATATTTCCTTGCATTACACTTTCCTCACAAACTTTTACATCTGCCTGTGCTTTATCTGCAGCTACGCTTATTACTCTCATTGCTTTTGGAAGTAGTAGGAAAGCTGGAAGACTAGTGCAAAATTAATCACTTCGGGAGGAAGGGAAGTATTTTTTTCCTTAAAAAAAACCCACCAACAAAAAACAACCACCCCCCCAAAAAAAAACAAAACCAAACTAAAACAAACGAACCCAAAAAAACTTTTTGAGTGTAGGTCAGTTGACTTTGCAACATCTTCTAGTTCTTGTCATGGTTTCTTTAGAGGCTACACAAACCACACCATGATTTATAGCTTTTGCCCTGAAAACTGGAGTAATCTCCCTGATATTCTTAAGATTCAGCAGTAAATGCATGAATCGCCAACTGGGGTAGTAACCTCTCAGTTAATACTTCAGAGGCAGCAAATACTTGTTCCATCAGCTGCTGTGCTTCAAATAATCATTTCCTGCAATGCTGTTTAAATTTAGGTGCTAAAACATTTGCATGTATGATATATCAAAACTCCTAGATACAGAACCTTACCAGAGACTTGTACCCATCTGGAGTGGCAGCTGGTGTTTGGGTGCAGGGTCATCTAAAGCATTCTAAATTGCTTGAGATGCCGATGACTGGCAATTAAATCTAGTCTTGCATTTCAAAAAGGATTAAATCTATCTACTGTATTTTTAAATAAATAAATACTCTTCCCTAAAGCAATGGCAACCTTGATTCTGAGATCTAGAGTCTGTTACCTCAAAATAGTGGGGTGTGTTGTAGGTGTGTTTGTATGTGTGATAGTTTTTTTTTTTTGTTGATGGTTGGTTTTTGTTTGCTGGTTTCGTTGGTGGTGGTTGAGGTAGGTTTAACGCTGGTCCTAGTTTTGAGTTGCAATGGAAAGACCAGGACAACAGGAATGTAGTTTAACAAGACTGTTTCTTCATCTGAGACTTGTTTACAAAACCATGTTTACTGTAGGTCACTTTTTGACTGTAATATCTGGCACTAACCACAGCACCGTCTTCCCTTTTGGTTAGAGGTGGTTCTTGTAGTTTTGTTTGTAATCCTGATTTCTGAGGGAAGGTGATAACTACTAAATCTCCATGCTGCTTACTGCAAGATGAAAACCTTCCTCTATTCCTGATTCAGAACTTGAGGAATATTAGCCCATTCAGATTAACACTACTAAAACTCAAGGTTCAAGACAGCCTTAATCTTAAATAGTTAAGAGTTCTCTTTATAACTGTAGGGTGACCCTTCACGGCAGAAGTTATAATCGCTCTCTATGAGAACAAGAGAGGTAACTGTGCACTCCTGAAGAATAATACGGATTTTCTTTGCTGCTCCAGACTTGGAATTTTTTGCAAATTTTTCAAGGGAATGTTAATAAAAGCCAATTTTCTGTAACTGATATTTCTGTGGAAAACTACTGTTTGTGATAATCTTTAATCCAGATGGTTTCTTGATTCCAGGGTAAAGCCTGTCATTAACTCGCCCTTTCAGAGAATGGGCAGATTTCTTGCAGGCTGGGACAATTGCATACAGTGAAAGTGGCTGAGGTTCAAGCCTGTGTTTCAAACCGGGCAGAGCAGGGACTTGAAACTTGTATCCAAAGTAAGAGTCCTTAATCTGGATGTCTCAGTGTGTGGAAGAGGGACGCTGCCTGCCTAATCTTGACACTTAAATTTGTATGATGACACTTTATATGACAGCACAGGAAAACACTTTGAACTGTTGTACTTTTTCAGTTTTCCAGGTATGCTAAAAAACACTGGCATGTAACTGATGTGCTGTTTGGTTTTTTTGGGTTGGTTTGTTTTTTTTTTTTTTAAAGAGGGAATTTCTGAAAGTCAGAATTTCAGACTGATACAGTTAATGCTTATGTTCTTTTGCCAGGTTCTACTCATATTTTGACACCTAAAAGACTACTGGATGAAGTAAAGAGCCTTAGTAAACCGAAGGATATGGTCTGCATTAAGGATGAATAGAAATAGTGATGTTTATGATGCATTAGGAAAAGACAAATAGTATGTACATATTCTTATGGAATTGACTTCTCTAAATACTGTAACAGGACACTACATGGTTCTGACTAATGGAATGTAATTTTATAATTTAAATTTGCTGCTTTTTTGGAGAGTAGAAGGCAGAGAGAGGAAAAAATCAACATGTGTGTTTCTTAGGTTGTATTTAATATAGACAGTGTAACACTGTAAGTGCTTTTTCAAAAGGGCATGTTCATTCCTAACAAATTGTGCTAAAAGTTATCATGATTATATATAAACTGGAATTGTTTTTGAGAACTGTGAAACCTTTCTATAATAGAGTTTATTTCTAAAAATGACTGAATTAAAAAGGGCCTAGGTTCTTAGGTAGAGGCTTCAGAAGAAAATTTGTAAATATGAGTTTATGGTAAAAATATTTCACACAAGTGCAATGTCTCAAACTGTAATATCTTCTGTAAAATAACTCACTGAAAAATCTTTAAATATATGTAATTGTGAAAAATCAAAAGGTGGTGGGTCTTTTTAGATGGTGGTGGGTAAAATAAAAAGTTTATTATGGAAGTACTAAGCAGTTCTAATTTCAATAAATAACTTTGGAGAAATGCTGTCAACTGTGCACTGAAGTACACTTTATATTTAAGTATGTACAGGGATTATTACTAAAGCTTTTAAAAAAAATAATTTCTTGCAAACTTCCTTATGATTGTGTCTATTTAGTCCATCTGTTCTATATCACAGGCAACTCAACTTAAAGTTCCAAAATTTTAAGTGTAAATTCTCTTTTTGGGGGAAAAGGAGAGGAAAAGAAGGGAAGGAGTTGACTCTTTCAATTAAATTACTTAAATGGTTTGGTAATTTAAAAAAGAAAAGTGAAAAGCAAACCAAATACCCAAACCTGATGTATTCAGAGAATTTATGGATTTCTTCTGCTTAGTTACATATTAGGGAATACATACATTTGTGTTGAAGGGGATCAAATAAATTCTAAATTGTATTAATTCTGTAATACTGGTAATGTTTAGATTTGTCTTAGAAAATTATTTAAGTGTAAACTTACTAACCTTTTAAAGGGGTGTTGTATTGATGTGCCTTGAAATGTTAGTTTGTATGTAGAATCTGAGAGAAATGTCGTAATGAAAAAGAATAGATTACTCATGGCTTTTTATTTACGTTTTTCCCAACTGTAAAGGTATTCATTTTTGTTCTGCAAAAAGGCGGTTTTGTTTCTTTTCCCTTCATTTTGCCCTCAGGTTAACTAGTAGGTTAAGAGAACATCTTTGTTAGGTAAGTTCATTCAAAGTTAGAAGGAGGAAATTAGAAGGTGGAAAAGGGTTAAATTCCTCCCCTACATCAGAGAGGAATGAAATGGGAGAACATTACATAACAATTCTAAAATGTTGCAGGACATGGGGCATGAGGAGGATAAGGGGCTGTAGCTTTCAAATGCACCTACATCAGTTAGACATCTAACTTACACTGACTTTATTTTCAGTAGTAATACAGGAACAACACCTTTCTTAATTTAACTGGTTCATCAAACATCATGTGCATCAAAACTGAAAAAAAAATTTTTAATAGAACTATCTAGATAACGTTTTTCTGAATTCTAGTTTCTAACTAAAACGTCTCAATAAAAATCCAGAGTAAAAGTATGTATTTAAGAAATGCAGTGTTCAACACTTTCTTACTAAAGATGCACACTTTGAAATAAGTATTAAACAATTACGCTTAAATTATATATAGTCCTTACACTTTGGCAAGAAGGACCCAAGTTCAGTGTAAAAGCTATACGGAGTTGCAAACTTTTTCCTATTCCCAAAGCTTAATAGCAATAAATACAGAACAAAATAACTGATATCAAAGTGTCCTACTTAAGGACTGAAATAAATTATGTCAATAACATATAAAATCCATTGTATTGATGTTTATTTGTTGCATAGAGTTGAAGAAATACTATCTTGAAATGTTGGATTATTTTTGCATATTCAGCAGTTAGACTTCTCCAAGTGTCTGCTTTAGGCTTAAGTGCTATCACTTAAAGCTCAAAATTTGATAGCTGATAAATACAAGGCTAAGACTTTTGGGTTTTGGAATCCATAACCCACTTCTTCCAGAAGGCAAAGCCAAACATTACTGTAAAGGTGGATTAATAGAGGTGCTTTAAGATAAGAAATCTGACAGCAATATATAGGCCAAACCAGCTCCTGTTTTTTTACAGGAGCTTGTGGAGGAGGGGGAAAAAACCCAACAATTCTTGTAAAGATGTTTATTTTTTTCCCAAGTATCTTCTTGGCTGCTTTTTTTCCCTAGATGAAGAATTGTTTTATCAAGAATGGGAAAGAGTTGTATCAAGATAAGTCTGCCCCCAAAACCTAATGTTTTAGAGTACACGTACAAGGTATATTATAACTTTGAAAGTTCCTGTTTTCATATTATACATCTTAAAATAGATACCTAGCCTATACATGTGGGCGCAGATTCACATAAGCACAGGTGTTGGTCTGATTACCCTAGATAATAAAGATATATATTTCCAAGTGCAATTTATTTCTTAAGTTGAATCTGGACAAGATTCAGAGATGACTAAGAGGAAAATCAAAGGTATGGAACAACTCTGATGTCAAGAATGGCTAGAATAGGATCCTTGATCAAGGGGAAAAAAGGTGATGGAGGAGTATGTGCTGGAAGCCTTGAAAAAATCATGTTAGTGTGCAGACTGAAGAGACACGTTGCCTTCGTATTCAGTGTGTGAAGTAACACATGAAACTTGCAGTTGTCAAATTCAAAACAAAAGGACTTCTAGCATCTGAGCCATTGTGCAGTAATGACATGCTTTAAAACCTCGACATACATGAGAGAAAAATCTTTATAGGGTTATTAAATGGAAAGATATTACTGCTGATTTGGAAGGACTCTGAGCTTTCCGTTTGCCAAAGAATGTTCTGAGGAAATGTCACTTATGTGCTTGTCTTAAATATGTTCTTTTTTTAGGCATTTGCTGTGAGGCCTAGGACAGCAGGTTCAGACAGTGACCCAGGATAAACAAAAGGTTTAGCTGTTCTTGTGGTGTAGAAAGATTTCTGTGGAAGAGATTCATCTTTTTTGTTCGATCTAGGAAGCCTACAGCAATTACTTCAACTATTAAGTTCACTTGCAAAATAATAACAGGGACATTCCAAACATTAATCTAGCACAGGGAGTGAGCCTTTCACTATCCTGTGCTGTTACCTTAAGCTAAATAAAGCAAAAACATGGATAATAAGCAGAGGCAAATCAAGTTATAAGGATATACACTAAGAGCCTAAGGGAGAAAAGAAAGGTTAATAGCATTGTTGACTGTGAAGTGTGGAAGAAGCCCTGAAAAAAGGCATTGACTCAAGCTAGTAAATCAGTGGTACACGGCAGCAAGTTTAGCTATCACTACTTGCGTGAACAGAGTCTGGATTATCTCTGTATCCATCAACTGATGAAACCACTCAGGTTTGCCTGAAAATGACTATCCTTTTTAAGCAATGCACTGTCACTTCCCACTTGAAGTGATGGTTTCCATCAGTCCCTATATACTTTGGAACTGCTTCAGTGAATAGCATCCCTGGTAATACAAGGCTGTTAACTGTCTCCTTGTTTTTAATCACTGCAGTTAAATGGATTTCAGAAGGAAAATAATAGATGACTTTTCTTGGCCCACTGTGTTTCTACAGTATTTTAAAATTTTCCAACCTACTTACCATCAGTTAAAATCTCAAAGCCAGATATATCTGACAAGGTAAGGACACCACACTGAAGAAACAGACAATTTAATTGTTAGGAAGACATAGACAACAAATGGTATTACTCAGTTACTGAGCCATGCAAGGAAGTATCTTAAACAACTCTCAATGTAGGGCGCACTAAAACCAAAATAATTACATATGTTAACTATGACTTGGTATGTTAGCATGATGCTTATAGATGTCTCAGGTGCAGAGGCTGTTTCCCTTTGTTGATGTGCTTAAGCAGCTGCTGTTAAGGTGTGGGAAGAAAATGAATGTAGTAATGACTCAGATTTATTCTCCTATTTGGGGGTGGGGAGAAATCAAAAGTCAAAAAGTTAACCTTGCTTGTTTAAGCCACTTTTTATTAAGCTATCTTAGAGATATGAGTGCTTAGAGAAGGTAGCTGTACACAGTAGCAGGGATTAGCCAACATGCTAAAGACTTTCAGTAGAATTAGTAATTTGTTTTCCAGTTCTGAGACTGAGTGTAAACATGTGGAATACCAATATGCTCTGGTTTGGTTTAGTTTAGTACTGATAGTTACAGAACAGCTAGCAAAGTCAGCTAGCTGACTTTCTGATCTTTGTATTTATCTTTTTATATTTGCAGAGATACTGACACTTCAGTATCGAGCAGCAAAACAATATAGCATTTGAAACTAGGTAGTTAAAGCTGTTTTCTTTTAACTTTAGCTAGATCTTCTGAAACTGCTCGCACCATTCGTTCTGTAGCTTTCTTCAAACTGTTCGCTGTCTGTATGGCATGATCCAGAGTAGAACTTAAAATCTGTTGGGAATAAAATATAGCCTTGTTTATACTGAAGGCAAATATTTACATAGGTATAGAATAGAAAGTGATGTTTAATTAAGGTTCTGTGTAGCATTTTCACACTGAATACATGTTGAGAAGTAAAAATTCTGAGTCATGTGATATACTGCTCCAGGATTCAAGTTGGAAGTTTCTGTTACTTATTTCCCTCTTTAATTGTGTAATCCTTTGAACTGAGGGATATTTATACCTTTCTAAAGTAGCAGTCCCAGTGTGGTGCATGTTTGTTGTATTGAGAAGGTTTTCTTCTGGTTTTGATAGTGGTTTGTATGGCTAGGGTGACATTCTTTGTTTCAGTATATATGAAACATAATTCCAGAGGTAAGATCCGGTACTCTTTCTCTGCCCCTTTCACCATTTATACAGAGACTAAGTTGCATAAAAAGTCTGTAACATACTCATATGAAGTAATATACTAATATATAAGCTAAAACACTTCGTTTTTTAAACTCCCTCCTGTCTTATCCTCAAATGGACTAGACACGCTTAGATTGTAATAATCAACTTGCTAAGAATGGGGATGTTCAATATTGCCATGATGTGGGGATGTACTCTGCCTGAGATAGTTGTGTGGCTTTTAATTTTCACTCTAAAGTCTTACATTTGCATTGGAATCACTGGCATTTCTGTTTCTGATGTTAACTGCAGATCTGCTTCGGGCAGACTTCTTGCTGGGTAAGTATTGATGTGAAAGGATAATTTTATCATATGTGCTTGAATAGCAGGTTTTGGCAGCCTCAAAGTTTGGCCTAAAGATAAGATATATAGAATAAAACACAAACAATTTTAGTAAGCAAAATAATCTGTAAACGAGGAATTAAATACATGCACCTTGAGAGCATACTCAGTTGCAAGTTAATTTTACAGTGAGTAGAATTTTTCATTTAATTTTAAACCACAGCCCATCATAATTTGTGTTACATCTGTATTGCAGTAAGACAGAAAACATTCCAGGATGCAGAGTCAGGAAATCTCTCATAATAGCATCACATTCTTGGTGCTGTAACCTTCTCTCACAGAGTGGTCTATGCCATTGATTCTCAAGTGCAGCTGCTGTACTTCCAGGCAATTGCTGCTATTGAGTAATGTTGTCAAAAAACTATGGTAACAAAACTTAGGTCTGAGTTTCAGTCTAGTCTGTGCTATAGTTAAGAATCCATTTTACTTCAGACTCCCAGTGTAATTTAATGTTAACAGTTTAAAGTGGGACTGTTACTTACGAAGAAATAGTTGGTAGCAAAGAGAATTGCATCTTAAATAATACAGACCTGCTTTTGAATCTGTGAATGGGAACATCCTCTTAATGAAGTGAGTTTTTTTTTTTAAACCAAATGTGTCAGCTAAAGAAGTCAGATGTTGACTCTTCATTATATTAGAAAGATTGAAGAACTACTTTACTCGTTCTTAGAGTAAATATTTTCATTTCATTATTGAGTAAAATTCTAATATACCACATGTACCGCAAAAGAGAAAACATTCTTCCTGCTTATGATACTGGTGAGGTTTTTTTCCATGCTGAATCTTCAACAATGGCATTTTCTGTTGTACTACATATAGTTATTGCTACAGGTTACCTTTCAAAAGAAGGTCGGTTTGCAAGTTCATGTGGCTGTTTATTTTTTTGAGCCTTTTGAGTGGAGATTCTCTTCTGTGAATAAGCTGGAGTTGTTGAGGCCATGTTTAAAACAAAAGCCAAAAAAAAAGTAATTTTCTATATATTTAACATTTATTTAGCATAAATAAAAAAAGTTAACTATCACTGCTGAATAAAACTTGAATATGTTTAAAGGTTTTTTGTAAATGAGGACAGATTTAACCTTTTTGGGTTTGCTGTTGAATTTAGTTCTGTGACAAATGGTATGCAGATTTATATTCCTTTTCATACAGTGAAAGACTGCAGGGGAAAGTGTAGAATAATCAGACTCTCATAATCTTAATAATTACATGAATACTAGTTTGATTTATAGTTTTACAGTATTTCTATAGAGAAGTAACTAACCTGTACTTTCTTCCCACTGTTGAAAATTTATATTTTTCTGTGTGCAATTTCTTCCTACAGTATAGGAAGGAGTATAGAGAGAGGAGTCTGAGATAAGTGACTTCAAAAGCTAAATGTTCAACTTTTTTTTTTTTTTTAATTAGGCTTTCCTTGCCTTTGCTGCATGTCACACAATTTGAGTGTAGAACTGGAATTTTCTTTAGTACTTATTTATGCTGCATTAGGAAATAGCTAGCACTGAAAAAGTTGGCACGGTAATACCCAATTTTAGTATTATTCCATGTGGCACTGCAAAATGAGATATCCCTGTCATAAATGAAATATGGAAGAGACTCCTCTCATAAAGAACCAGAGAAAGTTAAAGCTCTCTGTATGGGGATTAAACTTGGCTAGCTGTGTAAAAGCTGGATTTGCTGATCTTGCTCTACAAGTTCTGTACACATTCACTGTTTAGCTACAATGCTACTGATTGCTTATACTAAATTAAATTTGGCCTGATACATGTGCAGTGTGGCTTTCTGCCCCTTAAAATCTAGCCTGTGATGGGTAATTATTTCAGTAACACTTTATACTTACAGGATGAACCAGAACTTTTATTTCTATGTGGGGCACAAGACTGAACAGTGTCTTTGTAATTCCTGAGTTTAAATTGATCTCTGCTTCCTCTAGGGCATCTGCATCTAAGACCTGAAAACAAAGACATGTTGTTTAGAAAAAAACACACTATAAACAAGAATATTCTTGTGTAGATTTTAATATTTTTGCAATCATTATACCTTTTTTCTCTCCAAATAATCTTGTATTGAATGTTTTGTAATTTTCAGTCTCACAGTTCACAAGTTCCTCGCTTTGTGAATCATTATAAGAATCATAGGCTGAGATGTCTTCTGAATCGCTGCCTAAAATCCCAAAAAATATATTAAAAAGGTCTGAAATATTAGAAATTTTGTCCTGTGTACCTAGGTAATTATTTGGCTTTCACCACCATCATTTCTGAGCCCTTCGCTGCCATTAACACTACTGAAATTTGAAAGTACTTTTTCCTCCATTTTACAGGGGAATTGAACTTTAAAGATTGGCTTTCAGCCCTGACTGTAAGCCTCAAATGTAGATTTTTTTTTTTTTTTTGGTGGTTGTTGTTTCCAGTCCCAGAACTGTTTTTTAAAAAAAATTAAGCTCTCCATCTCCCTTTCTTTTAGGTTCTTGTTTTGAAGGTTAAAATTCCTACAAGTTGAAGTGTTAGGAAAACAATGCAACCTAAGAGGAATGTGACGAGAATCTGGGAGGATCTAGTATGACACTGCTTTAGCTATTGCACAAACCAATACTAACAATAATGGCCCCAGTGTATTATGTTGAAGTGAAAGGATATCACAGAGAAGCCAAGGACAAAAGGTAGACCAAAGGTAAGAATAACCTACTTATTCAGACCTACAACTGAATTTAGGACTATTCTCTTTTACTTGTTGGGTACTAACAGCATCAAAGTATTCTGCAGTAGAAAGATAAAATTGGGATGCCCTAAGAGAAACAAATGCCAACAGATTCATAGTGAACCTCCAAGAGCTGGAGTCTTGAATGACTTGACAGCTGACTTAACTAGCTCACAGTAGCCTGTGTGGGCTCTAGTTTGGATTTGGTGAAATTATATTATTAGGAGCTGGACTAAGGAAGGAGAGTATTTCTAGTCTGTGTCAACACTGAATGGATCAAAGATTTAGGAAAACCTTTTCCTTTTGTTTTCATGCAGAATAAGAAAGTTGAATCCAAAAACTAAAAGTGGAAGTACTGATATGAAAAGTTTCAGTCACCAAGTTTGGAATCTCCTTTTAGGACATGAAATAAATGCACATGATAAGGAGAAAAAGCAAAAATCAAAGCATTGTGTGCACACCACTGTTAGGCTTTTGAAAATGTTAGTAATATTTGGAAACTTATCTAAAAAGGTGAATTACAGAGTAATTCAGGTTGCATACGACTTCTGGAGATCATCTGGCCCAATTCCCTCTCAAAACAGGACCAACTTAGATGAAGTTGCTTAGGACCCTGTCCGGGTGAGTTTTGATATCTCCAAGGATGGAGATGCCATAGCCTCTCTAAGGAAAACCGTTTCAATGTTTGACTAGACCCAGCGTTAAAACTCTTTTTGCTCATATCTAACTGGAAATTCTGTTGCAGCTTGCCTGTTGCCTCTTGGTCCGTCACTGAGACTTCCAAAGCAAATTTGACTTGGTGTCCTCTTTAGTCTCCCTTTTATTCTTAGCGCTGTGCTAAGCAGTAACATTTGTTAAAACTACAAACAATTTTCATGCTGCTGAGATGTGACAGGAATGTATTTCTTAACAGGATTCAATAGTAGGTATAAGCACAGTTCTGACTTTTTTGTATGCCATCACTACTTACTCAGGTTGGTATCTGATAAATCAGTTGGTTTTCTCTGAATGAAGAGTGAACATGTTCCAGTTTTCCTTTCCTGGATGTTTGTATTTCTTTGAGCATGAAAACAGAATGGTATTTTAATTGTATCTTAATACCTTTATGATGAGCCTTATGAGCATATTATATTAATGTTTGACTACTTCTTAGCTGAGGAGAAATCAGATTTACTCATAGAAAGAACTCAGCTCTATCAGTTATCTGAAAAGGTGGTTAAGTAGAAGCTTAAATTAAAAATCAACCAATTGTGAAATGGTGACCCCTTTAGTTAAAGCACACATTCTGACAAAAGGACCTTGACTTATCAGAGCTGTTAAAAATGCTTAAAAGTAGAGGTCTTGATAATCACATCTTTGAATAACAAAGTAGTATAGAATCCTCTGTATTTCATAGAATCATAGAATCATAGAATCATTAAGGTTGGAAAAGACCTCTAAGATCGAGTCCAACCCGTCAACCCAACACCACCATGCCCACTAAACCATGTCCCTAAGCGCCTCATCTACACGTCTTTTAAATACTTCCAGGGATGGTGACTCAACCACTTATATATGTGTTCACGTAAGTTGCATCAAAATATTATCAACGGTAAGGATGATATGGTTTCTTAGTAACTTGGCGCTATTAAGGCTTTAATTTTACTGCCTTTAGATAATTAGAGGAATATTTAAGGTGTACCTTCTGACAGAACAAGAATGAAGTTCCTTGTTTGCGTTATTTGACATATATATATTTTCAACTAGGGCATACAGTATCATCACATGTATTTGGAAAATTTTCCACCCATTCATGAAAATAATGATCAGAAGATTGAGCTAACTTTCTTTAAATGACAGAGGAAAAAAAATGGAAGCTAGGTGAGTTTTACTAGATAAATAAATATCTACTTTGTAAAATAATCTGAGAGCATATTTAGATAAATATTACTGTGTTCCATACTGCATGTATTGTAAGATCTAGCTTTGGATAGAGATTTAATTTGCCAAAATTTCAAACTCCAAAATAACCCATATAGAATTACTTTTATCACACAGACATTTCTGTAAATGAAACTTTACAGATTGACCCTTACACTTGAAATGTATGCAGATGTATCAATATGCTCTCCTTCCAGGCCTACCAGATTAGTTCATGACAATGATAATTTCAAATATTTTTCATTGCTGAACACTTTGCAACCCTCCCAATTCGGGATGCTGACATGCATCGCTGAATAGAGAACAAAAACAAAGCCTCTTCTCTTAATGCACTATTAAAATAATTCTGTGCCATTTAAGCACCATAAACCACATACTAGTGCACCAAGATGGGCTACTTCGTAATATGAATACAATCCTCTCTTTAATAAAATTGATGGGAGTTTTGCAGTTTTTCTGGTGGGCTGGTATATCACATACCTTATGCGATTAACTGGTGATAAACTTGAAAACAGATCATCCGTTCATTTATATATATTAAAGACATATAGTGTTTCATGCAGAGACCCATATAGAGACATATCAGTGTACATGCATGCATCTGTTTACTTAGCTGTAGAAAACCACGTCTATGACTAGCCCAAATATGTAATACACTTACCCTTTCATACTTTCTTCATCAGCATTAAATTTTTGACTTAATGTACCCTGACTATGGGATGGAAGACCTTCAGCAGCGTATTTTTCCTTGGGTGAAAGGAATCTCTGTTGCACCCAGAAGGCAAAACAAATTTATATGTAATTGTTTATGTTACTGTGTATCTGTAACTGTATTATCTATCAAAGAGGATAGTGTAAACAGTACCATCATTTGCATATCACTTCTATATTGCTTTTAGTTGCCATCAACTCTACAATTTGATTTATCTATTTACAATTCTAACTGGAGAGCACACTGGACAAAATATGAGCACTTTTTCATCTGTGAAGTTGGAATTCAAGACAGGTTTTCATGTTGCTTTGAAAAGGATTAGCGTATATAATTAGCATATTAATTTCTCTCAATGCCTTAAAATTAAATATTTTTGTAGGCAAGCAATTGCTTGTAGGTTTTTGCTCTCTGAACAAATAATAAAGGCAGGCTAGTAAACACAGTTAAATCTTCCCTGGGAGAAGCAAACTTTATCACAAATTTCAAAAATGTTTGAGAGTCTTTCCTTAAATTTCTCCTTTGGAAACCAATTCAGCAATATTATGATATGCTGTAGTATCTCAAAAGCTTGAGCCATCATGCTGTGCAAAAGCTGAAGAGAAAAATGATGTGTGATCTCAAAGCTGAATAAGATAATCTAAGCTTAAAAAAATGTGCGTATGGAAACAGATCTCATACCATTACGTTGGAAGAATGCTTGTTTGCTAGCAGACCTCCTTGTCCCAGAGGCTCTGTTTCTCTTCTGCAAGTTGATTCAGCTCTCTTTTGTAGCCTTAATTGGTTAAGGGGAAAACATTTGGTTTATTTTTCTAATCTCATTGACATTATTAACACCTATGAAATACTCCCCAGGAGGGCAGAGACAGTATCTAGAATTATTTCAGAAAGTTTTGATGGCTAATTATGTAAATATCTGCATCCCTTCCTTTTCTTTTTTAATTAAAAATACCACACAAATATTGGCAAATAATTTTTTACTGGCACTGTACTTTGACTAGTCATTCGTATCCTGAATTTGTGTGGTTGCAATGAATTTTATACAGAGGTATAATTTAACTCCTAGTGAAACTGATGGTAATGTTTTGGAGGTCCATAAGACCCAAAAAGGTAGAAATGCCAGGTTGGAAGGAATTCCTGGGTATGCAATTATAGAATTCTGTAAAATTTTATTCTGGAAATATTCCCGTGGCTGTCAAAGATTCCAGACATCCCAATTTTCTATATTCCGCAAATAATTTTAGGTAAATTTTTATAAAAGCTTCAATAGCTGTTTCAAAGTTTTCACTTACATATGAAGACAAAGATTGCACTTGTTGCCTTCTAAAGAAAATTGATTTGTCTGTGGGATTACATCCGTTGTCTGACTTTTTTCTCCCTCATTGTTCTTGTGAAGAAATACAGTTTCAATACCTCTTCTTTCTGGAGGATCAGCAATGCTTGAAACTACTGAGCTCTGTACAAAGTAACCACAGCATAGATACACGTAGTATGTGCTCATTACATTGCAAGTACATGACTTCTACCAGCCAGCATTTTCTGAGTGTCTCTAACGTGGGATTCAGAGAAAAATGTTTTCTAAAACATTGACTATGAAAGTATTTGGTGATACTTATCTGTAGATTTGTAGAAGGCCATAAGACTTTTTTTTGTGCATTCATTTATGATGCAGGACAAAATATTACCATGCTTAGCAGTAAACTCAATTTTCTATAGCACAATAATGTTTGGTCTTCTAGTAATTCTGTAGTCTAAGAATCTTGGACAAACCAAGTAATATTTCTTCCAACTAAATGATAGTGATTAATTTCCAAAAACAAAGACAGCTTTGTAAAAGTTCAAGTAGCTGCTCATATTTTCTTATTCTGAAATAAATGCTTTTGAAGCTGGGATTAAGAATATTCAGTGTAGTTGTGCTTTTATGCTTAGGTTTCTGTTATAAGAAATGAAATATTATTAAGTTAATATTTCATGAAAAAAATTTTCTTTGCAGTAACATGCTATCTAAAAGCATCATGCTCTTATTAGAGGAGAACATACAATAGTACAACCACAGTGAGGTTCTTGAGACTTGCATCAGTAAAACAGAAGAATTGTAGTCTTTAAATAATAAAACTCACTGAGTTACCTCACAAAGAGAGTATGATGAATGGGCAGATTCACAGGAAGTAAGCAAAGAAGACGAGTTGCACTTGCTATCATCAGTTTGTTCTTGGATGTCTTCAAGCAGCATGCCAAGTCTAAATATTTCCCCTTCCACCTTTCTAAACCCAATTGCAATACACAGTTAGTGAAACCTGTATAAACTGGTATTTTATTTCTTACTATGATAACCATACTGGGCATTGCAGTACACTTCCCATAGGAAAAAAATAAATTAATAGAGTTCACGGAGTCCCTTTTAAGAACTTGAATTAATCAATTAGATACCCTAATTATAACTAGATAAATGTTTATATGTAAAGCCCAAGATGAATTTTGGCCAAATCACTTCTAGATTACCACATATAATGTTAAGATAATGTTTTCACTTCAGGAAAATTCTAATGGATAAATGAAGTAATGGTTGTAAGGCACTCAAAATATGGAAAATATACTGATGTACTACTTAGCACTTATCTTCTAACCTTTCAGGATCAAACTCTCCGATGTTGATAGACTTCTCCTTGTAGTTCTGCAGCTGTAAATTACGGTGCTCTTCTCTAGTTGTTAAGTAATTCCTTTCCAAGGCCTTGAGGTATCTTTTCAATTGATTTAATGCCTTCACCAATAAGAAATAATTCAATAGCAAATGTCATTATGATTTAGCAAGCCATAGTGATAGCTACTTATGCTATGTAAGCCAGATGCTGTTTGCAGTGATGTTGGTAACAATTTTGGTACGGCTCTGAACTGGATCTTGTATGTCCACCTAGTACTCTGTGCTGCTCTATTATGAACAAGTAAAATATTAAACCATGACTTCTGAACTGATACCCTACATGTCAAAATTCATAACTTACATGGCAACTTAAGGCCTTTCACTAATAGTTTTGAGTTGTAATCCCTAAAACAGTTTTAAGAATTCAGCCATGTACTGAACACCTTCATTTTTGCCTCTTAAACTCATAATTTCAGTCTGAGATTGAGAAAAAGGGTATTTTTAAATGTTTGTTTGAGGAAAACATCAAGTATCTTGCCAGAAAATTATGAGTCTACAGCCATTTAGAGTGCATTTCAGATAACTGAAAATACATAAATTAATTTACCAGATGGTTGTCTTGTAAAAGGAATGTCTCTTGGGTCATACGCTTAGAGAAGTCTTCCACCTTCAAGACAATATATTAGACATTTTTGGGGGATTTTAAAAACTAATATACCAAATGAGTATAGAACTTGAACATCAGTGCAAAGAATATATTGAAACAGAGCTCTCTACTTTCTTTATCAGTTGATCTGTTTGATCCTTTAGTACTTGAGACATCTTTTCTCCTAGTGTTAGTTCTGGCAGTAAATCAGAAGGATTTAGACAGTGTGCTTCTACTGTACCAGCTGCTGGTAATGCTGATGCTGTTGTTCCACACTGTAATCCTACATAATACAAGATAAGATCAATCAATTGGAATTTCTACTCAAAAGGGCTATCAACTTGCATAAAATAGTCATTTGTATAGTTACTGTGATTTTATTTACTTGCTTTAGACAGACCATGTGTAGATTGTGTAGGGATAGAAGCATGTAACGTAAAGACTTCGGAGGATGTCCCAGTGTCTTCTGAGTAAATGGCAATGCTGGCATTTGGAAAATCTGACTGACGAAGTATCTGTTAAAATGAGAACTTTGGTTATAGAACACTTGTGGACATAAACAAAAAATTTAGAAATAGCTCCAAATACATATGACAAGTTATTAAAATTAATGAAATATTTATTATAACAATACCGTATAATTTTCTGTGTTTATAGTTTGATGTATGTATAATGTCTCATTGTATAAATACTTAAATACTTCAACTCTACATTGTGAAAATCTAAAAAGGATTTCTATAAATGGGAAGTACAATATGAAGGTGACAAAAATAGTTTTCGGGAATATTCATAGTCCTAGAGATAAAGGGGAATTAATTGGAAAAAAAAAAAAAAAAAACAACAACCAACAACAAAACAAACAAACAAACCAACCACACAAAAAAAACCCCAACAAAAAACCACAACCTATTTTGAGAGATTTACCTTAGGATTCAGTCTCAGGTAGTGAATATGATTCTGGGTGTCAGCATGCTGTGCATGGGTCAGCATCTTGTTTGCAGCCAGGAAATAATAGGGAAAACTATTAAAACTTGTTACATTTTTAGTAAAATCGAACGATTTACTAAGATACAAATCTAGGAATGGACTTAAGCATCTGTATAGCTCTGTGAGTGAACTCCATGGCAGGGCATGAAATTGAGAAGTGATTATCTAATTACTAACAAACTTTAAAAGAAATTTACTACAATAAGAGAAATACTGTTGTCAAACAAATACTTTAAAAAGAATTGACTTGTCAATAAATACCTATATAAATAGTTGAAGAGTGTTAAGATGTGAAAAAATGCAACATAATCACAGGCACAGTATAAAAATATATTTTTAAGAAAAACTTTCAAGTACTTTTGGTGAATTTGAACATTTATGTATAATACTAGAAATAACAATTTATAGTGAATTTCTTAATGATTTGATAGGATGCTTTATAATTGCAAATAACACTCCAGAGCGTCATTAAATATTTGGTAATGAATGTTCCATATAAATTCAGTCCCACAACATTTTATTTGTGAAAGCAATTGTTGACTAAAGTGATATACTTGCTGATACCTATAGACTGCCTGCATGAACTAGTCATGTTAGATTTTACTGGATACAGAATATCTTCTTATGGTAAACCACTCTTTACCAAGTATTAAGAATTTCTTAGAGCATTTTAATTACCTCTGGCTGTTGCAACAGTTCTGGAATTCTCATTTGTTCTTGATTCTCTATTTCAGCAGAATTGAAATAGTTCTTATTTTCTAGAATGTTATTCACAATTACCGATTTACTTAGCAAAACAGGGAAGGATTTTGCTCTTTCAGTTGTAGGAAGTGAGTTAATATTGTCACTTCTTTTTGGTACTTTAACTTCTGAAGCAACTTCAGAGAAGTCAGGAAGGCAATAGTGAGCTTGACCTTGGCCATATTTGAGCTCGAGAGGTGAAACTGTTTTCTTCAACAGGGTGCTCTCTTCTTTCATGTTTTGAAAGATGTGTGTGTCTTCGTTCTCATTAATCAATTGTGAATTTTCTTGTCTGCACCCACACTTATCAGTAAAAGAAAGAGGTTTCTTTGAAACACATCTATTTTCATTTAGCACATTTTGATTTTTATCACCAGTGTTTACTTCCTTGTGCTTTTCTAAGTGATATTCTTCAAAGTTAGTTGCCCACTGTTCATGCGCTAAAGGGCCTTTGTCATGTTCTGAAGGCTCGGGTTTGTTCACGGTGTCATCGATACTTTCAGTAAAGGATGTCTCTGGTATTGTCTCGCATTCAATTAACTGGCATGTGCTTGTTAACTCTCCCTTAGAGAAATGACGGAAAAGGACATTGGACATCTTTGAGTTAGTTAGATGTTCTTTGCTATTTGGTTTACTAGAACTACTAACAGGTAATTCCTTCTTAAAGAAAGCTTCACTTCCAGGCATTTCAGCTGAAATTCCTGTTGTTCCTATGGCGTCTCTGTGGTGACTGGAGAATTCTTCAGGCTGTGAAGGAGTTTCATAATTTGCTGTTGCTTTTATGTTTTTGTTAACTTCAGAACAGGCCAAGTTTAAAATACCAGAAATATCTTTTGTACAAGTACAGTCATTCAAATTATCTGAATTATTACTGTATTTACAGGTTATTCCTACATCTCCATCATAAGGTAAGTCATTTTGTTCCTCATCAGTTGCATCTGTGATACAGCCTAATTCATCTGAAAATGAACTATTCATTTTGGGTTTTCATCCAGTCCGCTGGCTTGCACTTTTTTGTAGTCTCTATATCCAGTTTATGTAGAATATGAATGCCATTGCTTCTCCAATTATGGATAGAGCTTTTATGATTGCATGGATCAAAATCTTGTATGAGTAATAATTATTTTATACTTAAATACATTTGAGAGTAAGATCTACTGTTTTTTAGAACCATTCCCCTGACATGGATGTTTCCTTTTCATACTTGCACTAGTGTAAGTCTGGATTAACTACTGAAGGAAACAGAAAGACACAAATGACAAAAGCAGAGATAACTGTCCTTGCTTGTTAATCCTCTGTAGCATTTTAGACAAAAAAACTTGGCTACAGAGCCAACAGTGGTACTAGAATTCAACCTCAGTTAAAAAAAAAACAGTAGTAAAATACAACTTCTCCCACTTTACCTCACCACCATAAAGGGTTTCTTCAGCCTCTGCACCAGAGAAAAACCACCAAAGCTTTTTCAATTAATTTCTCTCTTTTCATCAGGTAAAAAGCAACGAATTGATATGATACTGAAGTAACGCACAGACTTGTCACATGCAGGCAGTATGTCGTTTCACCTCAGCTGCAGTCACTTCAGGCAGAAAGAGGCAGACTCTCAGCACCGCTTTCCTCTCAGCGGGAGCGCAGCTGCGCGGCTGTCTTTTGTCGTTCTCCGCGGGAAGTGAAGTTACGCGGCAGAGGCCCGGCCGCTGCTGCTTTTATTAAAACTTCCTTTTGCAAGAAGCCGTACGTTGCTGCGGCGGCGTTACGCGCCTGCTGGAGCAGCCCTGCGGGCGGTGTGACGGGGCCCGCCGGGGCGGCAGGTGTGCGGCGGGCGCGGTGCTGCCGCCGTCTCCGCTTACACGCCGGTAACCCGAGCGCGGCGGCCGGGCGGGCCGTGCCGTCGGGCGGGGAGGGGCAGCACCCCTCCCTGGGCGGGGAGGAGCGGCGCGGCCGGGCTGCAGGTGCTGCGGCTGCCGCGCCGCTCCCTCCTGGCCCCGCCCCGCCCCTCGGGGAGGAGCTCCGACCACCACCTGGGCCCGCCCCTCCCTCCCTCCCCATTGGTCCGTATGAATGATGCGGCCTTCCGGCGGCGGGGCGGAGCGTGCGCAGGCCGTTGGCCGCCCCGCCTGAGGGGGAGGGCGGCCCTGGCGGTGCGGGCGGGCGCGCGGGGATTGGTGGGTTCGAAGAGCGGCTGCGCGTGGGCGGGCGCCGCCCCGCGCTCCCCGCTGCGGTGATCGCTCTGGGAACTGCTCCGGCACCGGGGCCGCGCCGGCCCCGCAGCCCGCCGCCGCGCCGGCACCCAGGTGAGACGCGGCCCCGGGCGGGAGGGGGCGCCGGGAGGCCCGGTGGCTCGCCGCCCGCTGCGAGGCCAGCGGCGGCTGGGCGGGGGTCGCGTTGTGGGCGCGGCGGTGAGCGCCGGGTGCCAGGAAGGGGGGCTTTGCGGCGGGCAGCCGCCGTGCCGCGCGGGGCCGCCCGGCCCAGGTGGGACCGCCGGCTCCCGGCGCCGCCGCCGCCGCCTGTCAGCACCTGCTCTCGCGCCGCGGTCGGGCGGCTCCGAGCGCGGCTCCGGCGGCAGCGGCAGCGCCAGCTCCTCCGGTCCCGGCTTCGCAAGGCTGCAGCGGCCTTCATCGCCGAGCCACTGCTGAGCGGCCCGATGTGCTGGCGAATAAACTTACCGTATAGTCAGCTTTGGAAGGCTGCTGTTTGTGTCTGAAGTCCCGTATTTTGACTTTAAGCGATACTTCTCCTGGCAGTCGTTGACTTCACTTTGGACCCAAAAGCAGGACATACCTATCAAACCAGCCCTTATCGATTGCGTATCGTTGAGAGATCACCCTTGTTTCTCTAAAGTGACTTAGTAGCAAAAAGACATTAGATATCAGATATCTTTAATCAGTTGTGTTGTGCTTAACAAGATAGATAGGGATGATAAAGAGTAAATAAAATTTTAAGGGGAGGAATGAAACAGGCTATTAGTATAACAGGAAAAAAAGAACCGGCAAACATACTATGAAGTATACAGGGAACATGCTCTAAACTCTTCAAGAATTTGAGTTAGAAATGTTGTGGCAGATCCAAACTCAATTATACCAAACCGAGTCTTACTTATCCACTAGACTGTAGCCTTTGTTGGTCTAGTGCCTCCCCTTCTTCTTTTGCTTATTCAGTTTTTGAACGGAGGGGTGTAGTTACTCAGGAATTCTTTATCCCGTTATTGACCTGATCCCAAAGATATGAATTGTACCCCACCTTGAAGCTGGGCCTTCCTTCTGCTTTAGAAGCTTTTTCAGCTTAACGTGCTGTTCCTCTTAGGTTCTTGCCAGCAGGCTGCAGGGCGCATGCATCCTGGGTTGCCATGGAGAGCTGCGCAACCATCTCAGAATTTAGAAGAACGTGCCGAGTCTTGCATCTCAAAAAGATCAGTTAAGAGATTCCAGTCCCTCCTTAAATTTTGTCTGAAAACTTTATAGCTTTTGTTTAAGCAATAATTTTATTAAAGCTGAAAACGTCAGCAAAAAAGTCATCCTCACAATGCAATCCTTCTAAATTCTTTGCTTATATATTTTTATTTTGTGTTTAAACTAATTTGTAGGCCTGTATCAGTGTTCCTTCTTACTAGTTCCATTAATGGTTACCTAGACTTCTGAACTGTGGTTATGCATCCCTCTTCGGAGGGAAGGACTTTATACTTTCAGTTACTTCCGTATAAAGCTGAGACAAAACTTACCTGAAACTTAAGACAGTGTTATTGGACTGGAATAAACCTATGTGGGTCTTGTCTGTTGCTTTATTTAAAATGCTTTATTTAAATGCTCTTGTAACTCTTTCAGGGAGCTTAAAACTACTTAAGATTGTATATTCCAGCTACTCTTGCTGGAAAGTTACTTCAGAACTTGATGGTTACGTCAAAGTAATTTTTAAAAAGATATTGATAGACATCTTACTGTTTTGTTCTTGTGCTTTCATTGTCACTTGGCTTAAATTGTTAAATTTTTTTCTTTCAATTTTTCTGAGGTATTTAGAGACAATTCTTTCTCCTCTTAGATTTTCTTTTGGTAGTCAGCAAGCCAGTCTCTTCTAGTATGAATGTTGAGTGAAAGCATTGCAAAAAGATAGAAAACTTGTTTTTTTTGGCATGTTGCAGAGGAGAACAACACAATTTTGAAAATGAGTCTTACTTCCTACACCTTATCAGGGTGGGAATTTATTCTTATTTTGCTAGAACTGTTTCTAATGTCAATTCTCAGCCTTTTCTTGTCAATAAATGAGAGCAGACCAATCTTCTAAGCCAGTATTCTTCAGGTCCCCAAGCGCAATATAATTTGGAGAGCAGCTTGGCTCCCCATTAGTTAGGAAGGAAAAGTTTTATTAAGAAATGGGTGTTTTCTTTGAAAATAAATGTTATCTGTCCGTAGTTTTAGCTACTGAACGTGCGGGGAGTTTTTCTTGTTTTACACAGTTTATCTGGATTCTCCTGTTTTGCTTAAAACAGGGTCATTTTTAGTTTCTCTTAGTTTTCCACTTTTTTAATTTAATAGCAAAGATATTTGTACTTTTCTCTTTTTGTCATTCAGTTTTTTGTAGCAGTTGTGTGGTCAGTTTCACTTTCCACAACTTAGTCATTCCTGCCCAGATCTGGTAACTATAATAGTCTTGGGTTTAGTAGTCTTTAAGGTTAACATTTTAATGAAATTGTTTATGTTTAAGGAGTAAGTATTGATCTTATGACTTTCTGAAAGATTAATCTGTTCTTGCTATTACTATTCCTGTGGATGAAAGAATAAAGAGATACCAAGTGAAGAAAAAAAAACCTTAACTTTTATTTAGGCATTTAATAGCAAGTCAGCTATACAAATGGTCATATCAAAAACCTAAAGTATTATTTTGTGGAAGGCCACAACATTAGGAATGTAAAATACAGGAAAAATAGAAGTGGAAAAACTGGTAAGAGATGGTCTGAAACTTATGTAGTATTGAACAGATGATTAATGTCAAGCTGCCTCTTGGGACTCAAATTTGGCAGTATTTGAAGAATATGGTTCTTGTACATATAATAAAACTTTTGTGTATTATAAACCTTTTACTAGTAGGAAGGAAAAACTTTCATGCAGCTGAGTTACAGGGAATATAAACCATAAATGATCTTCAAAGAAGCCTCTCTAAATCTTTTTCACTTCTTTACTATTTCTGTTTACTACATTTTTTTTCTACCATTGTCGTGCTGGTATACTGTTAGGAATTTGGTTCCTTGCATGGAACGCTTTGGAGCCTGTACCTAACCTAGCGATCATTGGTTTGTTGGAGGACAGGATACGCTATTGTGACCAATTGTATTTGTGTCGTAATGTGTATATGTAGTGGATAAATCTGTGGGCAATGGGGGCAAAATGGAATCCAGTTCACCATACAGACTGAAAAAAATACATTGACCAGCTTTTGAATAGATTTGCACCTGCATCCCAAATGTTAGAATAAGTATGCAAAGCAATTTACAACTTGGCATCTCAACAAATATTGTTTTCCTTAAATCCACATAGGTGGTGTGCCATAAATAAACTGTACCTGTGTCTATAGGAAGCAAACAATAAGAAAAAACAACACGTGTTCTTCTCACTATAGTATGTGTTCATCCTGCACTTCACAGTTTTTACAGGTTATAGCCATATGTTGTTCAGCTGTAGACACACAATAGAGAAGACAGTTAATACTCGCTGTTAATACTTGGGAATTGAGGGGCACAGGTGGTGCACCAAGCAATGCTGCTGGCATTAAACTATCATGGATCATTTCGGTTGTGTAATACAGATTCTATGAGCGCTACGTCTGCTCCTTGCAGGATAAAAACTTGCATGGTAATGAGTTCTTTATGCTGAATGCCTGCTTAATCTCTGAATGAGCATCAGAGTGTGAAATAGGAAATTTGAAATAGCAGCTATATTGCTTCACTTAAATTGCTATTGTGTTTTACTGCCAGTGATTCTAAGGGTTTTAAATTTTTGTTTTATTTATGGAATCTTAAGATTAATTATCCCCTTTCTCTGCAAGATGCTTGTGCAATCTATCTGTCTTCTTTCTTTTACTTACCAGGATCTCTTTTTAAGAGATGTTATAGGCCAAGAAGGAGCTGAGCTAAGTGAGAGATTTGTGATCAACTTGCTCTATCAGCTTAAGTGTAAATAGTCAACATTTTGTGCTGAACTTTTCCCATCTGGTGTTCTTTCACATTGTATAACATGCTCCATTTCCCAAACTGAAGGTACTTGAGTAAATGTCTTGCTGGGAGAGGCCTGAGATCTAGTATATGTTAATTTGCATGATGAGATTGTCCCTAATAAGCAGAAGGAGCAACGTTCAAATTTACATTCAGCACTTAGTAACAAAACTCTTACTGGTTTTGTGGTAATATGATTTCAGCTTATGCTAAGAATAAAAGGATCACAAGTTATTACTTTGATGTGAACTGTCATTGAAGTCTGTTGTGGCATTTAAGCACTTTAAAATTGCAAATCTGATCTCCAGTTGTGGGATGCTTGGAAAGAAGGCGGCAAAATATTTGTTTTCAGTCTATGAATGACAGTATGTAAAAACTCATGCATCAAATATGTGAAAAATTATCAGCTATTCTGACTTTGCTCATTTTATAAGGTAAAAGGATGTTATTCTGCTGTCTTCTTGTATCTGAAATCTTAACCTTGCTGCATTGAGGATTAGTTTTCAGTTGCCTGATTAGTTTTATTATGAGGATATTAGTTAAATTCTGCTGGCACTTCATGTTCTCTTCCTTTCTTATTTTGTCATAGTGTGGGATTGCCTTACTTCAGGATTTAAATAGATGGCTTACATAAACTATCTGCAGGAATATGCTTATAATAAAAATGCTTGTGGTTACTTGTGTTAGCTACACCCAGTTCTTTAACTTGCAACTAGACAGTACATTAAGTAGCAAGCTGATTTCCAGCTAAATACTGATTCTCTTAGAAAAAGGGTGTTCTATTCTGGAAGGATACTAGTCTGGAAGTGATAGAGGCGCTGAGAGGTCCACCTCTGCATCACTGGACACTGATACTTAATACACACAGATATCAGTCTAATATGTGCATTTGTCGCTTCCTTGTGTTACTCTACTCTACTTAGTGGAATTATGTGTGCTAGCTGTTTGTTTGTTTTTGTCTACAATACATTCTAAGACTGTAAGTCACTATATGGCCTGCATCATTGCCAGATGCCTTAAATATTTCTATTTACAAACCTATACTATACCTTTACTATGCCTAATAGGGCACCTTTGCATTTACTAAAGTTGGCCTGGAACTATGACAGTACTCTGAATATACTAGCAGTGAGGATATATGGTTTTTGTCACTTACGCATTGCATCGTTCTCCTAAGTTTCTGGCATCTCTGCTCTTAATTATTCCATTTTAAGGAATGTGTTTACATTTCAATCTGATTGCTGGGTGAAAATAGGGTGTTTAGTGTGAGTAGAGATACCAGATTCTGGCCAGAAATTTTAATGTTGCTTAACTGAAAGCTTTAAATTTTTCTTTAGTTTTTGGTATGATAACGTTTCCCTTGTTGCATAGTGTATATGAAGTTTTTATCTACTGCTTGGGTGTTTCATATAAAAGGAAAAGAAAATAACCCTTAAGAATGCAGGCGAGCTTCTCTGACTCAGAGAAGGAAGATGCTTCTGGATTCAGTTATCATGGTTGTTTGGAATAGTTTTTTTATGATCTGGCAGAAATAGCTTGTGTCATTAAGACTGCTTGTGTTTTAAGGTTGGTAATTGTGAGTAATACTGAAAATAATGCTAGGCAGTGCTTACTTGTTAAAGGAGGTGTTTGCACAACCCTTTAACAACAGAAGGAAAAAATAAACAAAAAGGATATACAGAATTTAAAAGGCTTGCCATGTTGCGGACCTTTAGAATTCCTTAAAGCCCCAAACACTCTATTAAACTAGGTACTCCACAAACAGAAGGGCAAAAACCTCCTCCTAATCTACAGAATAAATGGAAAGTATATACAGGTAATGCTAGAGGGCATGTAGAAATGCTCCTAGACTTTTGTTTGCCTTTAACAGAATGTTGTATAAGCCAGGGCATCTAGGCTGCTATGCTAAAAAGAGATGTGAGTGGAGGGAGAATCAAGAGGAATTAGCCTACATCAGAGGGCACAGAGGAAACAAACCTTCTCTTGCCTGTATTTAGAACCCACCGTGCACCAAGGTCAATTTGGTTTAGGTAACCAAAAAAATAAAGGAAACCACAAACAAACAATGTTTTTAGAAATAGGGTGATAAATTAAATATCTCCACTGTTATCATGTCTGTCATAATGCAGGACCGTATTAGCAATTAGATAATAAATGTTGGACTCTGCTCTGGAGCTGTGTTCCTTTAGGGCTGAATTCAAGTCCATGCTTTCATTTTTAGCTGTGGATGCAGTGAGATCCTCTCTTCATTGTGAGCAAAATTTGGCTCAGGAATGCTGGCCACCTATTAGGTTTATTTTGTTGTTTGTTTTTTTTTTAAATCATCTCAAGATTTAGAAGGATCTCATTGCTAGGACCTTTTTAAAGCTTATTTAAAAATTATAAATAAAATTTCATATACTAGTATGATTTGTAATTATGTATTTAATTTTGTAAAGTAGTTGTGGGTTTTTATGCAATATTTTAATTACTTTGTTTCATATAGTTATTAATATTTTCAATAAAATTCTTTTACAGTCCTACTTTGGACTACTTTGGGCTGTTCTGGGCATATTTGTGCTCCTTTGTCACTAGGGGGTTTCTCCTCCTGCAGTCATATTGATGACTGCACCAGTAAACTAAAATACTTGGATAAAAAGCCTTTTCTTCCATTTGGGTAAATTCAGTGCTAGAAACAAATTGGGGAGAGAAGTGAGTAATAGAATCAGTTGGATCACTCAGGAGTTCATGACAGATAATGATAGCATTTGTGTAAACTTTCATTTAGCAATTATTTTAATTTTTTGAGTGTCATAGCTCCTATTATTAGTATTTTTCTACTCTTTTATAACCTCTGTGGGTTCTGTTGAATGTCTATAAAGACTGCTGGTTATACGAAGTGATTAAGTCTTGGGCATTAACTGGCTAAGAAGGGAGATGAAATAATTTCATAGATAATGGAGTCAAGTTTCCATACCTCACTATAGTAATTCTGTTCTTCTGATTCGTAAAAGGTAGTTAGCTATGCATCGATCAGTTCCAGTAATAAAATGCCTGTCTAGCCTTATGCTGTCAGTTACAATTTTTTGATTCTCTTTCCGGCAAGGAGCTGATGGTTTCATATATAAAAGATAGCTCTGTCCACATGATTTGGGTAAAGGAGAGGAAACTTCATATTCCTTCTTCTATTAGTATGCTCTAAGTGAAATTCCAGGCTTGTGGAGCAGTGGGTTGGTAGGATTCCTATTTTGTTGAAAGAACATCACGTGTGGCCCGATACAATACCCACCCCTTCCACCCATTTTAGGATTGTCTGCAATATTCAGTAATGTGGCTTAGTTTCATATGGGCCCATATATAAGTCAGCATGGTAAATATAATTGGGGTGGAGGAGAAAGCATCTGAATCAAGAAGATCAGATAGTGGTATTAATTTATTTGCAGCTTGTCTGATGAGTCTGGTAGCTTAGGATGTGTTAGGCTGGATCTTTCCCGTGATCCGTAGTGATTACAAGCTCTGCAGAATCTGCTTTGTGAGACTCGCACCTAGGAGAAGTGTCCGAGGTAGTTGTGTATGAACCTCAGGTTTCCCGTCCTGCCCTCTAGATGCCACCCGTTAATGTCTGATGTGAGCTGCACTTGGATTGTATGCTGGAAAGTATGCTTGCATGCTGCTTGTATTGTACGATGCTACGCCAGTCCTTTAAAAGAAGCCCCGTGGTTTATTCTGGGGGTATCTGCTCCATATATAAATCCATGAGGAGAAAAGGGCAGTATTTCAGAGCAGGTATTGTATTTCAGAGCAGGTATTGCTCCACATCATCATCGACTCTGAATAAAACCTCAAATTCACTTCATCAGTGGAGGTGGTTTCTGTGTGCTGTCAGCTAATCAGCTGTTGAACTTCTGTCAAAAGTGGTGCAGAGAGGAGTTCAAAATTAAGCTTCCAAGAGTAACCACACTGGTCTTAGTGCAGTGTTTCTTGCATCTGCATAATCCACTCTCATGACTAGTCGCTTGTATTGTGCTGTGCTCAACGCTTGGAAAAAACAGCTACTTCCCAAAATGTCATGCAGTTATTTTAAGGTTCATTCACAGGGGAATATTTATTACTACAGAAATGCTAATGATGATGCTATGTAAATACAATATTAAATTTGATACAGAATTTTAAGGGTTTTTTTTTTTGCTTATTTTAGGCTTATTTGTTAATTCAGGTAAATTTTAAAAATACCCTTGGACAGCATTGAAGACTAAAATTATGATTTGTCTAGTTCTGAGTGTTCCTTGTTGTACTGTTTGTGTTTATATGCTGTTTTATATTTTGAAGGTCTGGAGCCAAGCTAATCTCTATATTTTAGTAATAGAATTGTCAGTATATTTTTGTTGTTTAGTCTGTCTCTTTTGCCATAGGGTATGCAAAGCTCTGTTTTGTTTTTAAATAATCCAGTTAAAGCTGCTTTTCCTTTTTTTCCCACCCACGCTATAGCCTCTTCCTGAAAGGAAATTCAAACTTAGTTCACTGTTGGGAAATTTGCCTTAATCTTGAAAAAACAAATCTCTGTAGCTAGTTTTTCTAAGGAAATACAATTTGTGCAATTGGTCTTCCTCTATCTGTACTTTCCTCTAGTAGCTTTTGATTCTCTCGGTCAGTGATGACTTCATTTGGCAGGTGCTCCTTTCCTATAGCTTTGTGAAAAATAGCAGATGGGTAGAGAAGGCATTGCTTGATTGTCTCCTTTAGGGAAGGCAGAAGGAATTGAATTGTTAGATGCTCTGTTTGTCAGCCCCCAAGTGACCAGTCAGCGTAGGTCAGCCAGTCAGCCATGTAAGAGTAGATAAGCAAAGCAGTACTTTTGATCGTCTTGACGAACTCCAGCAAGGAGCGGATGAAGTTGCAGAAATTTACTGTTTTAAGGAGATGCAGGGGAAAAAAACATCTCCCTCTCTAACTATATTGTGCTTATTGGTTCTGTGTACTGCTAATTGGCTTTCTATTGCTTGTCGATTCATTCTCACTTGTGTGGAAATATGGTATTCTATCAAAAGTTAAAATGAAGGGGTCTATTGTAGAAGTTCAGTGTAACAAATAACTGCAAATTGATTAAAGTGATTGTCTACCATTGTGATAAAATTCATAATATGTAACCAAATATTTTCTGAAATGGAAAATGCCTTAAAACATGAAATGCTTGTCTGGAAGTTGTAATAACTAGGACAATTAGCTTGCATAACAGGCTTTTGAGAAAGAAATTACGTCTATGGTTTTATTGCTGTCAGGGCCTTGAAATACACTGATCAGAATTGAAGATGGGGGGAGTCTTGCTTTCTTCTGTAATTTTTCTTCAGACAGAGTGAGCCTCATTCAAGTCTTAGCATATATATCATTGATTCAGTTCAGTGATGTTAATGGAAGGTTGAGATGTACTTTCTTTGAATATCAGCCTTTAGGCCTTGGTTCCCTTTTTGAGAACACTGATAATAATTTTGTGAAAAATACTGAATAAGTGCAAGTGTGATAGGGTTTCACTTTTTAAAGCATTGTTGTGTGCGATTCCTTTCAGTATGTAACATCCGTAGTTTACCATGATTTTTTTTTTAATTTCATTGTAAAATTTGTAGAAATTAACTTAATAGATTTTATGCAATTTCAGAGAATCAAGTTAAAAGTAGTTTCATAGAACTTAGTAAGGAATTCAGTCTTAAAACCTCATGCCATGCAAACCCCAAGCTTCTATATATATATAGCTTCTATATAAATCTGTGATTTAATAGAAAAGAATGAAAAGTGACTTTTTGACAGTGGTAAGAACATCTTTAGATAAAGCATTGAATTGAGGCAAAGTTAGCTTTTTACTGATGGTTTAATTGAAGATCCTTTACCTGTCTATGGACGGCGTGGATAAGCCCTAAATATGGCTCATCATTTTCTCGTAATAATAGTTGATAAAGTGCATGTTTTGTCTATTGCGGGGTATAAACTGGCTGCCGCATTTGTTTGCCTAACCTCTGCCTTGCTTTATTTGATTTTGGGGGGATGGGGAGGTGGTGTTGGTTTTGGTGTCATACCGCTGTGTCATTAGTAACATCAGTTTAGTTAATTTTCCACTTCTGAAGGAGTGGAAGGAAAGAGGCCCAATCTTTTTTCTGTACGCTTTTTTCCGCTACTTTGAAACTACAAAAAAGCTAGGACTTCCTTTATTTGATAGCTGGAATAGTAAAATTGTGCATTTTAAAGTTGTGCATACAAGTTCAATTTTCTATTTATGCTTTCCTGAAAGGCAGCTCTTTAACATGGATATGGATTTTGCATTGTTTAAAGGTGTGGAGAGAATAAATTTAAAGCAGCTGCTTTGCATTAATACAGATTCTTTTCCGAGTAAGCACCAAGTGCTTTCTTCATGCTACATGAAGTTTTAATTAAAAATGCAAGTTTAGGAGAAAGCCTGTTTCACTGTTAGATACGCCGATAGAGTAGAATGTCTCCTGCTTTCTGTTAATGCACGGGGCTTTTCTGCTGAGGCAGCCTGTCCTCTCAGTCAATTTCATGTCGATCACCAGCTCAGGGAGGGCTTGGTATGCAGAGGTATTCTGAACAGTTAAGGTGCATCAATTGAAAGAGCTCTTGTATAATCCTCCCAAGGCCAGTTTACGCCTGAGAGATACTGTCTGTGGAAGGGTTCGTCAATTTCCGCCTCCTGAATTTTGAATTCACCACTCTAATTAATATGCTTCAAGTTTGCTTGCTGATTACATGTTGGCGTGGTTGAAGGTATAACTTGAGATCCTAATGAGTTATGGGTGAAGGAAGTGAGGTATGAAGACCAGACCCAGTAATTTTTGTTGGATCTGTGATCATGATGTGTTGGCCAACTCGGTTGTGTCCGTATCACCCTCCTAAGACCAGGAATGTGCCGTATGGCCACTAAGGAGGGAAGAAAGCAGGAGTAGTGGTTCCAGCTGGTGGGAGACGGTGGCATCAGTCAGAGCATGAGGTTAAATAGGAGGACAGATAAAATGAAGTTATCAACAGCTTATGTGAAATAATACTGCTAATAATAACTGATATTTAAATAAATGCAATCATTCTCATGTACTTTTAAATAGAACTCTAGTTTTTTATTAGATTTGGCTTTTTGTTTTTAAAAAAGCTTCTTAAAACAAATTATTAAGTTAATTGCAGTTACAGTATAAATATACAAACAAATTACCACAGTCATTATTTCATGATCCATGGCAGTTGCCAAAGTACGCACTTTAGTTTGTGGCATGTAGTAATTTGCATGAGTGTATCCATCTATGGAAGAGAACTTTCAATTCCCTTGCATTTGCTGAGCAGCAGCAATGCTCATGGATGATTGCTGTAGGCTGGGTGGCTTACAGCTATCTGCTTGTGTGAGTTATCTGATTTGAAGTTCGGACAAACTTCCGGAGAGTAAATACCTGTAACACAGTCTTCCCAGTATGTGGGTTGCAATGGTATTGTAAACTGTATGTGTCACACTTCGTAATTGCAAAAATACACCCACACCCACTTGTTGATGCCAAATAATTCTAATGATGAGTGTGGAAAGGCAAAATAGTCGCTTGACTGGAAGAATGTGGATGGTCTGTTTGAGGAGTGCTGTCAAGGTAGAGTATGATAGGAAGCATGAATCTTCACAGCTGGTACTTGATAAAACCAATGAGAGGAAAAGGCACGGCCTACATCGGCAATTAAAAATAGAGGGGGTTACATTTTCTTCTGGTGACAGCTTTAAATCTGAGCTCTGTTCTTGTTTTTTGACATCTCTGCAGTCTCTTGATGAAATACGCATTTATGAATTACACAACTGTATGTTTACTTGCAAAGGAAGGTAATGTTGGTACTGAGCAATAAATATGTCAACTCCTCTACTAAAAATATACTTAAAAGTGGGTAAACTTTTGAATATGGAGTTTCTTTTCTGTTAATCTTTTCCCTGCCAGCCTAAACATGCCTAACAAATAAGTGCTGGCTGCTGCAGTCCCTTTGAAGCAGAGTTTGGAGCTCATATGGCAATGCTGCAGCATTTTGGAATGTGAAGCCAATGTTAAAAAAAAATACAAACCAAACAACCAAAAACCCCCATTCCTCCCTTCCTTTTCTTTTGGGAGCGGGGAGGGGAAAGGGGAATAGAGCTTAAACCTCTGCTGGCTTCTGTGCTCATAATGTTCTGGGTGGGATGATCTCCAGAATGGATGATCTCCAGATGGGATTGTGTCAGCCAGTTCTGACTACTGTGGGACTTGAGCAAACTAGCAGGGTTTCAGCAGTGCTGTTTACATGTAAAGCAGTTTGTGATCTGTTTTATATTATGCCTTTCATTCTATAGCTTTCATCCTTTAAGCTTTTTGCTTGGAACTTCATGAGACCAAAGAATACTAACAAGGGTAAATTACTCGAAGTTTCCAACAGAAAGAGAGCGTTGGTTTTTGTTAAACGTTCTTTGCTTTCTCACTTGCCTACAGGAATTGCCATATGTGTGTAGAAGGTTTTGGCTCTGGCTTTAAGTTCTTGATTGACGCTTCCTGCGTAGTAGGAGTAATGTTATGCTTTTACATCAGCTGCAAATGGTTATGAGTTATTAACTGACTATGAGACTTCAAGCCAAGCATCTTGTGTTCCCTTTGCAGAAACGCAGCTGAATGGAGCTTAAAGGGCCACAGATGAAAGAACTTGAACATGTTTCTGAAGGTTTAAGATGTGTCTGACAGTGACCTCCTTACCTTAGTAATAAAGAAGAGTTTTTCAACAGGAGCTTAGGATATCTTTACTCCAACTTATTAATATACTAACTGGAATGGTGTTCTGACAACAATTCTCCGTAGTAAAGTACTTACCCTACTACAGAACAGTATTATTTTCTCTACTGATAATGCAACTCAATGGAGGAAAGTAATGTTTTGATAAGCATGCGTGAAGAACGTTCCTTTCATGTGCGATACAGGTAAGACTATTAATTTTAGTATGGATGAATAAGTGCTGTTGATAATAGAAAACTAAACAAGTTGCAACAAATAGTTTGGTATCTCTGTTACTAGTGTTACTGAAACTGAAAGCTAAAATCACTGTTGTGGTTTTTTTTTGCTTTTCTCGATTTTTGAACTATGAAAATTCACTTTTGTTATATAGTAGATTATATTAATATAATTACGTGATTGTATAGTATTGGAACTGTGTGCAGTTGCAGAATAGTACATGATTTGTCTGTATTTCTTTGTATTTCTGGTAGAATGATATGAAGTATGATCCCTGCATGGTAATACCTGCTCTCTCTCTTCTTTTGGCTTTTGGACTGCATATGCAAATTGTTGAGTTTTGTCTGCTAAATTTCTCTGTACTTGTCCCATTATTGCTTCAACGAATGATGAATTTTTAGGTGCACTGTCATCTAGAGCAGTATTTTCCTTGCCTAAAATAAAGAGATTTGACTGATAGATAAAAACTGCTTTGATACCTTGGACTAAAAAAGTACTGTTATTGCAAGTCAAGAGCGTTTGTGATTTCCCATCTGAGAGCTTTTATAATTTTTCTTCTGGAACCCCCTTTATGGACGTGGGACAACATGCTAGCATTGCAGACTCCCTCTAATGAACCTGAATAGCAGAAGCATTGTGTAGTGCCTGGTATTTGGATGGCTGGTGTTTGGAAGGGTAAATCTTGCAGCTCATTCAATAGGAAGGGAGACTGGAACACTGTCCACGGAATGACTGTTTTAAAAACAAATAAAAAGCCTGATTCTTGTGTGCTCCCCCCACCCTCTCCCCTGTTCATCCTTGCTTTGGAGGCCTTTTCCTTGCTAGCTAGCAGGAACAAAGCACTACTCTTATTCGTAAGACATGCTATGGCTTAAAATCAATTCTGAAAATGTTCTGACAGCGTTAGATTGCTGTTAGATTGCACTTCCGTTTCATAGGAGTACAGTGTTAGTTCTGGTTAGCAGTGCAGTCAGCAGGAGGAGATTTTTCATTAGCAAATAAACTGTAGAAAATTAGCAAATAAGCTGTAATATATGCTCTGCTCTCTTTATTTTGCTGAAATCTTTATATGGTGGCCTTGACAGCAGGAATCCCTAAGTGTGTGAGCATGATATTTCTTCTGTGCTCTGTGTTTCTTGAATGTATCTAACTCCCAGTATTCCTGTAATCTGTTTACCCACGCTGTTGCTGATGCTCTTGGTCCTCGCCAGACAACTATAGAAGATCCTTGCTCACTCTTTAATAAAAGCAGGAGCTGTTCGGGGTGCTATTATAGAAGTAAATGGATGAAGAAAGTGGCACGGCCAATTGTCTGGTTTAAATTGACAAGCCAAAAATAACTTCAGAAAAATTGGCAAGCACAGCCAGGGCAAAATGTCTTACTACTTTATGCTGCATTTCAGTACAGGCTTGAATGATACTGATTAACAATAAAAGCATTAATGGCCTTATTAAACCTTTCTGTAAGAACTGTAATCTGATGAATATTTAAAAAACATCAAGGCACAATCCTTTTAATTTTTTTTAAATATTAAACTTTTCTAAAACTTAGAGGAACTGCAAAATTAATTCAGTATATTGAACTGGAATTTTATGATGATTTAATTTAATAGCTATAATTTGGAAAGATTTTATTTGGTTGTAGTTTAAAATTCAATGCAGGAAAGAATAGGTCATAAATTACTGGGGGTGCTGGTGTTATTTATCAGTATTTAAAATTTTTTACCTACAGGTGTTGTCCCAGGCTTGTTTGACTTTCAGACTGCTTTTTCCTTCCCACTGGTATTCCAATAGAACTGACTTTAAAAAGAAGCTGGGGAAAGGCTTTACTACGGGTCTGTTTCTTACTGTGCAAGCTGTTGCTTTCTCCCCACTGTAGTTGACCAGTATCACTTTAGCAGCTATAAAAATGCTTATGCTGGTGGAAGGCAACTATTTTTTATTCTTATGTTGTTTAATGACTGAAAATAAATTGCTGATGTTAATAAATGGGACTAGTAAGTGATCTATGGGGTAAATATTTGTAGAACTCACTTGTGTTGGCCTGCTAAACTCGTACACCAAAAACTTGTAACTGCTTTTATCTTGCCTGGAGCAAAAGAACCCAAAATTCAGGTGTGTGGTTTCTTTGTGTATGTGTGTTTTGTTTCTAAGTTTGCCATCAAACTTAGTTTGACTAGACACAGTGTTCCAGTGGAGGTGTAGTTAAGTTGTTTGGAGTGGTCAATGTGGTATGCTTCTGCATTATGTATAGAAACCAAGAATAAGGGCAGGAGTCAGGAATAGTATGTGATCTTTATTATAGGATGCTGTGGCATTAGTAATTTTATGCATCTGAATTAGAGAGATGTAAAAGGGGTTTTTTATTTTGTGTCTAGGTATGTTACATGTATCAACATGTTTCATGGCAACTTGCATGGCAGCCGTGTTCCCTCTCAGTGGCAAAAAATCCTCTTGGTGAGAATTGATCAGAGTAAAACTGAATTAATTTTATTTAAAGATTGTAGTAATCGATGAGTGGTCTTGCCGCCTTCTATTGCCTTATTTCTTACCAGTTTTCTGTTCTTTATTGCAAGATGAGAACAGCTGAAGGAAGGGAGACTCCAAAATGGGAGAAAAAAACAGGGAGGCTATGGTGGAGGCATATGCACAGGGTTTATATTCTTATAAGGAGTCAAAAGAGAATGTGAAGGTCAGAGAAGAACAAGGGAAAAAAAAAGAAAGGGGGGGCGGGGGGGAAGAGAAAAGGGATCCAGGCAAGATGAAAAGCTTAGAAGGACAGATAAGGATGAGGTAGTTTTACAAATGAGAAATTATTCAGGAGATGCCAACCCTTCAGAGAACAGGTCCAGGCAACTATAAACAGAATAACAAAACAAAGCCCTGTATGAGTATTTCCACAGTAATATCTGGAAAAACATTATCCTGCTTAGCAGGAACAGAATTTCATTAGAAGCGCACAGATGAATGGGTCTTGTTCTCTTCTCGCCTCTGCGGATTCAATGTGTCTTTTGTTTAGCCATTGGATGTTGAATAAATAAGTAATTCAATTCAGCCCTGGGAACAGAGAAAGTAATTTCATATTCTCCTTGTAACTATTTAATGACTTCCTAAAACATTGATAACCTAGCCCTGTCTAGACTGCCGACATGCTATTTAACTATTAGTAGGGACAATTAAAACGTTCCTGAGAGGTTTTGACTGGAGAACACCTATGTAAATCTTTTTTTTTTTTTAAAAAAAAAAAAGTTAATTTTCATAACGGTCCTTTAAGTAATGGAGGGGAAAAAAAAAAACCCAAACTAAAACCAAACTTCCTCTGAGTCCAGTTTTTGTACTTGATGGATAAGCCTAGCAAACTTTTAAAATAATGAAATGATTTCATAGCTCTTACGTAATGCAAATAAAATATTAATATGGGGTACAGGCAACTGTGGAAATGTATGTTTCATTTTCTCTATTATTTTCTTTTTTTAATAGCTTATTTAGACTTTGAAATTGTAGAAGGTCAGTAAGAATGGATCCAAATGGAATCTTTGGATTCCAAATGGAATAGCTTTAATTTGCTGTACAGATTCTAGCAACCTGTTAACACCACCTTTCTAGAGTTGCACTCAAGACTAGTGTTAAATTTTGGGTTATTTTTTATTCAAACAATTACTAATTCCCATTCTCATTTACTTCCTGTAATTCTGGTTGAATTGAAACACCCTGTAATAACAGCTGATTTTCATCAAGGTATAAACCTTGGCTTCATAGTTATTTATGTTCTGTATGAAAAAACCCAAATCTTTCATTTTTGTAAGTTATATTAAGTCTGGGGTTGCAAAGACGTTTCAAGTTCCTTGATGAAATGGTAATGCTGCTTTGGCATTTGTCAGTCTTTGGCATAGTGTGAAATTAATTGAATGCAGTATATCAGGAAAATTAGCATTCTCTGATATTGTCTTTGTACCTTTTTAAACTGTGCCTTTTCTTTGTATATTAGGTGACCGATGCATCACAGTTGCAAATCAAAACATGAATTTTTTTAATGGGATAAATTCACTTACAAAACTGGAGTCCAGTATAGCATTTTGACTATTATTATGTCACATACACATTTTCTGAAAGCTCTACCCTTTTTAGCCGTTCAAGCTAAAGATCCAAAGAAATGAATGTGATTGTGTAATGGTCTAAATCTTCGCACTAAGGAGCACCATATTTTCTAGCTGTCACTTTAATTGGACATGTCAGTTAACATGAGGTGCCCGGAGAGAACCTCTTTGGATAGGATTAAGATTACCCAATGAAGTGTTTTAAGTCATAAACCTTCAGTTGCTGATGGTGTAATCATTTCTGCCTGTACTTAACTGTACAGAAATGATTATTTCTGCCTTTTTCTGTCTTACATTCAACACATGCACAACCAGGTTGTGTGTTCTAGCAAAATAGGAATGCTTTAACTTCTCTGAGAAGAGTTTCCAAACCTAAAAATACTGCATGTGTTATGGATATCCAACCTGAGAAGTTGGGCCTGGGAAGAACTTCATGCCTGAGTTATCATTTGCTGTCTGCATCTTTACCAACTACCAAGCATACAGTATTTCTAATTGCAGAAGCTAAATATGTCTGTCATCTCGTTGTGCTTAAGTTGTGGAATGTCGAAGACCAGCAGGTACGGTACTGTTTTGTGTTGGTAGCTTATTTTACCTATGATCCAAATTCTTCTAGTTGACTTGAAAGTCATTGGATTTTTCAAAAATATTTCCTTCTCGCTCAGATTTGAGTAAAATGTTGTATAACCTATTTTTTTCCAATTTAGAAAAATTAAGAAATGTAAACATTGCAGGTATGTTAAATACTTCATCATTATGTCTTGTCAAAACAGCTGTCTTCTGGTGTTGCCATTAAAATAACTTCTGGAGCAGCAAACATTTGATTGTTGCTATTACTGATCATCTGTGCATATGAAGGGAAATGGTTTTAGGAATAGAATTCTAAACGGTTTATTCTTACAACCAGGTAAATATCAAATGATGACATAACGAGGATATCTTTAATTACATAAAATGTTCTGTTTTAGAGTGCAATCCCTTATGCTCACTCTGTAATCCATCTCGAAGAAAATTCAAAACAATAGACAAATTTACGAAGTTGACCTCCACTTTTTGGCAATACTAGCACACACTTTCTAAACACTTACAGAATGTCTCTTACTGAGTTTTCTTTTTGAAAAATCTTTTAAAAGGAGAATGATGGCATTTTTGTGAGCTTTTTAAAATGCATATATCTTGAAAAAACTAGAGAACCATATTGCTTCCAGATCAAGATCCCGAAGTCTTCTTCCTTCTCATCCTCCTCTCCCCTACCTCCCTCACATTTTGGAACTGGAAAGTAGGAAATGTTTGTATTAACATTAACACTTACTGAAATGTTACTTTTGTACACCTAAATTCACAGTAGCAAAAATACATATGAATGTTTTTTGGCAGCTGCAGTTCTCTAGCAGCTTCTTTGTTCATTTTTCAAAATGTAATCTGAAAATTCTGCTATAAATTCATTCATGAGTATCTTCTTTACTGCTTGCAGTATTTTGTATCTGTATAATTACACAATTATTTGCTCATAATAATAAAAAATATTCCAGTGGCTTCTGGAACGATGGCATCTCAGTTAAGTAACTTGAATTGACATACATTTTGTTGTTAATTCAATCTAGATCTTTTTTCTTTACACTCTGAGAATTTTCATAGCAGTGCCACTCTAGGAGAAGGTGAAGTACCAAGGAGTATTGAATTACATAGGAAACAACTTTGGGAAAAATAGTCATCGTTGCTGATACACAGGAATATTTGAATTTTAATATTTTTTTTCCATAAGACATTTTGCAGGTAACTATGGTATCAACCTAAAAATAAAAGTGCTTACATTTGTCAAAATCAGTATTTGCCAAGAATAGCTTGATTTTTAGGTCACTTTTCTGAAATTATCTAGATGGTGAAAACTGTGCATTTTTGAATCCTACAGGTGCCATATATGGACAAAGCAGTGTTTGGATTTCCTCCCTGAGACTTAAAAAGAAAGAAAGAAAGAAAAAGTTGAAACTATTTGTTGTAATGTTATATTTGCTTATCACTGTTAAAGTTGCAATTTCCATTTCAGCATTAGTTTCTGTAATGTTGTAGTACCAAGCTCATTGCTTGTACTGTGGTGCTGACTCCCTGTCCTAAACAGATGGAGACCCTCTGAGTAAAATAACCTCTTCAGCTCTCAGGTTATTGGACAAAGTACTACATTTAGAGTGACTTTTTCTTCTTCCTTAAATTGTGCAGGATGGAGGCTTCCTGCCTAGAGCTGGCTTTGGAAGGTGAGCGCCTGTGTAAAGCAGGAGATTGCCGAGCTGGTGTATCTTTCTTTGAAGCAGCTGTTCAGGTTGGAACTGAAGATTTAAAAACACTCAGTGCTATTTACAGCCAGTTAGGCAATGCCTATTTCTACCTGCATGAATATGCAAAGGCCTTGGAATACCATCACCATGATTTAACTCTTGCAAGGTAATCTTGTGTCTTTCTTTAACCACGTTCTCCATGTCATCCCATTCTTGTAGAGATGAGCAGTTGACTGTTCATTTTGCTACCAAACCCTGCCATTAATACCGGGTAATGAGTGAATGTGGTGATGGCAGAGAGGTCTGGCAGGTAACTTGATTGCCCTTTAACCTGGGAGCTAATACTCGGTCTAGCACCATAATCCTAGTACTGACTGAAGGCTCACCAGGTCTGTGGGTAATTAACTGGCTTCTTTAAATCCACCCTTTCTTTACCCTTTCCTGATTCTAAAACTCAGTCTTTCTGGTTCTCCAGAATGTTAAGCTGGCTCTCTTGTTAACTAAACAGAGCTCATTCATGTTTCTCTGTGTAAAACTCATAATACAATATTGTGAAATCTAAAAAGCCTATGCATTTCATATGCTATTTATGCATCTGACTTTTAATGATTTGGTATAGATCCAATGAAAGACACAGGCACCTAATGTACTTCACCTCAATTTAGGCACAAATCTATTCTTCCCCCCGCCTTAACCTGCTGAAGTGCTGTAACCTTGTGGGAACTTGTTTTGTTGTGTTATTCCCCAAGTGTCACGGTCTGAGTGGTTCAGTGGCAGTCTTCTGCCTTAGTCTCATTTAGAATCTAGAAATGTAGTATTACCTCTTGAGCTTTCTGGGAGACCAGTATGTCTTGTAAATAATAAAAGACTCTGACAGTCAAGTAAAATGCAGAAACAGTTAAACCTCTCTTTCTAATGCTGGGACTGTCTTTCTACATAATCATTAAGAATTTTCTCTTTATTTGCTTCCTACAAGAAGTGAGGGGGTTTTGTTGTTTTTTTTTAATGTTAAGTAGATGATCAATACCATGAATACTAGCAGTTGCACAAACAGCACCAACAAAATTGTCTGTAACCACAGATTGAACAACATTTATGTGAGTGCATTTTAGATATAAAATGAACTGAATACGTATGCTTTTAAGTGGTTTTAATCTCTTTTCATAAATTCTTCTGATTGTCTGCCATTGATCATCTGCTTGGTTTCAAATTATACACTATTTACTGGGTGCTTTACTTCTGCAATTTTAGAACCATTGGAGATCTACTGGGAGAAGCTAAAGCTAGTGGGAATCTGGGCAACACCTTAAAGGTACTTGGGAATTTTGAAGAAGCTATTGTTTGTTGTCAGAGACATCTGGATATTTCCAGAGAGCTTAATGATAAGGTAAGAATTGCTTAGGAATCTGGAATTAAACTGTAATACATATTGCTAACCCTGTTGTATTGGTAATGAGTGTACCACCTTTCAGAGGCAAGTAAATACTGAACATTTAGTTATTTCTTCTAGACAGTAAGAATCTGTTAGTTGCAAGATAGTTGTTGGCACCTGGAAGACTATGGATCCAGATTAATAAATATTATCCTGTTTTGTGGGGTTTTTTAAATCTAATTTTTAATGATAATTGGCCTCAAGAATTATTATGTATCGTGCACCTCAAAAGGAAGTAATATGCAAAACAATTTGACTGAGGGGTGTGATTGGGTAGGAGTAAGGTGGGTGATAAGAACATGTTCAGAATGGGCAGAGCATGTGTTGACAACTAGTTAGCAAATTTTCTTTCCCATCTGTGGATTGTACCAATAGTTGTGACACAAGATTTTAAAGCATAAAATTTTAATGCCTTATTTTACTTTTGGTTTAGGTTGGAGAAGCAAGAGCACTGTATAATCTGGGAAATGTGTATCACTCTAAAGGGAAAAACGTAGCTAGTGCTGGGACTCACGATCCGGGGGAACTTCCAGATGATGTGAAAAATGCTTTACAAAAAGCTGCAAATTATTATGAGTAAGTAGTAGCTTTACATGTTGGGGATTGAGAGGATATGGTAATCTAGTTCATTAGAATATTGGGAGGTTTGTGGTGCTGTGAGCTAACCTGTGGCATGCTTCTGTTCAGAAAAGTGGTACCTGTGAATTTTTTCCCTTTCACACTGGAAAGTGCACTGTTTTTTTGTTACGCCCTCATTTTTAGTGTAGCTCTTATTACCTGATAAGTCCTTCCCTTATGTTAGAATCCAGTAGTACTCTTCAAACCAGACTGAGACAACAGTAGGACTGCAGTATAGTTGTATATAAGGTAGCTCGATAACTAGAAGCGAGCACATCAGCTTGAGTAAGAATGCAGTTCAGTATCTCACAGGAAATGTTTCCTACTCAATGGAAGATTTATGGTTGCATAAAGGCCATTAAAATAGGCCAAAGTAGAATACCTCTACCTTTTCCTTTATATAAATGGAAAGATTTTTAAAAAATTATTATTTAAATGACTGTGAGAAAAAACACTCTTAAAAGTCACTATTCTTCCCCTTCTCACTTCCCCCAAAACAGGGAAAACCTGACAATAGTAACAGAGCTGGGTGATAGAGCAGCACAAGGACGTGCCTTTGGAAATCTGGGAAACACACACTATCTTCTGGGCAACTTCAGGAGCGCAGTTTTGGCCCATGAACAGGTACAACAGCGTGCTAGTAAGGAATTCTGTTCTAGCGAAGTATCACTGATTGCTCCTGACCTTAAGTACATCTATTGTGTTGGATCTTGTTGCAAGCTTTTTAATGCAAGTTTTAAATCTTAATGGCACAGCTTCAAGTTTGGCTGTTCTTTTCAAGCATTGTTAGCCTAAAGAATAGATATAGACACACGGTGGAAAAACTATGAGCATGCATTTCTGAATGCAAATGTATGTTACAAACTACAAAATTGAGTAAATAACGCAATTATTTCACATTTTTAAGCGTCTCCTAATTGCAAAAGAATTTGGTGATAGATCAGCGGAGAGAAGAGCGTACAGCAATCTTGGAAACGCCTACATATTCCTGGGTGAATTTGAAACCGCTTCTGAATACTACAAGTTAGTTGACTGCTTATAAATATAATTTGTACCTCTTGTACAGTTTATTTCTGTTGTGCCTGGTACTTTAGCTCACTGTAGAACAGCTACCTCTTGAAAATACACTTAGAAAAGAGCTGCATTTTTTTAGCAAAAATAACATTTTTCCCTAGTTGTTTAACTGTTCCAGTTCTTTCAAGAGAGGGGCAGCATTAATCTTTTTCATTTTTTTTTAACTTCTTTGTTACTTTAGATTCTTCTCAGCTCTGTAGACATCTTTCTATTGATAGACATTTATTCTAGAACCAAGGATTACTGTCTTAGCTTTTAGCAAGTTCTGGAATGATCTAAGTAACTAATACACTTGAGATGGGTAGCTGTATCAGGTATACTCACTAGCTGAGATGGGTGGTGCCCATCAACATGATTTTACGTATTTAGTCTATTTTCAATCGAGACTTTTTTCTTGATCTCTGCACCACCGAGCAGTTGCTGCTTGGGAAAATACAAGCTTGGCAAAGATACAGTGTAGATGTTATTAGCATCTTACATGGATTTCAGAGCTTACCCGGTCTTTTTGAAAAGGGAAAAAAAGCACTCAAATACTCTTAGCACTCGAATTCTTCTTACCCAGCAGGGGCAGGCTGGCTTGGTGGCTATAGGTCTGTCTTGCTCATGATGATGGAGAAAATACAGATATTTATTCCAATGCTGGTACTAAACTGTTTCAAGTGCATACTGTCAGGAAAACTGCTATAAATTATTGATGAAGCAATAAATTAAAATTAGAAGATGCTGTTTGAGGGATCAGTCTGCTCTCTAATAAAGTAAATGGAAATAGGTTGCAGTGGAGGGGAGTGGAAGACAGACACTTAAAATCTTGTCAGAGTTTGCAAGATAGTAATTTATTAGCAGCTAATTCACCAGCCTCGTGTCCAAATTTGTTTAATTTGTATAAGTGATTTTTAGTTGCGCAAGTACACTTTAAAAGACTTTTCCTAATAGTGATTTTTGAGGTGACTGACCCTTTCTTTCAGGAGGACATTACAGCTGGCTCGACAGCTTAAAGACAGAGCTGTGGAAGCACAGGCCTGCTACAGCCTTGGGAACACATACACTTTGCTTCAAGACTATGAAAAAGCAATTGATTATCATTTGAAACACCTTGTGATTGCTCAGGAATTAAATGATAAGTAAGCCCTAAGAGATTGTTTAACGTATGTATGACACTTAAACCAAATCCTGTTACCTCTAACTCCGCCGTCATTGTTCTGTATGTGACAGCTGAATTAATGTGAAGTTTTTACAATGCTGGGCTCCAGTTTTCATATGGGAAAAAAAAATTACTCATGAAAGTATCTAAGTCTGAGATGAAAGAGAATTGATGAACGACTGTCTCTACATCTTCTTCTATCAGCATCTTCTTTGTAAATTAGGGAAGAGAAAAGCACAGCTCTCCTTTTCATGACTTCATTACAATAATTTTGCATACCTTCACAAGAATACGTCTCCTACTTTTCCACAAATTAAGAAGATGGCAAGGGATGGGGAAAGGAGAGTAATACAGTAGCACGTAATGCTTATTTTATAATCATGATTTCTAAGGCCTTTTTTATAATGTTGGGTACAACTAAAATTTTTTACAACTTTTAAATGCACTTCTTCTAACTCAATAAGCAGAACATATGAAGAATAATAAGGCATGCAATCTGAGGAAAAGCAAAGTAGGTTATAAAGTGTTTCATGCTTGCAAAACTGAGTGACATATTTTTGCTATGAGCTTAAAAATTAAAATTTTGATTAGATTTGCTCGTATTTATGGTTATACCCAGATCACACTCCTTTAAATACAATACTTAACGTGTTGGTGTTGGAATGGTTTCTGATGATAGCCTTCATTTTTCTTAGCACAGCAATCTTATTGTGGCAGTATTATGAGAACCTGACCCCTAGTGTTCAGCAAGTACAGGTATAATTGAAAATGTGTTTATTTTTTGCAGAATTGGTGAAGGAAGAGCATGCTGGAGTTTAGGGAACGCGTATACTGCTCTGGGAAATCATGACCAAGCTATGCATTTTGCAGAAAGGCACTTGGAGATTTCAAGAGAGGTATGATTTTCACTCTGCATATGTTGGCTGGTTTGTTTTTGCTCTCACTTACGCAGTGATTTTATGGAGGTGTGTCCATGCATGTAACTTCGAATAATGGAATGGATTTTGAACGATTTCTGATAGTTGATTTATTTCAGCCATCTCACTGCAGTTAGCTCCTTAGTTCTTGTGCCACCTCTGATAACGTCAGCATGGAATTCAAGTTAATAGCCTAGCAGAGGTTATTTTAGGCTTTGTTATGTACCTTTTAGTTGTTACGTACTTCATTAAAAAGGTGATTCTCTTGTTTTCAACCAGGAAAACCTTTTCAGCCTTTTTCTCCCAGAAATCTAGGAGACAAGGTTTGCTTTCTATTTACGTATGTGTATTCTTTGTTACAGTAATATATTGCTTATTTTATTTGGTTGCAGGTAGGAGATAGAAGTGGGGAACTCACTGCTAGACTTAATCTCTCAGATCTTCAAATGGTTCTTGGATTAAGCTACAGCACAAACAACTCCATGATGTCAGAAAGCCATGTGGTAGAGAACAGTTTGAATGGTATGTGCCTATTTCTGCAATACTTTCTAACAGTGAACTTCAAAAAGCAGCTGTTCTTTGCATTGTTTTCTGACTACAGATGGTCGAGTATGTGGGGTTTTTTTTCCCCCCACCAGCAAAAAAGGTTGTTTTTGCAGTATTGGACCCCTTCAGCTCCTCCTTTTCTGGAGGATTTACATTTTGAGTCACAGGTTACTGGTTAGTTTCTTCACGTGGTGTTTCTAATTGTTCCTTCCCCCCCCTTTTTTTTTAAATGTGGGAGATTTATCTATTTGCTGCCAAATTCTGTCTTTCCTTTTTTTCTTCCTACCATCTTAGTGACACTGGGGGTTACAGTAGAACCCAGTTCTTTTGATGTTCCTCTGTTCAAAGATCCATGGTCCTCTGCGTCCCATGAAAGTAACTTACGTAGCTTAGATCGGTGTGGTTTTAAAGGCTGCTTCTACTAGTGGGTATTTATTCTCTGCTGATATATTTAACTGCACCGATTTGGAACTCAGAAAGGTTGGACCTTGGACCTTAGATGTGTACAGCCACAGCTTTGAAGGTGACACCATAAATCTTAATGATAAAAAGATGAACTTGATTCTTTCCTGAAGGTACCAGACCGAGAGTAGGACGCCGCCACAGTATGGAGAACATGGAACTTATGAAATTAACACCAGAAAAGGTTGGCACTTTCCTTCTTTCTGTTCTGCCAGTGAGATTGCAATGGAATGTTTCTAAGGGTTTAACTTAACAGTTATGAATAGTCAGAAGTTTTATACTTAACAACTTTGAAAGAACTCAGCAGAATGTTGATGTGTCATTCACATCCCCTTTTTAATTTAGTTGATCTTAAGAGTTAGGTAAAAGCAGGTCTAACAATTCTAACAATACTTTTGTCGTGTAGGTGACAGTCAGCATCTTACACATATAATGGTTGCAATGGCTTGTGGAAAGCTCGCTTTATTCCCCTCACAAATAAGAAAGAATGGCGTCCTGTAGTGTGCATCAAAGGAAATCCTTTCATCTCCGCTTTAAAAGTGGTTTGAGGGTGCAGCATAAAAGTGGTTCACAGTAAAATTCCTAAGCTTTAGCTCAGCTGTTCTGAACTTTTTTTCTTTGGTTACAGTCATTTTATAGGCATTTAAAATACATGTTGTGGTTTTCACTTTGGGATTTCAACCAATTCGCGAGCCGTTAGGAGTTTCAGCATCCACTTTGAGTAAGGATGCTATTTCCGAAATGCTGGAACCGAGTCACAGATAGGTAAAGTGACTTCCCCCCAAGCTCAGAGAATATCTTGGAGCTGGGATTTCCTGATTAAAATCCTTGTGTCAATCTTTGAGAGATTTCCTTCAAAGTCTGCGTGCCTTGAAATGGTGGGCTGGCAGTTCTACATAAATGACTCCAGTGGCAGACTGAAATTGCTGTTTTTCCCTCCATTCTGGGATATCTAATTCCCGTCTCTTTAAGTGATGCAAAGCCTTGCCATCATGTTTATCAAAGAGGAAATTAAATCTCAAAGCTTACATCTGGACAGCTGAAGTCAGCACTGACGCTCAAGAGCCTCTTTGTATACCGATTTAAAAAAATCTTGGGTTTAGTCTGGGGTTATTTCTCTGCAGGGAACCTCTAAGCTTTTGGCCAGTATCAGCTGTATTTTCTTACTCTTTGAATCTGTTTATCTGTGATCTCTTTTAAAATACATAGCCTCTGAAAGTCTGTGCCCTAAATATACTAAAATGTTTCATGTGGATTTTGTAATAAAGTATTAACCTGGTATTGCAGCTTAGCTCTTATAAAAGGCTTTTTTCAAGATACTCATTTAGTAGATTCTGAAAATGCATTCCATAAATGTCTGTGATATATAGAACAATGTATGACACCAGCATTATGGTTTGATTGTACAGGATGCCATCTTGGAGTTGGAATCTCTGTGCTGATCTTAAATAAGCCTTTAAAAGGCAATCCATTTGGGTAGGCAGTATCGCTGAAAGATTTGTGACTGTGTTCATGATTTCCGATGTTGAATCAAGGAAAAAACATGGTTTTATTCAGTTTTTGTAAGAGTTTGTCAGTTGTAGATAAAGCTGTCAATTTTGTGGATAATTCTGTTGTTTTAGAAGAGAATTTAGGGAAAAATCTGTCAGGTTGATAAAGCTATCCATTCTGTTCTTCAGTGAAACAAGATGGTGATTCCTGTTTGCTCTTGTGCTGGCATTCTCCTTCTTCCTTTTCAATCTTTACTGTATATTAAGGACTTCATAGAAGGCTGGTTGAGTATCTGGGTTTGTATAAGGGTTTGTTTTGCTCTAATGCTTTGTAAAACTATGGATCTTTTTTTTTCTTTTTTTTTTTCTTTCCAATTATAAGAATGTCAGGTGGGAAATGCCAGCTGCGTCTGCATTTTAGCATTCACATTAAGTACATTGCCTGCACTGTAGTCAGCAAGGAAAACGTCAGCGTGTTTGATTAAATATACTATTTGACCACATTTTAATCAATCAGGTGTCACACTACAGTTCAGTTATAAGACTGATCAGTAACAGTACTAACCTGCTTCAGGTAACAAGAGCTCAATAACCACAGGTCAAGTAATAGAACCAACACCTAAGTTTTCACATCCTCGTGGTTGGATAAACTAAATAATGTAAAGCTGCTTCATTTTGGGGAAGAAAAGCAGCAGCAAATAAGAGGTAACGGTATAGGTAATTAAAATCAGAAGGCTTAATTTCATTACTCTTGTTTTCTTAGGTTCAGAACTGGAACAGTGAGATTCTTGCTAAACAGAAACCACTGGTTGCCAAACCTTCAGCAAAACTGCATTTTGTAAATCGACTAAAAGGCAAAAAGTACAAAAACGGCACCGCTTCCAAAGTTTTGCAGGATGCCAGTAATTCTATTGATCATCGACTTCCAAACTCTCAGAGGGTAGGTTTGGCGAGCTGTGGAGATCATAGCCTTTACTAATCTTTCTCTGATCAAAATTACGGAAGACACATTCCTGCAGCTGTCCCTTTCAGTTTTACTTGATTTGAACGCTGTGGCTCTGTAAAACGATGCAGAACCCACCGTTCTACAGCAGTCTCATGGGTGGTGCCAGCTTTAAGCTTCTCCTACTATTGAAACTTCTTTTTCCTGGTGGATTTTCTAAAGTTACAGCTCAGCTTGCACATATATTTTCCTTCTAGTCTCTTCTAGACCCTGCTTCTCCAAACTTAAAAAAGTCTATTTTTTCTGATTCAGACAGTGGGAGATATTTTTGACATATTTTTTAGGTTTTGCACTCTTGACAGGAATCAGTTAAAAATAAAAGAACTGAGTCATTTGATCTAGTTGGGAGATGAGTGCATTTGACCATAGACTAGAGGAGACAACGGAAACCCGAGAATCGCTGTTCTTGGTTTTTTTCCTTCATGGGCATTTGGGTTTTTGGTGGATTCATGGCTGCGAAGGAATAACTCCAGTTGTACTGATCAGAGTACTGTTTCTTTCTGTGTCAGAGAATGAAGCGTTTCTAGTATATTTTACCTTCCAAAAATGCTTGCCCTATTATTAGCATTTCCTCTTATGATAAATCTCTGTCTATAGAAATGGGTGACTAAAAAAATTAATTTAATGGATATCAGATATGCAAGTATCAAACATACTACTGGACTGAAACTGTGATGCAGTTGTCCTAGTTTTAGGTTCTCTTCAGTTCAAAATACCCTAACTCTTCTCTCCTCTTCAGAAAAGCAGTCGAGAGACAATGGCAGATGAAGGGTTCTTTGATCTGCTGAGTCGATTCCAGAGTAACAGGATGGATGATCAGAGATGCCTCTTCCAGGAGAAGAACAGATTCTCAGCTGCTTCAGTGGCAACATCCTCTACTCCACCTAAAACAATGAGAAAATGTAATTTTTTGAAAGTAAAACCCGTATTTGACTTTAGTTCCTGCCAAATACTACTTTAAAAATTTATTTGCATGCAAGACTTACTATGGAAAGGAGCTTGTTTCTAGGCTAACTTGTTTTCTTCCTCCTCCCCAGCCTTTTCTACTTCTTTAGTCTCACCCCGCACAGATGAATTTCTAGACCTGCTTGCTATCTCTCAGAGCCGCCGGCTAGATGACCAACGTGCTAGCTTTAGTAATCTACCTGGACTTCGTCTGAATCAACACAACAGTCAGTCAGTCCTAGGTCACCTCATGGCAAGTAACAACAGAGAACTGGATGACGACTTCTTTGATATATTGATAAAATGCCAGGTAAGTCTTTTACAAAAATTCTTTGGATCCTGAGTCTTTGGGGATTTGATTTGTGCATCCTGCTATTTACTTTCTTCAAGTAAGCCACCATGTTTATCATGTGTTTTAATATACAAATTGATTTGGCAGATAAGGAAGAACATGGAGACAAAAAATTAAGAGGTTTTTTCCAAGGTTTTTTTTTTTTTTGAACAATTTCTTTTTTTTTTGTTTTGATTTTTTTTTTTTTTTGGTAAATTATCCAGCATCTAGTAAATGTAATTTTGGTATTTATACCATGTTAGCCATTTCAAGTAACAAATGCTGAAAAGATGAAGGAAAACAAGTGAGGCTATTAAAATGAGTATGTAAAATGATTTTAAGAAAAAGTGTTTAGATCTGGCTTGTTAGGAGGGCACCTGATATACCAGGAATCCTAACTTATCAAATGGAAGAATTCAGTATCAAAGTTTTAGCGGTGATAGCGATCTTCATTCTAATTAAGTTTAAATAATAGTTAATGGCAGTACACAAGTGAGGTGTCTGATTGATTGTCAGTCACAGCATGGTATATATACCAATTAGATCAAAGAGAATTTAATGAAAAAGACTTGGTGTTTTACCTGATGGGTTGATAAGGATCTCAAAATACAAAATTCAGATACTGAGTTCTCCAAAGGTAAGTAAGTATGTTAGCTTGGGTGGGAAGCAGCACCTGGAATTGATTCTACAATGACAGTGTTCCTCAACCTGATGAGATGCCATGTTCTGTTTTAGCCGCTTGTCTGTTTACTTCGACTCAAGCAAAGAATCTAGAGATCAATATGACAGATTTTGTCTCTTCATGTGCACTATATGTAGCAAACGTAACACAATGACTGACTGTGCTTATTGAGGAAGGAATAGAAAAATGTAATCCCCTCAATCATTACGAAAGCTACTGCTTTAAACAGACGCACAGAAGTAGCTGACTTCTGAGACTTTTTGTCTCAAAGATGACTCTGTCCAAGGTCCATCCTCTCCTCACAGTGAGCACTGGAAGCCGTGCCTTTCTGAAGGGGCCCTCCCGTTAGCTCGGCAGCAGCCTGTTGCTGCTGAGAAATACTCGTTCCTGGCTCCGGCAAAGGAGGTACCGCAGATGGCTGCAGTCCACCACCAGACCGAGGGTGATGGGCTGATGCTTGTAAAATCGGACCAGCGCAGGTGGCTGTGTGAAAGGAGCACAGAAACGATCTCAGAGGTGTTAAGCGAACTGCTCTGTAACTTTGTGATTAAAATGCACCAGTCTTTTGAGTTTGGAGGAAAACTTTTTCTCAATACCGCCTTTCCAAGTCTGACAACAGTGTGGCTATTTTTCACTCCCTGTATAAGGAAAGGAAGACTAACATATTTTCTGTTGTATGAGACTAGAAATGCCATGTACTAATGCTGAAATTCTTCTAGACAAAGAACACAAATCTCATTCTGCAATATGAACAAGAACTCAATTGGGGGGTTTATTTTCAGATATATGTGGACAGGTGGTTTGGAGGAACCATTTTAGCCACAGTTGCACTCTTAACTTACTAATTTTATTTGAAAAGTGTAACTTGAAACAAAACTTAAAAATTAAATACTTGTAATAGCTTTAAATCTGAAAACAAAAGCTTTTAGTAATTATTCACTTATTTTAGTATATATATTCCTGTAAATATGCAGCTTTATTGCTTGGTCTGTCTGTAGGGTTCCAGACTGGATGATCAAAGATGTGCTCCTCCATCATCTGCAAAAGGACCAACTGTGCCAGATGAGGATTTTTTCAGCCTGATTTTACGATCACAAGCTAAGAGAATGGATGAACAAAGAGTCCATTTACCCTCAGCTATGAAGGGACCAAATTCTAGCTGAAGAAAGAAACAGGCGCGTACTGTCCAGTAGCATCTTAGGTATCATTTTGTTTGCTGGAAAAACATACATGCCTTTTTACAGAAGACTGCAATGAGTAGTTTTGTTCCCTTTCTAATTATTTTTTGTATAAATAGCAGCAGCATCACACTCATGACCAGTAGTTAGAGTTGCTGCTGCTCTTTGCAGTTGGCAGCTGCTTTTAGCAGTGTCTGAGATACGGATTACTGTATCTTCCTCTTAACTGCCTCTACTCTATGAACATTAATATGAATTTTTTTCCCTGTCGAGGTAGTCTTATTTCTGACGTGTGGATTCTATCACTGTCTCCATCTGGTGTTAAGACCTAAATTTGTATGTTCTTTCTAAAGAAAACTTGATTTTTTTTCCCCCTGATTTGTACCTCCCTGGAAAAAGGTCCTGTTTTCTTTTATACTTTTTTTAAAAATAAAAAAAAAAATTTGAGAAATAGCTTCAGTACTTATTCTGTCTTTGTGTCTTCCAAATGGTGTTTCTGCAATCATTTTTATTTAAAAAAAAAAAAAAATCAAACCCTAGTTTAATACAAAAAGTGTCTTTTCAAGACATGCTGGATTTTTTTGGTAGTATTTAGTGAAGTGTTTCCTGCATTACGCAGCGCAGTTTTCCAATCAGAAGAATTTTTAAAGTAACAGCTGCCAATGCTGTTCTATGGATTGTGCGGTACGTGCCCACCACCAGTAGCAGTTCACATGCCAGGGAACCACAGGGGTGGTAGGTACCTGGCATGAACGACCACGGACGTCAGGTAATTCCTACAGTAGTTGAATTTGAAATGTTACAAACAGTAAATGTATGCATGCTGCTTGTTACCTCAACTACTTCTCCTTCTCTTGGTAAGGACGTGCTATGCTGGGGTAGTTCTTGGGAACAACGGTTGTAACTTAGTCTTCCCCTCGGTAGAATACCTGCACTGAGGTAGTTCTTGGGAACCCCGAGGGCTATATGTTGTTTTAAGTATAGGTATCTTGAGTTAGAAGCCACTGATTTTAACACCAAAGGTGGCAAACTGTTCACTTCAGGTTTTTATCAATGAAGTGATGTAAGTTTTTCACTGAAGTATTATAGTCCTAGAGAAGAATCTACAGTTAAGTTAATTTTAGCTTCAGAGTAAAATGGCATTGTAAGAATAGTTAAACAGACACAGGCTCCACATAATCAAACTATTTTACAGTTGCTGAAAGTTTTACAAACACTTTCTTGCAGCTTTTTTAGCACTGGAAATTGATTTCTACTGAAACTGTCCTCCTCCTACTTTTAAGGAGAAATGACAAAATATTCTTCCAAAACCGTGTTACCATCAGTTTATCGTGCTGATCTTCAGTACTTTTACTTAGTGCTTCCTATTGCCTGTGCAGCTTTGAATTGCCCTAAAAAACCATCTGATACAACATCAGCTTCTTGCTTTTCCGCAAATTATTAAACTGGAAGCAAATCATCAAGCTATCCTAAAACTGAGCTGACAAGCAGGAAGCCTACTTACTTAAGAGTGATTTTAAAGAATATAAACCAAAGACAGTCCTGAGACTTCTAGTTGAGCTGCAATTAGTCTTATGTGAATTATATGAGTATCAGCAATTTTCTTCAGGCTGTTTGACAGCTGCCTGGTTAGGCTTGTGTTTGCTAGATCACAGAATGTCAGTGCTTTCCCACCACAGAATATCTAGTTTTACTCAAAACTTACTACACAAACTTGGTTTCAAACAAGCAGCAGCACCCACAAGCCTGTTTTCTTGGCCAATTAAAGTTGTATTATCTTACTTGACACATATATTGCAAATTCCAGAAGTAGTAATTGCAAATTCCAGAAGTAGTACATATACTCAGTCTCTCAGTTTTTAAAGCCCCACCTTACAGCTATACGTACTAATGCTCTGACCAAAGATGAGTTCCCATCAGCTTGCTGATGTTCTCTTTTCTACATTTGAGAACTAGAGCAGAACTAGAAGGATGTGACAACTAAAGATTAGACAAAACTTACAGCTGAGCTCGAGGCTTCCTTAGTTTCCGTCCTGTGAGACACATGAACTGCTCCTCTTCTCTTCACACGGTTCCATTGCAGGACTTTTCCCTTCTAGGTTTTTATTAGGATCACAGTTTTCTCCAGTCTCTCGCTCTGCTTTGCCTGTCTCCTGTTTCTGCTGCTCAAGTGCATGTTCTTCAGTAAGGTTTTCAGCTGTGACAGTTTCTAGTCTACAAACTTCAGACTCAGTGTGCAATCTATTCTGTAAAAATTAATAATAAGCTATTAATCAAGCAATCCAAAGTGATGGCATCTATTGCTTCAGGTGCATCTCAGCTCAAGGGGCAGAACTCCCCCAAAGCATGACCGGTATTTTTTTTTTTTTTTCCCCTGGGGAAACAGTACACGTAAATAAGCACAATCTAGAGTATAAGTCTGTTTTTAATTTTCTGTAGTTTACAGAAAAGTCAGCACTGCTTTTTTTTCCCCCACCTTTCCTCTATGGGTAATCATTATTGCCCAGGCTGACGTAAGTACTGATCTCTCAAAACAGACGTTATTTAAGTCTTTACTATAACGAGTTTTAATTCAGTAGTTTCCTGCCACAGTTAGCCATTGCACAGTATTTTTCCAGAACAAAACATGCCCAAGATACCCCTACCAAACTGGCCTATAGGGGAACAGGTACTTCCTCAACTCCTCTTTCCCCAAGATTTGGGTTAAGCTGCTTGTTTAAACATGTTCTAGCAGATGACATTGAAATCTACTACATTTAATCCCAGCTCAAAGAGCAGCAGGACTAACATACACCCGGTTCTGGTTTGTGAGACTCTTCTACTTGCGTATCTGGCTCATCGCTCGTATGCACGATGTCAGGACTTCTGCTGCCATTTCCTGGTCTCACAGGAGCATCTCCTCTGTCATAAGGTCCTCTATAAACATAAGGAAGCTTCTGCGAATAATAGCCGTCTGATTTACTCCCATCATATTGCCCAAAGTCTATCTTCTCCTGTTGACTGTCAGGTGGAGGAAGGCTTTTCTTCTGAGAAGATGTTAAGTATCTTAACATAGACACTGATGATCCTGCACCATAGCAGAAAGCCTGGAGGGGGGAAGAAACGGTTTTCACACAGAATTCAGTGTCACGTATCTGAAAAACACTGAAAGAAAAGCTCAGGTGAGCAGAACAGCTACGATAAAATTCAAGCTTTCTGCAGTCTGACCACACTGCAGGAACTGCCTGACTGGATGTAGTTCATCTGTGGTGCTACAGGAAAGACGTTGAAGGCTCTAACTCAATGCTTTCATGCACAAAATGCCAATTATATGCATATGTAATGACACAAAGAAGAAATGGGAACTAAGCTGCAATAAACTGTCATAGAGTTTTTAAGATTTTAAGCAGTTTAATGCTATTTTATCCCACTTGGGCAGTGCGGGAGAGATGCGGTTTAAATACAAACTTACCTATTTTAATTGCTAAACCAACTAGATTTTGTCAAGAAAAAATTCCCTTGTAGAAATAATTTCATCTGTGCTAAGAAATCTGTGCAGTAGTACAAATAGGAAATAAACAATATAATAGATAATGATACTTAAATAAGTTTAATATATAAAAAATAACACTGAGCTTTTAAATATAAGATAAAAGTATACAAACCAGGACAGCCAGAGCCATCATAATTAGCACTGGAACCTGCAGAATAAACGGTATCTCCTTCATAAGCGCTTTGATGAATTCACCAATACCTTGTCCTACGTGCTTCAAAGGCTCAGTTACAAAGTTGGTGAAAGTAATCGCCAATGCCTAGAAAAATACAAATAGAAAAATAGTGTTGTCACTGATTGCAAACATAAACATCAACAATCTCTTTAGGCTTGGCACATACCTTTGTCGGTGGAACCAGCAAAACAGGATTTATTAGTAGAGTTTCATAGTACTTCTGACAGGGATCATCCTGAAATGTCCATTTACTTCTGAGCCATTCTGTAGTCAAAGCAGAGAGACATTTTTACTACTTTTTTAAAATATATTTTATGACACTGTTGTAATACAGAAAGCAGAATTTCGATCACAGATGGAAGAGAACTCTTCTAGATATGGTTCAAAGCTCAGATTTATTTTTAAAAATCTGAGATTAGCTTGTCAGTGTAGTTTATCCAGTCGTGGGGATGCACGAAGGAGAGGGAAGGCTGGAAAGAAAGAGAAGAAACTGAGGTTTCCGCATGTTTAGTCAAGAAAGTTCTCTTTATTAGATGAGCTTAGTCCCTAGAAGCTTCAGAAGAAAAAGAAGTCTTGTCTGTGGGAACTATTACTTAGCACATTTTGTCCACAGCTACCGAAACAGAAGCAATTCTGAGTGGTGTTACTCATCTGCCAGGCTGCAAGTAGATGAAAAATGTGTATTTTGCTTGCTAGATTTCAAGAGACTATTTTAGCTATAAGCAGAAAGTCTTACTCCTTAAGGGAACTTTTAAGTTATACACAAGTAATTTATGACATCAGTGTTTCTGTAGTTTTATTTTAGTGAAGTCAGAACATAAACCACTGAAATTTGACATAAACAGAGCAATCTAAAGGGAATAAATTCTAAAGAGAAGACCATAACAAGCACTCATTAAGAGCTGCCATCATTAATCTACCTGCTATAGCATTGGATAACAAGTAACGGCTAATAAAAAAATTCAGCTTTCTCTGTAAAATAAAAACACTAGAGTAAGCAGTTACAGATCTAATTTCTGAAGTCCATTGTACGCGCAGGCCTGGAAGATGAAAAAAAATCTTCTTCTTGAATTCTGCCTTCCTATCTTCAATAAATGGCACTGAATGGTACTGGGGGAGGGGAGCTGGGGAAACACTCACAGGGTAAGTTATAAGGAAAAACTCCATGTGGAAGTAACAGCATGACATGCTCTGAGCACAGTTTTGCGATCAGCTGTCCTTCAAAGGCCTAGAAAAGAAAGTCTTGTGAAATGGAAAAATGGTAAAACCACATAATCATGTATTGCTGAAGAAGATTCAATGAAGAATCTTCTCACTTCGCACTACTCATGAAGAAATTAGAGTATTCTTGGATACTATTACTGAATATTTTGTGATCTTAAATACTGTTACAAAATAATGAAACAAGTATTTACCAATAAGACTTTCCCCCCAGTCCAACTTCTCAGCACAGACGTTATCAAACTGCCCCATTTTCGCAATTTCTGCTTGATGCTGCGCAAAGGCCAGCTGCAGGAGAGTAAGAATTAGTTGTAAAACATAAAAGAAGCTGGTGCTGGGCACAGAACACCTGCATCCATGCAGCACTGCACCTGAGCTAACCGTGTTTGCTCTTAACAGGTTTGGAGTAATTACCTGGGTAAATCTGTATTAAGAAAAGTTTGCTACCTAATAACAGAGTTGAATTCTAAGTACTTCCTGGGAATGGATAAAAACTACCAAGATGGTTACCTCTGAGTTATTCTCCAAATGGAATCTGAATTACTAAAAGAGCAAACTTCAGTATTCAAAGATTTAAGTTCAGGGCAGAAGTAATTTGGTATCTTGTTTCCTTAAAATGTTTCTGGATTAAAAATAGAGACAGCTGCCATGCAACTACTAATTAAAACATCAGGACATTCTCTTTTATTTTTTAAATAATTCCCATTAACAAATACCTGTATTCATTATAATTTTGCCTTACAGTGTGTAACTGATAATCAAATAGAAAAAATTAAGTCAAATCATCTATTGAAAAACTGTTTGACATTCTTCACTGACTCAATTTAAGTCCTCCGCATGGCAGTCCACTCGTCTTCAAGAGGCTTCCTACTCTCTGGCACTCCGCTATTTCTGGATGTCCTGGTTTCGGCTGGGATAGAGTTAATTTTCTTCCTAGTAGCTGGTATGTGCTGTGTTTTGGATTTAGTATGAGAATAATGGTGATACCACACTGATGTTTTAGTTGTTGCTAAGCAGTGTTGATACTAAGTCAAGGACTTTTCAGCTTCCCATGCTCTGCCAGGTGCAGAAGAAGCTGGGAGGGGGCACAGCCAGGACAGCTGACCCAACTGGCCAAAGGGGTATTCCATACCATATGACGTCACACTCAGTATATAAACTGGGGGGAGTTGGCCAGGGGGCAGCGATCGCTGCTTGGGGACTGGCTGGGCATCGATTGGTGGGTGGTGAACGGTTGCATCACTTGTTTTTCCTAGGTTTTGTTCCTCCCTCTCTCTCTCATTGTTTTACTTTTCATTACATTTTAAAATAATAATAATAACAACAACAACAATAAAATAATAATAATAGTTATTTCAATTATTAAACTGTTCTTATTTCAACCCACAAGTTTTCTTTTGCTCTTCCGATTCTCTCCCCCATCCCACTGGGGCAGGGAGGGTGAGCGAGCGGCTGTGTGGTGCTTAGTTGCCGACTGGGGTTAAACCACAACACTGGGTCTGACAAGCTGCAGTTAAATTCTGATGACAAAATGTGAGGACTGAGATTTTGTGGTTGGGCTATGACCTAGCAGCATAAATTCCTTCTCATTAAAACCAATACCATTGTACCATTGTACAGTCAGCTACTTTGTCACCATTAATGAAGCATTTATCTCTGGTCTATCACATGTTAAATACAGTTTCAGCCAGGGAATCCTTAGAAAGAAAAAAAACCCCACAATATATTTTTGTAAGACTTTTCTACCACGCTGCTTTAGACAGAGTTCATGTCTCCCTTGCCCTTGCTTTACAAATTCTGTGCACCTTTGTGGCAGGATAAAAGTTGGCAGGGTTTCTTTTGCTGTTCTTTAAGCCTAATACACCTGTCAACACACAAAGTAAAACGTTCATCCCTTTATTTATTTTGCGGTCAATTATTGCTTTATATAAACTAAGTAAAGGAACTAAATAACCTTAGCTCCCTCATAACTGTAAAATTTGAAGCCTAAAAGCTATTAAGATTTCAGAACAACTTACCTTATACAAGTAAAGCCAATTCCATGCAAAACTGATGAGAAAACTTATCAATAAAACACGTTTTAGCTGAACAAACCAATGAATATGTGTCCAGAGCTCTGTAGCTATTACAATTACAACGCACACTAAGCACAAGAGGATCTGAAAAAGAAAACAGGAAAAAATTATGATCCAGATTTGGAATTTTCCAAGCTTGCTGCCAGTACTCATGAAGGAACTTCCAACTTTTGTTTTTACTAGCATCATTTACACAGAACAGTTGAGAAAATTTGTCCTTGCTTTCACAGCATATCTGCAGCAGTACAAGGCAGAAAAGTTTCATGGTATTACCAGGAGTCATTCCTATCGCAGCCTTACATTGCAGTTGCTCATTTCTTTCTTGTGATATTTAGCTTCCTTACAGTATTTATCACGCTACCTACCATACTTCAAAATTACAAAACTGATGTAATTCAGTGCTTGAGTAGTATGTGCCTGGTATGAACCACAGAACCACTGCTGCCAACTCCTGCAGTTTGGTTAAGAGACAAAGTTACAGTCTGGCTAACAACAGCAAGACTTCAGAGAAGCACTTCACAGTCTCCTTCCATCCAAGGACCCCTAACGGCAATGTTACGCTACTGACAGCTTGCTTTTTTCGTTTGGCTTTCATGGACCCCTCAAAACTAGACAGGCTACTTTCAAGATCACATGAGCATAAAATGTTAGCATATTCTGAATTGTAAAGATTCAGCGTATCTGACTAGATAAGCTTCAGCTGACTGAAGTGCGGTTATCGGCGGCCACAGGCTGTTCAGAAGGGACAGGCGGGGAAGGAGCGGCGGAGGGGTTGCCCTCTACATCAAGAAATGGATAGCGTGTGAAGAGCTGTCTCTGAAGAATAGCCACCAGCAGATTGAATGCTTGTGGGTAAGAATCAGAGACCGAGGCAACAAAAGCAACCTTCTGGCTGGTGTCTGCTACGGGCCGCCCAACCAAAGGGAGCCTATTGATGAAGCCTTCTTACTCCAGCTAAAGGAGTCATCGCGCTCGCAGGCTCTTGTCCTGCTGGGGGACTTCAACCACCCCGACATCTGGAAAAGTAGCACGGCAAGCTGTAGGCAATCCAGGAGACTCCTGGAGTGCATTGAGGATAACTTCTTAAGCCAGAGGGGATGCCCTACCAGAGGGGATGCGATATGGGACCTGCTGGTCACCAACACAAGTGAGCTAATCAGTGACATCAAGACTGGAGGCAGCCTGGGCTGCAGTGATCATACACTGGTGGAGTTGGCAGTCCTGAGGGAAATGGGTCAGGCGAAGAGTAAAGCCAGGACCCTGAATTCTAGGAAAGCAAACTTCCAGCTGTTCAAGGAGTTAGTCAATAGGACCCCCTGGGAAACTGCCCTCAGGGACAAGGGAGCAGAAGAGAGATGGCAGATTTTTAAGGACACTTTCCATAGAGAGCAAGAGCTCTCGATCCCCAGATGAAAGAAATCAAGAAAGGAAGGCAAGAGACCAGCGTGGATGAATCGCGACCTGCTGGTCAAACCAAAGGGCAAGAAGGAAATGCAGAGGCGGTGGAAGCAGGGACAGGTATCCTGGGAAGAGTATAGGGATGCTGCTCGGCTGTATAGGGATGGGGTCAGGAAGGCCAAGGCAAAGCTGGAGCTGAACTTGGCAAGGGATGCAAAGAATAATAAGAAGAGTTTCTACAGGTATGTCAGCCAGAAAAGGAAGGTCAAAGACAGCATACCCCCCCTGATGAGCAACAGACGAGGAGAAGGCTGAGGTACTCAACAACTTTTTTGCCTCAGTCTTCACTGGCAACCTCTCTTCCTCTCGAGTGGATGGACCGCAAGACAGGGACTGGGGGAGCAAAGTCCCTCCCACTGCAAGAGAAGATCAGGTTCGAGACCACCTGAGGAACCTGAACATACACAAGTCTATGGGACCTGAGGAGATGCACCCCAGAGACCTGGGGGAATTCGCCAATGTAGTTGCCAAGCCATCCTCCATGATATTTGAAAAGTCATGGCAGTCAGGTGAACTCCCGGGTGTCTGCAAAAAGGGAAACATTGCACCCATTTTTAAAAAGGGTAGAAAGGAGGACCCTGGGAACTACCGACTTGTCAGCCTCATCTCTATGCCTGGGAAGATCATGGAACAGATCCTCCTAGAAGCTATGCTAAGGCACATGGAGGACAGGGAGGGGATTCGAGACAGCCAGCATGGCTTCCCCCAGGGCAAGTCCTGCCTGACCAACCTAGTGGCCTTCTATGATGGAGTGACTACATCAGTGGACAAGGGAAGAGCTACAGATGTCGTCTATCTGGACCTCTGTAAGGCCTTTGACACGGTCCCCCACAACACTCTTCTCTCTAAACTGGAGAGATACGGATTTGATGGGTGGACTGTTTGGTGGATGAGAAATTGGTTGGACGGTCGCATCCAGAGGGTAATGGTCAATGGCTCAATGTCCAGATCAGTGACAAGTGGTGTCCCGCAGAGGTCCGTACTGTTTAATATCTTCATCAATGGCATAGACAGTGGGATCGAGTACACCCTCAGCAAGTCTGCAGAAGACACCAAGCTGAGTGGTGCGGTCGACATGCCTGAGGGACGGGATGCCATCCAGAGGGACCTGGACAAGCTCGAGAAGTGGGCCTGTGTGAATCTCATGAGGTTCAACAAGGCCAAGTGCAAGGTCCTGCACCTGGGTCGGGGCAACCCCCGGTATCAGTACAGGCTGGAGGATGAAGGGAATGAGAGCAACCCTGCCGAGAAGGACTTGGGGGTACTGGTGGACGAAAAGCTGGACATGAGCCGACAATGTGTGCTCGCAGCCCACAAGGCCAACCGTATCCTGGGCTGCATCAAAAGAAGCGTGGCCAGCAGGTCAAGGGAGGTGATTCTGCCCCTCTGCTCCGCTCTGGTGAGACCTCACCTGCAGTACTGTGTCCAGCTCTGGAGCCCTCAGCACAAGAAAGGCATGGACCTGTTGGAGCATGTCCAGAGGAGGGTCACGAAAATGATCAGGGGGATCGAACGCCTCTCCGATGAAGAAAGGCTGAGAGAGTTGGGGTTGTTCAGCCTGGAGAAGAGAAGGCTTCGGGGAGACCTTATTGCGGCCTTTCAGTACTTAAAGGGGGCTTATAAGAAAGATGGGGACAGACTTTTTAGCAGGGCCTGTTGCGACAGGACAAGGGGGAATGGTTTTAAACTACAAGAGGGTAGATTTAGACTAGATATAAGGAAGAAATTTTTTACAACGAGGGTGGTGAAATGCTGGAACAGGTTGCCCAGAGAGGTGGTAGATGCCCCATCCCTGGAAACATTCAAGGCCAGGTTGGACGGGGCTCTGAGCAACCTGATCTGGTTGAAGATGTCCCTGCTCATTGCAGTGGGGTTGGACTAGATGGCCTTTAAAGGTCCCTTCCAATCCAAACTATTCTATGATTCTATGATTATAGATCCTCAGCTTAGCACTTTGTAATTCCATTTTAGAGAATATGACATTTTCACACCATCATGCTCTCCTCTCCAACACGATACAATTTTTTTCCACAAAATTCACAAAAACCTCTAACCTATAAAATCTAAGACCTCAGGTATGTACTTGTCTCAATATACATATATTCCAACTCCTGCAGAAGCCAACAGCTTCAGCATCTATTTGAACAAGAGACAAATCTGGAAAATTTATAATGCACAAGTTGTCAGTTTAAGTGACAAGAAAGTACTAGAGTCTATTGAGTCACGCAACACAAATATAAAAGACAGGAAGAGAAAAAAGAAATTTTTCATACCAGAAAAAAGCTCAAAGCTACAACAAGAAAAGATGACCACAGGAATAAAAAACTTGAATTCTTAATTAAAGTGAATACATCGCCTCTACCTTCAGCAACCATGAAACAAAAAGAGTGACTCTCTGTAAGTACAGTGGAAAGAACTGCTTTACGTGTGGAGTTAAGATGGTAACATTCATGGAATGGACTTGCACAAAGAAACTGGAGAAAACAGCAATTAAAAGACAACAACAAAACCCCTTTCTTCTTCTCTTACCAGAAACATATTATATAGATCAATTCCAAAAGTGTCTTCAAATCTCCAGTGCCAAGCTTGATAATCATGGTGCTTAAAATTGATCAAAATATCACTAAGCGCATCATCCACAGCACCTGACTGCCAAGTTCCCTCATTGAGAAACCTGAGGATCTCCAAGTATGTCTTTTTTGTAAGGATGATCTCAGCATCGTAATGGACATGGCCCACGTTTTCCTCAGGCTGAATTAAAAGCAAAGCAAAACAATGGTTAAAAGCTGCTTATTTGGAAACAGAAGTATATTCGAAAAACTGTATCCCTACGCAAAAACCTGATTATACACCCTCATTATGCACCAGCACCTTTTTGAAGCAGACTGCAAGATGAAGACATGGGACAGGGAGCACACTATGATTCTATAACCTTTTTGTTCATTCTTTTAAACTATATAAAACACGAGTTCAACTGGTTTGTACTCTTTCAATTCTACAGCAAAAACCTAAAAAATGAAGTGAGTTATCTCACCTGTTATTAAAATTTCAGAACCACTTCTCATTAACAAGTAATAATTACTAATGTGCTATGTGTGCGCCAATCATGGCTGCGTAATACAGTCAGAAGCTATTAAATACTGAAAGAAGAAATTTTACATTGCTAAGTATAATATTCTTTGTTAAAGAGTAATTTTGCTTATTGCTAAAAATTTATTCCTCTACCTCTGAATGGGAAAAAAAATCTCCAAAGACAATATAATAAAGAAAGCAATAAGGCGATTCTTACATGCAAACTCTAATAAGCTACTATTCCTAGATGGTTAAAGTGGTAGAGCCTAAAACAAAGGCCTAAAAATTCTATGACAAACAAACAAACAAAATCTGGCTCTTTCAAGTTTAACAACCATTAACATGAACTGAACAGGGTATTACTACAGCTGCATCCCAGCAATAGATATTTAGATACATGCTCTGGATTCACATAGAATCATAGAATCATAAAGGTTGGAAAAGACCTCTAAGATCATCGAGTCCAACCATCAACCCAACACCACCATGCCCACTATACCATGTCCCGAAGCGCCTCATCTACACGTCTTTTAAATACTTCCAGGGATGGTGACTCCACCACTTCCCTGGGCAGCCTGTTCCAAGGCCTGACCACTCTTTCGGTAAAGAAATTTCTCCTAATGTCCAATCTAAACCTCCCTTGGCACAACTTGAGGCCATTTCCTCTCATCCTATCGCTGTTACTCGGCAGAAGAGACCAACACCCACCTCGCTACAACCTCCTTCCAGGTAGTTGTAGAGCGCGATGAGGTCTCCCCTCAGCCTCCTCTTCTCCAGGCTAAACAACCCCAGTTCCCTCAGCCGCTCCTCACAAGACTTGTGCTCCAGGCCTCCACCAGCTTCGTTGCCCTCCTCTGGACACGCTCCAGCACCTCCATGTCCTTCTTGTAGTGAGGGGCCCAAAACTGAACACAGTATTCGAGGTGCGGCCTTCCTCTGGATGCTTTACAGACCAAATGGCAACTGTCTCTCCTAAGCAAACACTGCTAACTAATAGCAATACTGGATGCACATCTATAATTTTTTCCTTTGCAATTCAGTTCCCTTCATTTTAATTTTAAATTTAAAGTATGCTAGAATAATCAATCAATACTTGATAACTGCAAAAAACACATAAAGTAGCAATATGAATTCTAATGAATTTTTAATGACTGTTCAAATACTTACAAGGCCAAGTTTTCCAGCTTCATTTAAAATCTTATTCAAGTATCGCTTAAAAATACAAAAGCTACGGCTTTCATGTGATTTGGCATTCCTCTTCTCACATTCTGCAATCTGCAATGTAAAGACATTTTATTCACTTCTTGCTCAAACCAGGTTGTTCATAGAAGAAAAAAACTCCCTACCAACACATTAAACTCAGGATTAACAGAAGCACATTTCTTTAGTTTAGCAATAATCCCATGATTAGTACACCAGATAAAAGGCGTATGCCGTTGCCGAAGATACCACTTTCCATGGGACTGGCCAGTACTGGAGACTTCAGATCTGCTAATAGCACAGTTTGAATACTAACCTCAGTAAGACTAGAAACAACTAAAGATCTGGATCTCCTTAAATTTTAAGTTTACATCGGGGCGGGGGGGGGGGGAAGAACTGTAAAACAACATTAAAATTACATACCCCATTAGGTCTCCAAATGGCTGAGGGACACAAGAGCCCCGGTAGCTACACAAGCGTCACCGCTTCCTCCTGATCTCAGAGGAAGAAGCAGCGTGGGGGGCTTACAGCTGAGCGCTGCAGCAGTGCACGTTACGGTCAGCCACAAACAGGTTCTCTATGCCCATAACCCACCCCTTAAAATCAACAGAATTGAACAACTTGCAAATGAAAGGTCACGTTTCTTAGCTTTTGGCAGCATGGTGTAACACCAACACCATAGTTTAAACTGTTGACACTGGACAGAAGCACGTAGCTCCTATCGACTTCTGTTACACTATAAAACATTTTAGGAAACAGACCTTGGTAGGCAGAGCAGCAATTTGGAATTGAGTTCAAACCATTTCCAGTCTCTCCTCTGAACAAAGAGGCTCCCCCTACATAATGCACGGTCTCTCACAATTATGCCAACAATTCATCTGTTCTCTACTATCCAGAAAAGCATCATCAGAAAAGCACAAGCTATAAAAGACTGGAAAATATTCTGAAGTTCCATAACAAACCTTCTGTTGCAAGGAATCTACTTCCCTGGAACAACTCGATAAGACTTCAGTACTGACTGTATCCACAGTCTTATCCTCAGAGTCATGATAGTTAGCCTAAAATTACATAAGAAAAACACGGATTTTTAGAATCAAAGAATTTGGTCAATATGCCACGTTACACTTCTATAATCAGATCACTTTAAAAGGCATAAAGGAACTAAAAACTGAGTGTTGATCTTTGCTTCTAATACTCCCCCAACGATACTCCAGTTGCCTCTCTGCTGTTATTTTAGGCTCCGAACAGACAACTGCTTTAAGTTTATCTAAACGCATGCTGCCTTCAAAAGGTGAGCTCTTGCCCTTTCCTCCCCCACCTGCCCTCTCCCCTCCTCTGAGCGTGGGTGAGCCACGCAGCGCATCAGATTATCTAATCGGACTGGCCGAAAACTGACTCAGCAAGCAAAGGGGCAGTTTTCAGCCAGACAAATTCCCAGTCCCGCTGGCCACGCAGCCAGCCAGACTGAAAGTAAACACAAAGCCCCATTCTCGGTTGCATGCCTTTCCTTTCACGTTCCCTCTTCACTCTGAAACAACATCCCGTTTTTCTGCTAATTGCTCAGACCTAGTTTTAGCAGTGCTTCTCCTATAGAACCAGGCATGCACATTGACGAAAGTCTCCCAACACAAGTGCAACGTCACACACATCAGTGAACTCATGCTGATACGAAGTTTGGTTTTGAGGACTCGGGTGGCCCACACAGCCAGCCTGTCCAGAATCTCTCACTGCAGAGCAGAAAAGAAATCCTGAGAAGATGGATTAACCCAAAGCAGTCATTTTTCTCCTTTAAGATGCAGTTCTATTTTCGTGGGAGACAAGAGTAAAACTCCTAATATTTTTTATAAAAGCTGAAGCACTTGGGCACCAAGTTTAAAGACTCCAAAGCTTGCTGCTGAATTTTAGGGATGCTAGTGATTGTCAGGTGGACTTGGGGAAGGTGGAAGCTGAAGAGGAACTCTGTGGAGAGAAATAATGCAGTTTGCATTTTTTAAGCTTCAGAAAATTATGTTCTGAAGCGTTAAAATGGTATTATTCAAGACTGCAAAAGCAAACTTGAAAGCTGAAGAATGACAAAAACAAGGGTGCCTGTACAACCACCCACAGTTTACAGGGCCATGTGTGCACATAGGTGCTGGATAAACAATATGTATCTCATGATATATGTAGAGTCCACCCCTCATACAAGACAACCAAGATGATTCACCTTGTTAAAACGAGCTTTTCATATTTCATCTTCTCCTCAATGTTCATGAATTATTAACAGTACAGCACTCAATCCCTATTCTGATCTTCCTTCTGAAAACTCTGATGCCCAGCATTACAAAACACCACTGACTTTCATAATACTGTCACACAATAAATGGGGTTTATTCCCATATTACTGGGGAACTGGATAATTCAAGTAAAATATAATCATTAACCTTAACTCCCCCAACTTTTATCAGCTAGGAACTTAATTTTCAAGATATTTAACACTATACTTGAGAAACTAGCAAGTGCTGCTTAACCCAGTACTTCTCAGAGAAGTAACTTGTGGAGCCACAACCTGCATAAATCAACCACCACCTGTGAAAAGACAAAAAGTGTGGTTCCGGTGATGTGATCAGTGTGCCACAGAAAACTCATCAGTAAAAGGCCCTGAGCTAATTATCTACAACAATATAGATACTATTTTTTTCCTTGCAATTTTAATAACTGATACACAACACTTTTCTGTGTATAGATTCAGATGTAACCTTGTAAGGTCTTAAAAAGATCGTAATTCTATCGTTTCCTAATGTCACGATTTAAGGGCACTCCTTCAACAGCATGCGGCTGAAGGACTGTTTGGGAGCGACACGTATGCATGCACCCTTTCTTTTTCTACCTTGTAAGGTCTTCTCATTGTTCCTGATGCTGCATCGTAATTGAGCATATCCGTGGGGTCAATCCATTCATCATCTTGAACTTTACCACTCCCTATTAGTACAATTGCACACAATACCAAAGGAAACAGCATCCTGTATCACTAAATATAACAAAAAATTCAGATATTTAGCTCAGAATGTAACATGCTGTATAAAAAAAAGAAACAATCTTACAACATGAAAAAATACTCTGCAGTGTTGTTTAAAAACTCAGTTGTCCATTAAGCAGTATTTTCTTCCCCAAAGAAAACACTAACAAGAATACGCAATAATTAAACTGTATTATATGACGGGATCAGCGTAACTGGCTGTAGTTACCAGCAGGCGTAGGGCAGAGTTCAGCATTGCTAAATACGACAAAACAGTGCAGAACTCCTCCAGGCTTCGAGACAAGGCTCCAGCACCCTTAGCTCCACAGAAACTCCCATGGCAAGCCTGGCAAAGGCCGTGAGGGCATTCCTGCCCTGCCCGGGCGGGAGCCGCGGCGTGGCCGCCTCGGTGCCGCGCCGACAGGCCCAAGGCCGCCCGCCCCGCTCCCTCCGGCCGCAGCCCCGCACGGGCCGGCGCCGGGGCACGGCTGCTGCCCCCCGGCCGACGACGCCAGAGGCCGTACCCTGCCAGCACCGAGACAACCATCAAAGGGAAAACCCCGCGCACTTCTCCCCCGCCTTCGCCTTGTTTACCTCGGGTACTAGCGCCACGGCCTGAGAGGACAGGCGGCCTTCCAGCCCCTTCCTCGCTCCCTCCGCTCCCCCTCGCCAGTCACCGCGACGAGCGCGCGAGGGCCGGCACAACGCGCGGGCCGGGCCCAACGGCCCTCCCCGGCCCCGCAGCAAGGCTCCAGTCAGCGGCAGCCTCACCGCCGCCCGGCCGCGCACTGGCGGCAGGCTCCGCAGCCGAGGGTCCGCCCGCGGCCCCCCTCGTACCTGCAAGGCCGCAGAGGGTCTCGGCGTGGTTACCCGGCCCGGAGCCGCCCCGCATCGCCAGGCCCCTAGCAGCCGGGGAGGGGTCCGCACTACTCCCGGCCCCTTACGCCTGCGCTCCCGCGGCCGCCGCTCGCTCCGCAGGCCCGGCACCGCCCCGCGGCGCGGGGGGGAAACCGCTCTCGCCGTACAGGGGCCGCGAGCAAGCGGAGGAGCGGCCGCTAACGCTCCGCTGCGGCCCTCAGGCGGCGGGAGGCGCTGGCGGGCTCGGCGCCGCCCTGCGCTGCCCGGGGGGCCCGGCCTGCGGCCGCCTCCGCCCCGCCGTTCCTGCGGCCGGGCGGGCTCGGGCGGCAGCGGCTCTGCAGCTGCAAAGCAACGCGGAGAGGAGGAGGCGGCCGTCAAGAGGGTAACGAACACCTAAACGCGAGGCAGGTTGAAGAACACAACGGTTGAAAGCAGGGAGCACACAGCCGTGCGGCAGAGGCAACAACCCCGGGAACAGCCCCCCGCGGCAGTGAAGCAGGGATACAGCCAAGCCACGCACACCTGGAAGAGAGGAAGCAGCAGCAATTCCCACCGACTTAGTCCCCTTCCTCGTCATGTACATGGATTTATTTTTAATTGTCTACAGTTCCAGGCAGACGTATAGGAAATAGACTTCCCTTTAGTAAATACAAGTCAGGGGTAGAGCTCCCACATAAGACCAACTCAGAAACACAAGAGGCTGGGACATAAAATGACAGATGTAAAACTAGATCCTCTCTGTAAAGATGTGAATTGTACTAAAATTCATTTAAGGAAATTAGTATTTAAGTATTTGTAGTGCTAAATAAAAATAGTCTGCCAGCTTTGACCACAGATAGACAATGGAGGAACAGAATAGTTAGAAGTCAGATTTTCCTCCAAAGCAGCATTAGGACTTTAAGTTATGTGTCCAATACAGAAAAATAAACAGATTTTTTGGCTTTGTGCTACTGCATTATTACTTACCGCACTGCAAAGTCAGGTACTTGGAAATGGTATCAAAGATCTAAAATCTTTTATAGTTCTAGGCATACAACTAGACATTTTTTTGCCTATTTTGACATATGGTTTAAGTATCAGAGTCACATTGAAGGATTATAAACCGAGAATCCAAAATAACAGATGAGATAGCTGCAGGTGTTGGAGGTCTTTATTGAGATTATAGCACAGATAACACTTCTATAGTTACCTTTCCACTTTTATACGATAGTTAAAAATGCTTGCTACAGTGCACATGTAATTTAGGAACCAAGAGAATCCAAAACGTAACTGCAGTTCAAATAAATAAATAACCTAATGTTTAAGGTTTATATTTTAAAAAGTAAAAGGATCTGTACAATATGAAAATATAACAATACATAAACATTAGATTCTAAAGTTTTGTAGAAATAAAACTGCAATTTCCCATACATAAACAGTGCAAGAAATAAAATTCAGATAAGCTTCTGAACTGGGAATTTAAACAATTTAATTCTTAAATTATCATGCAGACATAGCATTTTAAGCCATGCTGGTTTCTATTATAGCATTAATGGTATCCCTTTTACTTGAAAAACTGATAGCCATTAAGCTCACTGTGACAACTGCTGCCAATCCACTCTTTTCTACAGTACATTATACACAGAGGTATTCTGTTGCATTCAAAAAGTAAAATATTGTATGTTTCTAGAGAAGGAAAAAAAAAAAATCAATATTTTACTTTTTTCCCCTCCAACATGTTAGCTTGTTCAAAACAATGTCACACAGTAAAAAGAGCAACATTTCTCCCAGTTTAGATGAAAAGAAAGAAAAAACCCACACTATATAATGGACCATAATCAAGATGTGGTTACTGCCTAGTCACCTTTAAAGTTCAGAATTTATTACTAAAAAAGTTGAAATTGTGGAGATATTATAAAGTTTGACCTCTTGTTGAGAAGTGATGAATATAATAAATCTGAAAAAACAGTGAAAGTAATTTATCTTTTATGTGTGTGTGTGGAACTAATTACATACAGACTCGATGAAAGTGTTGTTCAACTTAAGTTTGTATATAAAATTCTCATTGAGGCAAAGACCAAGGAATGCAATTAATACCAAACTGTAAACACATCATTCATGTTACTTTGAGTGCACATTGACAACATAAGAGTTCTCCTCCTAGACTTTGGCAACAAGACTACAATAGGTCACAGCAGCATGAGTTCACATGGAAGACTGAAAGCACTGCAAAAGAATATACTAAAAACACCAAGACCTCCTAGAAACCAGAAAAATCTGTGACAAGTGCCCCTCCTCTTGATAAGACACTCTCCTGCTCAACTGCTGCTCCCTCAATGCCTAATTATTATTACTTTGTTTTTACAGTTCTGTAGTCTCAGGTCTCTGTGCTTTAGCTGCATAGGTTGCCTTTGTTTGCACTCTAGCCATTGTAGGTCCAAAGGGTTACAGTTCTGTCTGCAGAAGACGACAAGAAGGAAAGATCCTGTGTATGCCATCTGCACTGAATAACTTTGTCCTTGTGCTCTCCTACCACCATAAGAGGAAGCTGCTTTGTGAGGTCCCCTACGGCAGAGGAACAGAGATCATTAGTCAACTCATGAATTTATATCCCAGCTCTTTGGTTTTTTTGGGGTGGGTTTTTTGGTGTTTTTTGGTTTTTTTTTTTGTGTTTGTTTAATAAAGCTTACATATGTATTTCACCTTATGAAGCATACTTGACACCCGCCCCCCCCCGCTCCAAGGCCCCAGTGTTTTGGTTTTTAGGCATTACTGGACACAGTACAACTTTAAAATACAAGTATTCACAGTTTTTAAACAATGTGATTAAAATTTAACAGTCCAAGTCAATTAGGTATACCCGATATCTTCCCTGTTCTTAACTCTTCCCAGTAAAAAAAAGCAACGTTATTATTATACTTCTTTTCTTTTTTTTAAAGGGTCAATTTTATGACTACTGCCTGAAAGCAATGGCCATTTCATCAGGCAACAGTGTTAATTAGTTCTTTTATTATAATCAGACCCCCTCCCAAAAGCAAGATTTAGTTCATAGCCTACATTCTTAGCAACACAACTAGCCAATTGTGAACAGACACAATCACATTTATATACATTTCAAAACTTTCAAAGCTCTACTATTTTTTCCCCTTTTAAACTAAAACCTGATCTTTGAACCAAGTTCTCTTACAACTTCCATATTAAATCAAATTGAAAATTAACCTAGTATCCGTTATAGTACGTTACCTTGCAAGTCTGTCACCTTTATTTTCATATCATATGATCCTGTGAGCAAGTAGTGTGCCCCTGGAGAGAAGCGAACAGAACGAACATCACTGGAATGAGGATGATAGTTCTGCACCATTCGTCCTCCTCGAATATCGTACAACATACAGCTAGAGTCCTCTTGGCCTGTAGCCAGGAGACGACCACTAGGATCAACAGCTACTGAGGCTACAGCACTTCCTACAGGAGAAATAGAAAAAAAAGCAAACACCCATTATATTTATGTATATTTGTGCAAATAGCCAACTTTTTTTTTTAAACAAGAATATACATTGTATAAGAATACCAAATGCTGGCCCTTAGATTTAAGGTGAACATACCTAGCTACTGCTATCTTAAAATAAGAAAATTTTGATGTTCTAGCACTTAAAACTCTGAAGCCATAGGTCATGCTGGAATGGTAGCAAAGCCACTATTAAAGCTGCATGAGAAAAAGTACATGTTTCATCACAGGAAAGAAAGTCAGTCTTTATGAAATAATATAGAACAACGCAAGGAATTCCCTCCCACTCCAATTCTAATTTATTGCCCCACCCCCCCAAATGTTTCAAGAAACAAATCCGAACCCAAATGGTTCTTAAGAATCCTTTTGCAGATTTCTATAGAGTATGTTGACGACTTGCAAAAATGGCTGCTCCTTCCCACGCCCTCCTTTGATTCCGCAACAGTTATCTGTGTCTTGTTTTATTTTAGTGTACTTGGAAGCAGTCCGTTTGAAAGTCACAAGGCAAAAGACTAGCCAGCTTTTGAAAGGAAATGTTACTTTAAAAAAAAAAACAACACAAAACCTAAACACACAAGTAAAGATATCCTCACAACTTCTTTCTTTTAAAGCCAAGACTCCATTCTGTGATGCAAAAACCCCTTGCATTTACTCTCTACTACTTAGACATCTTTAAAATATATTTTTATGCAAGAATGATCAGAAGCATGATAGCAAGTGTTACCTGTTCCATGAAACGTTGTTCCCACAACACGAACACAGCTTGGCACTCTTAGATCCCAGAATCTTACAGTCTTGTCTTGGGATCCGGATGCAATCATCCAGCCACTCCATGTATAAAGTGCTAAAATATGACCTGTGAACAAGAAGACTTCTTTATTTGATTAAATATCATTAATCAAATAATGAAATATTACAGTTCTGATTATATTTTTGTGTTCACAGATTTAACATCCTATGGAAAACCTGACGTTGCATGACCTAAAATGCCAAGTGTAAGGCAATACCCAGATTTGCATCTCTCTGGAATGAAGCATGCACTCTCTCCATTAACTTAACAGCCAATGTATTTAAAAACAACCCCTCCCCCTGCCCCAATACCTCCAGAGCTATTTGGAGAGAAAAAAAAAAAAAGTCTTGCTAGAAAGAAAACCACAGAGACATTAAAAAAAAACCCAACAAGTTTATTAGAATATAATACAGACTTAAAAAGTGCAAAAGAGAAGCAGTAACATACATACCAGTGTGACCACTCAGAGCATGCAGGCCTTGTCCTCGCTGACAATCTGTTGTGTAAATATTACAGTCCCCTGCTCCAGCACTTATTAAAATAGCACCACCACTTTCTGGGCCTTCCATAAAAGCAAGGTCTCTGATTGTCCCATCGTGCATGCTGAACTCCAAATCTGGTCCTAAAGTAATTTAAAAATCAAGGAACAAAATGAGGCATACTTTGTTTCTCACTGTTAGTGCTGCAATCTTCAAAGCAGCTACAGTGATAATGCAGAATATTTTAGGCAAGAGTGGGTATACTACCAAGTATAAACATTTTTGTGCACTTTTCATAGAATACTCCATTTCAGTTACTAGAGTTCAAACAAAACCTCTAAGAACCTTATTTTTATTGAGTGTTGCTTGAGCTTCCTACAGTTCTAAAGCTTTACAAAAGGTACATGGACCACCTCCACAGTCAATTCCAGCCAAGGTTTATAGAGTACATTTATTTCTTTTTGTAAATGATGGTAAACTAAAAAGGCTTTCTCTGCTAGGAGAGATCGTTCAGAACACTGAACCACATAGGACAAGACAGCCTAAGTTCAAAACAGAAAAGATAACCCATATTCAGTGTACTGATTAGGAGGGTTAGGCATGGAAAATAGTATTTGCTGGGAGAGAAGCCTTTGACTTCTAAGATGGGGGAGAATATGACAGAACTACGCAAGAAAAAGGGGAACTGGAATGGAAATAAGTTCCTACTGACAGTCAGGAACTAGAGTTGGGTAAGAACATCTGATTGTTTTACCCTATCTGAAAAAAGTCTACCAAAGACAGCACAATACCAGAGAGTCTTGCAAAACAAAACCAAAACGCAAACAAACAAAAAACCAAACCAAACAAAATCCAAAAGATAATCCCCAACCTCTGGCTCTTTGCTGGACAGAGACTACAGTGATGGTGAAAGGGAAAAGTTAATCAAAGTATTAGAATAAAAATAACAAACCCTATTAACTACATAATCAATGTAATTTGAATGGTTTTGCAAAATATTGGACAAATAATTGAAAATAAGTTCTTTAAACTAAATAAAAACACACACTACCTGTGGCATTACAAGTTTCTGCATTAAAAGGCAGTACTTTCACGTATTTATCATTAGAACCAGTAGCTAACAGCTGTCCACAGGGACTCCAGGCTACACAGTAGATTGATCCTTTATGATGCTTGTTCCTTTTGAAGCGAACTACAGGTTGTTTAGGAGTATTATAAGCACTGGAAAAAAAAAAAGAAGAGAAATATCCAATCTCCTTTTATTTGTAAGGAAAACAATGTATTCTAAAATGAAAATACTGTTTTTCTATTATTTAGATAACATGAAATATGTATGACTGTTTGCATTGAAACATATACATGTGATCTAAGACAAAACAAAAGCATCTTCTCCATCCCATTTTGTCATTTTTTCTTCATCTTCCCATTGTATTTGTGACTGGACATGCAAAAAGAACTCACACAATCCCTTCATCTACAAAGGGTTGATACAGATAAAATAGTAATTACTAGCTACATACAATGAAACCTTATCCCCAGAATCCTCAATTGGTGGGATTTTTCTTACATCCTTCATACTTCAACTTCTTGATCCTGTGGCCACTTTTGAACGTGCTTGAGTTCAATTAAGCAACAGTAGGCTAAGAAACCTCTAAGGGACACACAACCTATGGCAGCACCCAGTGCAGCTGGCATGGCTAAAGGCTGGGTCTGGGACTAAACTATCAGGCTGCAGGTTGGAAAAAGCAGAAGCAAGCAGAAGCCTGTGTAACCTCTGTGTATGTGTGCAGGAAGGTGTTTCTTTTCCAGTTTCCCCTAAGTGGGGATGTGTTTGGTATGACAGCCCAGTTGTATGACTGGGCTCCATATACTTGTGTTTGGGGCTGCTGTTGTGCCTAGTAGTACCGCAACAATAAAAATTGAGGCCTGCTGTTTTATCCAAAAAGTTGTTGCCTATGCTATCCTTGCTGTCAGAATAAGTGGGACTAATCAAGCACTTAAAGTGGTTAAAGGATCAAGAAAAATGCTCCTGTGTTAACCCTACCTGGGAAGACACAGAAAAATGCTGCAATCAGGTACTGTCCCCTCTTTGGCCATTAAATAAATAACAAAAAAACATATAAGAAAAGAAAAAACTCATACATGTCCATCATTATGAACTGTGCACTGGATACAATTTGTTGAATATGGTGACTCTCAAAGCTTCACTCATCTACAAGAAAAGCTAATACAGCAGTCTGTGCAAGAAAGACACATTCACCAGTATATGTTAATGCAGGAATCTTCACAGCATCTAAACATACCATACATTCTTATTTCTGAAACCAGACCAGCTTTACACATGTCTGAAATAACAGGAACAGTCCTATTGATGTACATTTCCTCTATTTAAATCAATCAATTTCCTACAATGTTGTTTCTCTGTTTCCATAGCAGGAAGTAGTCAAGTGCTTAAGATAATGCTGTATCCATCAACATTCACTCCAGTAACATCAACATCAGAAATTCAAAAATTAAATTGCCATTGAAAAATTCAGAAACCATACTATATATACTTTAACAAAAGAGGCAGAGGTAAAAAGCAGAACATCTAAGTCTGTATAAAAACTTTTGAGATAAACATGGCTTTAGTAAAGAATCCTAAAATAAATCTACATGGAAGCTAATTTTATTTTGTTGCCAGAGAGGAAATCCATGACAGATTAGCCTAAATCAGAATCACCATTCAACACACACTACAGAGCTTCCTAAATAGCCTAATGCCTTATATCACACTCAGAGTTGGATTCACAACATTTGTTAAGAGATGGAGGCAGCAGCTGAGAATCACTGACTTTGTCAGGACATGGGAGCACCGGCCCAGCACAGAGACCACATGCTGCCAATCAGCTGTGTGGAAGCACTGTGATTATTTGAGCAACATCTGCAGAAGTGTAATGTGTATCTATCAGTGTTTAATCTCAAACATGTGAAAAAAGCACACTACTATTACACCTTTAGAGAAAGGAAAAAAAAACCCACCAACAATCAAAAAACCCCAAACCAACCTATCCCGAATCAGACATCAGTTTGAAGCACAATTTTGAGAACTTAAAAAAATCCCAACAAAACTTTAATGAACCATTAAACAACTGCTATTTACCAGACACTCCACACAATTATAGGTTTTTGAAAAACAGGAAAAATTTTGAATGTGTGTCTAGACTCAGGTTGTTATAATATTGAATTCTCACAACAACCCCATGCAACACTACAGGCTTGGGGAAGAGTGGCTGGGAAGCTGCCCAGAGGAAAAGGACCTGGGGGTGCTGATTGACAGCCGGCTGAACATGAGCTGGCAGTGTGCCCAGGTGGCCAAGAAGGCCAACGGCATCCTGGCCTGTATCAGAAATAGTGTGGCCAGCAGGACCAGGCAAGTGATTGTGCCCCTATGCTCGGCACTGGTGAGGCCGCACCTCGAATCCCGTGTTCAGTTTTGGGCCCCTCACTACAAGAAGGACATGGAGGTGCTGGAGCGTGTCCAGAGGAGGGCAACGAAGCTGGTAGAGGGCCTGGAGCACAAGTCTTATGAGGAGCGGCTGAGGGAACTGGGACTGTTTAGCCTGGAGAAGAGGAGGCTGAGGGGAGACCTCATTGCGCTCTACACTACCTGGAAGGAGGTTGTAGCAAGGTGGGTGTTGGTCTCTTCTCCCAAGTAACTAGAGATAGGACGAGAGGAAATGGCCTCAAGTTGCACCAAGGGAGGTTTAGATTGGACATTAGGAGAAATTTCTTTACCGAAAGAGTGGTCAGGCCTTGGAACAGGCTGCCCAGGGAAGTGGTGGAGTCACCATCCCTGGAAGTATTTAAAAGACGTGTAGATGAGGCGCTTCGGGACATGGTGTAGTGGGCATGGTGGTGTTGGGTTGACGGTTGGACTTGATGATCTTAGAGGTCTTTTCCAACCTTAATGATTCTATGATTCTAATATGAATATTTTTAAGATAATGTAATCTCTCTGCTGACTTGTAAATCCCATGATGAAATGTTTTTGGCAGACTGTAAGCATAATGAAAAAACACAAGAGGAAGAAGAACAAGTTCAGAATTGAGGAAATCTCAGCATTCCTTTCATATCCAGATGCACTATGTCACTTGTCACATCAGATCGTGCACTGTAACTAGAGACTAAGGCTGCAGAGTCCATCTAACCTTTCCCAATGGTTAGAATAAGTTGTGGGAGCAGAGTTAGTCAATAAGGAGGCGTTCATTCCACTGAAAATGTTTTGCACTGTTTACCAATCAAGAGGAGGTTGTTTGGGCTTCAAGCCCAGCAAGTCGGCTTGCATTGGCTATCAGCGAAATCAACCAGGTTTGGGGTTATTTTTGGTGGTGTTTGTTGTTGTTTGTTTTTTTTTGGGGTGTTTTTTTTTTTTTTTTTTGTTTCATACATTGCCAATGTATTCCAAATATTTTGGAATTAAACTTCAAGGGCTACCTTACTGATGATATTTAAGGAGGAAAAGAAAAAAAAAATCAGATTACTTTTTGAACACTTTCGAAGCCTGAACATGAGTCCTAAACTGGGAAGGTGTCCCAGATAAAGTCACTGTGCATACTTGTAGCTCCTTCTGAAATTCTGACATTTTAGATGCCTGCACTTCCCAGGAAAATAATGTAACTGGAGCAGAGACAAGGAGATGGTTATTGAGATGGCAATATTTATTTCTAGGTGAAAAAATATTTTTCCCCCTCCTATTAAAAAAAATGAGTGAAAAGAAAACAGAAAAGACTAGGTGCACAGTATACCACAAACAGTGCTTTTTCTGTCAAGGAACTAAAGTATCAGGAAAACAATGTTTATAGTAACAAGGGTAATAGACATGCTCTGACAAATTTTGCTGTAAAAGTTGAAGATACTGCTTTCTCTACTGTTAAGTCTGTCCTGTCAGAAACTGCATCTCACAAAGCCCAACTTGTGCTGGCTTGGGAACTGACACATGCTTTCTCCCACTTTTACAGCTGGAATATCAAAACCAGAAGCCACCACAGTAAACGCAGAAAAGCTCACCTGCTGAAGCAAAAATAACACTTTTATAAGGAAAAGGTGTGGTATCGTGGCAATACTTCTTGCCAGTAATGGAAGAGAGCAAAAAAGTAGCCTGCAAATATACAAATTCTTCAGCAGATCATCTTATTTTTGTTTCGCAGTTCAGGTTTCTAGGGAAAGTATTGCACTATTTACAACAACAAAATAAAGGTATGAAATGTACAAATATCAGTAGCTACAGGAGAAAGAAGTGCTATGCTACAGAAAAAGAAATGATTATAACAAGCTTTCTTACCTTGGGTCAATTACTTCTGGATAGGCACAAACTCTCAAAGTTTTAGAGTTAGAGCCAACAGCATATAAACTCCCACTGGGATGAAACGCTACAGCTCTGACAGCTTGTGTGTCTTCTAGAGTATTAATGCAAACAAACTGCTTTTTTGATTTATCATCCTGTGTAGAAGGATAACAGTCAAATCAGGTTCTTCAGCATAAAACCAGACATTTAAAAGTGCATGTGACTGTTTTGCTGAATAACGTAAAACTGTTGTACCAAAGTATTAATAAGTAGCAGCACCAGACTAAACTATTCAAATTACAGATGTGTAAAACTGTCTACTCCAGATCAAGGAATGGCATACTTCAAAAAGTTCTTTTCTTCAACTCACTCTTACAGCTAACACTAGATTAACATTTCTCATTCTCCCTCCAGGCTTCCAACAGCTTTTGTTCTTCCAAACAGCCCATCTCAAAAGCATGATATTACAGTTTATTTCTGTGTAAACACATTTGATCTGTGTGAAACTTGCAAGGGGAACTAAGCTGCATTTTTCTGAAAACAGTAAAATTCATAAACACAGTTTATAAAACAAATATAATACTCAACATAAGAATCAACTTTTCACCCTGTAGATAACACAAAGTTATCATTAAATTATGCTAAGCTTTATTACATCATCCTCCAGATGACTTCATCACCACCTTTCTAAAATTTTGATTTTTATCTGATGCAGAAACTTTGGAATGTACTTATTGCAAAGTTATTTCCCTAAAATCGGACCATAGTGACAGGAGTCCAACAATCCAAGTCTCAACCTGGAGAACACGAAACAATGGCTGCAAAAGACATCTCATTGGAACCTCTGTTGTACAAGGGAGACACTGAGAGAGCTGGAACTGTTTGGCCTGGAGATCAGACGGCCTTTCAGGGTGTGCATGTGTAAATCTCATCAGTGTATATGAACACCTGACAGGAGGAGTAAAGAAGATTGAGCGAAACGCTTATCACTGGTACCCAGTGAAAGGACAAGAGACAATGGACTCAAACTGAAATATAGGAAATTCCATTTAAGCTTTTTTGTTGTTTTATAAAAAACTATGAGGGTGGTCAGACATGGGAACAGGTTGTCCACAGAGGTTGTGGAGTCTCCATCCTTGGAGATACTCAAAACCCAACTGGGCCCAGCCCCAAGCAGCCTGCTCTTGTTGACCCTTCTTTAAGCACAATCTCCAGAGGTCCCTTCCAATCTCAATGGTTCTGTAATTCTGTAGGTACTGCATCAACCAAAAACCATTCTAAATATATATTAACAATGAGAGGATGTCACATACTCAGGATTAAATATTGAATCTTGTGAAAACATAAATTGTAAAGGACAATAAAGAAAACTCACCTCATCGCCTCTTGTCCTAGTTAAATTCCCTGAAGAATCTTCCAACTGTGGCTGAGTGACAGCATGTTCCGATACACTGTTTTGATTTGGTGAAAAGTTTAAATTCACAACAAGATAGAAAAAACAAGAGCAGGGACAGATTTGTTTATAAGTATTTTTTGGACTAAAGTTACAGTTTCAGTCATACTCAGAACTGACTAATTTATGTGGACAAGTGTTACACGTGTCTGATTCTTTATCATGAGGTGGTTGTTTTTGCAGCAACTCCAGGCATTGAACAAGTGAACACAGGTTAAAAATACTTGTTTTCATTCCATAACATACATATGTATACATATGTGGAAAAAGAGTGGTTGCTTTCAGGTCAGCACTACCTTTTAATTCCTACTCTGCCCTGCCTCTCTCTCCATCTACTTCGTATTTAATAAAAAAGCTTTCAGAAACTTAGAACACAAAATAAACAAGAACTATACATTTAAGATGGAATTAAAAGTCCAAAATTAAAAGTAAGCATAAAGTGTAAACCATAACAAGTAACCACTATTTCTTGTGTGCTGTCAAAAAAAAAAGGATTTTATAATCCCTATAAAAATATATAGAAAACACTGATCATGAGCTAAATAACCCTATCCAATGACAAATTCATCTGATAACTAAAAATTAACATGAACACCTTCTCCCACAGTGCTAACAGAAGAACATTTCTAGTCCTGAACAGTCTCACATAACTTACGTTTGATTCCCCTGCACAGGTGACTCGTCAGGAAAGGGTATCTGATTAGCTGATCCACGCTTTCGAGGAGTGCTTGTATTAACATTTTGGCTATCAGTTGTTATCCTCTGACTAGCATCTGAAGGTGGTAATGTAAAGTTATTTGCTGGATTGGTAGATGCATTCCCTTTGCTCCCATTACATTGCTGGCTAAGTGTTTGTACATCATTTCCAAGACTGTCCATACCTATATTTAATTCTCCTAGCTTCTGAATAGATCTAATAACAAATGACAAGAAAAAGAGACCACCAAAACAGGTTATTATGAGAACTTGAGGAGGGACAGGAGTGGGTGGAGGGAGAAGCAACAAAATCCCCCAACCTGTTAAGAAACTGTTCAGTAAGATTCTGCTGCTGATCAGCTCCATCTTCTTGATTTACGCCTCCTTCCAACAACATTTGCTGGTACAACTGTCGTTGTTGCTCTTTCTGTTCTAAGTGCTGCTGGTAACGTAGTCTTTGTCTGTAATATTCCTGAAACTGCTCTGTTGAATCACGAAGCTTAAAAGAAGTGAGAATTACTAATGAAAATTAAATAGTAAATTGCAGTATTTAACCTAAATATTCACTCTCCAGTTCATTATTATACAAGCATCAAAAGGTCAGCAGATTCTCCTCTGAGGAGCAATGCTTTCATTCTCCCCTAAAACCAGATACAATTTACATATTAAAAAAAGAAATTGCTGCCAGCCTGTACTACTCACTGTTGAAGAAGTTCTGCCCTAATTCAGAAAAAGACTCCTCTTTCCTACAAAACTTCCGACGTATTACTTAGCATCAAAACAAATAGGTTATTGGAAACTGAAAATAAAAATCAGAAAACAATGTAAGCTACATTCCAAATTTCAACTCATATTTTCACTACAAATTTAGTATTTTCTGCCACGTTGACACTTCTGTGCTGTCAGTCTGCAAAGCAGATTTACCTCTCCCAGTAGCCAACCTTTAAGTGGTCTATCTAAGTGTTACATCTTACTGTTGAAATTGGTTCTAACTTTAAAATTCCTTACTGGTCCTTTCTGGACCAAGCACAAATACTTAAGCTTCCTTTCTCATAGTCTCTTCCCTTTTATGTACTATCTTTAGCTTCCCACACTGTCAGCTCCTCAGGACTCTCTGCCTTCTGCATTCCCTGATCCTCACTTTCTCTCTGTGCCACTAGTTCCAAATGATACCATCAAAACAGTTGAGAACAAGTTAAAAATGAACAAACAAAAAACCCCACAGAAAACCAAAAGAACTTTAGTCCAAGGCTAAATCAACACTGAAAAAACCTTAACTGCACATTTACCAAACTAATAGAAAAAAAAAGTAGTAAAAGAAACCTGGTGGATTTTTTTTGTTTGTTTTTGAAAGTGACATCTTTGTCATCTAGTTATTCTAAGTTGTATAAGGACATCCTGATATCTTTGCATTAGTTCAGACAATTCATGCAGAGGATCTTTCTTCATAACTATGAGCTTTTGTATTTCTTCTAAATAAAAACACTTGCACTATAATTCTGTGTTCTCTGACACAATAATTTTTTGGTTTACAATGGATTTCCTAGCTCTGTTGCATTTGTAAAAAGTTCTCCACCTGAGATGAATACTTGCAATTTAGAAACTCTGAAGTTATCTTCAGAAGTCTAGAAAGCATTCTCTATATTTCAAATAGGTGAACTGTTCCCCACTCAGTGGGTTATAATCCTCCTAAGCAACAGGTATATTCTTGTCTATACTTCTTTCCATGACTGATACTTTTTTGTTGCAATTGGATTCAATCCTTTGATCCTTTAGTTTGTGTAATAATGATACAGAATCCAACACCTAAACCTAAAATATGTTGCTCCGATGCTCTATTCTATAAACGCCGGCTTCTAACACAACCCGTCCAGGAACAATGCAAAAATAAAGCTATGAAAAGAAACTTGAATGAATTTCCTACTCGCACAGATATACACATATACCACTACAATGTGGAAAACAAAAGAAGGTGAAATTGAATTGGGTACTACATTCTTTTCTACTTGTGTATAATAGTCTGGCCAACATCTTCACCCACAGCACAGCATCTCCTGTCTTCATTCTCTCCTATAAATTCTGCGTCTGTTTTTTTGCCTTTTGAAGCCTGCTCTGTCATACGTCTAGCTAAGCTCTTTCCTCCCTCCCGTAGTTCCCAATGTGCACACACAATGTTGTTGCAGCAGAGAAGTTACACAGCAAAGTCCTTGAGGGGAGTGAAGTCCTCAAGTTTGGAGGACTTTGTTAATCCTCCAGCAGACCCCGTTGCCTCAAATATCCAGAGTCTACAAGAATATAGCCCTGTCAAGACTAGACTGGTTTTCAGTACCATATAGATATCATAAGCCAAGACAAAGTTTACTTAAGAAAATCAAACTGGAGTCTGCAAACAGACGGCATACTCGATGTTATTCATCATTACTGAATTAAGAGGCAGATATTTCAGACTGTGGAAAGGGAATAGAATAGCTAACTGTTTTAATTGTTTTGTACCAAACTATTATTTAACTTTCCCCACGTTTCTGTTAAGGAGAAAAAAGGAAAACAAGGATAGTCAAGGCACAAGCCTTCAAAGATGAATCAAAAAACCAGTTATGCTATTGGATTCTGAACAGCAAAGATACATTTACCAGTGAGTTACCCAATTTTAATTTCTCTGTGTCCTAGACAAAATTATTGAAGATGACCTATGAAACTTAGTGTTAATACCAAAAATTGCAGGCTACATGCCAGATTCCTCGCTAAAACACTAAGAAGATTCTTAAGCATTGTTTAATCTAACATTGCTGGCTTTGAGTACTGCAACTTTTTTTTTTTTTAAAGATATACACAACAGTTTAGCAACACTGCTGATGTGAGAAGGCAAACTAATCAGCTGCATTACAGACTCAAATGACAACAGAACTTTATACAATGGAAAAAAAAAAAGAGTAGTTTTGTATACAAGATGCAATATGGTATTTTCACTATAGTAAAAACAAAATTCAAAGCAACCCATTGTCATGCACGAAGTTCTCAACACAAAGGCAAATCATTATGAAGTGATCAGAACACAGCTCAAAAGGCCTCATTATTTTTAAACAAACAACCATTACCTCATTTTTCTCTTGTTTGGCTGATCCCTGACTCTGTGCTCCATTAACTGGTTCATTTTCTGGAACTGAACTCTGGCATAAAGTCTCACTGCTGATGGGATGCTGTGGCTCCACGGGAGTATCACTTCTTGCAGCAACATGGAAGAGAAGAGAAGCTTAATTGAGAGAAATTAAGAGTAGAAAATCCCCTAGTAAGTAGAGAAAGATAACATTCTAGAGTAAAATCTGATAACACAAGTATGCAGACTACTTAAGCCACATAAAACTGAAAGCATTGTTTAGGAAAAAAATGCCACTTGCAATGGGTTACACTAAACAAAACTCCTAACAAACAAAAAGCACAGACAGTGTGCTCTGTCGCCACATTTTCCAAAAAGCCTTACCACCATGGGATATCCAAATTCCATGTTTCCTACCCCTACACTTGAATTATATACCCTTTAACTAGCAAGCTATTCAACTCAATTGTTTTCAAAGCAATTATGTGTATGGAATGTATCAGATATACTATGTGACTAATGTCTTCTCTAAGATATTAGTATTGTTACCACTATCAATCTATATTTTAAACTATACTTAACATCCATCAGCTTGAACATTCCTGAAAGTGCTACATAGGAAAGTGTTTATATCAGTTTTGCTATTCTTGCATCATATAAGTATTTCTGCATGGAACTCTTTCCAAAATGCTTTAGCAATCAGTAAGCGTGCAGAACACATTAAAAGCCTTGGATTCCCATCTTCAGTTTTGTCAACTTGCAAAGTCCTCTTTACTCAGTGACTTGGAGCAAAGCTCTTAAAGAAGTTATTTTGAACTTTTTGGGTGTAATAACAAAAGTAACTGAGCTGACTAAAAGACAAGTAATTGCTTGCTGAATACAACTTATAAAAGCAATACCATGTTTCTGCAGTGCAAGAGGAAGCAAGGGCCAGATTTACATAAAGCTCAGCTTCCCAGCTTCCACCCTTGCAAATATTGCCATTTAAGATGGACACTTAATCTGAAGTTGGAATTTTTCTGAAAAATGTAATGCCTTCTTGAAAACTATGGGTCTGGCCCCTTAACCTAATTCTAACCTTCAAGAGATGTATTAATTAATGAAAAAACATGTTAAGAACTATCAACTTCACTTAACATCACATGTGAACGCCTACACAAAGAAAAACTGCAGCAATTTACCACTTTGTTTAGCGCACAAGATAACACTATTTGTACACAATTATTCCATTACGCTAAAATTGAAAAAGGAAACAAAAACGTTCAAGAATAATTTTTAACATTGGTCCCTGGGCTAGATGCACAAATGTTAAGGTTTGCGCATACAGATGAGTAAAATTAGAGGATTCACAATTCAGTGTCTTCAGGAGGTACACTTTTTAAAAATGGAACACAAGACTTAAGCTATGCACAAAAACTCCAGTTGTGAAGAGGCCAGTAAAACCAAAGATTTAAAGTGGATCATTTAGAATCAAATGAAATAGCTCCTTTCAAGATAAGCATTAAGGAAATGTATTAAGACATACATTAGTGCAAATATGTCCATTATTATTGGTGAACTGACATCAGTATGATGGTGTTTATTACCTTTTTATTGAGTTTAGTTACAGCTGCTCTTTATCTTAACACAAGACACAAAATATTGCTGTAAGGCAAAACTAACAGACAATGTCATGAACTGCGGCCAGGATTGAACACTACAGCTCTAAAAGTGTCCTCTGCTGGCCAGTGCACTCAAGTGCAGTGCTAGTTACCCACCTGGTTCTCTAAGGGCCAAAAAAGCTGGCAGCTGCTCTCTAGAGAGGCATGGATATAACACTTAGAAAGGGGCAGAACTGATCAAAATAAAGGCCAAGCAAAAACATGATTATAAGCTCTTAGTTAATAAGTACCATTTCTCCTAGTTACCAGGACTTTGCTCTCAGAAGGTAAAAAGCACAAAGTTTTGATACAGGCTTTAGTTCTTAAGGAAGGAGAGAAGTCATTTTTGCAGCCTACATTGCATTAAAAGAAGTTATTAATAGCATTCACTGCTACCATAACCCAACTATCTCCAAGTCCAATATAAAAAACATAATATATTCAGCCACCTTATACAGATCTGGTTTGGAAAATGTTAAGTAAATATTTAAGCTGAACTACTATTGTAATAATGTAAGTGACAGAAGAATGCTACAATGACGGCATATAGTCATTTCCACTGACTTCACTGGGACTATTTCTATACGTAAATTTTTGAAATGTACTTAATCATTTACAGTGTCACGACCAAAATTTACAGACACTTGAGGACAGAATGGGATGGGGAAAGAAGATAAGAGCTACAGCTATTCCACTATCTCTGTTTATTTATCTGGAATGAAAGAATTCAGTAATACTGAACACAAATCTTAGCGAGACTCTATTACATAATCAGAGCATATTTGTGCTCTGCGCTAGGATTTCAACTTTAAGAAAGTCCAGATTGAATTCATAAAGCTTAAGATCAAATACAAAAATCTACTTTTATCATAAAAGCATAAGAAAGAAAACACCTTGGATACAGAGTTTTAACTACAACAACATTTAAACAACCAAATTATGTTTCTATGTTACAATTATGTTCAAAGTTACAATGCAGGGAAGAACCCAGGAATATGAAGTGCAACATAAGCCAAGGTAAAAATAAAGCTACAGTTGCACTTACCGCTCAGGTGACTCTTCAAAAATGCTGTGACACTCAGTATTCTCAAGCATGAGACTTCGGCTGAGATTCTGTACTCCTGGGTAATGGAAATTAGCAAAGGAGTGCGACATTGGAGAAGTTTTGGTCCCAAGGTCTGTGACTCGCTTATCGTGATTTGTTAATCCACACGACAGCCCATCTAAGGCAGGGTTTAAGGAGCGGGTCATGTAAGCATCTGCTGACTGAGGCCGTCTCATTGGGGATGATGGATAAGGAGAAAGTTTGCTGATAAGAGGTGTCAAAAGATCAGCATAGGCAGCTTTTGTAGGCTTGAGGAGTTTATCAACATGAATATTAAGCATCTTTTGTTCAAAAGCACAAGAGAAAACAGTAGCTGGCAGATTCTGCAGCCACGATAATAAGCTAAGGTCCAAGTCATCACACCCATTACCACACAAGAGATCAATGCCCAACAACACTTCACTTTCTGTGATTTCTTCTCCTGTTGCTTTACTCTGACAGAATTCCACACAACATTCATAAAGCAATCCCTTCATTACGAGCTGAAATAAACGATTGTTACTTGCTTTGAAGCCAGCCTCACTCAGTTTCCTATCGGCCGGAATAAACTCTGCCACCATGACACAGGCTTCTTCAAAGCAGTGAACCCGTGCAGTGCTGGGATTCCAGTCCTTGAATTCTGCGTGGTTGGTCAAGCGAGGCAGCGTCAGTAGCAAGCAGAGTTTACTATAGTCTTCCTTAGAGGGACAATATTCCTCCAGCGCATGTAGGCACTGTACAGCCTCTCGCATTGTAAATTCCAGCTACAGAAATATTAACATTAACAGAGTAGTTTGTAGTACATATGTTTCTACAATAAAACAGTTAGTTGAAGAAGAACAGGCAGCAGCAGAATTTCTCCACTATCATTCCTTTATTACTATTACTGTTTATATTTTAATTAAAACAGTATACAATATAGAGTCCAGAATTGCTGATGCAAATGTAGTTACCACAGAGCCAAATTTCTGGATGCTTTGACTTCCTGAAATCTCCCCCAGTCCCATCTTCTATAGATCTATGGAACTTTTTCATATCACTGCAAGTTTTATAGGGTTAAAATTTTAAATCTGTAGCTAAACAGCTTCAATTCTATTGTAGCACTGGTTACTTCCATTCTCAAAGCCAATGGAAGGTTTTTTCCCTTTTTTCTATCTATGAAAACCTACTGGCTTAAGTTATAAAAGGCTTGTAGATTTCTCTAGCCTCCAGTGATTTGCAACTTTGAGTTGTCTTTTATATTGAGATTTTCTGTTCTTCAATCAAAAATGTTAAAAAAAGTTCAAAAAGTTCTCAGAAGAGAAGACCTCCAAAAGAATAGAGGGCTTTAGTACAAAGCTTGTTGATAGCTAAAAGCCAAGAACCATGTTAAATACATGTATCTTGGTATTTTTAGTTACAAAGATTTAAAAAAACAAACAAAAAAACCCACCCCTTACCCATGTTACCTAGCATCTGCTCAATACAGCAGCCTTTCATCCACAACATGCCAACACATTTGGTAACATTCAAAACAAAAAATAAAGGACATAAATCTGATTTTTTTCTTCTGTACTGCTATCTAGTAACAGTATACAGATTGAGTAATTGGAGGAATAGTACACCTTTCCTTTACAACTGTAAATAAAGACTTCCTTTCAGCTTTCTCTACACGGTCAAGAGAAGATCCTGCAGTACAATGTATGTGTAATGGGACAGAGAATTAAAATCAATTCAATTTGGAAAATGAAATCAATTGTCTTAAAACTACTAGCATTCTTCATTTTTAACTTCATAACATTTTTGTTAGAAATTTGGTGTTCCTGTATTATCAACATAAATGAAAAACTAATTAATTTCACAATCCGCACACCTTCTTTGTCAGTTTGAGTTAATGTCTCTTTCCATATTGAAAACCTAAGTTCACAACTCCTGCTGTTTGCACATTTAACTGAATCGGTCTTTTGCGAACACCTCTGTTCCCTCCAAAGAAACAACCGTGTCCTTTCTCTCTAAAAGCAACAGAAATTAAGTTTAAGATTAATTCAAATTGGTATCTTTCACCTGGTCCCAATTATGACAATAAATTTCCATGATTCTGAGGCTTGCTTCAGAAATCTTTTGAAAAAAAGAGCCCTGTACTTTAGCATAATGGCATAAAGTAAATCTCAGGATCAGGACCACAAACACAGCATATGGTCACTGATCTATGCTGCTGAGTTTCAAGCAACCCTTGTATACACCATTCTATTTGAGACCTGGGAGCCACATTCATTTCCAAAGGATGGCAATTATTTTTTCCGTTGTTTATGAAGCCATTTGGTATTAGCTAAAATTTGTGTATTTGGTGCTGGGAGCTTCCGCTCTGCCTTTAATCAGCATATCTCAAGAGGCTTCTTGACAACAAAGAAATTCCCAAAACAGAGACAATTCTTACATGCTGAGGCTCATCTTCCGCTGACATCGCATTGTTTACACATAAGGCTTCCAAGAACTTCTGCTTCATTATAATGTAACGAAATCTGCAGGTGATAAGTGAAATACTATACATCTTGATCCAGTAGCTAAACATTCTTTTAGAGACAAGCAGAGTATTTGACAGCTGATTTTTGAGTTAGGCATAGAAATTGCAATGACAAGGAACTCTGATCTCAAATTTTAACAAATAGGTAACCACAAAATTACATTTTAACAGAAAATGTCTTTTTCAATTATTGCTTTCAAAAATATTACATTTAAAATATTAGAGGGCTAATAAGAAAAGTATAGCAATCATACTCATTTCTTAAATAGAAATATGACAGAGCAGCCAAAAATAAAAACATGCACCATATTCCTAAAGTGTATGGCAAATGAAAACTCATACAGATTGTGTGCACGTATTTTTCATAGTTTAAGTTAAAAAACCACACACGCTTAAGGAACTGTATACAGGTTAGAAAAAACAAAAACTAAGGTAAAAAACCCTTAGAACTACTGCTTTCATACACAATATTTAGAAATCCATGTATTTTCCACAACTCAAAAAATTGAACTCCGACATTCTATTTTACCTTTTCTTGTCGAATTTTTCCATACATTCAAGAGGCTGAATAAATTGAAGAACCTCATCCCACTGACCATCAAGAATCAATTGCCTAGTAAAAGAAAGAGTCACTCCTTTAATTTCACTGGACAAGAACATCCTTTTTCTTTCTAAGTAAGCAGCTCCTTTAAAAATACAAGTCATTTAAATATATAACAGGGGATCAGCCTGCTTTGAAAAGTTAATGCTTTGCACAGATGCCAGGATGACTGTCTGATGTGACTAGTAATAAGAACAAAATCCAAGTCCTTTCTCAATATTTTGTAAAAATAACTGCATACAAGGATAAATATTAATTATTTTTAAAGCACATCAAAAAGGACAAAACAGTCCTGTGTCTCCTGCTTTACCTGTAATTCTTACTTAAAAAAAAAAAATTGAATAAATATATTGATTCAATGAATACATCTTTAAGAATGAAAGCAAACTTAAAAATGAGTTAATTTTAATTGTATACATACTGCTGGGCCTATTTTATAAGGGGAGGGGAGAAAAACACGCAACTCCCATATTAAGAACATAAGAGGAACAGCTTGGCAGGAACTATGCCAGCACAAGAGCTCCAACTCCAAGAGCAGTGGGCTAGATTGCACAGGTGGATTAGTTTAATTTCTTCGTGCCCTCATACCACACAGAGAGTTCTCTATAAAAGGCCCAGATCTACAAGGAAGGGGTGAGTTTCTCATTGAATGTATACTCCAACTAAGCTAAGAATGAAACAAACAAATAGGATTAATAACTTTAATCTTTCCCTAATTCTTCTTTCATTTTAGCCCAATATCCATAATTTTAAACAAAAGGGAAGCCAGGTAAGAGATCTTGTTCAGTGATAAAATATATTTTTTAATGTTTTAAGAACAGCTAGGTAAGTTATTTTCTCATACTTCTACAAAGTTATTAAGTACCTTTGGCATGAAATAGAAAACAGCAATGCTAAAAAACTAGCGTGCATCTACAGTGACTCCTTTTAATAATTTTGAGGGCAATATCATGAATGGTAAATCATACCAACTCTCATGCCTTGATGATAGCAGAGACCCCTTTCATATTGTTAACTTTAAGAGAGATACAGATAATATTTAGGGGGAAAAGCTTTGGAAACCACTCCACTCATCCTAGATCTTAGCACTAGAATATTGTCAAAATATTTTATTTAGTTTAGAAGTCAATGAACTACACATTCAGTTCCCTGTGACATGGTAAGTAGATAATTACAGACCACTGCTGCCAACAGAAGATCTTGCTCTCCCATCCTATTCCTGCTCAAGTGCTTTCCCCAACTTACCCTGCGCTGATACTGGCACTTGTTAAAACTCCTTCCCACTTCAATTCATCAGCATGCCAGAAAAATAACTAAGTTAAAATGAATGAACAAGCAAATAAAAAAATCGAATTCTAAACCTATATTGATGATGCCTAGTCAGTTAGTTCAAGTGGCTCATAGGAGGACGTCATTAACTTCAAAGCTGGACCACAGAATTGGGATCAGGAAGAAGCAGAATACGATGAGGGCCTAAGGTCTCCTGTTTAGTGGCATGGGGCTGCCCACAGAATCACAGTCCAATTGTATGTTTTCATATATGTGGTATTTAAGCACCAGAGAAATAAGTCCTACCTTAGAAAAAGCATGTCATCTGAAAACAGGCCATTAATGACCCCACTTTCTTTCTCAAGCGCCAGCATACTGATATGAAGTTTCCTTGAGTTCAGAAAATCTAGTATTAGTTTAATTATTTCAGCTTCTTTAACATTCACTGTTTCTTCAGCTGTCATGATGGCAGCCTAAAAGGGAAAAGAAGAGAAAATTTTAGCTATGATCAATATCTTATTTTATGCTTGGTTAACAAACGTTGGCTACTAAAAAAACTAAAAATACAGTTTTACAAGACAGAATATTGTAGCATTACAAAAATTAAATAGACGAGATTAGGAAATTGATTTTAAGAGGTTGATTATGAAGCCACCATTAAGACCTAACAATGCATTTGCATCTTTTTTATTTCTGTCCTATGCATATATAGGGGCCCAGATAAACAAATCTACCAAGAAAAGCATGAAAATATTGTGCTACCCAGTCTGCAATATGTAAAATTTTCCTTTTTGAAATGCAAACAGTAAAGTTCAAAGAGCATAAAAATAAGCCAGTTATTATGTCATTATCTAGAGATCTTACATATAAACTTAAATGTTTCTAACACATACAAAAAGCACAGCACACCAAAAATGCAGTCTCCCTCTACCCCACTTTTGAAGTAGCGTATGGCAATTAAGCCAAGGCTTTTTGTTCTTCCTTCATAAGGATACCTATACCTGTCTATATGCTTTATAAAGAACCTAAAGCTGCAAATCCAAGGTGGCCTAAGCCAGTTTGGCCGCTGAGTGCTAGAGTCCCATTCACTCACCTGCCTCCAGCTGCATGTTCCTGGCCCTTCCTTAGCACTCCTCACTTTTGTCATTGGGTTAGCTTTTCCACCAACTCGTGTTGAAATAGCTCAACGGCCTAATGAGCTCTCCAGCCAGCAGAAAGGAAAAGCGGGAAGACGCAGCTGGGGCAGTGACAGGCCAAGGCCCTGGCTGCCAGCAGCAGCTTGTTTAAAGCTCCCATGGATACAATGTCCAAGCTCCTTTGCAACACAATTCCTCCAAGGATATGAGAGTTGTAACACATACTTCTCTTAGGAAACCTAAAATAAATTCTGCTTCTGGCTAAGTCTTGCATGGTTCCTTAAGTCTGACTTCAAGTAGAAGCTGTTCAACTTTTTTTTTTAAACCTTAAGAAGACTTTACAGCTGTAGCTCCCAAGTTGATCTGCTGAAAACTATTTGAGGATGTGGGGAGAAACCCTATAACACAGCCAAGCCACGTAGCATTGCCTCATCGGGAGCTCTTCAGAAAAAGCTAGCGGCTACAAGAGTGCGATTTCACATTAGGAGAAATTCAGTTTAAGCCCATGTTACTGCAGAAAGGGGTAGTCCCTCTTCTCCCCTCTGCACTCAGCCACACGTCCCCAGCCACTTCATGGCACCCACAATGGGTGTAAGGTTACCCAGGCCACTCTGATCCCGGCACAAGTTAAACATTTATTCACTCTGTGGACACAAGGAACTGACAGTGCTTTGCTTTCTGGCAGTAGCAAAGTCTTAACCTGACTTAATTTGAATATGCGAGTGCACCAAAGAGGAGAGAAGCAGCCAGTATCAGTGATGAACTGTCAGCAAGAGGCAATATCCCCAGGACCAAGGGGAGACAGTGGAATAACAGTGATCAGAAAAATGAATAAAGGGAGATGACCATACAGAGCAAGAGGTCCGCAGCAATAGGTTATAGTTACCCCAGCTGCCGCCCCTTTTCATTCAAAAGGGGAAATAAAAATACTTCTTAATTCCCTCACGCAACCATTTACTTATGTGGAAATCTAGCAATTACGATGCTGAAAGACAACCAACTGCAGGTAATGCAGCTCCCAAGACAAGCTGAAGAGATGATGCAGCCTCCAGATACCTCGGTCTTGGAAAACTGGAGTCCATAAGCTAGTTATCTATCTCATATTAGGAAAGAAGCACAGAAACTGGTAATAAGAAATTAAGGAATGGATACAGTAAGTTTGAATAATCCAAATAAGACACTCAAAATATTAACAAGAAATTCATTATTTACCAGAGAAGAGAGGAAGAGACAAATACTCCAGTGAAACTTCTCACTGATCATCATAAACCAATGCTAATGAACTTGAAGGGATACAAAAAATTAGACATTAATAAGAGTTTTTTTTGTACTACGTCATCTAAATCACCAAGTTTTCCATCTTCCTCTCAGTTGTATGCCAACTTTTTTCCAAGTAAGTTTTTGCCAGAACATTTGACTAGGAAAGCATTCGATTAGAGCAGCATAGTTTACTTTGGAACAACAGAGACCTAATTGTGCCAGATGAAATGGCCTAACTTCTTTTTAAAAATGGCTGGGTTTAATTCTCATTTTAGTCACAGAAGACTCCAATCACCAAGTATTTTGATGGGTCTCATGAAAGACACACCCAGAGACCACGTGCCCACTCTCGGCTAGTAAAGTCAAAGGAAAAAATTAAAATCTGGCTTGCAGAAAGCTTTGCTGCAGGAAAGAAAGCAGATAGACACACAAATCCAAAGCCAGAACTTGTAGAAAAATGCTTTATCCTTATGTTTTAGCACTGTTTCAACTTCTGCTTTTGGCAACTGGATATGGATTTTTGGTCCCAGAGAAAAATTCAACCCTATACTTACACACTGAAGGAAAAAAATTAACACAAATTTAACCAGCAGTTTAGTATTAACATTTTAATTCCCAACCTCACCTAATGCATTTGCACGTCTCTTTTATTATGCTTTATGGTACTGGTGTTTTTTATATAAGTTAAATGAACTTCCTTGCCAAGAGACAAAGTAAAACTCAGGCAAAGCTATATTGAGACTCCCCATCAGAAAACTACTAGAAAAATTCAGACTAAGACTCCCTTTGAAGAAAGGAACACCAAGTCCAGCTTTCTTTTCAACTGGATCTACGGGACTCAAGTCTAAAGAGGAAGCCACTCTACATAGCTTCAAGATTGTCTTAAAATTAATTATTTATATTTTCTATTGATGGAAAAATAAGCATAATACTCAGTACCTTGCTTAAGAGTACAACTACATTCAGTAAAATCTAGCATCTGCAAGAAATTGTCTTCCATTTCTCACTGTAGTTTTAAAAGAACAGGTTTGTCCTGAACATAAAGCCTTTGCCAAGTCTAACACTCGACTTAATTTACTTAACTTATATTGCCCATATAAATTAGGATAAAGGATGATTGGCACCCTCTATATTTGATATGGGACTAGTAACAGCACTTTTGGGGGCCTGTTAAGAAAAATATAATATCCAAACATAGTTTGGATACTGAACTTCTGAAGAAGAGTCAAAGTACACTGATAAGCTCATACATTAACAATATTATGAAAATATTTAGTGTGCATTGCTGTCAGAGCAACACAAATAGCTAGAAAAGAACAGTAAACCTACTAGAAAAGATTTTCACTTAATCTTGATGTTTTTTTAGGCTGATGAGCTCAGACTTCTCTTATAAGCATTATGCTGCCACAGTAATAAGCAGCACTGTAACACTACCATGAAATTATAAATATACATAGGCTTACACATCACCCCCTATGAAATATACCAGTTTTTCTGACATTCAGTGGTGGTGGGGTGTGTGTGTGTATGTATATAAATGAAAATAATAATAATTAAAAAGCAAAGAACAGCAGGGGAACTCAAGATTAGAGCTCAAGCTGCGTCTTTGGTCCATCCCACTATATTGCTTTCTGCCAGCACATATGGCACGTAACGTCACAATCTGATCAGCTCAAGCACTAATACTCAAGAGTGACTGAAGCACAGCATTAGCTTAAGGTATAAAAGAAAGTAAATGAGTATTAGAGCTTAACATTTCAGGTGCTTTCTACCAATCAGGTTTTGCTACAACCTTTCTATCTTATGCAGTCTTTTCAGAACAGCACTTTTCCACACCTGTCCTTCTTCCTTCCTTTTCCTGTGCATTCCCCTTTATCATCTTCCCCTAGTTCTGTATTTAAATTAGTTTTCCTCCTAATAAATCGACATCAAGAAAAAAAAAACACAACTTCTTGCCACAAATCTGGCACATCTTTTCTCGGTAGCTTCAATGGACAAGATGTCCTTTAAACAAGCTCTTTGGAACATAGACTACCTACTCCTAAATTTTCCAGAGAGAGATTTCACTCTTGTTCTGTCCTTACTCATGTTCTAAGAACATGCCAACAGCAAGAATCCTCTCATGGTGTTATAAGTATAGAAAACAATTCTTAAAAAAAAAAAAATATATATATACACTTATACATATAAATATATTATTTCAGGAAAATGTTTATAAACTAGAAGTGTCTAAAAATAGCGTCTAAATAGTCTTTCTCTTTAAGTTACCTTCCTTCGAAGAAATTTAAAATGCATATTCCCATGCTAGAAAGTTAAAGTAAGGTTTAATATTCTGGAAAAAAAGGAAATAGTGAAATTCTAAAATAACATAGATTCCTGTGTTATTTATCATCTGAAATAGATCACTCGCCAATAGTGTACAATATGCATTCACAAAACTGGGCAAGGAATTTAAAATCTCTAACTTCTCAGAAATACAGGAAAGAAATATTGTAGTTCAAATCTTAGGTGTCACACTGAGAGAGCGGTGATGTGTTTAAAGGGAGAAGGGATGCCTAATTAGAAGTCTTGGTTCACTGACTTTGATGACAGCTGCAATGCATATCCATAACCTCAGCATCTTGTTGAGCTATGTCACAGAAAAACCAAATGTGAAGAAGTAATACATATTTTAACAGCTGGCTATTTCGCGTAAAGTTATTTCACCTTGTAATCCATCCTACAGTCACTTACATATGACTCTTGGACCTGCCCAGAGGCCACTCCGGAGTTCCGCCTACAAAGACCCCACGGGGGACTCGGGGCCCGGTCAGTACCTAGTGGCTCCGTTTCTGATGTGCCCTCAATCATCTTCCAGTTATTCTATATCAAAAGAATTTACAAAAAAGAGTCTATAGGCCAAATTTTTTATTACAATTGATTCCCACAACAGTTAGTGCAACTCACTGACAACCATTTTACCCTAAGAGATCGCATGATTCATTATTTCAAATGAACTATATTGAACATATTAAGCCCTCAACAGAAAACCTTCACCACACGTTTTACAGTTGAACTCTATGATTGAAACCTTTTTCTACGCCAATACACAGCAAATAAGTGTCCTCTTACATACTAGCCTTTTCTTCCACACACAGATTTTTCACTGGCTTGCCCTCTAGTAATCCATTTTTCTACCCTGCTTAGATCAGCTGTTGCTTCAGAGCCACCACAGTAATCCTTATCTCACCATGCTTTAGAGGTGACCGGCAGAGCTCTTTGCATTCATCAATCCCTGTTACAACATGCACACTCTTTACCCAGAGCGTTCTGCATCGTGAATGCCAAAAAGGTGACATTAAATTATGCAATACTTCATATTACAGTGAAAATAGAAAGCAGAAAAATAAAAAACTCGAACAAGTTACAGAGATTAGAAATGAAGGTATTTTGACTAAAAAAAAAACCCATTTGCTCCAGATTTTTTTTTTTCTCTTCACGTGCGATTCCACACGAAATCCATCTCTGCTGGTGAACGGGTTCAAAACAACCGCACTGTTTAATTACACAGCGCCGAGCCGCAATTAGCATTTCGGGAATGACAACTCAGCACCGGCAGCAGACAGGGCCGCAGAGAAGCCGACGCTCCTTTGAAGCGGCCCCGCAGCCAGGGCACACCCCGCACCCGCCGCCTCGCCCGCCCTGGGGCCGGGGCCCGGGCACGCACCGCGCCGGCCACCGCGGCCAGGCTGGCCCGGGCTGCCCGCACCCCGGCCCGCCCGCGCCGCCTGCGGATGCCACAACAAAGGGACGGCGGCGGTCGGGCGTCGCCGCCACTCAAGACACCGCGCCGGCCGCCGGGGCGATGCTCCCCTCGGCGGGGGAAGCGGCGGCGGGCCCGCGCAGCACGGCCGTGCCCGCACGCCAGGGACGGGGCGCCGAGGTGGAGGGCTCCGGGGTCGGCGAGGCCGCCAGGCAGCCCCCACCTCCGGGCGCAGCGGCCGCAGCCCCCGCCCCGCCGCCCTGCGCGGTCAGCCCGCCCCGGCCCCTCCCCGCCGGGCCGCTCCCGGCCCCTCCGCAGCGCGGCCCCCCGCCCTCCGTCCCGCCCGCCCGCCGACGCTCACCTGAGGGGCCGGCGGCCCGTTCGCGCCGTCACCAGCGGGGCGTGAGGGGAAGATGGCGGCAGGCCTCAGCTGCGGGGCGGGGCGGGCCCGGGCCCGGTGTCGGGGTCGGGGTCTGGCTCCCGCTCCGCTCCGCGGTGCGGCTGCCACCCGCCCTCACCGCTGACTGCCCGGCGGCGCCCCAGGACCCTCCCGCGCCGGGGCGGGGTGTCCGCGCCGCTGCCTGAGTGGAAAGCGAAAGGGGGGGCGGGGCCGGCCCGGCTGGGCGTCGCCCGCGCCGCGGGGGCGAGAGCGACAGATGGTGGCGGCCGCCGGGCGGGGCGGGGCCCGCTTTGTTAGCGGCGGGGCGAGCCCCGCCCCGCCGGGGCCGGCAGTGCCGGCGGGGACCGGCCGCGCCCCCGCCCCGCGCCCCGCCGCTGAGGTAACCGCGGGAGGGGGGGCGCAGCGCGGCCGCCTGGCGGGCCGGGCCGGGCCGGCGCGGCCGCACCTGCAGCTGCCAGCCCCGGCAAGCGCGGGCTCACCGGCGTCCTCCCGCGAAACTCCGCGGCGGCTTCGGGCCTGTCCCGGGGGAGGGGAGCGGCGCAACGCTCCTCCGCCCGCCGCTTTCCCAGGCGCCCAGCGCCTCCCCCGCGGGCGGGGCCGGTCCCTGCCTCGGTGGGCGCCGTGGCGGTGGGCAGGGACGGGTTCTGTAGCGGGGAGGGCTGCTGTGGGAAAAGGTTACCAATAATTCCCCACGCAGAGGGCTGTCCCCGCGGGGCAGGCGGGCGGTGTGCCCCGGGCTCCCCGCCCGGCCCCGGCCCCGGCCCCTCAGAGGCCTGCGGGGCCGGCCTGGGCAGCCGCTCACCCGCTCCTGCCCCGTGAAAACTGTCACCGAGCCGCGGGGGACACAGGCGCTGTTATCTTACCGCTCAGACGCCGCCTGAGGTACCCCAAAAAATCACGTAATGAATGCAGAACAGATGCACTTTCTTCCCCTTTTGATTAGGATTGCCAGCCTGCCATCACGCTCTGCCACCACCCTATTTCCTTGGCTCATGCGGCGGAGGCTTATGGCTCGTTGGCAACACCTTTAATTACTGTGTGAGGTGCTGCCACATTTCAGGCCAGCCTTGGATTTCTTTAGTGTGTTTTTGCTGTTTTCCGCTTCTTGAGACGGTTGAAAAAAGAATGCATTCTTTACAGGAATCATACATATATATGTTATGCCCGTATTTTATGAAGATGTATTTATGTATAATTTGACATTGGGTTACATTTAATGCATTGTCAGAAGATTATGGCATCTAAGAATTATCATGATGAACAGTTAATAAGTTTTCTCTGTGTTTAAATCTAGCTGTGAGATGAGATACAGAAAATCATGTTAAAATGCTAGCATAGCACTTGGACAAAACCCCTGCGTGTATACCGCAGCGCATTGGCAGGCCTTGTCAAAATGGAGACGGTGACAGTTTTCTGACAAAGAACGCAGCAGAGACCTGATTTTTTAGGTTTTTTTTTTTTTTTTAGTTACGCACGTGTGCATGTGTGACATGTATCAGAGGTCCAGGGAAGGTTGTCAGGGATTTAACTGAAGCTGAACTGGATTCTCTGTTACACTGATAGTTAAGAACCACAGTGAATTCGAGTCTGCTTGCAAACTGTTTTGCTGAGGATCAGCTGAAGGGCAGAGGGGAATCATAACGTTATTCTCTCTCTCTGTCTTCCTTCTGAAAAGGAATACAGAGAAATGTCCCGAAGGCGGTTCAGCGAGGAGTGCCACCTGGCCGCACAGCAGTCACTCTGCCAGGGACCAGCAAAGAATGTGAAACTTGATGGTTCCTTCTGCAACACTCAAGTCCCAGCATCGCATCCCAGGAAGCTCGATTCACTAGTAAAACACCGAATCCTTCCATTTACTTGTAAAGCTATCACTTGTTTCTTAGTTGCCTTTGCAGGCACTGATTAACAGAAAACGTAATTATAGAAATGAAACTGTTTCCCAATACATATAATAGAGATGATAAATCAGAGGGAGTGCGGAAAAACAAGATGACTTTAATTGTCTAAACAAAGTTGTATGCATAACTTTGCTGAACGTACACTTGGATAAGAGAAGTCCATTTTAAACTCTGTTTAGTCTACAAAACACTAGGTAAACACACATGCTTTTAAATTTAATCTTGATTTCACAATGGTGTTACTGTGGTTTACCTATCTTTTGTGCAATAGCTTTGTTTTCAGTGGAGGTCCTGAGATCAAATCTGTGAAACTGTATCTCGAAAGGAAGAGTAAATCCTGAATTTAAAATTATTCTGTTTCCTGCTCAGAATGTCAGGCCTCTCACAAGGAAGTACCAGTTTCCTATAGTCTGGAAAGAGATTTCAGGAACCAAGTATGTGTCCTCAGGAAGAATAGGTAGCATTACTTGATGCACCTGCTTTGGAGGGCAATCGTATTACTCTTAAAAATTCGGTGAGGATACACGGTCGCATCCTATCAGAAAAGGGCAGATGGAAGACCCTGTTCTCTGGTTGTTGGTAACGTTTTACTCAGGCATAGAAAGATGTCTTTGGGATGGTCTTGTCTTGCTTTGAACTCCCTAGCCATTATTGCAAAGAAGGTAACTCCCATGAATAGCAAATCTGTTGGGCGTGGGTTTTAGAGAGCTTGAAAATCAGGGTGAGTAGAGGAGGAGTTCTGCATTGCCTAGTGACAAGACAGGGCACTGCAGTCTGTTCTTGGAACACTTCAGAAAAGAAAATAGTAATTGTGCGATTATTTTACAGGTGTTGCAGGTGGCCGCAGACACTGTCAGCAGGGCTGGATACATTCTTAGAACTATTCCCCAGTGCTAACCTTGCACAGATTCTGCCAGTGGAGTCCAGCAGTTTGTGCAAAGCATCTTTGTGTTGTCATCATAAAAATGGGCCAATCCCCTGATTTTTAGTCATTATAACAGAGCCATTCAGCTCTTTACATTTTATATTATGTTTATATGATCTTGTAAAAAGTTGCAAAAACAATTCTGTTTAAAACTTTACTACTTTTCACTCATTTCAAGAAAGGATTTCCAGAACTTGGGAGTGTTCAGCAAAATTCTTGCATAATCTGTAGAAGAATTGTTCAAGTCAGCATCATCGCTTCAGTTTCAGGTAGCTTAAACAAGAAAAATACTGAGCCAAAGTATAATCTGGCTTCAGGTAATTTAAATAATTGCAGGCTTGCGGGGCCTTGCCAGGTCTCGTAATGCAGTCATTTAGATCAGTGATGATGTAGACAGGGTAAGACAGAGCTGCCTTGATGAAAAGCTTCATATTAGCTTTTAGTCTTTCTGCAAAGCTCCATTAACAGATTAACAGTGACATAAAAATGCCTATAGATTTTACTTTGTATGTCTCCATAAAGTTCACATCCCATTAACTGAAAACTTAAACACATCTTACATGAAAAAAATTATTTCAGTATCTTAACAAATTTGTCAATGGATAATGAATTACTTACTCCTAAGTATTTTATACATTTTACAGTTGTTTGTAATGTTGAATAAGAGTCTGAAGAAAGTTTTAAATAACATTTTTCAGTGGAATGCTTAACTGCTTTCTACTGTTTTGTCCTTTCTTGAAATTCTAGTTGTTATTACCTTTTCTGATCAGATGCAGTTCTGTCTAGCGTCCATCAGCGTTATCCTTGAATTCAGAAATTTGATAAAAAGCCTGGTGTTAAGAACTCCATCTCCCAAAGAGTTTGTATTCAGCTCTTAAATGTATATGTTGTATATTGCTTCCCTGCCCCTTACCAGTGTAAAACAGACAAGGTAGCTGCTTTTCTTTCTTGCTAGAAGGAAATAAGCTAGAGTAACTTCACTACCATATTTAACTCTTTGCTGTGGTTGTCTAAATAAAGTGTTTCTCTTTTTACATGTGTGTAAGCAATTAAGTCTGAAAGTGTATGTGCATTTATCTGTGCATTTATATGTATGCATACACAACCACATTTCACATCTTTTTTCCTAAATGTAATAGTTTGCTTTTAAAAAGAAATTGCTTATAAATGAACAAAGATGCTGTTAAAAATACTGATTTTTTTCCTGCCATCTAGACCTGGAATAACATAATTTGTATAATTGTTTTTTTTGTTGTTTGGTGGTTTTAATTCTTTTAATTAATTAGAAAATATAAAAGCAGATGTAACGGGCTATGGCTGTCAAGATCGATCTTTATAGCCACAATTCTTCAAACTGCTTATTCAGCTCATTAAATTAGTAAAAAGGCAGCAAAGAAATGCTAATTTGCTATTTGAAAAGATGTAAGTAGTTAAAGGTTTAGCCCTTACAAAGCTGTGTCTTTATTTACTTTTGAAGTTGTTGGAAAGAAAGACATCTGACATCTACACCTGATCAGTACAGCTGGATTTGAGACACACAGCCATTTTTTACATCACATTTGTGTGGTGATTGATCCAAAAGCTTAGGTTCTCAGTGTAACTGAGATGGTTATTCTGCAGTTGGTGATACCAGATCTCTGCACTGGATCCCACAGCAGTACAAATTCTGATTCACAAATTCTGTACAAATTCAGACCCACAGTACAGTCATATTCTGACAAATTAACCAGGGCGTGATCTGAAGTTTCTCAAGTATGGTGTTACTTGCCAAAGGATAGCGAAAATGAAGTCTGTTCTAAAGCCTGTCTGTACAAAGGCTGTTTTTACGTGAAAATTTTGAGCTGGGCTCGCCATGAAAAAATAGCTTTACTGGGTGCAAATGAGTGTTTGTGTTCCAACATAATTCCTTGCTTGTGTCAGCCTGTTTGTGATGCCGTACAGGGAACTGATTGAGCTGGCTGAAAAATAACCAGTTTTAGGGGGAGGAGGGGAGGCTATTCATTTTCATCCACATTAGTTTTCAATTCAGTACTAAAAGCCCTACTATCAGATTTCCTGTATTCTTGAAGCTGCCCTTTGAATAGCTCTGAAATTTACAGATTCTTTATCTGCGTAAGTTAGCCCAACAATTCAGTCTGCCTGTTGACAGCGCAGTGATGTCATGTCCCCTTTCAGCAAGTCCTTGCTCTTGCCCTGCAACCCAGCAGGACAACACAAAAGCCCAAAAAAGGCATGATTGGGACTGGAAAAAATTGCTAATTTACAAATCTGGAAGTGGCACCTTATTTTTTGGACACAATTTCTGTTCAAGATTACACCACTAACAAGTACAAGTTATTTCACTAGAAGTCATATTCTTTATTAGCTGTCTTGATGAAGATAAGACTTCAGTTCATCTTGAAAACCTTCCCATCTGAAGCAATCCTATTACACCGACCAGTAAGTTTCCGTGGCTTTGGAACAATGGAAGCTAACCAGAGTAGAGGAGTTTATCAGTTGACTTGCAATTGTTAAACTCACTTCTGGAGAGAACAGGGTGACACCATGTTGTCCTCAAGAATGAAATGAGAAGCCTAATTCTTCAATAGCCTCCCCTCCGATAACGTCAGAAAGCTAAATTATACGTGAAAGCAAGACAAACAATGGGGAACAAAAGGAGAAAAAAAAGGTGCGTATTTTCTACAATTTCTATGTTGCTGAAATACAAGAAGAAACAAGGTTTAAACATTAATATGAACTTTTTGTAGTTTATATTTAGATGTAAGCAAGAAAACAGAAAATGTACTTTTGGTGCCATGCTTTTATTTAAATGAAAGGAAAAAACTACACTGTACCACATAAGTAGCAATGACAATATTTTACAGCACAGCATTTGAAAAAATATGGAAGCTATGCTCCATGGAAGTGGACAAGTAAGCACACAATACACTGTACATTTTTCAACAGTGCCCACTAAATCATAATTAAATAGCTGAATTTGGCTTTAAACAGCCAAATAATAAAAACTAACAGTCATACTAACATTAAAAAAAAAAAAAAAAAAAAGATTTCAGTAGCTATTATGACTGTTAGAATATGAAATCTTCCTCCAAAAACTAAGACGAGAGTTTGGCAATTCAGTTGTAGCAACAATAATAATACCCCTGATGAAAGCACCAGTGTGTTCTGAAAAGGTCAGTGATAAATACTGGCCTTTATGGAAAGCATCCTTTTTTTTTTTTCTTTTTTTTTTTCTTTTTTTTAAACATGATCCCAACCAAAGATCCACTGTAATTAGAAAATTTGCAGGCTTAAAAAGGAAAAGCATTTCTAGCTTTACTTTTCCTGTGTTAAGTAAAACTTTATACTGCGAGCAATGAAATTTTCAACTGCATTATTCACATTCTACTTTTAGACATTGCACAAATCTGTAACCTGTTGACAAATGTAAATTTCATAATACATTCAGATATATTTAAAATGACTCAAAGAATTCCTGTCATGTATTTAAGCTCACTTTGATTAGATTGATGCCAGTGTCTTTATGGTGTTGCAAATCTTCAGTTAAATCATAGCACAGATTTTAAAAGTAAAAAGCCTCCCATGATAAAACTTCTTTTGAAGTCATTCACCACATGTGTATCAGTTAATTCCAACCTCCTGGTTTCTTGAATCACTGTATATTATACAGAGTTTCATATTGTTATTCAAGATGTTCCTACAATGGTATTCGTAGGAACTGTCTAACAGGCAGAATGTGCAAACCCTCTTTCCCCTTTTTTAATATTATTTATAACCTATATACACAATATGTATACACTTGAAATATAAGAGTTACATATCCTTGTGATATACATGCAAACAGTAGGAATCAGCTAACCACAAAGAGTTTTGAGCCACATACATATTAAACATGTATTTTAAAGTGTTTTTTTCTTTTTTTTACAGTTTTAACAAATATACATAAATATAAGAACATAAATTACAGTAAAACTGACAGCATTTTTGAGAAAATGTTTATAACCCAGATGCATTGATGCCTAAGGCCTTATAATAATTTAAAAAAAAGTACTGTTCTAAACTGCTTAATGACATCTCATTCCTGTGCATCTTTTATATAAGTAAATGAGCACATCATAGTAGTGAGGCATAGCTTCTCTCAAAGCAGTTTAATGAGAGAAATATGAACATAGTTTTAGTCTCCCCATGAAACAGAATGGACTACATACTTATAGCACAATACTGTCTTATGTTAATGTAGTTGTCACAACACTGAAACAGAACAGAATCACAAATCATTCAAGTCTTTTCCTGAGAATGAGATTTCTTCCCCCAACAAATCCTCTGGTGTACATTATCAAAATAGCCACAGATTTAGGGGAGGCTTCAAGTTTGTAGTTTTTTTTTTTCAGAACAGTGCTATGTTAAAAGCAAATTATAAGAGAAAAACACTGAAACAGAATAGTGATCTACAAGATAACCAAACACTGTTTTGAAATAAAATGCAGCCCTTTATAAATAATACTGAAATAGGCCTAGAGTTTGTTTTTGTAAATGGTCATATGATAAATTTGTTGAAATGTCATTTAGGCTTTTTTGCCATATGTATTTAAAATCGCTAAGTGTCACAAGACATCATCTGTTGATTGTGTCAAGAAAACAATTTACTAAGACACACTGAAAATTCTTATCAGATGTCTATTCCCTAGAAAATTGATTTATGTCTGAGCTGGCAGATCTGAAGGCAGGAAGAAGAGACAGTGGCCTGGATCTTAAAATCAATGGGAATTAGATACACGACTTCTGAAAGATCTGTAACTTAGTGAATTCTGTGATTCTTCTGAATAGTTTTAGTGTTCTGTCAGGCAAACATCAAGGATCTAGTTCTGAATGTTTCACAAGTTCCTATTCCTTCCTTGGAGAAGCAGTACCTGACCGTGTGCTCGTTCTTCATCTGGAACAATGCAAAATAATGCACATTTGCTTAAACTGTTTTAGAGGTCTACCAAATCTTTCTACATTACATTTTAATGGTATTATTAACATGCACATGGTCAGTCATTACATCTCAGATGGTAACTTACTTAAACAGGAATAACTGCATCACCTAACTATACCCTGAGTTGTTAAATAGTTCATTTGAAGGAAACTTCAAGCAGTTCAAAGGTTTTTCCTTTACTGTTTAGTCTGTAAGCAAATCAGTATTTTTTAATTGAAAAAGAATTATAAATACTCAGGGGAATGAATCTTGATTTTGTTACAGCATAAGGATCTTGCAGAACAGACCCAGTCAGCTGTTCTTCAGTGACATACAACTTATCATTTAGTCTTTACTGTAAGTCAGTATGCAAAGTTCAATGGTATTGAGAATATAAGAAGTGTTTCTGTAGTGAAAGAAAAAATATTTCAAGACAAGCACAAATACAAACATATAAGGCAACAAATGTAAAAAAAAATGTAGTTTGAGACACTAAAGAGGAACATTCAGTGCTTCAGTGTATCTAATCAAAATACAGAGCAAATATACTCTATATAGCACATACAAATCTCCATACAAGTCAAACATTTCCATAATCACTCATAATTATTCACCTAAGCGATAATCTTCTGCACTCCTAAACACTGTGTTTACATTCCAGTTGGACATGATAATAGAACTTGGTGTCCAGTTTTAAGTTCTAAGAGTCTTGTTGGCAACTAGAAATCTATTTCCTATAGGCAGTAAAGATGAAGTGCAAGTTTATCATAATTGTCTGAAGCAAATTTTTTCCCATCTACTATGCCTTGGTGGGTAAAAGTTTTTTAGGAGTTACTGGTCTCTTGGTTTGCCACAAATGGCTGTGAATGGTAATTGCATCAACACTGGCAGACAAAGTTTTAGCAGGTATGTGGCTAAATTGCTTCCTGTCAGAGTTGTATTTATACAGTCCCTCTATCATTTTCTTTGTGATAGATTTGGGACCTATTCCCGTTAATTTATTGATTTCTTCGGTATCAGGGCAGTATGTATACAGAGATCTGAATTGGCAGCCTGAATCCCGGAACAAGATTAAGAAATTATTGGCATCGGATTTTTCCATTTCCTTTAAAAGAAAAAAAGAAAAAGATTCACAATATGAATTTTGCATTGTAGTTAGAAAACATTCAAGATCATTGGATTGTTGTTTTGAATTTGTTTTCTACCAGAGCTGAAACTGATGTCTCTGTCCACTAAAAGACCTTATTTTCAATCATTAGAATTTGCTAAGCTTCACCTATCTGAATTTTGATAAAGTAGCTATCTTTCTTAAGCAAAACCTTATTTATTTATACAATTTCAGCTATACTTGTTTAGTTGTACCTCAAGAACAGACATCCTAACAAATTTTTTGTAGACCAAATAAAAATTCTTTGATCCATTTCAACCAAACCATCAAGCGGGTTTAATAGTTGCAAGTTTGGGAACAGAAATTTTAGATATGTCTAGATGTGCCTGAAAGATCCTCCAGTGCTAAAACAGTGATCCCTAAATCCATTCAAGTTTGGTCAAACCATAAAGTCAGTTGAAGTGTATTAAGCAAAGGTTTTTTATTAGCTGAAATCTTCAGATTCCTATTCCAGCCAACAGAACGTCTATGGGACATGTGCCCTGAACATGTACAGCTTCTACCAAGTGACATACGCTGCATCCTGGAGTTAAGCATGACCTTTTTACAGCTCTTCTTTCCTGGGATTTCTGGGGGTTATTATGTTCCCAGTTACTTGAACTGAAAGAGGCTGCCTTGATTTCTCACTTGTTATTTCCAAAAAGTAGCTGGAAAGACAGAGAAGGCAGCATCTAGACATGAATGCAGAAGAATTACGACGAGAAGAAAGGGCAAGAAACACTGTCGTGAAATTTATTCCGGAAAAGGAATTAAATCCAGATTCCAAGTACCTGTGTTCTTTGACCTATTTAATCTGTCAAATTTGTCACAGTTGGCAAACTGTGTCAACCCTCAGACTCCATCTTATTCCCTTTGCATGGAAACACACTGGTCCCTGAGTTCTCACCCTAGCGATATTTGTGCATCTTCAGAAAGGTTTATACCAGCATAAGCAGAAAGGCTGGAAGGCACTTTTCTGTAGCAGAAAGTCCTGAATTTGCCCTACTGCTTGGAAACTGGAGAAAAGCCTAGGAGGGATGCATTTCGGTTCTTTCTGTTCATGAGAGAGTTATGCTTTAGTTCTAAAAGTCCCAAGCCAAGGATCTGTATGTATAAGATGGATATTTTTCATGTTACGGAAAACAAGTTTGTGAGCAAATTATAAAAGTCTACATATTGAAGTTCCCACATTAAACAAGCAGTAACTATCAATTAACATGTCGATTAATTCAGCTTCCTGTTCTGCATGTACAATGCGACAGCTATTGTTTCTACAGTACTAGAGAACCTTTCTGTCTACACAGCAAACAAGTCACAGAAGCTAGTCAAGCCTTTCACTAAGAGCTGGCATAACCTGAGAAGGTTCCTTTCAATATCTGCATTTATACTTGAGTGTCTTCCTAATTCCTGACTGTGGTTTGACTTAGGTGTTTATGCTTTTAGGGGAAAAATACCCTTACCTCCAGAATCTTTTTCTTTTGACCTTCATTTACTTTTCCAGCCAAGCAGCAATGTGCCAGCGCATTCTGAATTATATACTTATTGGATTTAGCGCTGGGTTCTTTGAAGAGCTTTGGTCCTATGGAGGAGGAATGACAAATCAGCTAAGTTAATCAATAAAAGCCAACGAAGACTTTCTTTAAATGTTGTGAAGCACTTCTGGTATGGATCTTTTGCATGCATAAAAATACAAATCCAGGAATAAAGTAGAATTAGGCTAGAGACCACGAATTTCACAAACAAGTAAAATGTCGTTCTTTCAGCTGTTACTGAATTTACTTACAAATGTGTCTTTCATTATTAAATCATTATTATTGGCAGTCTTGGTAAATATATTTTCTCTCAGAGGACCTTTTCTAGGAACAACAAAACATTTTGCATTTTCTAACTAAAATTTCAGTCGTCCAGGAGGGAACAAATTCTTTCTTTTTCTTCATCTACACCTGTGATTTCAAGGGTAAGAGGTATAACAATGAAGCTGATGCAGTGCTTGGAGTAACTGTAGCCTGTCCACCTTGGAATTCCAGAAACCTTTTAAACAAAACCAGGGATAAAAGATCTGGCCTGACACTTGTCAGGTTATTCTGTCCGTAAAAAAGACTTGATTCACCTGGTTGAAGGAGAAATCTCCTCTCTTAATTTCTGAAATACATGCATACTTTTATCAAGACCATTTGAAAAAAACAACATGTAAGTACCAATTCCAAGTCTTAGAAAGGAACATAATATACAAGCAATTACCAATTAAATTTAAGATGAAATCTCAGTTTGTCTATGCTTTGGGGAAAAAAGCCTAGAATCAAGACAAAAAAGCTGTATGAAATCTGATTGACAGGGTAAAGATACTACAACATGTGAAAAAAGCCTTCTGTTCAATTCCTAGGAACTGTATATTCCTTCATTTAAAAATAAGCTCTACATAATAATCATTAAAAGACAATCTTCAGCACTATGGGTCTTCATGAGAAAACTCAGCAAGACCACCCAAGCAAAGTCTCGCTGTCCCTCCTGTAATTTAATTTGACATGCATGCGGCACAAACTGGCACAAACTGACTGAAGTTTCATGGTTTAAAAACAGGTAAGTACTTTCTGATTTTCAGAATGATTTCAGGCTGATTTTCAGCCTTTCCAGACTGTAGTTATTTCAGCAGAAAGGAGATAAGATTATTTTCAAAACAAACATTTGCCAGCACAGACAGAGCCATGCAGGCCCATCAATCAAACCTCATCTCCCTAAAAGTTTATCGAAAATACCTAATGTTATTTTACTTTTTACCAAACAAAGTGGTATTAGGTGGGCAGAAATTGAGCTTTTATAACCGTGATGATGCAAGGTCTTTGCGCTATCACATGGTGTATATTTGGAGAACAGGGATGAAGATACCATTATTATTTGATTCATAATATAATAAAGAATTAGAACTCAGATCATAAAGTTTTTAATAAACAACAAAGGATCTGTTTGGAAACAAAGGGTGCAGGATATTTAAATTCACATTACTAAGCAGATGTTTTTCCTGTTGCAATTTGGTTTTTGCTTTTTGTAACTCTATTCTAAATTGAGCATAAATTTCAACTCTTCTTGCCTTGCTAGAGAGACTACTGAAGTGCACAGTAACCTGTGAGCCCATTTGCTGTTCTGAGCCTAACAGCAGTTTATTCTTGTTATCACAAATGCTACTGAGTCAGTACTTTTATTTTGGATTTAAAATTTTAACCTTCTATTATTACAATCTATTTCAAAGGAGGTGAAAGTAGCATTTCTATGAAAGCATCCTCAATCAAGTTTTAAGAAACCAAATAAAGATAATTGAAAACTTTTCATGCATAGAACCACTAATAGCCAGGTACTTTTCTGAACATTGTTGTCACTGACCTGTGTATTCTGTAGCAGAGGCAACTGAAGAAGTTGTAGATGCGTTTTCCCAATCTTTTTCTCCATTACGACTACCACAGCGACTTGGAGATAAGAATCCTTCCACAGACTCAGACCTAAACATTAATTTTAAAATCTATTAAAAAAATCACAATGTTCAGCAGAGAAGCCTTCTAATATGAAAGGAAGGTAAATTGTATTATGGTAGAACCCAATGATTTGAAGTGTAGACTATAAACCTAAATGCACAATATTTACAGAAGAAATTAACGGATAACTGAGTTCATGTTCTGTATAAAGTATTTTGAGTGATGCAAGAAGCTGGTATTTAGGTGAGGTGGATGTTAATAAGTTTTTGGGGCTACATCTGAGGGACAGAAACCTAATAGATATTCTAGGCTATGGAATATTATTACTAAGTGGGAATTTGGGTTACTTTTACATTGGTACTAGCAAAACAATGTTATCTCATGTAGCAAACAAACCAGTTCTTGATAGAATGATGAATGTGAAGTAAAAATTTAGTTCATTTATACTTATCGTTACAACAATTGGCCCTGAGAACTGCTGTTTTTAAGACAGCAGAACAATTTCCTTTCTAATTTTTGTTTTCACAAGCAGTAACTTCTGGTGCTGTAATTCTTTAGACTGTGTCTGCACTCAAATGTGAATAGCTTTGCATTTAAAGGTAGCAAGATTGTCATGTTTTCTTAAATTATCACAAGATATTTAAAGTTTTTTTGATTGTGGCTGCTGCAAAAGCCAGCGAAATTCTCAGCTTGGAATGAAAGGTTTTCTAAGTGAGAAGAAAGGCACTACTAGCAAAGAATAAGGAAAAAAGTGGTATTATAATAACATTTATCTGCATACCAACTTCCAGTAAAATCAGCAATAGATGGAAATTCAATTTATAATATATCCTACACCTTTTGTGATTAGCACCTGCATGAAGAAGATCTCAAAGGTATCACTGAAATTCACTCAGTGTGATCATCAAAAGACAATTCTGATGCGAGGAAAAAGTGAAAGTATGGATCTGGAAAGATACTGAAAATTCTTTCAACTCTGTTACTTTCAGCAATTCGTACTGAATTTTATCATATTTTAAAAGTCTCAACCCCCTAAATCAAATCCAAAACCAGAGGGAGAGGTACTGTTCATTACAAGCATAGTACAGCACTGTACAACTAAAACTACATAGATAGGAAGAAATCCCGCTCTCAATTAAAACCGATCATTTTTAAGACATGACAAGAGATGTCAGGATACCTGGATCATTTTATTAAAGTTTCTTATGTAATAACCAGAAAGTCAGTTCTCAAGACATCAAGGAAATTGAAAAGTCAACTGAAACGAGCTGCAGGCATGTCAGAGTTCGTGAGTGATGCATCGTGGCCATGACATGTGGTATCGTAAAATGTAGTACTCCTCCTTTTTCCTAGTTTGCCTTTCTTCCCTCCTTTTTTTCTATACAAAAAAATAGTATTTCTCTGAATATAATTAAGTCATTACGCAGAAATAATAATTTTCCTCTGAATTATAATACTGATTTTTTTATATAAGATTAAGAATTTTCTGTTATTTTTATCTCTCTCTTTCATTTACGGGTGATTTTTAATACAAAATAAATTCTGGTGTTTGGAAAAGGCTGAAGTCCTAGCGAACATTTAATACTTCCCTGTATGACTGTTAAGGGGAAAAAACCAGAAAAGAAGCTTCTATGTTAAAAAAAGAAAAGAAGCTATGTAGCTGCACATAGCATACAGGTCTAATAAAATATCCACAAGTTGAGACTTAAATACAAGCAGGTTAACTAAAGAGGCTATGTGAATAGCATTTTGTTTTGACCTCATTTACAGCTGCGCAACTGGTTTACTTGGTAAAATTTGTGAAACAAATGATCATGGCTTGGTTCCCTAATGCCTGACAGTGGAAACAATCAATGTCTCAAATCAGGAAAACATACCTGTTCTTGGAGTACACAATATATACATGACCTCTTTAAAATTCATGCTAGTTTTACATAGCTGATGATCAAATTTTATTAAATGAAACTGTTATTTTAGCTTTACCTTGGTGTTCTCTTGCCTGACTGCACACTCTCATTGTCCCCTGTATTCAGCGATGCCAATGAAAGACTAGATACTGAAAAAACACGATAAAGCTGTGAACCTGGATAAAAACAAAGTTAAGGCTTATAAACCTATGCAAGTAGTAGAGTCTGTTCATTAGACCTAACACCAGCATCAGAAAATTGGTAAGAGCTTTTATACATGAGACTCTTACACCCATACATGATATACCTGCATGCATATGTAGTGCACTTCATCTAAATACTTGCTGACACCCAGCCATTTGCAGCCACCTGGGATGGTCTCAGACTAAGCATTAATGTGAAGTATGGACATGGGAATATTGGCATATCAAAGAATGCAATCAAAGTTAATAAGTCCTCATGCAAGAGGGCTTAAAAGACTTAATTTAAAGCCTGCGATGGATTCTTGGAAGGTGTTAAGGGAATACTTTAAGTTACACCAGAAGATAGAGGGAAGCAGCTAGAGAAAATGCAGCAGAACAACAAGGCTATAAAATGCTTTAATAAAAAGGATCACTGAGCAGTCTGGTTACTTTTTTCTAGTTGTAAACTGGCAATACTTCTTCCAATCATTACTGCAGTTACGTGATATCTAAAAGAATGCTAAATTGTTCCACATGATTAGTGTTCATAACTATACATGCAATAGGTAAGTGAGCGAAATAGAAAAAAACATGAAATATAAAAGTAATTTTGTCTGTATTAACCAGCAGTTTAAGTACTCTTACCTTATAATCACCATTTTATTTATCAATCTCTTATCTCTCAACTTTTATTCATTCTTAGCTCTACAGATGCAAGAAGAGGTTAGTGAAGAATACATGGATGTGTATGTTGATATATGCATGCACGCATAGCAGGTAAGCGACATTCATCTTTTCATTTCTATGGGCAAATTTTGCTTTCCAGTTTGGTCACGTGCAGCTTCAAATTTGGCACAAGACACTAATAAATGCACGTGCTTGTTAGTATCAAAAAACAAGCTGGTGTTTTAGCATGAACAGACTCTTTTTCCACATGAACATTTGTTACCTGGTGGACCTTTGATTGGCGTTTTAGGTGATTCAATATGATCCCTATGAATAGATTTTGGACGCGGCTTTTTTTGTTTGATTGAGAGGGAACGTGGCTTTATGACAGTATCCATTTCTTCCATAAGCTTTAGTTGTTTCCTTCTCATATATTCCTGCTTAATAAATTCTCGCCGTGCTCGTTCATCCTCCTTCTTCTGACGTTCTTCTTCTGTTTTGCGTCTAAAAAAATTATCAAATAAATTCAGCAGTAGAAACTTTCCAAATTAACAGTTTTAGCTAGCACAGTGAGGACAAGACAGGCATCAGATTTTTTGGAACTTTAGAGTTCTCAGACATCAGTAAGAGGAACTTGCTTTTTTTACAATTTTCAGCCAGTTTAAACTTTTTGGGATACTGTTACTAGTAAAATCAAGATCATGTTTATTAGCTTGACTGCTGTAGCTGAGTGAGCATTATGCATCTGTGCAGAAAGAAGCCCAAAGTGATATGCTTTCCCTCAGAATATAAAGTGCAGGGCAGGTAGTGCTCTGAAGAGCTTCACTCAGGCCAGCAGGGCTCATATATTGAGTCTGAGCTACAAACTGATTGCCACCTGCTGATTTTGGAGGACCAGCTGGCATGTGTCTTCAGCTGGGCTCCTCAGCACATCTGGCTCTAGGATTAAATATCTTGGATATTAAGATGCAATTTTTTGACATGGAAGCTACACTTTTAACTAAACCAGACATTTTTATGTTCACTGTTACTGATAATTTGGATCAGGACATGTTGTTTTACCTTGTCTCTTCCTTCTTATGTTCTAGTTCTGCTTCCAGCTGCTGCTTTCGAAGCAGAGTCTCTCTTTCCCGTCTCAAACGCTTCTCCAATAATGCTGCTCGTTTCATTGCCATATCATTTTCTGCCTTTTGATCATCCTAGCAGCAACAGTATTTGAAGGAAAAGGACCCAAAAATATTAAGATCTCTGAATTCAGCAACTGATTCTGCCAAGTCATTAGACACTTAATTCTGTACACTGGGTTGCAATATCCTAATATACTTTTGCAGTATTTGAAATAAGTTTATTTTAAAAGATTTTTCTTAAGACTACTAAAAACTTTTTTTTCCTTCTTAAGTCAAACATAAAATTCAACACTGATATGAGAAAACTTCCTAAGTCAAATATTTTAGTTTAGAGTCAGATCCCACACTGCATAAACTTCTGCATTCAGCTTCGGAAGATTCTACGTGTATGGAGATGAAAGTAATTTATCACAAAAAGCCGTAACTATACAGCATATTAGAATTAACTTTTGCTGATCAAGCCAGGTGTTTTGTTAGAACTGAGGAATGCTTCCAGACAAGCAAGGCACATCTCAGATACGTGACACAAGACTTTGGGGTGTTCCAAGATGGAAATTCAAAATCTTGATGGCTTTCAGTGTCTAGACCACTTTCTTACAGTGTGCATTATAGTTAAAAGCCTGTCTGAGTATAACTCTTTAATAAGACAACAGGGAGTGCTCCCAAACACCGACTTCAAAAGGGAGTCTCAGAAGACTATACTTCCTTAGCTAGCCAAGAGAGGGAAAAAGGCTCTCCAAAGTGCAACTCAGAGACATTCAACATTTTAAAAAATGCAGACTGTTATGTACTTCAAAAACTTTCAGTTAAATTTGGGGGTGCGATGGGGAAGTGAGGGTGAGATGTGAGCAAGTTTAATTAAGGTCACCAAAGCTTATGTTAAAAATAAATCTACATTCAGCATGCATCTTCCTCACCAAAAACTCCAAGCACTCTTCCACAACTATGAATGGAAAGGGATACTCTGGCACGCTCAGAACTAGCAGTGTGGTAGAATCTCACCACTCTTATGATGTCAAATTAATCATCAAGTGCAAAAGATATTCTTGTACATTTAGAGTTACAGAACCACCTGCTTTGATTTCAGTGGAAATTCATCACTGAAATCCATAGCTGAATTAAGAAGTTCCCTTTAAAAGGAAGCTTAATAGCAGACATACACATCCACTAGTTCTCTTACCTTAAAAAAGAATCCACAACACACTTTCTGGTCATCCTCAAATTGTTCTTTATCACTCTCACCTTCGTATTTTTCAACAGACACTTCAGTTTTTTCTGGTGGCTTCAAATCTGATAGGGAAACTTCAATTAAGTTAGCTGTTTTGGGAGCTGGTGTTGGTAAAATCGGTTGGCTTAGCTGATCTTCATTTGGGGTGAGGCAGACAGTTTCTGTGATAGGCTGAGATAATACTTCAGAAACATTAGATTCAATAGGCTTAATCTCCTTTTCCTCCAACTTCTGTTCACACTGTTTCAGCAGTTTTGGTCCTTCTTCTTTTGCTACCTCTTCTATAGGCTTGACTTCCTTCAAAAGATTTCCCCTTAACTGAGGTTCACCTATATGTTCACCATCATCTCCAAAGCAAACAAATGATCTAGTCTGAATAGGAACCTGACTTGGAGAAAATCTCCTCAAACGGGGAAGACTATCCACAGACCGTGGGGCAGTCAAGGTACGATTTAGAGGTGTTATTTTCAGTTCATTTGGCCTAGGAGTCCTTTGCATTTTAATGTGAAAAGAGGCATTCTTCCTGTTGGAAGACTGTGGAGATTGATGTGTAGAGCGAGGAGATTCCTGTGAGAAAGGTGCAACGGGAGATGGAGTTCCCATTTGCCTTGATGAAGACTTAAAATCCCGAATCTGCTTCTGAGGAGAAGGCTGAGGAGGAGAAATAACCCAAGCCTGTTGCTCTCTCATCTGCATCAACATCTCCTGTTGAAGGGACAGACGTTGCATTTCTTGTTGTAGAAAGTGTAGGGAAGAGTTTAGTTTTTCAATAGATTTTGTATATTCTAAGATATCTCCTTCGTTAAAATTTTCTTCTGAGGGGCTTGCTAAATTCCATTGCTTTTCAGCATCCATAGGAGTAGGCGGAGATTTTAACCATTTGCTGTGAGAATTTTCAGGGTTTTCTTTTATTAATTCTGAAGTCTTACTAGTTTGTTCATCTGATTTTTGAGTTTCTTTTTCTTTCAACCGATTACTGTCAGTGAATACCTTCTCATCTTCGGCTCCTGCTGCTTCTTCTCGGAGAGGTGATACTCCATCACCTTTCTTTTTCACAACATTAAGGAATGCTGTTCTTCCCATTTTCTGCCGCTGCTTTGTGAATGCAGCTTCAACTTTCTTCTTCTGTGCTTCAATGGCTCGCCTCTTTTCCTCTAGCTTCATCCTAAGATGTACCATTTCAGAAGCCAGTAACTGTGTAGTGTCTCTTCCTTGAGGAACAGATGCTTCCTCGGGAATGTGAGTCCAAGCAACCACATGAGGGATGTTCAGCTCAGAACCTTCTGGTGTGGTTTTCTGAGAACTGCTTCCACTGCTTCTACTATCTGTGTGATTCAACTTCCTGAATTTCTGCTCCGCAAAGCTAGTCATTTTAACCCCCGAACTTGAAGAAGCACTGCTGCCTGCCTGTGATTTAGTACTCACTGAGCTGGGACAGGGACTTAATTGATCTCTGTGATTGCTAGCTCGTATGTCATAATCCTGGAGAAATTTAGATGGTTCTTCCATGTCAGAGTCCATGCTTACAGTATAATCTCTCAAAGAAGAATCCTCATCCATTGTCTCTGGAATATCTTCTGAAGGGACATGTATTCCAGTATCTACTTCTGTATTGTCAGTCACAGGACTTAGAGCACCTTTTGTGTCTGTAATTATATCAGGGGTAGACTGATTTGGTTTAATGTTTGAATTCAAGATGCTTATTTCCTGATTGTGAAGAAAGAACCCATTTGTAATTTGATCTGGTTGGATAACTCTGGGAGATTTTTCAGTGTCATGAATTATCTGCAAAGCCTCTTCAATGCTTGGTGTCTCAATCTGATTGCCAAAATCATCCAGAACGGCCCTGTTTTGCAGAGCTCCATTTGGAAATCTGTAGTGGCTGCTCTCATTGGCATTTTTTTGATTTGTGTTAAGAGACTGACTGGCCTTTGTGTCTTTATGAGCGATCATGTCCTTTTCCTCTTCAATATCTTGATTTTCCCCTTCTCCGTTTACTGGTTTGAAGGACAGATTTTTTCTAATATGCTTCGGCATGCGGTTGATGTTTAGTGTAAGGCCTTCATTGCTCACAGATCTAGTAATTCCTCTGTTTGGAGTAGATACTGGAATGCTTTTTTCTTTGTCAAAAGAAATGTCAAATGAAACTCCATGTAATGATGACCTAATAGAGATTAGAATAAAGGATATAACCGAGCAACTCATGATTAATAATAATGAAATATTCACATTCGGTTTTAAAATTATTTTAAGATTGTAGTATCAAAGGCACTGTTGGGTGTAGTGTATTTTGCCTCGCTTCAAATACAATATAATATATGTGTATATATATAAAAAATATACACATATTTATATCTATTTGATAAATAGATATAAATATAATAAATAAAAATGCACAATAAAATAGAATATAACAACATTTTCTTTAGAGATAGCCAATACTTTTTATTACTTTGGAATAAATTCTGGGCACTTTAGGAATATAGGAATTGCCATAGTAGATCAGAAGGAAGGTGTGAAAAGACACACAATTTACACTTACTGAATAACCCATCACTATAACTCTTACCCCTTTAACTTTAGTTTACACCCTATAGATCAAGAGTTTATGACTGATCTGACTAAAAAACAGAACATTCAGCCTGATCGTTCTTACTATCCACAAAATAATACAAATTTAAATACTACTGAGCTCATTAGCCATGTTACTCTTGCCACTTTTAGTTGATTGCAATGAGTAAATGTGAACATATTTAATGCCAACAACTCAATGATCTCAAGTATACTTCATTTCAATGTAAAAAAATAGATGATTTATTTCTGAAGTTTGTTTCCTATTACCGAGTTCCTTATCCACGATACAGTTTTCTCTTTCTTTTTCTACTTTTGCAAGTTACTTACAAGAACTTTTATTACAGGATTCTGAAAATCCAAACTACAATGGAGCATTTATTACTATTTATAATTTTTTAACCAACTCGTATGGTAAGACTACTTACCTTTTTTCTTTGGGCCATGTCCCTACATACCCATCTACATAAGACATTGATGTGGACCTTCTGATGACTCCTACGTGAAATTAAAATAAAACCCAAGGTAACTGCTATGAAAAATGATTTTAACATCACCTTCTGTTGCTTTAATAAATTAGTTTGCTTTGCTACTTAGAACACTGTAGTGGCAAAAAAAGTGGTTTTATATTGAGAATACAAGTAGAACAACTGAGTTGATTTCATCCTGAATATATATCATACCCCTCATCCCTCAGAGAATTTACTATTGAGTAAAATATACTACAAATACTACTAAAATATATTACAAATACTTGTTGTAAGCCATATTCCACATAATCAAAACAGAAGTAAAATTAAAAAAAATACACAATATAAGAGGTACAAACACAAACTTCCCATTTGTACATTTTAAAAACTATAGAACTCATTCATTAGCCTTTCATGTAAAGCTCTCCCACTAATTTCTGCATAAATAACGTTTGAATAAATATAAACAAAATAGCAATTTACTCAGAAGATGACACCTTGTCTCATTGCCTCTTCCACTCATTTGTAAATTGTTACCTGGAACAGATGAATAAGGCTGCTGGGGTGTATGCAGTTGGTGAGATGGTGTGTAAGTTGGACTTTCCAATCTATAAAGCAAGAGACATTAACTTAGAAGTAATACTTCAAAAGCCACATTACAAAAGGGCAACGAGACTTCATGTCCTGGGCCAACACAAAAACAGATTTATTTTTTGTGACAGGGAGGAAAGTGAGGTGTAATTCTCTTCTTGAAATATTAATTTATTAACTAAAAAGAGAACACTTATTACCTTTAACTGGATGTAATGCAGACAGACACAAAAAGTCAAAAAGGTATTTCTTCTACACGAACGGCCACAAAGCAGCCCTAGTTTTGTTAACATACTTGTCTCCTGATTTATTTAATGTAAATGTCATTATTAGAAGGTTCTCACTTTTAGGTTTGATTTTAGCAAAAAACCCAAACATAAACATGAACAAAATGAGGCCATTCCTACTGGCATCAAGGCAGTGACTGCAGCTAATACCACATACTTTTCATGCATCTTTTTCAGTTGCTTAGTCTGAAACTTCTACTTTGTGTCTGGACTGCAATATGCACTAGAAGTGGATAAAGGAGATTTTGTGATAGACATGACTTTAAAATACAAAAAATATATTCACTATTAAAACAGTAATTACAAAGATTTCCTCTATTTCTACGTACAACAGATACTTTTTTTTGGTTCATAGAGAATGTCTGTAATAGACTAGCTGTGTTAATCCACAATAGGATTAACATAATTCAATGTTTCGATCAAGGTGCTTCTTCAGAATCAGAACAAAGACACATGCATAAAGACGCATGCATTTGTATGTAAAACACTTCTAAAGAAGCCAGACTTCAAAAACACGCTGGATTAAATCCTTTCATGTTTTGAATTTTGTTCACTGAGTTGAAGAGCACACTCCCAAACTCCCTTTTTTAATCAGTAATTTAAAAATTTTTTTTTAGTGCTTTTATAGTTTATATACAGTTTGCTGTAGAAATGTTTCTAAATAATATTTGTAGAAAGGATATTCACGTCAATTTATGAAAAATATTGTTGTTTTACAAGCATCTTGCATAATTATATATTAAATTATTCAAAATAGGTTCTCATAAATTCCTGATTTTTTGTGTTAATAACACTACACACTAGCTACATGATGTATGTTTTAAATGGCATTTGAGATTTCTGTGAAAATTTTAAAATCATGTCTATATAAGTTACCTTAAAAGAAACGTATGCTTTCAAAATTTCATCCAGCAGCCTGTGAAAATTTGCTACTACAAAGAAAATCTATACCCTTAATTTTCCCTCAAGAAAAGACTGATTTTTGGCACCATAACTGTGGTTCCATGGCAACCTCAGACATCATAACTGCTTGCTGCCACAGTCCCACTCCCTCCTCTGCGCTGGCTCTGGCTCTCCATCTGATCCTCTGAGTCATTTCAACAAGCTAAGTCAGCAGAAAAACATTCACTTTTTCTGACTGGGTTAGTTTTTTCTACCTTTGTGCACTGAAATGACAATGTCAAACACCCAAGGGGGCAGGAACGTGCAGTCGGGACAAGGAGGAAGGCCAGGACCACAACATCCTGCAGTCAGGTTTGTTCCGCCAAGGAACCTGCACCCTGTGTGTTAGGTTCCCACCATCTGAGAAAACTTCTTAGGCCCCTCCTTTGTCCTACAATGCAGTGAAGGATCATCAAGTTGGACGAAGTTCATGGGTTTATGAGGAAAAATATAGTTCTTCCTATTACTCATGGATTGCTCTCATAATAGTCCAACACAAAACCATATCCATCACTTGCAGAGACACTAAAACAGTGCTGTGATGAGCTAGTCCCATACACAATCCACCACCCATATGGGGTTCACAATGAGTTTTACTCTATCTCGAACATGTTTCAGGAAACATGAGCAATATTACAAAACACGTTGGTGGCAACTTACAGACTTGATAGTTAAATCTGGAATGGTAATGGCATTAAGAAATGTAAGGGCTTTTCTAAGTGTTTATGAATTGAATTCAGATGCTTATCGTAAAATTTCCAATCACTTCTCTTCAGTTTAGAGGCCAAGACCATCTGCACAGACAAAGTGTACACATTTAGAGAAAAGGTAGATTTATTTGGCTGAAAAAGATACTATGTTACTGACAGAAAGTGATACATGCATGGTTAATGGCTTCAGCTGTGGGGATTTTTTTACAGAGTGAAGGCTACAGATAGACTTCTCCTGTGTTATTGTCCAGTATTCTTCTACTAACTTTCTTTACATTTAAAGAATATCTTCTCCACAGTGATCACTACAGCACAACAATAACTATGGCACAGAACTCTGTGTTTCTTTAGTTTAATTTAAGCGTAACTAACATATGATTTACTATCTTCATAGAACTTCTAAAAGATGTGTCACTGAAGATTTGTTCATGAAGGGCTCTAAAAGGGGGACATCAGATTGGAAGCCACATACAAATAGTGATTTTTACTGCAAACCTTGCTTTGTTCTGTAGGATAGTCATAGTTACAAGCCCTTTGTTGGGCTGCTTGCAGTGGCTTTGCAAGGTGCAATTGGCCTTGGGAACCCCTGCTACAAAAGATACATTCAAAACTACTGTTTCTTGTTCTCCTGGCTTATATGCTCCGTTTACACTAAAATAACTTCACTGTCTACAAGGGAAACACTTCAGATACACACAGGAAAAAGAGATTCGGAATCATAGCATTTAATGATAGTAAGAAATATTACTCTCTGATTAAAGTCAGCATAGATTCCTAAATACAAAAAAAAACCCCAACCAAACAAAAAAACCCAAACCCCAAAACCAACCAAACACCTCCTGCCGAAAGCGCCACTCAAAACCAACAGTAAAAGCTGAAGAGGATTAGCTGGGTTGGCAACCAACAATTTGCTGAATATCTAGTAAAAATGCTAATTTTATCCTTCTCCTCTGTGTCAGTTCAGACACAATCAATAAACCTTTGCCCCCAAATTATAAATATAATGCAATGCTACTCCTCGTCCACTATGTTCAGATCAGATCACTGCATGGCTTTTTTCACGTTGTCAAAAGAAAGATTAAAAAGACCTAATGTGCAATTTCTGTCTCTTATCAAATGCATGATCAGCTAGAGAACACAAGGGAAACAGGATGTTTTTATACTGCTTCCAAATCTGTAACAGTAATACTAAAAATAATGTTTCACATATATTTCCAAAAATACAAATAGTGCAAAACATATTTAATAAAGCAGTTAGCTTTCCACTCTTGATGCTCACAAGAGTTGGGAAGTTCATCACAGCACAAGTATTTATTTTTACCTATTTGACCTTCATGGTACTTAAGTAACATAATCAGACCAAACTAAAGCCATCACTCAGTGGTTTTCTTGCTGTTATCTTAGTTTACTTTCTTTACCATTTTTGGAAAATTTCCTGTGAATTCCGGAAAGATAGCTCTTTCAGAGCAGACTTGGTCAGCAGCCCCACATGAAACTGAACAGGACAAGGAGGCCATGTGACACTTCTCTGCTGAATGGTAGGGGTTGTTTTGGAAACTGGTAAGACAACAGTGCGCTATCCCAAGTGGCAAACATGAACTGTACAAACATGAACATGCTGCCTGCCACACAATGGGGCAGTGGGGGAAATAGCTGAACTATGGGATCTTCCACAAAATTCTACAGATTGTATTTGGTAACTCAATCCTTAAGCATTGCAAAAAGGCAACAAAACTAAATAAAAAACTGTCTTTGACTTTGAACAGAAAGGAGAAGATTGTGAAACAGTACTAGTGATTCTCTGACATTACCTGTCTACGAAGTCAGAACCAGATGGGCCATCCATGTAATTTCTCCTGTTAGCATTCAAGCTGTGAGCAGAAGCTGTATCTTTTGCAGGTTCAGCTGCCAGGAAGAACAGAGCTCAAGTTATTATAGTTTACCATTCAGTTAAAATCCATAGTAGAAAAGCTGTCTGAAATAATCTGAAGTAATGTTTTCCAGAGATTTAAGGAATTTTCATTGGTTCCATTATTTAGATTAAAACCCAATTACTTCCTTTCAGCTTTACCTCCTCCAAAGTTCCCATATTGGCAGTAGTTAAGGGAATGGAGAATGACAAAAATAACTAGAAAAGGCAAGGGAAGAAATAATAAATTTAAAAAAAAAAAAAAGAGCTACAAAATTAAAAGCAAGCAATATTTTCTGGAGAAATTCTTCTGATAAAATTTTTTTTCCCCAAACCCTTAGACTGACTTTTCAGCTAGAAAATAGTATTTTGGTCACATCCTAAATTAGTTAGCAATACTTAAAAGATTTAAATCAGATTTGTATGTGCTCTAAAGCATATAAATGAGAAAAAAGGTGTAAAAGCCACATAATTAAAATCTCTTCCTAGCACTTGGAGAGACAATTACAGCACTACTGTATGAATGTTTAAGTTACCATGATTCTATACTCATTTACAGATCTCAAGAGCTAGCCACGAGGTAGATTTTTAAATTTGAGAATTTACTAATCAAAGATTGTGCCTTCACACCCAGGTACAAAATGCAATTTTACAATTAATTATCTGTCCACTTTCCCCAGATTTATGTTCCTTTCTGTTGGTATCTTCTCCTCAGCAATACAAGCTCTTCAGGCTAAATTCTGTTCTTGGGTCTTTATTATGTTTGTACTCCCTGTATGGGCATAAATGGCTTGTTTAGGTCAGGAAAATTTGCAAGTGATTATACCGCAACAATTTAAATGAGTTTTTGGTAATAGGCAACAAAATCTAGTTATGATTTATGAGATGAGATGAAGATTAACACGAGGAAAGAGTACTTTGCTCCTTCTTTAAGGGGGTTGTACACCACTGAATCCTGTTAACTAAAATCTTCACTGTATTTGTGAACACAATGGCAATCTGTACACATTAAAAACATGCATATTAAAACTGACCCTTAATATAACTACCTTGGGGATGCACAACAACACGAGGTTGTACATATGATGGCTTCACCACTTCAAACCACCAGAACAATTCTGCCATGAACACCATGTAGTTGCTCTAAAAAAAAAAAAAAAGATAAATTTATGTTAAAACGCAAACCTGCAAATAAATAGATTAAGGAGCATTCGGGATATGTCTCTGCATTTCATCCAGTTTACATTCTCTTCTCAACTGATTTCTTAGAAAATGACATCAGTAAGACCGATCTGTAGCACCAACTATCTAATACACATAACTTGACCAGACTGTAACCCTTTGGGTTGAAATGTTTCATAATGAGCTCATAATGCTCAGGCCTGATGTCCTGCAGGCAGGGCAGAGAGGTACAGGATGGGTGGAAAAAGATGCCTGTCAAACAGATTAGCCATTTCCATAAAAGAGAGTAGTGAAAAGCTCATTGTTTTGCAAGGCTAGGCAATAAAATCTTCAGAGCTTTTTAACATGAAAAACTCTAGTAGCCATTAAGTTTTAGCATAGGAATTTTGAATCTGATTTAGGCTTTTGTGTCAAGCACGTGCTTTTTGCCATATTTGTGAAGATCTACCCAAATTTACAAGTCTTTAATGCAAAACAAAAACCAGCAGCAGCGTTTGTTCAGTGCACGTTAGAACAAGGTTTTAGCTCCAAAGATTTATGTGCACTTAATATATTGTTGATATATCTCTCTGCTGTATTTTCCCATCACACAGCGACGAAACACAGAAGCGTGGGAGCCATCATATTTAACACAAGGGGAAAAACAGGTGAAAAGGAAGAAACAACTGGTGACATGAACTGCAACAAAAAAAAATCAACAGAGAGGAAAATCAGCCAGAAGCAGTAGCAGCAATTTCTGCTGCAAAAGTATATAATAAGGAGTGCAAAAAGACCAGAAGGTTTGTTTGACTGTGGAGGCCAAAGAGTTCAGAGGCCAAATGATCCCGGTCCTAAGCCGCTACGTCCAAATGGTTCAGTGCTACTTCATATCTAGAAATATCAACTGAATTAGATCAACGAGCATCCAGGCCTGAGCTCACTCAACCAGGTGCACAGACTTGTGTCACCAGTCTTACGAAGCCTGAAAATGTAAATAATGCAAACCTCTACTTATGCATTAAATTGGGAAACCGTAATTAAACAACTTTTTAAAACTGTTTGTTTAAAAAAGTCTTTCTGCAATAAAACCCAATAACGTCTAGCTAACAATACTTACAAAAGCAAGTGTCCTTAGTCACTTTTTTCATGTCATTAACACCGAATAATTTAAAAGATCCAGATTATTTTCTCCGCTTTATGCTATTTTCATTTCATTTCACACAGCTTAAATGAGAAACAAACTTATTGGTTTAATTTTTACAAATAACAACATCAAGAGCACTTGCAACATATAAACTAATGTTGAAACCCAGAAATATATTTCCATGTGACCTTTTTTAAAAACAAACCTTTCTTAATATTTGGTCCTATAAAACTTTCTGTACTTGAGAAAATTAGCATTTTTACACTAAACTATCAGATGCTATCTCTCTATTTTTCTTTGAGAATGAAATTAAGTGAAAATAGTGTCTCAGGGAAAGTGGGAATTTATTTAATTATTTGCTTCAGAGAAGAATTTCAAGGAAAGCAATGTCTCTTCTGAGTTTTGTGGCAACACAAAGAAATCAGAGCTGATTTAGAAAAAAAGCAAATGATTACCTAATTTTGCTTTTTTTTTTCCTTTTAAACAAACATAGGGAAAAATCTGCTTATAAAGGATGTTAGTTAAGTCCATAATGTTACATGGTATGGGACAGAATTCTTAAGCCTATTCACAATAAAACCCACGGCTTGCCCCGGTCTTCTTGTTTAACCCCAGCCGACAACTAAGCACCACGCAGCCACTCACTCACTCCCCCTCCACCCAGTGGGATGGGGGAGAGAATTGGAAGAGTAAAAGTGAGAACACTTATGGGTTGAGATAAGAAGAGTTTAATAATTGAAATAAAATAATAATAACAATAATTTGTAATAAACAGGAAATAAGAAGAAGAGAGAGAGATAAAACTCAGGAAAAACAAGTGATGCAACCGCTTACCACCCACCAATCAACGCCCAGCCAGCCCCTGGGCAGCAATCGCTGCACCCCGGCCAACTCCCCCCAGTCTATATACTGAGCATGACGTCACATGGTATGGAATACCCCTTTGGCCAGCTTCTGTCCTGGCTGTGCCCCCTCCCAGCTTCTTGTGCACCTCCTCGCTGACAGAGACTAGTGTAAACTACTTGGCAACAACTAAAACATCAGTGTGGTATCAGCATTACTCTCATGCTAAATCCAAAACACAGCACTATACCAGCCACTAGGAAGAAAACTAACTCTATCCCAGCCGAAACCAGGACACTTCTCTACTTGCTTTGGCTTCTGCCATTGCCAAACTGTTGTGGTAAACAGGATACAGTGCCAGGTGGACCTTTGGTTTGATCAAGGGCAGGTGTTATTTTGTTTTTTAGAATGGTTTGGCTTCTACATTTTCTATATGACTGAAGATGATCTTCAGTATAAACTTTGCTTTAATATTATTAATATTAATATTATTAATATTAATAGAGCAATTTTTATACACATGAAACATTCTGATTAGTAGAGCATGGGTCATTTTTCTAATTTCCAGCCCTTTGTTAGCAATAAGGCCTTCCTTCGTCTCCACGAAAACCTTCCTGCAGATTAAGAATTGCATTTGGGCTCCTGAAATAAATGCATATAGTCTTTAAAAATTAGTTTAAACTTACAATTTACTCACTTAATTTCACAGAACTCTGTAGGAAAGAGACCTACATGTCAACATATATGTTATGTCTTTTCTGAAGGATTTTAGAAGAATGAGGGGTATTAAATATCAGCTAACAAATTGCAGGGTTGTAAGAGTACAGCAATTATTTAGCTGACAGTTCTTTAACAAAAATAAGACAAATTCTGAGAAAGTAAAACCAGTGGTACGTGGTTTCTATTTTAACTTTGTCCAATGAAAAAATTGTCTGGCTGATTCAGGCATATATGGCTGCAGAATCTGTAGGTCTTCTGTTGTCAATTCACCAGTTAGAGGAGGAAAATCTAACCTGAAAGATGAAGCTTTTTGTGATCCAGTAGGAAAGAGAAGGAAACTGCTTTGTATTCTGTGACAGACCCATTAACTTTCCACTGCATAGCTACATAAATAGGCAAGACTGCTCACATTCAGATTGCTCACATTCACTGTTTAACTGTGTATTTGAGCACACCTGGTGTATGCCCGCAGAAGATGTACTCAAATTAAAAATTGTATCCAGACTATGTAAGACTTCCATTTAAGACTTCTTTTGACAGCTTCATTATGTTTCCAGTCCCTCAAATGTCAAATTCCATTGTTGCATTAATTTTGTTGCCTTAAAAATGCATACCTCGAATCTTGGAGTCTGAGCAAACGTTTGACAAAAATTCTAAACAAAATGCCATTTTATTTCAGAAACAAACCACAGGCATTAGGTGTAAGAACATCTTTTTAAAATAAACAAAAATTTACAACACAGATGTTTAATAATAAATGAAATAACCGCAATTCTGTATCAGTAAATTTGAAAATATAATTTTAAATATCTATTTGACACTTTTGATTCAGATTTATTTTTCCTGAATATTTCTAATGTTCTAATACTCCAGCAAAGGGATACTCTTAGACTGAAAGCTGCTCATACACTTTAGTGTATGGTGAAGGGATCAGCCAGATGTTGCCATAGTTATTACATACAAGCTATAAACAGGCTAGGAAAAACCCCATCTCTGCTTATTCAGCACAACAGAATTGAATGAGGAAAACTTCACAGCAAAATCTTTTCCATTCAAAGAAAATGTTAAGCACAGCATTTTGATATCACACATTGATTTCATTAGGAAGCAATATATATAAAGAAAAAAAATCAGATGTACTTCTCAGACAAAATATGATTTTTAATACTACAATTTCTAAATATTACAATTGCTACAATTTTTCTCTTAATATTTTCCCCTCCCCTTTCCTCCCCTCAAACTTTTACATTTTTAACTTGAATTTTTTCTACTACAAAAAATGAATTACAAGATGTTTTATTCATAGCTTTGTCCCCATCTGAAATAATAATGTATTTAAATACTCCAATTTCTTATGTTTATGTTGAAACGCTGCATTTAATAGTGTGACTATTTTATGAAGGACTCTCATATTCCTTCTGAGAATATCTTCTATACAGTCCTAAGCTACTGGAAGACAGCTTGTTTTTACAAAATCACCAAAGCAGTATTTACTGAAGTAAAAATGAAGCGGTTGACTGCACAGCCTGCTTAGAATTGAGGCTACTTTAGATGTTTGATGGTGAAACATCATGATGGAAACTGCATTTTCTCACAAGTTATTTTTAGTCAGAAAGGGATGTTAATAATAATGATCAAAGGGGAAGACTGATGATGAGTAACTTAATTTTATGGAAAAACTAACTGTGGGTCTGTAGTAATCCCGCTACCCAGGGCTAGAAAGAATGTAGGTATTATTTCCACAGATTTTGCCTTGATTAAGCCTACAAAAGTTCTAATAGCTTGTCACAGGATTATCACATGCATTTATACACAAAAATATTCAGAAGCATAACAGTATTTTAATAATACTAAAAAATAACTAAGCTCTGAGCAGTTCAGACTGGCTCAAAATCACTGAACAGCAGATGGCAGACTTGCAGCTTCATAGGTGCTTTTATTTGCTAAAGATTCTGATTTAATTTTTTTGATTTCATATTTGCAGACTGTTCATTAGTTTATGTAGTCAGCTGTACTAATGGTTACATTTTATCTATTGCATCTTCTGGGACTGTACAATAAAAATCCTTCTGTTTAACAGATTTTGGAAGATCACCTTTTGGGAAAAAAAAATACTCCCATATTCTGAGCATACACTCTAAAGTCATTACTTGCTTCTGTATCAAAGGGAGATATAAGCTAGCTTGTTTTTAAAATTTTATACAAAAAAGATAAATTATTTTCTTTAGTATCTTTATTCCCCTTCCACAATTTTAAAATAATGATTAATTTTTAAATCAAATTAGCTAACAGAAATAGTACATCCAATCTTGCCACTTAAAATAAGTTACATCCTTCCAATATTTATAGATTTTAGATCTGCATATTTATAGAACAGTAACTACAAGGTCATACATACAAGTGATAGAAATAATTTGTGATCAGGCTTGAATCCACTAAAATTGAATGCAAAAGCAGCCATAGACGCTTTTAGGAATCTTCTTAAAATGAACATAAAAATACACTGTAAAATTTATATCACGATGCACATTAAAATCTCGGTTCAGTAGGCCAGGAAAAGTGAGTTACCTCAAATGCAAATCCATAGTTTATACATTATAAAAGTGCCAACATACATGCATCAAGAGTGTGGAAAATTGGAGTGTTTCAAACTCTCTGGAGAAGGCCAAATTACAGTTCTGTGTATGATCCATGCACTACCAGTTTGTCATATCTCCTGCCACGGGTTAATAAATGCCACAACAATTCAAGCTGAAAATTCCAGTATGTCTTATTTCAGAACAGAACAAGGAAGTGGGAAAACTCGCTGATTAACATCAGTGAAAGCAAACAATGCTGCTTCCCTTTAAATAATGAGTCAGGAACATTTGGTCCCTCTCAGGAGAGAAATCTTCTCTTAAAGAACTGTTCCCTGGTTGAATCTTCCTTTTCATTCCTGATCCTGAATCCTTTTAAACCAGCCAGACGGGAATCAAATCCCTGGACTGACTCCCACCATACATACCTAACTGTCTCACCAAACACAGCCAGCTGCTCTCCCAGGTCCTTAAGGAATCCATATGCATGCTTACAGGGACTTCAACTGCAAATTCAGGCTTGGGTTAGCAGCCTAATTGGCAGCAGTTTTTTTCACTGAGATTGGAGGGAAAGCTGTACAACATGTACTAACATCGTGTAGCCCTTAATTTCTAGGATTTATCTATGTGACTTATATCAACACTATTTTTCACATCTCAGAGGACACGGTGCTGCTTACAGCTTCTGCTTATGTTGTTTGCAAAGTCACCATCAACATTACATCAGAAAGTGCAAGTATTCAAACTGCTCAAGCGCAACAAATATTTTTAGTATAAATCAATCCTTTAGATATTATATTCTCCTGTTCAATTCAGCGGGGGGAGGGAGGGAAATAAAAAATGAAGTTCTGGAACCAGCCTCTCCATCTGGCCTACTGGGCCTTTGACAGTGCAAATGTTTGGTCTGTCTGCTCTGGTTAGTAACTAAGTGCAAAAATAAAGCACCTATTCCATGTGCTTAGTTGTGATTCTGCACAGTTTAGAATCTGGCCCACATTTAGGTCAGAGGAACGCCCTTCGCAGACAAGAGACAGCAATCATCTCTCAGATTTGCTTTATTTCACATTCAAAAAGCTTTCATTGTGAATAAACGTGCATCATGCATGAGTTTGGGTGAACAGACTCTACAGTTATCAGAAAAAAGCCACCAAAGAGAGGAAGCATCCATGCTGAGGGGCAGCACATAAAAGTCTTCCAAGAACCGAGGGGCTGCAGAGACTTGTGGCCCTGTTGAATCCCTAAAGAACCCACACCCTGGGAACAGATCTGTACAAGGACATCAGCACGTGCTAGTGTCAACAACAGGCTGTATAACCCTAACCGTGCCCACAAGGGCAGTAGCAGACAAAGAGTACACGACTATATGTATATACACACCTAAAGAGACACGTGAACCCCCTGAGAGACCTTCTGGACACCTTCCCAAAAGCCACTGGTGGGCCAGTATGACCCCCCACTTCTGGGAGGCCACTGGGTTGGCCTCCAATCCAGTAAAAATGTGAGTGTGTGTGTGAACGGTGTGAGCAAATGAACGCATTGTGTGAATAGTTATCTCTTATTAATAATGGATTCATTTATTAATAATAACAGTTGAATTAATAAAACGTGTTCTAATATTGGTTGTGGTCTGTGTCTCACCCTGATTCAATCATAGAATCATAGAATCCTTAAGGTTGGAAAAGACCTCTAAGATCATCAAGTCCAACCGTCAACCCAACACCACCATGCCCATTACACCATGTCCCGAAGCGCCTCATCTACACGTCTTTTAAATACTTCCAGGGATGGTGACTCCACCACTTCCCTGGGCAGCCTGTTCCAAGGCCTGACCATTCTTTCAGTAAAGAAATTTCTCTTAATGTCCAATCTAAACCTCCCTTGGCACAACTTGAGGCCATCTCCTCTTGTCCTATCGCTAGTTACTTGGGAGAAGAGACCAACACCCACCTCGCTACAACCTCCTTCCAGGTGGTTGTAGAGCGCGATGAGGTCTCCCCTCAGCCTCCTCTTCTCCAGGCTAAACAACCCCAGTTCCCTCAGCCGCTCCTCATAAGGCTTGTGCTCCAGGCCCTTCACCAGCTTCGTTGCCCTTCTCTGGACACGCTCCAGCACCTCCATGTCCTTCTTGTAGTGAGGGGCCCAAAACTGAACACAGTATTCGAGGTGCGGCCTCACCAGTGCCGAGTACAGGGGCATGATCACCTCCCTGCTCCTGCTGGCCACACTATTTCTGATACAGGCCAGGATGCCATTGGCCTTCTTGGCCACCTGGGCACACTGCCGGCTCATGTTCAGCCGGCTGTCAACCAGCACCCCCAGGTCTTTTTCCTCTGGGCAGCTTCCCAGCCACTCTTCCCCAAGCCTGTAGCGTTGCCTGGGGTTGTTGTGGCCGAAGTGCAGGACCCGGCACTTGGCCTTGTTGAACCTCATACAGTTGGCCTCGGCCCATCCATCTAGCCTGTCCAGGTCCCTCTGCAGAGCCTTCCTACCTTTGAGCAGATCAACACTCCTGCCCAACTTGGTGTTGTCTGCAAACTTACTGAGGGAGCACTCGATCCCCTCGTCCAGATCACTGATAAAGATATTGAACAAGACTGGCCCCAAAACTGAGCCCTGGGGAACACCGCTCGTGACCGGCCACCAACTGGATTTAACTCCGTTGACCACAACTCTCTGAGCCCGGCCATCCAGCCAGTTTTTTACCCAGCGAAGAGTGCACCTGTCTAGGCCGTGAGCCGCCAGCTTCTCTAGGAGAATGCTGTGGGAGACAGTGTCAAAGGCTTTACTGAAGTCCAGGTAGACCACATCCACAGCCTTTCCCTCATGCACTAGGCGGGTCACCTGGTCATAGAAGGAGATCAGGTTGGTCAAGCAGGACCTGCCTTCCATGAACCCATGCTGGCTGGGCCTGATCCCCTGGTTGTCCCCAGACATGGCACGTGAGTGCCCTCAAAACGAACCGCTCCATCATCCTCTATCAATGAAAAGGGAATGTACAACAATATGTGTAGATCAAGTAAGTAGCACAAGTTTAGGATCCCTATTTAAAAAAAAAAATCCACACATTTTTGAAGGCTCAGATAAAGGAACACTTACAAAAGACAATAATTAACTACGTGTCAATGGATTCAATGCCAAGTTCCTATGGGAGCTCTCAAATAACGGCAAACATCAAGCGATTCAAGCTGTCTGTCACTACCCTCTTTGACAGTTAACCTCATAAATGACTGTCGTGATTTAACCCCAGCCGGCCACTGAGCACCACACAGCCGCTTGCTCACCCTCCCCGCCCTGGTGGCATGGGGGGAGAATCAGAAGAGCAAAAGTAAGAAAACTCGTGGGTTGAAATAAGACCAGTTTAATAATTGAAATAAAATATAATAATAATAATAATAATGATGAATTGTAATGAAAAGTAAAACAATGAGGGGGAGAAAGAGAGAGAGGAACAAAACCCAGGAAAAAACAAGTGATGCAACTACTCATCACCCGCCAATCAAGGCCCAGCCAGTCCCTGTGCAGCGATCACTGTCCCCCCGGCCAACTCCCCCCAGTTTATATACTGAGCATGACGTCATATGGTATGGAATACCCCTTTGGCCAGTTTGGGTCAGCTGTCTTGGCTGTGCCCCCTCCCAGCTTCTTGTGCACCTTCTCGCTGGCAGAGTACAGGAAGCTGAGAAGTCCTTGATTTAGTGTAAGCACTACTTGGCAACAACTAAAACATCAGTGTGTTATCAACATTACTCTCATGCTAAATCCAAAACACAGCACTATACCAGCTGCTAGGAAGAAAATTAACTCTATCCCAGCCAAAACCAGGACAACCTAGAACCATTGTTCTTAGGTCTGAACCCTATGGTCCTACTAAACTAAACTGGCAGAGAATGATCTAAAATATGAAGAATACAACCAAATATAAAGAAGGATGTGGTTTTCCTCTTTTAGAAATACTTTCAACATATTTCTCACATGACAAATGGAACATGCGAGATGCATTTTTTTCTTCCTATTCAGGGACCATACATTCCCTTACAACATTCTTTCAGGAATTATACATCCCATAAGACCTTTATTCAAGCCACAAATGCTACATACTGACTATTACATTGCAGTGCTAATCAACTGTTGGGCCAAAGCAATAAAGAAGTCTTTACTGTTCTGCAGGGTGGTTCACGCTTCCTGTGATGGCACTTCATGCAAGTTCTTCTACTTCTACAAACTTGTTCTTTGGATAGGCAGAACATGTGTGTGTCAAGACACAATAAAACAGCTCTTTCAATTCTATGTAATTTCCCAGATACAGGTGAAGAACAAGATACTAAAAAAAAAAATCCTGTCTCAGGATAAAACTGCTTACAGGAGAAGGGAAGAGGGAGGATCAGGGCAAAAAAGCAATCTGCACAACTAAAGAGCAATCCAAGATTTTCTATTCTTTCCTCTTGTTAAATATGCAGGGAGGATTCAGAAAATACTGTGATTATTTTTAGGTAATCTCCCTCTACTTGTGTTTGCCTGTCTCAAAGGAAAACAACCAGGAACCAGTATGGTCCCTTGGTGGTGCCTCAAGCATCCATGGAATGTATTCAAATATTTTTTTCTTTAACATCAGTAGCCCTGCCTTAGTAAACGTCTTATAAAGAACTTCACAAATGTATTTTTCTTAAAGGAAGAGAAATGGGCAAGTGAAGAGCAACAAAACTTATTTTCTGCTTCATTTGACTGTGACACATTAAAGCTGTCTAGAAATCCAGACAAAGCTTACTTCTCCTCTGTGTTAAAACAGAACTAAGCCAACAGTTTCATCTGCTGCAAAATCTGAGAGCCTATATTAAAGATTCTGGATGCTTGTTAAGTGAAGGTTTAAATTAATCTGACTTTGCTTCTGTGCATTTTGATGGGAAAGCCAAAAGCGGGCACAAACACCTTGGTCAAGTCCCACCACTAAATTTCTGTATCATATACTATCTACAACCTACCTTCATTTAACATAACAGGACAGTGCACTGTGCCCAATAAAGAATGCAAGGTATGCATTTTGTGCTTGATCATTTCAAAAGAGAGGCTCTGCTCCCTTCCTTCTCAAGGACTAGCATGAAGTCAGCATACCTAGTGTAATTTCTAGGACCACACAATGCACAGCATTGTCATTCCAAAAACTCAGCTATAATTTTTTTCTTGAGGCTTTTTCCAGTAACGTATCAGCCGTTTGGTTCTTTTTATTCTTTCTGCCACCACTATCAATGTAACAGACTTTTAACCAAAAGCATAGTGCCACCTACTGTGCAGTGTGAGTCACCCCGAAAACAAATAGAAATTTTTGCTGATTAACACAGATGCCTGAAACAAAGACACACGCTTCTACAAATCCTAAAACTTGATACTATATAAATTTTGTAGACTGAGATAAAGGTGACTTCTACTAACCAGTTTAATTCAATGTGTAATATTTAAAATATCCATTTACAATACAAGTTTTTTCCAAGTGACAATAAAATTCTTCAGAGAATATGTACATTTATTAAAACTCACTCTAATCAGATGCACTGGAAACCTAAGAAAGAGCTCCTTTAACTGTGAATTTATTTTGAAAGCAAATTAATTCTTAACATTGGAAAAACAGAGTTTATAGCACTAGCCAAAGTTTCCGTGCCAAGTTTTAGAAGAAAAACTTGGCAGCCTTTCTTTGTAGCATTTACATCTAAATAAGTATCCACACCACAGCAACTTGTAAAAACATGATCACAAAAGGGCTTTCTCAGTTCTAGAAATACTCCAAATCTTCGAAAGAACGCTAAATCCCCTCTAAAAACAGTGTTCAGAAACTGCAAAATTATTGAGTCTGTAGCATTTTAAAAGTATAAAGTCTGCTGCATTGGGATATTGACAAAATATTTAATATAGTTACTTTTTTAAAATTGAAGCTTCATAGTGCATACTGGCTTGAGAAATAATTCAAACCATTACTATAAAAGATGGTTAATCATTAATTGTCACAAATGAAACCGAAGAATAATGAATTCCATTTATTCCATGTACCCGTAAGCAGAGAGAAACAATCAAAATGCAGTGAAGGAGTCCTACTCAACATCACTGAATATGATTGTAGGACCATATGTTCGGAAACTACAGATGAGAGATTGCAATGCAGCAGACTTTTTACAAGTATGTAGGTAGATTACTGTATCTGAAATTTAAAAACACCAAAAGCTGATCGAAAGCAGTCACTGTGCAACTTTGCTTACACAAAATAAAACAGCAACAGCTAAGTAGTCTAGACTTAAGTCCAACTGCCCTTACTCACCCTGGCAGCTCATTACTTATTTGAAAAGGATTGGGTTCAACCCTATAGGAGACAACAAAGCTGTATTCAAGCTCTGGCCTCTGTGACTCAGCTTGCGAGATTGCTATAAAGATCATAAAAGCAATGAAATGACACAGATATTTAGATACCAATTACATCCAATCTGCAATGGATATGCTGGCTCCATAAAAACAATATTTCATTCCCTAAAGGCAGGCCAACAAGAATCTTAAGCAAACTAAGAGTGTTTTATATAGAAGAAAGTCTTAGAGAAACACAAGAATGAAAAATTAAAGTTACAATTAGGCAAGAAATAATTTGATTACCCCTTGTCTTTCCACACAGGCTTAAAAAAATGATAGAATAAGCAAAACTTTTTTTTTCTCTTTGTAAAAGAGCAAAATCTTAGAATGACTGAAAACGCTTAATTGCTTTTTCAAACAACTGTGTTGGAATTGTGCTCCTGCTTGTGTTCTGGGCATAAAACCATTAGATTTTTCAATGAAATTAACTCAGAAGTTTACACTTTTACACAAGTGAAAAAGCTTTAAGGTTAAAAACTGTAAAATTATTGTGTACACAGAAATGAAAAGAAGGGTGAGTAATAATTCCATAAACAACTCTTCAATATTTTGTCCTTTTGTTAAAACCTTAATAAATTTAAACTAATGCAGATCACTATTATATTTTAACAGAAATATCACGGATTACATGCTTTAACTAACAATTAATTAATAAGAAAGAAGATAAAGTGTGAAATAGTTTTGCACAAAATCAAAGTTTTTATGAATACTTTCACAAGTGCTTTTTTAAAAATACTTTGAAATTACTAGAACAACATAACTGCCAAAAGAAGGTGGTTTTACGTACTGCTGAAATTTGTACGTTGCATGCTATACTGCAAGAGATGCAACATGCTTTTTCATATAGCGGCAGACCAAAAAAGACTAAATATATCATTAGCAAAACAGTCCCGTGGACGTGCTTGCATTTTTATTTAATTTTTTTTTTTTACCTTTATCGAAGAAGCAGCATAGAGCATATCCTCAAGACTGAAATGGCAACACTGGTTAAGGTATTCCTGACAAAATTCTTGAATCAATTGTAGGTTATACAGGCTGTCCGCCAAAGACATTGTCTCTTTCAAACAAATATCTAAAAAGGAAGAATAGAAGCAAAGATTAGATACAGTTACAGATTTGCAAAAAAGTGCTTTTTGCTTTGCTGGATTCTGGAGCATTTTCTGGATAAATTCAGACTTGATTTATTTTTTGTCCCCCAGAAGGCTTTTATTTTTCTATTTCAGAAACTTAGGAAATGATGACTTTACATTTTATCTTTGCAGTTTTATATCTTTAGACATTTTTCTAAACATGAATTTTGTTTTTTCACTATTGATAAGTTTATTTTTTTCTGCTTTGCCTTTTGTGAAAATGGAAGTTATGCTCTAACTCCTGCTATTTCCATATAATGAAAAACCATATTTAATCACTAATATACATTTTTTCCCATTAGATTTTCTATATATCAATGGCAGTAGAAAATGTATGCTTTTTCACAAAGTTCTCCATACATACTAGTCCTTTGTCTTTGCATAGGGACCTGAGTGTACATTTTAATGCTATTAACCCTGAATCTTCCCAAAAAACCAGCATCAGTTTAGTCTTATGTATTTTTTTTGTGGCTTTAGATGTTTGATATGAAATTTCACAAGGATCTGAAGCCTCTGATATATGAATTATCACTCTTTGTTTGAAAGTGCTATTTAAAACAAAGAAGTGGTAGCAGTGAACAGACTAGTGTAGTTCTACAGTATTCTCCAAAAACTATTTATGCCCAGCTAACCTCCTGTTCTCTTTTTATGATTGCTTCTTGGAAAATTAAGTAGCAATAACAACTTCCTAGAAAAAAGACAGTCCTTGTAAAAAGAAGGACTGAATAAAAGAAAATTAAATATACTTCCAGAGCATGCATCAAATTTTATTCCTTAAGCAACAGTGTATGACAGAGCTCCACGTAAGTTTTGAATTGTTTAGGATAAAAGGTTTCTTCAGACAAGGAATCTGCTTTGATGCTAGCAGGATAAGGATTCCCATCCTGAGGAAATCAGACATATTCCATCATCCCAACCCCACAAATTATGATCAATGGAAAAAAAAGTTGGACTAAGCTGACCGAAATGGGATTAAATTTAGTTATGCAAAATGCGAAGTCATGCATTTGGATCTAATAAAATTCTAATGTGATTCACTGGTTGAAAGTGATATAGAGTAGGAAGATATCATGTATTAGCCAATGTAAAGATGTTTATGAGCTTTCAGCATCATGCAGCTATGAAAAACAGCAAACATGATGCTAAAATGTATCAGAAAATTTATTTCCAGTAGTGACAGAGAAGCACTGTACAATGCAGTAATGAGATGCCAGTCTGGATTTCTGTGTACAGGTACAACCATCCATATTCAAGAAAGATGAACTGACACCGGACTCGTTGCAGGGGCAGACTATTGAGGACAATAATGAGAATGGAAATCCACTGCAGAAGGAGAGACTGAAAAGGCTTGGTTCAGTAGCCTGGGCAAAGCAAGAGAAAAAAAATAAATCAAGAAGGTAGGTATCAGATTAGGAGAAGCTATTCAAGCCAAAGGGAAGAACAACAAAGGCACGCAGACAGGCTACAAGCACATTTAGGTAGAAAACAGGAATAAGATTTAAAACCATGTAAAAAGTGGAGCTCTGCAACAGTGGGTAAGAAGAGTACAGATTTTAAAGAGGTAGACAGTTTTAAGATAGAACATGATAAATTCATGAAAGGGATTATATAATTTCATACAATAGCCAATTTCTTGACTCACTGACAGGGAGTCCTTTCTAGTCCTGTATTCCTTGAAAGAAACCTGGATTTGAAAGTTAAATAAAGTCTTAATGAGAAGAAAAAACCTATTTCAGACTACAGAGAACTCTAGATTAATATTTTTTCTTTCTTGTTAATGCATTTTTAAGCATTTTTGCATATGCATTTTTGTTACCTTCCTTCCTCAGTTCCAATACAGAACCAAATCTCAGTGAAATTTAACATGCATCAAAAATTTTACTATTTAAATACAGGGAAGATGGGCAAAGTGTTTTTAAAGAGCTTCTAGTCGGTTCAGAGTACCTTTGAATTTACTTCTGAGACAATGACACACACACTTAAAGATTCTTTAGGCAAGATGATGTCAGGACACCTAACAAGAACATTAAAACTAAAGTTCCAAAGATGACATGTGCCTTGTTTTCTTTAAAGTCAGATGCTGGAGGAATCTGCTGGTAAGTATATATGTGGTCACGCAAGGTATACAAGATCTTTCGAACCGTCTGTATTTTAAGACATGCTAAAACAGTAAGAAGGAACTAGGTGTTACCTCCATTCAACACTACCCAAGTTCTAACTCTTCCCTAATCGCATACGATAGTATATATTTGGCTGCAACATTCATGTAAATTGAAAGTCGTATTTTTCAAAATTCACAAGCCGAAGAAGAATGGTGAATGCATGCATCTTAGTGTCTTTCATCTTCAACGCCTACTGTGCTGGAAGCTTCCTATAAAGTGGTTGTGTATATGAATTCCAGATTTCAGTCCTTAGCAAGCTTTAGAACTTTGTTCGTATTCCTGGATTTCTCAGGATGCTTCTGTATAAGTGTTCCCACGACATCAAAGGTATCATGGACAGAACACAGGCAGAAAATGATGGGTGTTAGCTGCCAAGGCATTTTACAACTCCATGAAGCTCTTAGTTGCCAAGAGGAAGATATGACTTTAACCAGGCCACCGAGCAAAAGAACAAGATGAAGCTGCTCATCATCACAGACAATTGCTATTGTAGAACAACATGACACCAATACATTCTAGACTATATATTTTTGTTTACTCTATAAATTACATAGGTAACCATCAGGTGAACTAAAAGCCCAAAACACAGAGCAACTATTTGCCGTGCAGTGCAGCTATGCAGAGTTTGACTAACTCTAACTTGTTTTGTATCTATAACTGCTCAGATTCACAACAAAGCACTTATGCAGCTTCAAGAGTAAGAGTTTTCCAGGTGGTTTCAGGTTTCATAGCACAAAGGCAAACGTGTTGCCACAGTCAGATCTGTAATAATATATCTTAGTATGTTTATATTAGTGTGATAACATAAAAGTAAGCACAACATGGAAGGACACCTTGGTTCCTTTTATTTAAATGTAAAAATAAATAGCCATAAAGTTAATATTAAACCCACCACACTCAAATTATGCCTCATCTATCATATTTAAGCACCTTCTTTCACATAGTTATCGAACACAGACATTTAAAGTTTTATGGACGTATGTTTACAAGCCAAGAGACACGTTAGACATACCCTCCAGTTTAATGATATCTGGACAGTAGAAGTGGATCAGGGCTGCTAGAGCACAACCATCTGTACCATCTTTCAGCAGATTCTCCACCAATGGAATGCAGGGCAGCTGTTTAAGCAACGTTTGCTCCTTCCTGTAACGAGCCTACAATATAGAATGAAGAAATTTAGAGAGACAAAGGCTTTCAAACATATGAAGAAACAGATTCATGCTGTAGGTTTTACACTCTGTTAGTGAAAAAGCAGTATTCAATAAATAGCTGAATATTCTCATTGTTAAATTTCTTAAAACTCTTGATGTTATGCCCCATTTTGAATGGCATAAATTCAAAATTATGGGAAAGGAACCTACAATGCTAATATTGAGTCTTTCCTTTAAAACTACCACATTTTTATAATCTCTGTATAGCACGCTGAATTAAATAACATCATATACCTTAATTAACATTCAACACTCATTGTTATACAATCAGAAATGATCTGTGTGTAAACACAATGAGACAAATCCTTAGCTTGTGTAACTTCAGTTTACTGGCAAGTCAAATGACTCTGAAGTTAAGACACCTATGAATCTTGCCCAAAATCTCATTCATAACTGACTTAATGACAAATTCAGAAAGAAGGAAATCTACATTTCATCAGCTCCATTTTTATTACTAGCGTGTGTCACTATAAGCAGTCCTAAACATAGAGAAGCATTAATGGTCAAGTGTTATGACAACTCAGTTACCCAGTTATAAAAGGAAACATTTCAAAAAACAACTCAGTGTATAAAGAGATCATTAGTTCAGAATACCAAGATAGCATTTATCTGCAGTGAATATATTTTTCATGGATTTCTTTTTCTTTTTTTTTGTGGGGAGACAGGGGGGCTTACTTAAAAAAATGGTATTTGTCATTCTTATTTTCTTTTCACTTCTTCCTGAGAAAACAAATGGAGGTGGAAGAAAGTGATACAGATTTTAATTTGTTAGTATTATTTACGAAGACTTATTTTTAAAACAGCACTGAAGGATTACATTTCTATTTATACCACAGAACTATTTATGATGCCAAGAGTTAATTTTACGCTATTTTCATTCATCTATACACACTAAACTGGAAGTCTCCCTGTAGGGACTCTGGTAAGTCTTTGTGGATGTTACTCTTCCCAACAAAGCTGAAGCTGACAGTTCCTATCTCCTACTCTCCACCTTTTGGCTGTGCTGGAGCAATTGCTGATGAGGTTGCCTGGTAAGACCATTGATCCAGCTACAACATCTCTCTCCTCCTTTGTTTCTGCAGTGAATGAGTGGGTAGGGCTGGAGGTTTCATGGGTGGGGTGGGAATTGGTTAAGTTAGCTTTGCCGGCAAAAAAGTCTGTGGAACCACAGACTAACCCTGAAGGCTATACTTACTGTCACTGGATTTCTGTCAAGGATCACATGGGATTATCTTTAGTGAATGTCAGTGTCCTCTAACTGGCCCAAGAAGTACAAGTCTAATCTGGTAACAGCAGACACATCAGTTCTAGAAAAATAAAGGGCTTGTATTTGGCCCAGAGAACTTATACTTCAACCAATTAGTATTTAAAAAACCCCTGAGAGTTAGTCTTTATTTCATACTTGAAATGCACTGGTATTTGTGTGTGAAGTATGCTGTATAAAAATGAAAATGCTGTTTTTGCACGCTATGGGAAATATTCACTAACGCCAAACAAAATCATGTTCGTGTTTCATGCGTTATTAATATTCTTTTCCCCATGTTAGTAATACTCCCTACTATTTCTAATGAAAGAGGCCAATTATGCTTGCAGTGCAAGTTTGCTCTTTTTCACTCTATGGCAATCCAATGACCCGCTATGATGAAAATCCTGTAAGTGTCAAACACCATGTTAATATGTCCATGTACTTCCTCCTCAAAATGACTGAAATTAAGTCTACAAAATATTACAATTTAATTATGAAATAATGATAAAAGATACAGGATACAAATGGACTCTAACACCATGGTCCAACAAGCCCTGTATAATTTATATATTCTTTTAAATAGCATCTTCTTAATGGAGTATTCAAAAATACCTGAAATTGATAATACAGTGGTCTTGCACAGTAAATCCTGTGAAAAAGTCTACTGTCACTTTAACGACGCCTTCACTGGCCTTATGAACATTGCCTGCAGATGCTGGAAACTGTGTCATATCATTAAAGTGGACCTAGAAAGGGGACTTAATTCACTGTAGAGAGTATGCCAGGCACGTTACTTCAGGAAAAATAAACTTATATAATCTGATATGCTAGGTTCATTAGGGTATAACAGGCATCGTGTTTCAATTTGCTTGAAAAGATAAAAGAAATTACACTGAAAAATAAAAGACACTGGTAATTGCACTGCATTTTTAATAAACTTCCATTTGAAGAAACTCTTCTCATCAGTTGCAATGTTTGCTACTAAATATGGATGCAATAATGCAAAAGATGAACCTCTACATTTATTATAAAGCTCTAGTGCTAATTTAAACATAAATGCTAATACAGGCATCTTGTTTCCGAGATCCTAAACCAGCCTGATTTAGCATCTTTGAGCTTATTCCACTTAAACAAGTCTAGGTATAGTCGAGACACTTGCATATAAACAAGGTCAGCTAAAGATGAACCAAAAGCACACCAGCTACTCTGTCATAAGTGCTCATGGGTATTCTGAGTTAATCATTAACGATGAATGCTCTTATGCATTTACCATATAGTAGATAACATGTCATAAATTTACTTCTCAGAGTAAGTTTTCAGCTGCCTGTATGCTCAGAAATATCTATCCCACTATGAAAAAATTGCTTACGTAAAGGGAAAAGATCAGAAGACTGGTTGAACTGTTAGAGCAGCTTGAGCCACTGCCTTCCTACTATAGTATCAGTAGCACTTGGGTTTCAACTGTGCCTCTGCTAAACTAACAAACTCAAAGTAACATAGATACCACTACTTAAAATTGTTTACTGACAAATGGCAGGCAAATTGGAGTTAGCTTTTCAACAGATTGAATATTTTATATTTGAATATAATTTTTATGCAATGGAAGAGAATCATTAGTAAACTAACACCTGAGGCAAAAATAGAACAAAAACATCTTCTGAAACAGCTTTGAAGCAGCCACCTTATTTTGTAGAAATAAGACAAAAAAATAAAATGTGCTTAAATTTCTGGTTACCAACAGTCCATTTTTTTTGCATTATTCCCTCCATTTCATTACGCTATCTTAATTCCAAAATAAAATAAAAGGACTATACTGTGAAGAGCAGAGTATTTGTTTGTGTCACAACTCTAATAGACAGCATTATAGAGAAATTGCCTGTATTGCATAAACTGTTATGAATTTGAATACTGATTAGTCTGCTGAAGACAGTACTTTTAAACTGGTTTTCCAGACACCAAGTAATTTCTGTTGTTACCTACATGCAACTGCCTTGTTATTTTTATTCTCTTTGCAATGTATGAACAATCTTTTACTAGTTATGACAACAAATATCTGAGGGACTGCTAGTAATTTGGTAATCCTTAGATCAAAGATAGATCAGAATTAGTTCTTTGGAATTCAGACCAGAAGTATGCAATTCTGCATATACCAAAATAGCAGACTATTTTGTTCCCAGCCAAACCTGTTGTAGAATAAACAATCTAAATGCATTTCAGGGGTGAATTACTACACGATAGAGGAAAGTAATAGTAATGCCAAGGTGACACAGCATGAGAAAACAAACTTCTTTATTATTGCAGACCTGAACAGTTACTTTTTATTAACTCAGTGAAATTATAGTCTCACTGAAAGTAGACTGCTTTGGATTACCTTGTGTGGGGAGAGATTAACAGCAATCTTAGATCAGCTGAAAAATTAGGGAATTCTAGACAAACGGTGTAATGATTGCATATTGTTGAAATAAATCAGAACATTTCAGATTCCATGTAGCATCAACAATCAAAAACCATTTCTGCAAGTCTCTTTTTGAAAGAGAGTGAATATCAAATAGCATGTTTACTGAAAGCTTATGAAAAAGTAGTTTGCAAAAAACCTGATTATTTGACATTAGCTAATAACAGGCAGCACAAACCCACAGAGAACTTGACTGCTTGAAAAGTAATTCCTTATGCAGCATCATATCTTACATTTATTTTGCACAGATTACCTTGCAAAATAAGCTTCTGTATTACGCACACACCTTTGCAGAGCAAGTTCTTATAAAATTATCTTGTAGACATAAATGAAATGAATGATTAGACCAGCATGACATGGACAAAGCCATTCCCAAAATAAGCTATTTGATCAAAGTGAAGCAGTTGGGCAAACTTACAGGAACCAGTTTCCAAAACCATTTGGTAGGAGACTTCAGAGGAAGCAGTAGGAAAAAAGAATAAAAGCAAAAAGCAAAGAAAAAAAGGAACAATTTATCAGATTTCATAAATTACTTTTACAAAGCAATTTTCTTTAACATTCTCAGTTTTGTATAATAGTGAATTGTAATTTAATGGTAAGCATTAGTGCACTGTAACCTCTGCGTATTGAGCTAATTAGCAGAAATAACACCGGAGAAATATGTCTGCAGTCTTTCTAATCAACATTGTAATTTTCCCACATGAACAGATAAGATTGTCAGATCAATGCAGTTTTATTTAATGCTTTCACACATCTAATTGTACCCTACATATGCAATCTGACTGAAAAATTCATTTGAGACTTGAAGTCTTGACATCACAAGTATCAAAATGAACTCCAGCAGCACATATGGGGAAGCAGGGAAGCTAAAGCAATGGAAAAAAGGTATAAACACACTATAGTACAGTACAACCAATTGCAGTGAAGTTTGCATTAGTTACTTCAAGCCAGTTATGTTTATAACATTTAACAATATTTTTAAACAATCATACGACAATTTTCAGACCAACAAGAGGTGCAGGCAGTTATATTTTTGCAATAACAAATCACATTAGCATCAGCTGCATGATGTGCAATGATCTGAAATGTAAATGGAGTTTTGGCTACTGGCAGAGAAATGATCAGAACTGATAGATACAATTCTAAACTCATATGTAATCATAAAGAAAAAGTTTTACAAATATAAAATGTGACCTAAAAGCTTAACCCTAAGCACACTGAAGTCAGTGAATTTTTCTGTAACTCTATACACTAGTCTGGCATAATGCTTCTACTACTAAGAAAAAAACATCGTGTAGCAGTATTATAAATACACACAGAAAATTTCACCACTCTGTTGATTTCATTGTAGAAATAAAAAAAAAAATTCAAACCAATCACCAAAGTGCAGGAAAGGTGTGGGGTTTTTTTGTTTGTTTGTTTTTTAAATGAAGAGAAATATTTTCTGGAAACAGTGAAAAAGTAGTTTTAAAACTACTATGGAAAAAACTGCTATGGAAGCTTACTATTTTATGTAAATAATTACCCTTAAAATAACTGTAGTAATGAAACAAAGCTTTTACGTAAAAAAGCTATTGTACAGGAAAGGGTGTGCATTAGCAACATAACTATTCTCAACATTCTTCTCCTCCATTTAACTGGACTGTTACAGCAGAGAATCCCAAAGCCACTTAGAAGAAATGAACTACGAGATGCTTGTTCATGTGTGGCTTTAGACATTTCAGTCACACCTAACTAAAGCACTTTCAATAGGGTTCAGTTCCTTTTCACCTCACTGAAATATAGTCAATGTATGGAAAAGTAAGTGAATTTGAAAACAAATTATCTTACTTTTCAACTGCAATCAGGAATTCTAAATCATATTATCAAGCAAGGTTTCAGGTAAACAGACTGACATCAGATCTGGGCTGCCTATCATTCTACTTAACACTGAGAGGAACATTCTTTGATTATCAAGGTGAAGTGCATTTCAGACTTGGACTCAAAAGGTCCATCAACATCTACTTAATGATAGGCTGAAGAACTACTCTTTGGAAAAAAGCACACATTTGTTTCAATTCCAAAGCCTAACTCTCTATAACAGTACAAACTGAACTCAAAACTAGCAATCCAATATATATTTTTATTTGTCCACTTGGCTGAAACTATGGTTGAGACGACTATGAATATGCTTCAAGAGGCTGAAAGAATGAAGATAATCAAGTTTAAATTCAAACATACCATAAGATATTTATAAATATACACTTTGTAAAGGCACTTAAAGAAAAGAGATAAAGAAAATCTGAAATCTCTTGGCCAACGTAATGGGAATTCAATGGCTGTTGAATTGGCACTTTATATCAACAGGAAGAAACCTTTTTTCCCTGGAACTCATTAAAAATCAGTCACTATAAAACAAACTGAGCAGAGAATCCTGACTGACTTCTTCCAATGTTTAAAAAAAAAAAAACCAAACCAAACCAAAAAACCAAAAACAACCACAAAAGAAAACAAAAAGCGTCAACACAGTCCCTCAGGTTGAGGGCTTACAGTTTTACAAGAAGATTGTTTAATCCCCCCTAACAAAAAGTTTTAAACATGACTATGATAAATTTAACTAGGTATAAATGCACCCTGTGATATCAAAAAATGGTAGTCATGCCCTTCATTAAATACTTGTTTCTGCTGTCTTCCTTGCACCATCATTTGTATTCATGCAGCTGTGCATTAATTGCATTAATTGGATCAAGAAGCTGATCTTGCTGCAAACTTTTCTTCTTGACAGGTTAGCTTTTGCTAGCAGTGTGGATTTATGACACGTTAAATTGAAAGTGGAACTATGGCATTAGTGTTTAACCTCACGCAAAAAGTTGCACTGTTTAAACTATTTTTAAAAAAACTTTAAAAAAATTTAAAGAATCCAGGTCTTTGTATGAATACTCTTACATTTGCTTCCCTCATAGGATTTGCGTTGATTTGGCTTAAATCTCTTAAGACTAATTCAGTCTAAATCACAACAGCAGACAGAAAAATAACAGGTTTTTGAGAAAGCTTCGACTATATTGAAAATCAGTAGTTTAACCAGTGCAACCATACATTCACTACATATTATTCAATGGAAGCCTGAAAACCAAAGCTATTCACTACAAAACTTGAAATCCTAATTCTGAAAGAAGATGCAGAGACTCTACCAGAAAAAGACGAAGTTACCACAAATCACCGGCTGATCAAGATCCACAGAGGACTACCTGGAACTAAATATCATACATACTCCTTCCTCTCTCATCTTCTACAGGAAGCTAGCAGCAGAAGAAAGTGAAGGAAAACAAAAGCAATCTCATAATCTGTTAATACTGTTTTTATCTATCCAGAAATAGAAAACAGGTATATCTTATCAGTTGTATCATTTTTTTAATCTGTGTATATGATGGTTACGATTTTAAAAAATGTAGAGATTTACTATTTATTGCAAAAAGGTTCACTGCAGATTTGTAACAAGATAGTAAGGCATTAACTTAGCAACCTTGAAGATTATGCTGAAATTATTTTTCACAACTGATAAATTTATGAATTTATCACAGTAGGAAATTATAAAATAATTAAAAAGTCTACTCATTGACTTTGTTTCACCTTTTAGGTACATAACTTCGCGCTTCTTGGCCAGAAGTTAAAACTAAAGAAAAGCTTTCTCTAGTGACTAGAATGATCTATTCTCCCTATGTTTGTTTGGCTATCTCTTTAAATCAGCAGAAGAGGCATTCTTAATTTAAATTTAGTTCATGTTCAAAACCTGCCTACACCTTAGAAAATCTGAAACTTAAATATCCAAAGATGTTTGGCTAGAACAGAAGGGAGATTGCAAAGTTTCTTAAATTTTAGAGTGGAATCATCACCTCTTGAACTACTAACTGTGTTGGTAACATGGAGAACCTAAATTACAAAACAAAGCCCCAATCTGAAAAGGATGGTGGAAGACAGAAAACAGGCACAATGAAACATTCCAGTTCCCCTTCATGCTAAGTTTTAAAATACAAATAGAAGCAGCAGTTAGGAGTTAAAAAAAAATCAAACAAAGAAAATAAAACAATTGAATTAAGCTACAACTGTAATATAAGCATAGAAAATGCTATACTTAATAAATATATAGAAGTATAATTTAATTTTTCCATAAAAATGGAAAACCGTGTAATAATATTTCTTTAGTTAATACAAAGGCAGAATTCAAACCCCCCCCACCTTTTTTTAATTTAGGGAGATCTACTGATACTAATTAACTAAATCCAGGCATAGCATGAAATGGAAAAAAAAAAAAAAAAGAAGAAAATCACACTATCACACTAATTAGTATTCAGATAAGAAATTGTATACATATTTCAGCAATACCCAAACCTGGTATAGGAATTCAGCTGCAGTTATTTCACAGCTTTGCTGAGATATACGAGGTAGGGTCAATGCCATAAAGTAACAGGACATGTCACTGATTCTGTGCTATAAAAAGAGGAATTCATGGACTGATGCAATATGGAGACAGATAATCAGGGTAAAACAGCTGGATATCTGGGAAGAAATACTAGGAGATGCTTGACAGGAGCCACACCATAATTTAACAGAAACTTCTGTTAGAAACTCTGACCAACTTGATTTGATGCAATTGATCCATCCAATGGATCTGCATTATAGTTTTCTTCAGAAAGTTAGTATTCAGTATGATCCGCAGTTAAGAAATACAGGTTTTAGTTATGGTGTTTAATATGTTTCTAGATCTCAGATGCTTGCGTGTGTGCAATCACCATTAGCTTTAGCAAAAGTAAGTGGAAATTTGGGAAATACTGTGAGGCACGTGACAAAAAGAATGGCTGAGATTTCAGAGTAGTAAATTAGCCATCATTGAATAGACCAGTGTTTCTCAAAGAAAATCTGGAATTAAATAATCTGAATGAGTTGAAAATATGTTGCTGTCTTCCTGCATGCAAAATAAAAAGTTCAGTCATTCAAATTCCTTAAATACTTCAAAATAGAGTTGACTGAATATTTCATATTCTAGACTTATTTTCTGGAAGCAGATTCCATTTTATCACTGTATTCACTGATATTTTGACTCATTACTAATATTTTTTACAAATTTTATCTTCACTTTTCTCATGTACTTAAATGTGAAGGATGGGTAACTTTCTAATAGCCTTTTTTTTTTTAAACCATGATCTACAATAAATTTACTGTCAGAAGAGACATCTAGGGGTCAGCTGGAGCATGAGGTTTTGGCCATAATAAGACTTTAGCTAAAAAAGCTATGCTAATACAATTCCCTAGCATGGAATTCCTTACTTGACAATGTAATTTATGCAGCTGAATCCCACACTGAGGCAAATAACATGTACCTGGGATAACAGTATCTAAAATTCAGTGTATAGACGAAAAGGCCTTAATTACAAATTTTTCTGTGATATGGCAACTGTAGCATCATTTTGCTATTTTGCAAATGCATTTGTACATTGGCCAACAGAACAGGGCTCTGATAGTGTTATTGCTTCACAATTCATATGAAAAACACCACAAATGCATATACCATATTTATGTAAATGTTTTATTCCACTGGGTGCATTTATGGGGTCAGTTACAGACTATACAACTATTTCAACAGTTATTCAAGAATGCTGACGTTAAAGATAAATTATAAACTAAAAATTCTATGTTGCTATTCCTAATATAAAATGCAAACTAGAATATAAGTAAAAATAAACATTACTGAATTTTTACAAATACAGATAATTTTATGGCATTGCTCTGATAATAATGTTCTCTCTGATATACCTTTGTTTACCACATTAAAACTGTCATGCACTTTAGATTTTAAAAATTATTCTCATCTTTCAAAGTGACCTAAAAAACACACAAAACTTCCTACTATTATTTTCAGGAAAAAGAAAAATCACTAGAGGACAGAGGATCATAGGTTATCTCCCCACCCCCCGTTTACTTTGTTTTATCTAAATTTGAGAAATGAACTTGTCAGGGACATCTTTTTCTCCAGATTTCTATGCTGTTATCACTATTGAACACAGATTAAAATTGCCATATCAGGATATATACCTCAGGGTCACACTACTATTGTAAAAAATACCATCTTCTTTTGCTGAGTCACATACTTACTAATTAGCCTTCATCATTCCTTATATTTAAAAAGAAACCACAAGTGCAAGGACATTCATTGCATTCATGCTTTTTGAAGCTGAACTCCTAATCTAGCCAGGTAACTCGCAACTCCTTCATAGTAGCATTGAAAAGGAGATAGCTGCTTACATGAAAACAGATCAGGAAGGGAACTAGGATTACAGCCTTGCAGTAGCTAGGAAATCCGTTCTGCATTCAAGTGCAGGGATAATACCACAGGGTGTTCAAACTGATTACCAATTCCTCAATAATAATTATATCACAATAGGATAAATTATCTCATTCTGAAGCAAGCAATTTTACATACTCTGGAACTGTATGCTATCCTTCCATATTTTCATGGGTATAATGATACTTAATTAACCGAACTCCACAAACAAAAGGAAAAAAATCCTATTAGGAAAGGGAATCAAACATAATCTGTTTTTATTTTGTATCTAATAAACCCTGTAATCAACCAGTATTTTGGATCATAGCCAGAGCAATGCTTCCCCATGATGCCACATACAGATTTCTCTTTTGAGATGCATGCAATTCACAAGGAAAAAACATTAAAAATCATGAATAAAAATGTGGTGGTCTTTTTCATATCAGATCTGTCTACAGTTTTAATTCATTTGAAAGTATTCATTAATCTTCATAAATTCCTTAGGACTAACATAACAGATGTTTCCCTGCTATCAAAGATTTATTTGTCAAAAAGGACAACTGGGAATAAAAAGTGCAATTCTATTAGTGTTACATTTAAACGTATATTTTCATGGAAAAGATAAAACTAATAACAAAATGAATACTAAAAGTTTGCTTTCTTTAACAAGCCGTTAAAAGGTCAATGTTTGCAAATGTATATTTACCTACACATACTATATGCAAGTACTTTTTGTTTATAGATAAATGCTTATTCTTGTTTAAAATATTTTAACTCCTACACCTACCTTTTGACCTCCTGCAGATTCTGCACTGTGATGCTCTTTTAGTTTCTGTTCCTGTTCCATTATGTCTTTCAGATGTTCATTTACCTAGAGACAAAATAGTGTATTCAGTGGTCTGTTCTAAGAAACAAGACATAGAAATTATAACTTTTCAACAGGTCTATAAATCACTACCACCAAGTTAACTGAAAAGATTACACAAATATTTTAGACTATAGCCCTGAAGCATAATCAGCAAATGTCAGTTTCAGATGCAGTCTGGGGTGACTAGTTGTTAGCTTTACATTGTACAAACTAACCTGCCCCTTATACTCAATCACATTTGATTAATAACATATCCTTGTTACTTGATTTGATTATGCAGTGAAGGTAGATCACTTCAAGCAAGATGTGTTCAAATACAAATAGAATAGCTTGGTTTTAAATCATGATAAATTACACAATAAGACAACAACTCTTAAAGAGCCAAAAAGAGACCCTTGAGCAGCCGTCATGGCATCTCAACATGACAGTGACTGCTAACATGTCATATGTAATGTATACTATAGCATTTTATTTAGACTTCTCATTTATTTGGTTCACATAACATGTGTAACTTATTTCTGCAAACTTTGCTTTTTGTTATCCATACACAGCAGATGAAGGAACTGTATCAGACACAGTCTTGATATACCTACATATATACATACCCTACCCACTCATTTCTAATCGAATCATGTAGACTACAAAGAAAATCACAGCTTGCTTTTCCAGTACTCATACCTTGTTTATCCAGTACATGACAGCATCCTCAATGTCATAAGGTAGATCTGTAGCTTGGAAGAACGATGAATACTGCTGAGTGCATGCAATCACTTTCTCAACGCTGACCATCTCTACAGTGTATGCCATCATAAGAGTATCGATCATGGCCAAGTGAGCACTCTACAAAGAGAAGCAGCAATACCTAATTAGTCTGCAAATTAAAAGATCACTTTCTTATGTATCGTTTCTAAATGTTTTGAGAACATGATACAAAGCACAGGGACATTATTTTAAAAAAATGCTTATTGCAAATTAAAATAACTTCTGTAACAAAATTAACACAAAAAATAAAGAACTGGAAATGGAAAGAATACGCAATTTTAGTGATTCAAATATTACACTACTTTTAACATCTAAAGAAATATTTTAAATTTGTCACCCTAGCAAAAACAAAAAACCCTGCCTAATCAATGTTATTGGTACTGGAAATAAAAGCTGAGACTGCCTGGAAAACAACCTTCATCATCATGAAAATGCTGCATTAATAAGTGGAAGTGTATCTATTTTTAAAGTCATCTAGGAAGAAGACACAATTATACTAATCTTAAGTAAAACCCCAACATAATAGAAAATATTTATTTTTCTTCTAGTAAACTAATTATTTTATGCAGATGCAGCTATATATGAACAACTAGGTTTAAAATAAGCACAGACTGATAAATAAAATATAGCTTCTGTTAAAAGAAGAGGTATGTTTCTCCTGGTGTTGTTATGTATTGAAAGACAATGGCTATTTCACAGTTTGTAATAATAAAAACAAACAAACAAACAAAACCCCCCCAAACAACAACAACAAAAAAAAAAGAGGATGACAACCAGGATTTACATTAGATTCTTGCGACTGAATAAGAAAATGATGGCAGTTTGTAGAGACAGTGCCTACAGCTAAACAGATTTGTTTCTGCTTCATGATAAGAAGAACAGCAACAGCTTTCTAAGTATTAAGCAACATTTCCTATGAAGCAGAACAATTTCCAAAGACAGTATTTTTTAAAACATTGCCTTTAAACACAGCTCACAATGCAAACAAAGATCCCAAACAGTTGTTAACACTTGAATTCTATAAAAAATATTCATATAAACATCTCGCTAGGTAGCTATAACAGCCATGGCAACAGCCATGAACAACATGAGTCACACAGCAATATGTTATCTAATCATTATAGTTAAGGTAGTACAGGCATATCATTTATTCCAGAATTCCCAGCAGGAAAAAGATGAACAGATCCAGACTTCGTGCTGCCCTTAGCATTTGTATCACTGGTGAAAGTGATGATGCTGGCCTCAGAAGCAGGCAGCAGCACATACCCATTTTTTTTTATGCAGTTAAGTTGCTTTGTTTGACAAAAAAAGGCAAACTATACTTAATCTACTAAAGACATTCACAAAACTGTTCCTGACAGCCAACCTTCCTGGGATGAGCTTATTCTCTTTGGACCCTGGATGTGTCCTGAGAGCCCGCTGTCCGCCACACACTCTATCCATGCTCCCAGCACAAGTGGTGCAGCTAGGCTAGGAGTCAGCGCCTCTTCACTCCTGCCACCATTGATTGACTTAATCAGAATAAACTCTTTTCACCATATTCACCTGCCTCATGAATTTATTCACAGACCTTTAGTGGACAACTACTGATACAAGCTCTTAAGTACGAATGAAGGGAAGAGCTGGGGAGCTGAATTCTTGCCACCCAAAGTATTTAAGAACGAAAAGACAGAGAGTATTGCCCATGACCAGTCTCCTGAGGAACCTGCACTCCAGTCTGAAATACAGCAATTCTATACATAGATACAGGAGTCATTCCTTTGTTGGCCCAGCAATGCAGTGCAGAGAAGGAGTTCAGATAGAGTATCACATTAACTACTAGTAAAGTCCCAAAACCTTGTGAGGGATTGCAGAGCCTGGATCAGCCACACAAATCCACGCAGTTCTACAGGAGTTTCCAGCTCAGATTGCAGAAGGGTAGTTTAGCAAGTGCAAAACAGGAAGGAAGAAGGGAAGACTTGGATCGTCTCTGACATCCAGGGGTCATTACTCTAATGGTCTTTCCTTGCTATATTTTCGTTGCCTAGCCTGAATGGCACCTCTGTTAAAACCTTGTACCATTTCCAGAACCTCTCCACAAAATTAAATGGAGATATTAAAATAGCATGAAAATGCTGGATTTGCTTTTTAAGAGGAGGTAGTGCACAAAACGCGTTTTCCAGCCAGACATAAGAGTGGCCTCATATGGAGTGCTACCGCTAGACGTGTGCTAAGAGTCATCTGTGCAGATCCAGAACCGCCTGGACTGCCTGCTGCATAAGAGGATTGTTTTCATCCCCTGCCTGCGGGGTGGACACAGCCTTCCAGTTGAGGTCTGACAACGAAGGAAGCTCCAAGCAGGTTTGCAAGCAGAATCTTCTTTCCCAACTGTTGATCCACGACTAATTCACTGGCTACTGTGCCTGTGCCCTGAGACCGGCCTGCAAGAAAAGCAATCACTGGCAACTCTCCCAAAAGGAATTCAGTAGCCTTCACCTCCCATGCTGGATCATCAGTTTCTCTGTGCAACTTGATCATGCCTATGAAGTGGATTGCCAATGGAGAGAGAAAGCCACTGAAGTGTTGCTGGAACTGCCAATAAGCTCAATACGTTATAAATACATTAAGAAAATTAAATTATTTACAACTAGCTAGCTGAGTCACATTTTCAATGTTTCTAGCAAATTATTAATGAACTGCAAACTACTTAAGCAAACAGAGGGAACAATGAAAGGGATGACCTTAGATAATACTCTGTACTATCAAAACCAAGTGTAATAAACTTTTACCCACACTGACTGGATCCATGTCACAACTCTTTATTTTATATAAGCTATCAAATACAAGTATCTTCAGAGTCTCAAAAGTGACTCCAAATTATTTTCTTTATAATCCAGGCAGGGTGCTCAAAATGAGATTTTTTTAAAAACAGTAAATAATAAAAAGAAGAATTTGAGTCAGCTTGCATCTGTTATCCTGAGAAACAAACTACAAAATTGCTGTTTTCCCCAGTTAGCAAAATCAAACTTTATTTTATAAATAATTTCTTTACTAATAAAAGTATTTAGAACTATTAACATCTATGGATTTTTCCCCCAGAAAATTGCAAGCAACCTAATAAGCACATAAGATAACTTATACCTAAAATAGTTTTTTGTTTGTTTGTTTGTTTTTTAAAAAAAGGAGGTACAGAAAGAAAGAGAAAACTATTTAATTCCACATACAGCTTTACTGGTTTTCTTCCACTTATTTTGGACAGAGTCAGACAAGCTGCATTCTTTTACATCTTTTGATTCACTATGCTCAACAAGAAAGACTAAATTAAAAACTGCACTACAAAAATAGTATCTTACTGTTTCAAATACAGGGTTTATCAGCATAACTGCTGAAGTTCTCTAAAAAAACAACTTTTAAAAAGTTCTACTGATAGTAAATAAAGTTCAATTTTTTGTACATCTCTCAGTCAACAGCATATTTTAGGTACAGCTGAAAAAGCAAGAGGGAGAGCTCACTTTTACTAGTTGGATCTGCAATTATAACTGAATTATGACACAAGGCAGCAATCTTTCATATCTGAGGGGGAAATACAGATATCATTCTGAGCTGGGCAGAAACTAAGATCAGCTGCTCAGCAATGTCTTCTTTCTCTGGACAAGCCTGTAATACAATGCCTGAAGGAACTCCTCAGGAGCTGCTGATGACTGGTACCAAGACGGTACTCTACATGCTGCTATTTCCTCCAAGATGTCAGCATTCTGACACGCAGCATAAAAAAATCCAGGCAGAATTTCATGCTGTCACATACCTCTCACATTCAGAACTGCAGGAAAGCATATTTGAATAAGGATGCACAATTTAAAAAAAAAAATTTTTAGAGAAATAATAAAAAAAAAAATCAGCAACATATTAAATTACACAGAGTAGAATACAAAACCATTAGAGAAATATCTTTAAAAAAAAATAATCAAGGTCAAGACAGCAGCAGTGAACAACACAGGAAGTAATACACTGTTTTATCACAAAACCGTTATGCAGAGATTTGGCTTAAGCCAATTCAAAAAAATCTTTTCATTCTTTGATCATTTCACTACAATGGTACAAAGTACTGAAGTCTTACATGGCATACTACAAAATACTAAAAAAAACCCCCTATTTTCTAAGACACAAACATGGTTTTGTCTTTCCCAGCTACACCCTGCACAGAACACAAGAGTTGTAACTTAACGAATCTTTAGTCTCATGTAACTACTAGTTAGTTTCTGCCCTGTAATGTAGGTTCCACAGCTTTATTTTCTACTGCTAAATAGTTCAGTAAGAAGCTTACTGAACTGCAGAAGAAAAATTATTCTGAGCATGACTGCTAATGCTTTCTCTGTCTGCCTAATATTTGAATATGGAGCTTGCTCCACCTCCCTTGAAGAACTGCAAACAACTTCATTTAAAAGTGTACTAAGCAAAAGGTGTATATGATACTGCACACATAGATACTTACGGATCAATACTGCATATTACAGACAGCTCTTACATTATTACCTGCTACTAAGAATATTTCTCATATTCCATTAAACGGTATTCAAGTCAGGAGTTCTCTTTTGACCTGCCCCTTTAGGAAAATCATAGACAAAACCATTTCCCACTACAGTGCTTTAAGAAAGGGGCAGAAAGAAAACAGAGGATGTAATTGTTATACTCATGCTAAAATAAATAAACAAATAAATAAATGACTCTTTCCTTGAGTCTTTATTGAAAGAAAAAGTCCCCTAATCTCACTATGCTTTGGAGAAGACATTTGATCTTTGACAGAACGTGGCTTTTGTAAACAGGAATATGTATTTCTGTTCGTATTGAAGTTGGTCTGCTTCAAGAATTTTGTGAAGAAATGTGGTCATATTTAAAAAAAAAAGTCTTCACACTGTAGTTCTCACTTGCACAATAAACACATGTATTTCTAGCTAAATTCCCTAAAGATTTTGCCTACACTGGATCAGGCACTTGAGCAAAGAACAGAAGAGATCAGCTCTCTAGAACCAGCTAGGAGAATATTTGTATCGCCTTTGTATCAGTAGTTATGCATGTAACCAACTGTTTCTACCTGCTGAAAACAGAGGTTTTAGATCCAGATACTTCTCACAAGACAGTAAAAACCAGTAACTTGAGCCAGTTACTTCAGTTAACAGTAAAGTACAGATTAAATTCCATGGGCTTGATGAAACTTACTCTGAAGATATTACATACAAGTAAGCACTAAGATTACAAATATGTTGAGTGATCACTGTATTCCTAAAAATAATTCATCTGTTAATGCTAACTGTAAGTAACATTTCTTAAATTAAAACTGAAATTCCCATTAATGTTCTGCCAGTATATACTAGTTCTTAAATTAATGTTGCATTTCCTTGTATGATTATTACCACAGATTGATTGTTATCAAGGCAGAGCAAAGATAACTAGAAAGAAACAAAGCAAGAAAGAGAATACAATAACTAAGACAGAGATCATGCCCACAAAAACAGTCACTGAAGGTATTGATTATATGGAATAACCATTATAGGACACATACTTAAGGAGAGAAGACAGGTAAAAACAGAGTTGCTGATATGCAGGAAAAGCAGGCGAGTAGGGATTAAACATACAGGACAACCGCAGTGAAAAGGTGTGCCAAGAGCACTGTGAAGATCTCCTTCCATACCACGCTAACCCACGTCTCTGAATCCTGTTTTCTTGCAGATTCTGTGAACAATGCACTTTGAGGAGGCTGAATAGCTTTAGCCTCCAAGCACTCTTTCCCAAAGACCCTCCCCTAGATAATCCGAGTCTCAAATGAATCTGCTAGCATAATGAGATAGATACCACCCAAATTCCAAGTCTCAACTACAAGTGGAAAACTGCAGAATTCCAGCTCAGAGAAAGCACAGGCCGAGCTCAATACTGCAGGAGGTGAGGAAGGCATTCATGAGCAGAGCCAATAGGTGATAACTCTATCACAAACCTCAAAGCTATTGCTTCATTTCACCAACATTCATATAGTAAAATGAAGACAATTCTGATACTACAAAGGAAACAACAGTTTTAAAAGATTTTGATCAACAAAATGGAGCAGTCTGAAGTAGTCAGTTCTGCCCCCTTTGATGGTTTTTGGACCCAATTCTTCTCTAGCCTCACACAGTACTTATGTCTAGCACAATTCTAAAATGATCCCAGTTGTCTAGTTATTCTTGTCTTGCAACGGAATGATCATGTCGAATTACCTCCTCACTGCATTTTCATGAAGAACAAACGCTTGACTCTGATAAGGTGCTTGTTCAGCAAGAAAGGCATTACTGAGTCATGCTAAACACATTGTAGCAGGTACTGCAAGGTAGAGGGAATGGTATTTACTTTCAATATTTATTATAACCTTCTGTATTTGGTTAACTTTTTAAATTTAGTAATCAATTATATGAATATATATAAAACATCATTTTTTGACTGACTATACACATTTGACATGGGAAATGTCATTCACTTTTAAAAAAAGGATTTGTTAAGTACAGATGCTTGCTGAGTTAAGTATTTTGATAGCCCTTAGAACTTCTAAGTTCTTCTACCTAAGATTTCCTCATTATGCTTATTACGGAATTTAATAATTTGATCTATTAACTCAATCCTAACTAAATACTTAACAGAGATTCCCAGATTCTTTCTGAATCACAAAACCACGTGAGACCTTGCCCCGCTCCAGATCATAGTGAAGCAAAATACCTGCATGACATGCACTGGAATCAAGAACCAGCAAATGGTGCTCATCGCATTATTTTTATTTTGTCATATTTTATATGTAGGTAGTTTCATACTACCTACTTTGATATTATTTTTTTTTTAGTGTACTTAATTACTCTAGAAGTTGCCTGTATCCTATTTACTGGAAAAATCAAATGCCTAATGATAAAACCACGAAGGCACTTCAGTGCCTTTAGGCCAAGTATGCCATGTTTCAAAAATAAAACATTTGTAGTTGCACAGGTTAAACTAAAACGAGAAATTAATGTAGGGTAGCTTATAACAAGATAGTTGTACACATTTAGATGAATAAATAGCACCAGCCTCAAATTTCCCAAAGTATTTTGGTTTTGCAGATAATTAAGGATTTTCCTAGATCACATTGTCAAATCCTGTCCAGATAAAACCAAAACCAAAAATCCCTCACTAAAATTTATATTCTGTTACATATGTGCACTGGCTCCTTGCTCTTATGCTCTGGACATTTAAACAAAGAACAAGCAGTAACTATATAAAATACCATCTGAATTTCTTCTGTCACAACAATCTTCACCAATCTTTGAAGAATACAGGGGTGGGAAAAAGAGAAACAGGGCTTCAGTTATAAACCAACTATATCCACATAAAAATAAAAAGTAGTTCCTTCTTCCTGACTCACTCATACCTGCATAGTAATGACATTAAAAGCAGTGTTTTAACCTCTGGCAGTTCAGCTAAAACACCTCCAGAGGCAGTTATCACCACGAAGTATCCAAGCCTGTTCATCTCAGAACATCTGCTGAAGAAACACAGCCTTAGGAGTGCCGGAGAACGACGACTTCCTCATGAAGATGCAGGAGCAGTGACAAGACAAGCTGGGTTGCTACAGAATTTGGGGTGAAGAGTTCAAGTTTGCGTGATGTGCTATAAGTACATAAGAGAGTAAGTTGGAAAGGGAAAGAGAGAAAAGAGGCTGAGGTCCTAAAATAAAAATATATGTAGGGCTACGGTACTAATTCACCGATGAGAGTGGAGGAAGAAACAGAGGCATGTCTTCTCCAGCGCATGACTTAGCCTGGCACTGTGCCACAGCATGCAACAAGTCCCACTGACACAGCCACTCAGAGCCACTGCTCAGTATGTTATCAGAGCAGACTAGTGTTGAAACTTTGCAACATAGATTTCTAGTTAATCCATTTCACAGTTAAACATTGACAGCCATTTTTGAATGGCAGCTTTTGTTGCTCAGGTAACTGATATAACATGCTTTCTGACTAATCTCCATTTCTGTTTTGCTTTTTTCTTAATATGAAACTAGTTAGTTACTCTCACACTTTATCTCACAATTCTTACAAGGTTTAAAGCATTGAATGAATGTACAAGACCCATCTGGTAGGTCATGCCATCAACTTGATATTACAACAATAATTTATTAAGATTTTGCCTAAAGTAATACAGAGGATGAAATTTTACATAATTCTCAACATTTAACACATCTCCTTCTACTGCCCAGGGGCCTTGAGTTCTGATGAACTAAGTTCTAATAATGAGCTCTTCAGGCACAGTACTAATGAGAGTGAGAGAAAAATGATGCTTTTATTACAGTGATGAATAGTGCAATATACTGTCTGTTCAATTACTATGTTTGACATAGCAGAGATTGGAAGGTTGACTACTCATTGCAATTTAGGATGAGTCTCAGTTTGAGATAGAATGTAAGAAGTTTCTCATTTTCTACAATTTGCTGGAGATAAACTCAAATGATACTTGAAAGAAAGAACTTAGAAACCTAGAAAAACTTAGACCCCCCCCTCCCCCAAAGGAGGTCCAACTAGCTCAGGTTTCTCAAGGACTTCTCCAGTCAAATTTTTAATATCAACAAGGATGGAGAATCTACAACCACATTGGGCAACCACCTAATTTCTTCCATCACGTTACAGTTAGCCGGTATCCTTCTCAGTACAAAATCCAGCCTCATGGTAAATATATGGCTAAACTAAAATGTAGAGGAAGACTCTGTAGCTCTTACTTCCTTCAAATATTGAGCTCTCAATATCACTCTATTTGTATTGTTTGGTTTGTGGGGTTTTTTGTGGGTTTTTTTGTGTTTTTTTTTGTTTGTTTGTTTTTGTTTTGTTTTGTTTTTAAACAAAGGTAAACACAGAACACGGCTTTCCTACAAGAGGAGAGATGAAGTTAGCTTCCCTCATTTCTCAAACTAAAAAAGGATCAAAGTAGGGCCAAATTATCAATGGAAATCTCCAACTGAATTCCAGGATTGCTGGTAAAAAACCTGCAACTCACCCAAAGCCCAGCTGAACACTGCAAGTTGCCATGCTGCTCTGTTACAACATAAATCCAGAATACCTTCAATAAAAGTGTAAAAAGATGCAGACTTTAATCCAGCATAATTCAGCCTACCGCATAAAACCTAAGTTGTTACAAGACGGTGTGACAAGTTGAAAACAAACAGGATGCTATCTTTCAAAAGAGGGAAACAAGCGTGACTTTTTGCATGACGAGCCAATATAAAATGTTCTTACATTTTCATCTGAACCGGCTCCGCGTAATTTTCCTTCTGCTTCTCTATGTGTACCCTTGCATGTCATTTTTTAATGTTTCATTTACTAACACTATGGTGAGATGGCTGCATCTGCACAGTTCTGGGACTGGCCTTCCAGGGTAAGATTTTAACTCCTACATTCTACTTAATTTCCTCAGGAAATGTGCCTCCCAGCTGCAACTTATGTGAGACTCTTGCCTAAGTACAATACTGGAAATACAGACTTAAATTACTCAGGGAAGGCATTTTAAGAACAACTTTTAATTATAAACAAGAGACTTGGGTTTTCTTTGCAAAACTCATCTTCGTTTTTGAGAGGTGACCATCCTTCTCAGTGCAAATTCGTATTTTTATTGTATGTTGAGGAAACGTATCTTTTAGCATCTCAGATAAAACAAAAAAATTTAGTGTGGAAGCTACTGCCTCTGACATGCCTCTGGTAAGCATCCAAGACTTAGGGACAACTTCATTCTGTCACATGTCAAGTATCACCATATTTTTATAAAGCTGCTGCTCAAGAACCTATGAAATATTTCTGTGATTTTTGTTAAACTGCTGATGTAAAAAAATCTATTTTTAGGACAGAAACATGAGAATCTTTCTTCGGCTTAGCTTTCTTTGTTGATCAAGGAAAATATTGGCTAAAGAAACCAAAACATTATGTCTGGTCATTTCAACACACTATCTTTAAAAAGAAGAAAACTAGCTTCAATTTTTATATGAAAACATAATATGAAATTTTTCTGCATTTGCATATGAACACGCTCCTGATAATTTCCTTACTATTTCTTTATTAACCATAAAAAGGGTGCAGAAATAAGGTCATCACACTCATTACATTAAGAATAGGAGTTACTTGACCTTTTCCTCAAAGGTTTATAGGAATATCACATTTATACACCATAACACAGCACAGTAAGACATGAGAGGGAAATCGACCTCGTCAAACATTTTCTTCTAAAATAACAGCCAAGGTCAAAAGAAATTTCCCATTCTCCTACTTAAATGAACTCTATCAGCAGCATTAAAAGAAATTAAAGCAGACACAGAAAATTATACTGATCACAAGAAACCTGCTTCTCTAAGGCTGTTAATGTAGTGAAACCTTGCAAGTGACAAGCTGCTGATTAATAGCATTACCAAATCAGACAGCCGACCAACATTTTTCATCTACTTATTAAAGGACTGCGAGAGGCCAGCCAAAACAATGGCTGCCAAGGACATGGTCCACAGTGATGTTATAGCAGAAGTGGGAAAGGTGCATTATGGTCATTTTGATAAATATATTCAAAAGCCTTTCCACTTGTTTGGTAAATGCGGACTAAACACCAAGCTTTAAAACAGATCTCGAACCTCTAAAGTAAATAGGGCTTCTTCAGAGAATGACTCATACATACGCACACATAAGCATAGAACAATTACTTTACTGTAAAATTTATGATCTGTTTTTTTCATCTTCCCAACTAACTCTGTACTCAGGTATATAATTTATACTTAAGAAAGGTGCATTTACAGAGATCCTGCTGTACCAATAATTCTTTTTAATAGATTACTTGCACCCAGGGATGTCCACTTCATCCACTGCTATAGATTTTTGCAGGACGTCTGGCTGTAGTCCCCCTCACTATAAGCTTCTGCTAAGCATAGGGCCATACAGGGTACGTCTGCGTCAGGAACTGCTGCAGAACAACAGGAGCAGATTGGTAGACAGAAAAGGGTTATGCTGAGGACGGGATACCTATGATAGAGAGTTCTGTTGTCGACCATTACTCCACTTCGAAAATAATCTGGAATTTAAGCGGCGTCTGGATTGTTTTTCGATCAGCTTTTCACAAAAATAGGAAAGTCAATGAAATAGTAACTAAAGCTTTTCTTAAAAGTTACTTTGGTAAAGACATGAAAAACAGTTCTAGATATGATACCATGTTCAGTAAGTACATTTTCTTTCCAAGAAAACTTTCTTTTTAAAAATGAAATGTGTAATTAGCTTGTGGCCTACACATAGAAAAGACCTGAATGTTCTTTTACAAAGAATTAAGATAGAACAGGAGACTGTTGTGAACCAGAGACTACTTCCCAGCTAACTGGCAACCAAGGTAAAGTGATGCCCGTTCTCATCCTTCACAAGTATCTGTAAACTGATACTTTTTATAGAATGAAAATGAATTGGAAAAGTCTCTCTCTTCCACCTCCCTTCGGTAATGAAATAACTGCCAGTTTGTAAGTCTATTTAAAGATTAAACCAATAAAACACGATCTTGTTCTCATTCCTCATGCCTTTTTGGTTCATAATGTTATTCCAGGAGGTTTTGCATAATTAGTAGCTCTCAAAACAGTGAAGTCAGTTGCAGCAATAACCTATTCACATTGTAGTAAACAACTATTTTCTTTGGCAAAATATCACTCCTTTTCTCCCCAACTAAGGCAAGCTGAGGAAGAGGGCAGGGTGATAAATGAAACAAAACAGCGGAACAGAAAAACACAATACGGAAACATGAAAAATGGTAACTCCTATCCTTTAATTTTCGAAATAACACGTTTCAATGACTTATGATGGCGATTACTTGAATGTAAGTAAGTTATTTGCTGTGCTTCCAAGAACAGCAGTAAATACCAAAAATATTATTTGAAACCTCTGCTACAAGCACAAGATAAGTCAGTGCATGCTGTCCAAAAGCCACACAAGCCCTTTGCGTAATGATGAAATCTTTGCTTCAGCAAAAGGAATGAGCCCCATATACGAACCTCAACTACTAAATCACCTTGTTAACTGGGAAGAGGAGGGGAGACAAGGGGAGGGAAGGAACAGGAAAGGAAAGTATTTTATAGCTGTCCTTAAATGATGGATTCGGAGACCAACAGCTGTAAACATTAAGTCCCATCAGCAGTGCCACACACTGCCATAGAAGGATCAGTGGAGGCCCCATGCAAATGATAGGTAGGGGTGTAGCGTGTTTAAAAGCACTCCAGGCAAGACTCCAGGCAAGACTCAGGCAGTTTGATTAGCTACACTGTTTTGTCAGTCAAAAGGGTACAACCATAAGAACAAAAATATTTGCTGGGCAGTTTGGGTATTGAACGTTCGGAGGAACTGAAAACAGTTTTGTTTGGAAGAGCTGGAGAATAAGGTGGTGTGAATAGTAAGGACTGCGGAGGAATGACATCAAGCCAGGCCAAAATCTCTGGAGAGGTACTGCCGCAAGAACTTAATTGATCATTTTTTTGATTGACTAAATAAAGCAAAGAAAAGCAGAAATTTTTGTTTCCTGATTTTTTTCTTAATTTCTGAATGCCTTATTTTGCTCTGTGTTTTAAGTCTGTTTGTGTTTTTTTTTGTTTTTTTTCCACACTTCCTTCTCATTAAAATTACAAATTGACTGACATCTTTCTTTTCAAGCATCCAAACTCCGTAATCCCATAATCCTTAAATGGGAAAGGATGATTATTGAGAAACTTGTCTGAACTACATGTGAGACGCATTACTGGACATTTTAGCAACCAATTTAAACTCACTGGTTTCAAGTATGTTATATCAGAATTGAAGGCAGTCTCTGTAACTTATGTTACCTGAATACCCAAAGGAAAATTTTATCAAACCTAAAAAGCTGGCTATCTGCATACGCAGGTCCACCTGTAGGATTTCAAAAAGTAAAAATCAATATTGTGATAGTGCAAGATGGAATGGACACTATTAGAAAAGCTGGTATATAATTCTCACTAAAAAAGAAATAGCACATTTATTGGTCATAGGTAACAGGCAATATAGATTACAGTGTCTACCCGATCATCCAACACATATGATAAATCTAAATCAGTAAGTAGTTTTGCCAAAGAAAATTCTTACAGTACACATTATAGGCATAAAAGACTGGACAGAAGAACTTAATCTCTTAAAAATTAAAACTTGTCAATATTTTAAAATGTACTTCAAAACATAGTTTAAACAATTTGGGGTTTGCTTATTAATGTTAATTACTCTGCCATATAGGAGGTATAACAGTAAGCTGAACTGTGGTTGCTCAGTTGGTTTCTCATTTCTTAATATTTTACTCTATGATAAACAACAATGAGGATTTTTATTTGCTTATTTCCTATACTTTTCCATAGCTAGCAAAACTGATCAGTCTTATAGCCATTAAGTAATACAAACCCACTCCCCAAATATCATACACTGGCATGCCAAGTGATATGGATTTTGATGCTAATCAGTCCTTTGGTGCATTTGTCATTTGCAGCATTTTCCTGGTAATCAAGATTACAGGAAACATCACAAGAAAGTGATAAAGATTAGCCAGAATTTTTTTAAGCTGCTATTAAATATTAATTCCAAGCAGAACAAGAGAACAGATGATGTTACCCTCCAGAATACTTTTCTATTTATTTTTTGCCTCATCTCTTCGCTGCTCCATATTATAAAAGTTACTCATTATAATTGCTTCTTTACTGCCATTCTCTTAGGTAATTTCCACTTGAATTATAACATTTTGCAATATTGTCAGTCATATTTTCTATGTTATGGGAAATGTGACTATAAAGTGAACTATCATGTATAGCTACCTCTTTGGCACAGGATTTTTCCCTACCATTCTTAACAGTATCTACTTAACAGTATCTACTGTTAAGAATGCATTTCCAGAAGAACTTCTGTTATCATCTTTCCACTCTTTACATCCAGGTGTAATCAAAACCTGCTGAAACATTCAAACAGTGGATTTTAATAAATTTAACCTGCATTAAAACTAAACACACTATTTGTAATTATTTTTCAAATCATTCCTAACGTGGACATACAGCTCACTGTATTCATCCTCAAACACAGAATAGTTGCTATTTTGAGACATATTACTTAAGAACTATGATAAAAAGTCTTTTCCAAGTTATATGTTGGATACATATGCACACGTACCAAGCAAGGCAAAGAGGCACAACAGAGCCCCAAGAAACAACACAGGCTGGAAGAATGCCAAGCCTACAAGAGAACATACACATGGTTCCTCCCTGAACAGAGGGCCCTATGATATTTTAGCTTCCAGTAAGTAACTTGTACCTAGTGTATAAAAAGCTACAGCAGATTATTTAATTATTTAAAGCATTATTTTATTAATTTAAAGCATTATTTTATTATCCCACAACACATGAAAGGTACAGGTACAGAAGTGAGGGATCTCAGATGACTGAAGGACTACTTCACAGGCTCATAATTATTGATGGAGATCAATCACACGTGCACCTATCATCATCACTTTAAATAAAGTAAGTTTCATTTCATAAAGACGATTTCAAATTTTCGTATTACTGCAAAGAAAAATGACAAAAAGATAAAAGCAATTAAGATAAATGATAGGAACATTCATATTAGTACACATGCTTTCTACTGTGTCTGGCACTCTTCCTGTTCAACCTCTTTGCACTTGGGTGCAAAATAAATTCAAAAAGCGTATGGTGTAACACCTGCTATATAGTTCAGGTAATTCAAAATGAAGTATCAAATCCACATCACTTTATTTTGATTGTGCCTGTTGCAGGTGAGAAAGTAGCTGTTTAATGCAAGTTACTCATACCGAAAATAGACAAAACAGTATCAGTTTCGCACTTCCAATGAACAAGCACAGAGAGGTTCAACCAGAGCAGCGACTACAGACGAGAGGAACATTAACATCCCTCGCTCCTTTCTTGTCTGCCCATTATAGCCTGCAACTTCCTTGTACCATCCCAGGATGTGCAGTCACACAACAGGAAGTGTGCTTCCAGCTCCATCCTTCACCCAGGCGTGAGAGCAGCACATCAGGCTGCATGGCGGGACCTTACAGCCATAGCAGGAAGCACTTTGAACAGAGTTTGCTGTTCAGATACCGGTTTCCCATATCCACTGCAGAAAAGGCTGCAGGCTGGCTGGCAGCCAACTGGACCATACTGATCTACCAGACGGCTTGGGCTATAACTATGAAATGGTTCAAAATAAAGAAAAGGCACAATAATAGCGATTCTTCAAACTTTTTACTTGGATACTATTTAAAATGCTTCTATCATTCATTAACATGACCTTTACAATAGCTTTTGAACCAATCCCTAACTGACTACACTGGGATTCTATTTATATAAACTATAAATTCTTTTGGCAATTCTAGGTATATCAATGACAGACTATAAAAGTTATTTTGAATGCTGTCTTTATTTTAACTCTTTGGGCTTTGAACAAAAGTGAAAAGAATGAATGTTGTAGTGTAGGATGGGGACATGAACTGGAAAAATTAGGTTTTGGCCCCAGCAAAGCAAGCATGTAGTCACTAAAACATACTAATCTGAACAAGCCGATATAAAATCCAAGATTCCTTAAGTCTCACCACTAAGGGTATGCAAAGTATCTATCTGCAAACGCTTCTCATCTACTGAATGACATGGCATATGACAGCCTACTACCCCATCAGTTACTCCATTAAATCAAATAGTACAGATCCACACTGTGTATCTACAAGTTCTGATAATGACTGAAGTGCATGCTCATCTAATTCCATGCAATAGGATTTCAGATCTTGTTTTTATTGCTGTTTTAAGATTATGATGGGAGGGCAAGGGGAAAAAAAGCGGGGGGGCGGAAAAGATTTCATTACTTTCTAATAAGTCCCCTGGTAGCCAGCTGAATGCTCACAGCTTCACTCCTACATTCAGTAATTTTGTGATCTTTAACTTCTGGATGTTTGTCTTCAGATGGGCATGTCTGTCAGAGTAGCTTTGAATGCATGTAGCAAGTAATGTTACAACAGGCCTTAAACAATGAATCAGTCATTCAAACAGCATTATCCCTTTGGGATGTGAATGAGACAGGTCTCATTTAGAGACTAACATCACGCTTTTGCCAGAGTCCCAAGAATACAAATGAAAATGTCACTCTGGCTTTTCCTAGCTTTCCAGTATTTGGCATTGCCACTAATTTTTTACACTTTTTTTGTTCACAGTAAGATATAGAAATAATATTCCCCATTTAGTTTTAACAGATACTGGTGTCTATATTAAAAATTGTGTGTTTTTAAACAGATTATTTTTATAGAGTAATCAATCATTACAAACACCAGTTGTTTATTGTTCTAGACATTTGCCGAACAAGTCTTGTTCAGCTGTTTATAAACTTGGGACCTTTTCATTCCACTGTTACCCTGATCCAACATGAAAACCTGCCATTACACCCTGATATTTCAATAAGATACTGGATGAAACAATTTAAACTCTCTCCTAATTACTGATAATGAATGTACTGCCAAGATATAGTAGTGAATGTATTCATATTTGCAAATATACTGCCATATAATTATGGTAAAACACGCTGCTTGATGAGATTAAAGACAAGCAATTATTTCACAAAAATTTAATAATAATAATAATAATAATAATAACAACAACAAAAATATATATAGGCCCGATTTCAGAGTCCTCTCGCTCAGTCTCCAGATTTTATTCTGTATTTGATTAATTTAATAAACACTTCACTGAAATAGTAAGCAGTCCTACCTTAAGTGCCACCAACTGCATATTGAAATTTACAACAATCTAATCCAGGGAAAAACACGTGACCTACCAAGCTTTCAAATTTCACCTCAAAATATCATTTAGCTTTCAATATATAATCAGGTTCAAACTGCTTATGCAAATGCAGCTAATTGCATCCTCTAAAAAGGCATCTGAAATATGAAAGACTGCAAAAGCAGTTTCTGTAAATATATAACAGAGTGTACTGTGACATGCTTTCTCACAGTACCAAGTACGAAAGTTAACCTTTGAGACTGGATTTACAGAAGTTAAGAAGTTGTTGAACAATTCATAACAAAAACTAATGTTTAAAATTACAGGAATAAAATAAACTTCCACTCAAAGTGCATATATCTTGATGGCTTCAACGAGTTAGATTACTTTCAATGTATATGGAAAAGGTGAGATTTTTAGATATGAGACAGAAGGATATGAGGCAGAGAACTTGTTTGTGTAACTGGTTTGTGACATCCATTCCAGATAAAAGCCTAAGTCACTCTTTCCCCTTCCCCTCCCCATTACATTAGGGAACAGTCATTCAAATGTCGTTATAAAACTAACCTTCTGAAAAATTCTAAAACTAAGAGAAACCTACTTAAAATATTTGGCAAATCACTAATTAATATCTAGTAGCATCTATCACATGGTCAGCATTATTATAACCTTGAAAAGAAACCCATCCTGAATCATGCAGCTCACACCCTAAGACTGAGACAAAAGCAGCAGAGTAAGTTGACTGGACAGTAATTTTTGTATTAACTATGTATCGTATTAAATTTAAATGGATTTTAGATAAAGAAATAACCTAAATTCATCTAAGGGTGAAATAGTTCTTTCAAAGAAAAATGTCACAGTGTGGGATGGAAAGAAGAGAAGACAAGTGAAATTGTGGGATAGATGGTATAAAGGAAGAGTAGCCTCAATATCTAAGAAATGTAGATGAAGCTCTTTGAAATTTCTTCTGCTAAAAATACTGTAGAAAACAGTGATTAGTATGTAGTCACAGTATTTGTAAACACATTTTAAACAAGAACTAAAACTTAATTGTCAATTTCAGTTGGAATAAAATTGGACAAGTTAATAAGAAGAAATAACCCCGTATGTTGTTTTAGTAAATACTATCTACATAAAAACAGTCAGCCTTTTCAACTGAAAATTGAGTGGCAGTTTTGAAGTGTAGGTGCATTGTACAACTTTGCACAATTGTTAAAGTATTTGTCACATTAAAATGCCAGACAAAGTACAATTCTATTGTTATTTTTAAATTGGTTCTTCTAATAGTAGATGTTATTTGAGAAGTTTGGTAATATCCATTTCAGGTCAAATATAGATAAAATCATGCATTTTGTATTTTCTAGTAATTCAAATTTCTTAATAGAGATTTACATAACATTATGTTTTCTTAGGGAAAACATATACCCTGAGACAGTATTTATTATATTTGCAGGCTTCAGACAATGTTTAGTGAAAAAAAAACCACTCACTCCACACTTAATTTTTTTTTTTTCTTATAGTCAGGCAATACTTTAAGATTAAATTCTCTGAAAGCCTCTGACACGCTCAACAAATATTCCCATTTGGAAGTGTCAGTTATTCTGTAAATAGAAGACTTCCAATCAATCTTTCCCGCATAGGGACCTGCTTTTCTAATGAAAAGGGGTTAGAGAAGAGCAAATTGTGACCCTCATCTGTTACTGTTCTCGTTACGATGCTGCTGGCAGTGCAAGGAAAGAAAGTCCTGAAGATACTTTATTGCCAAATTTGTAAAGACAAACGATTTCCTTGTTCTGCAGGTCCTGTACTTTGCCAATTAAAAAATAAGAATGAAGAAAAGGTTTTCTACCCCTCATATAGTGCACAGCAACCCAATGCTTTTCAGAGGAAGAGCTATGCACTGCAGAACTTCATTTTCATCTTGTTACTTCTCAAAGCTAACCTTTGCTTAAACATTTTATCACTGAATTCCATTTGAACTTAGTGTAATACTAGTAACTGGTATCAGTTATCAGTTTAGTGTATAACTAGACTAACTTAAGTAATAAAAGTCTAAAAGTTCAATTATTATAATCCATAATTTTATTTAGTATAGTATTTTCCTGTTTTAATCACAATCCATTATTTTGCCCCCCAGTAAGGTAAGAGATAATGGCATGTCTAGTTGCCAACAGATTAGCAACGTATTATTTTAATCTGTAAAGTACCACGTACCCTGATGCCACTGCAAGAAGCAGAGGAGGAGAGGTGGGAGTTATGCCGTGGGAGAAAAATAATTTATCATCCTTCTGGAAAAAGATATTCCTGGCAAAAGGCTTTATCACACCATGCCTACACACAGATCTGGAGGTCTCTGCTTTATTGGGGTTGTCACAGATTGATGATGCCCTTTGGATAATATAACTGAAGCACTTTCAGGAAGCATCTCCAACCACTTGGCTCTGGTTATCTTTTGGTAATGGAAAGGAGGAAAGCAGAAAGAAGTTAAGTTGCTCTATGACAACGAAGCTTTGTGGATTGATGGACTGTGTGCTCTGGTCTCAGGAGTAACTTCACTTCTCCTCCCACCCAGCATTCAGTCTAAATCTCCCGAAAGATCCAGTTCCCATCCCGAGCCCTCTAATCTCTCCCATTTTTCCTCAGACCTACATCCTGAGGGCCTTCCTGAATTATTCTCAATATGTGCTGGCTCAGGAAGTAAGCTCATCAGAGTCCATAGCTATTTGGTCTGCACTTCAGCCTTTCCTTTGGCGAAGGAGTGAATTTGGCTTGCTCTCCTCTAGTCCAGCAGCTATCTCCAATATGCTTGTAAGAACTTGTACAAGAAAGAATTTGTAAACTAAATAATCAGCAGAAGATAGATATAGCCCATCCATAAGTGGAACAAAAGACAAAAACAAAATATCATTTGACTAGGATTAAACTTGCAAATTCAGATCATATTTTAAATTCTTTTCAAAGAAGGGTTGGGAAAGGTAGAGAAGCAATGCAAAGAACAAGAAAGCATCAGTGTATGCCTTCAGGAAAACTTAAAGGCAAATTTAGTCAGTGGTTAAACTGGAAGAATGGTATTTTTCCAGATAAAATAACTAGCAGAAAAAAAAAAAATCTAGAAGACTACAGTTTGGGTAAGACAACAAAAGGACAATACGGTAAAAAAATAATATATTTTAAAATAATATGAAAACAGTCTTGCATGATTTTAAACTTTGTTTTATTCATCAAGATGGTAGCTAAGATGAGTATTATCTAAAAATAACTACGAACCAAGAGCTTCATGTAGGAAGAAACGATGTAACTGGCAGGGGAGACATGCAGTTACCACCCCCGTGAATGTAGTACCTTTTTAAATGACAGTAAGTGTTGGGTAGTCTTTTGTGCTGCTGTCCAAGGTTTCAGCCTTAAAAAGATGGCTAGTAGCTCATTTCTTTGATGACTGAGGACGCTCATTGTGTTTAAGGATAAGAAATAATGGCCCACAGAAACACATTTCAATTCTATTACGAGTATACATAGTGACCTGCAAGCTGATACTAGTATCTTTCACTTTTTTCCAAGAGAGCTCTAATTCTGTCTTCTTAAAATGTATATTAATTATTGATAGTCTTTGGATTATCTGCAAGTCTGCCAAATTCATGCAGAACCTACATCTTCATCTCAGAGACTCGAGCAAATAAGGAAAGAAGAATATTATATTTTTAAAATTATAAAAGGATTTAAAGAGGAGCTCTCTGTACATATAGAGCTATTCTTTCCATAACTCTAAGAACACTGGGGACATTCCAAAAGAGTAGAAGAAATGAAACAATGGATTTTTTTTTTTTTTTTTGAGAGTCAACAGACAATACAAATAATTTTAAGGCCCCACATCCTTCTTCTGATCTCATGCAAAATAATTTCAGAGTCAACAAGCAGCTTGATTTATAAAAGAGAAAGATAACAAAAATGTAATGCTAATTAAAACATGAACTTATAGAACATAAGCTGCTTTTTAAATTCACTTAAAAATGTAACTGAAAAGTGTAAGACTGTCATTATGAGTGCAAGGCATCTAACTTGATACTAATACATGCTGATTAAATAGAATTTTTAATGTTGGATACATTAAACCAATTTATAATCCGGTCAACTAAGCTGAAAACACAACTCTCAGCACAGAATCAGCAATGAATAGGTGCATCTTCCAAGAAACACCACAGGGATGAGTTATCAGCTCGCCATCTCTTACTATTTTTACCAATGGCCTGGAAGAAAAACTTATTACTGATCAGGTTTGAAGAGAATGCAAAATTTGTGAGAAAGGTAGCTAAAGAAGAAGATGAATCAGGGAAGTAGAGCGATCAGTTCTCCCTCTAAATTTGGGAGGGTAAGAAGAGAATCAGATAAGCAGCATTGAAATGGAAGGTCCCACCTTAGCTGAAAAAAATGCAAGCTATAGTAATCAGAAAGGTACTATTTTCTCTAGTAAAGGAAAGGTTTAAAGTTGTTTGAGAAAAGGAACCTAAAATAACTGACACTAGAGCCATATGTACAATAAGAGCATAAATATGTTTAAGTCATTAAGACATCAGATCTTGTTGGAACAAGCAAGGCTGTATTATCCTTCTCCTCCCTCATAATCAGTACAAGCCAATAATACCAAGCCACATGTAGCCTGTTAGATAAGTTCTCAGTTTCCCTATGTTCTGGGAAAACCAGACAAATTATCCCTCAATGCCCAGAGGCATATGGGAATTATTTTAATTTTTTTTGTTGAAAGTACATAGTACTTTAGCAGGACTGTTTTTCCCCCACAGCTTTGACCTGGAAAAATACGAATTTTCAGGCATATGCATGTGCTGACTGTCCTGATTTTGGCTGGGATAGAGTTAATTTTCTTCATAGTAGCTGGTATAGTGCTGTGTTTTGGATTTAGCATGACAGTAATGTTGATAACACACTGATGTTTTAGCTGTTGCCAAGTAGTTTACACTAGTCAAGGACTTTTCAGCTTCCCGTACTCTACCAGGTGCACAAGAAACTGGAAGGGGACACAGCTGGGACAGCTGACCCCAACTGACCAAAGGGATATTCCATACCATATGACGCCATGCTCAGCATATAAAGTTGGGGAAAGAAGAAGGAAGGGGGAACGTTCGGAGTGATGGCGTTTGTCTTCCCAAGTAACCGTTAGGCGTGATGGAGCCCTGCTTTCCCGGAGATGGCTGAACCCCTGCCTGCCGATGGGAAGTAGTGAATGAATTCCTTGTTTTGCTTTGCTCGCGTGCGCGGCTTTTGCTTTACCTATTAAACTGTCTTTATCTCAACCCACGAGTTTTCTCACTTTTACCCTTCTGATTCTCTCCCCCACCCCACCAGGGGTGAGTGAGCGAGCGGCTGTGTGGGGCTTAGTTGCCGGGGTTAAACCATGACACTGACTTAAAGAAAATACAATTCATGATGCTAACCAACAATAAAAAAAGAAAAGTACTGGAGAGTACCTGGGGACACCATAACACCTTAGAAGACACTGGAGTAATTTGACTGATGCCATTATTGTCTAATTACTATACTAAAACTGATAGCAAGTTCAGTAAATAAATTAATTGAGTAGGACTTTTAGCGTCAGGTTTTTCTTCTCTCTAGCAGTTCTTTGCTAGTGTCTGTACATATTTCTTCATCAACTCCATCATTACCATATTATTTTACTTCCCAACCGCGTAAGTTAAGTTTTCGCTGTATTTCTTCCTGTTGCTGAAGAAAAACTAATAGCAAGAGTTTGAATAACCTCATTCTTTGCAGGTACCTACCTATTAGATACATTTTACCATAAAGAATTCAGCAACACAGAAGTTATGAGGCTTCCCTGACAAAATGATATATTGAATTACATTAACTTACAGTCTTTCTATGGGCAGGCACATCATTTTTTTTTTTAACCTCACATACACAAACACGTCTTTACAAGGAACTTCCAAATATCATTAGACAGGTTTGGTTTTGCTTTAAGTTAAGGGGAGTTAAGAAGAGGAGTAAGGGAAAGGAGAAAAAAAAAAAAAAAAAAAAGAGTAAAACCTGCTCAAAATTGTGAGCTGAATTTTCTTTCCCTCAACATTTTGTCCATTCCATTGTTTCCCTTTTATGTATTAGGGTGTAATCCCACATAGTCCTGTATTTCACTCTAACCTTTTTTTTTTTTTTTTTTTGCACACATCAAAGGTGTTAACGTAACACAGCGCTTCAAATGAATTGAGCTCCTTACAAAAGCTGTCTGCCTTCACAAAACACCACCACAGAAACATATCACCCAGATTTACAGAATTCTTTCTATGTAATAGACCAGGAAGCTTTTACAAATGTTTATTCCCTCACAGCATGCCCTTAAGAAGAGAAATTAAGCACAAGGTATTTTCCACCACAGCATGTCTCATAATGTAAGGTATATTCAGTTTCAAAATTATCTTAATATGACAGAGAAAAGAGTCAGAAAAAAGTCTGTATTAACCTTTTGCATCAGTGTGGAGAACACCTAAGTAAATCACTGATCAGTAGACACGATCTGAGGTTAGAGAGTATAACCACCTGAACATGAGCATACAATGAATGTCACACTGCCACAAAAGAGCCAGTTGACATACAGGGTTGTGTCAACTGCAGACTCTAGTTTGTAAAAAATGCACCAGTACCCATTGTGTCCTACAAGCCTTGACAAGGTCCCAGTAAGAATCCCAGGTCCAGTTTTCAGCACAATCTGTCAAGAAAGATTGGCACCAAATGGAGGACATTTGGAATGAAGATAAGGTTTGGGAAACAAAGTGCGAGAGACGCATTACCTGCCCACACATAACAGGCTGCTACAAAAAGGAAAGGAGTAAACTGTTCTTCATGTTCATAGTAGACACAGCACAAAATAAGGGGCTGATACTGCAGAAAAGATTTAAGAAAGAAATTTAAGAAAAAGGAGACTTTCTGATGGCAGGGTTCTTCTGACTGCTGGTATGGCAAAATAAAGCCCCTATTGCCCCCAAATCCCAGATATTAATTTACGAATTGTAGGTCAGCAGGCCAGTGTCAGTAAAAAGGGGCTAAAGTGGTACAACTTCTTAACTAAACCTCTCAACAAATGCTGTTGATAATACAGATTGCATTTTTTAGCTGTTTTCGACACTTTATTGGTACCTACTATAGTAGGTTGGTTGCCTAAATGCCGCTGTGAATTTACTTCAAAATATATTAGTATCCTTTAATAATATAAGATACTTCAATTTCATATTTAAGAAACGTTAAGTGTCCCTATGAGATTTCATATTAGATACTATGTATGTAATGTATATATGTAATAATAATTACATCATGTAAGATTAATCTGATCCACCATTACATGCTTACCCAATATCTACATATTCACTCTTCCTTCCTTGTAATTTTTCTTCTTTTAAAGCTCAATAATTTTTAACCTGCCACTTTTTTATCAAACCAAACAGTTAAAAAAAATTCAATACACACTTCACATAGTATATACTTATTTCATAAATATTGACTGCTACGTGTTCTAAATTGTGTTCCAAACAACCAACTTAAAGCTTATAAAGAGCTCTTGCCATTTCAACTTTTGAGAGATGTCATCAGTCTTGACAACTGACTAATTTGGATCTGTAGCTACTGCTAGATGATTATATAAATTGTGATAAAGAGAGCTTTTTCCAATCTTCTAAAAAGTATTAAATTGTAGGACCTCTTTCTGACGTAGACTTTGCTATTTATCCACTGGTCTTAGATTCATGGTTCTGGAAGGCAAAGAAATATATTAGACTGGGAGATACCCTTCCTAATGACCTTCTGATGGATTGGGTAAAGCTGAAAATCTTCCACATTTATAGTAGACAGTCAATTTGTTAAAGAGCATTATTACAGTCAATGTAAATAGTTGAACAAGTTACCAGATAACGTTTTAATACAAGTCTTAAATTGTTTTATTTACATAGGACAAATTCTATTGGATTTTGCTTTAGGTAATTTGGAGCTGTATTTCTGCAAGGTAATAAAATTTCCTACTAGTTCATATAAACCTAATAGTTCATAGAAAACCTACCAGTTTGTACAAATGACTGAAGTGCACTGCTATTTACTGCATTTCCCTAAGTGTCAAACAAAAAGACTAGACATATCTATGGAGACCTTACAACATTTCATTCATTCAACTTCAGGAAAAAAGAAAATCCCATAATGTTGCTAAATTCCACAGAGTTTGTTAAAACAAAGATTTTAATGTTATGATATATCTACTGTGATGACAGAATGTGCTCTTTGCTGGTAAGTGTGGGCAGATTTCCAGGTTTATGTGTGCAGATTAACAAATGCAGATTAGCAGTGTTCTTTTATACTATATTGGAGCAGCTGCTGCATTATTCGGAGTACAAACTGTATTCCTTCAACAGCCAGTGCAGTTTTGTCCCCTTGTTGCTCTATGTACTACACAGAGCTGGTAGTGAAGCTCTCCTTATGTTTACATGACAGGCCCACACCTCCTGCTAAAAGCGGCTTGCTATTTTCCATAATAGGAAGAAAGCAGTGCTCTTAACCAAGTAACTGCCTGCTACAACCATGCAAGATTTTTAGCTTTCCCCTCCTATCCAGCAGAAGGATATTAAGATTTCTCTGAGCATAATTTAAATAAACTAACTGTTGAAGAAATACCTTCTAGGTAGTCTGTGAAGTAATTCATAGATTCTTCTTTTCTAAACAGCTTAGTTACTATGCTCCAAAATACACTTAACCTACCAGAAGTAAGACTATTCCTAAACATTTATTTATATGACCTTTTCACATATTTAAAGAGATACAAAGAAAGTTCACAGCAGCAAACCAACAGCCAAAAGCTGAACCGCACTAGCTGACAGTGCTGTTGAAACAGGAAAAAAAAAAATGTTCTTAAGCTGTTTAACAAAATAGTATTTCTTTCAAGGTTAATGAAAATACTTCCTGATCTGTTCAGAAAGCATTTTCTACATGGTATCTGGCATTCTTGACAGACTTTAATTTATGCCATCTTTCTTTCATAATTTATATCTCCTTTTAGCTGATTTTCCTTGTTGGGCTTCAGAAGTGGTTTTTTTTGGTCTGTTTTTCAGTTTTTTTTTTTTTTTAGTTAAGCCCCCACCCCGTTTTTCTCCCCCCCCCCCCAAGGTTAACAGTAGTGTAAGAAGGAACACTAAGAATCCAATCAGAAGCTCTTTGGTTCAAAACTTTAGTTTGCTCAAGGCAGAAGAATACCAACTATTTTTTTTTCAGCCCTCACAGCACTCTGTTTCCTAATTAGCAAGGGAGTGAACAAGACAGATGACAGTCAATAATGATGCACTGCTTTATTTTCTCATGAAAGGCATGGGACTGGACTTCGGGAGGTACTACCTTTTCTTGAAGTACACGTTCACTTTATGTCCTGTCATCATTTCAACTGCAGCAGTTTGGTTTATTTAGTATATTATGTATCTCGATTGGAAGATGTGCTGCCATATTCTCTCCTCATTTTAGTAAAAGATTAAATGTGATTGCCACAATTTTACATTAAAATAAACATGAGATAATGTGCTGCTATTTCTGAACATTGCCTACTACATTCATCAAGTGAAGGCAAATATAAGGCCAGTCCTGTACAGATCAGGGATTTCATGGTGGTTCTGAGAACACGCTTTCAATGCAATACAAGCACCACAGTCTGTTCAATAGCTCTGCACAACTGAAATAAATCCTACAAAGTTTGTTAAAAAGCACAATCAGATTTTGTTATTTTCCATGCAAGGATTCTTAGTGATACAAATTTGAAATGCCAGCTACATTGCTAGAACCCTGAGTAAGACCAATATCCCACATAGATTTTTGTACTGAAATTAAGGATGCAGGAAGAAGAAAAAAAATCACAAAAATTAAAGCTAGAGAAATTCAGTTTTCTTTTGTGGAGAGAGTTACAAACATGAAAGCAAGTGGAAGGGATCAGTTTTTTAGCACTAGAGTTGCTGGAAAGGACCAGCAAAGAATTCCTACTTTGTATTCTTTACAGACATAACTTTGGTGTCAGTAGCTCTGCTACCTTACGCATTAATTGCCGCACTTGGTGCACAAGTTGAGCAGACAGCGTTCCGGGAAAACCCCAAGGATGTTGCAGCAGACTTTGTGGTTACCTAAGTCTTCCACAAATTTCAGATACAGATATCTACATTATCTTTTGGAGTTAATTCCTACCTTTATTTGCAGACAGTCCTTGTTAAACAGATTTCAAAACTGATGCTCTAAGAATAACTGTCTATTTTCTCCCACAAGCGATCTTTCTAATAAATAATGGTCCTTTAATGCAATTTTTCTTTTCAGCTATTCGTAGGCTAAGATACATATGAATAAAAGTAAGCACAGAACAATTTAATCATGTAATTTTATTTCATCTGCAGTTTCTTTCGACTGGCTCAAAGAAACACAGAAGTGACTCAATTTGACTGCAGCCAAGCTAATAATTTACAGTGCAAAAGAATGGCATTAGTAGCAAATAATCAGTCATAGAGTTCAGTTTCAGAAAAGGCGCAGGCCTAGATTAAATACACTCTTCAGTCCCAGAAAATTACAGAAATAAAACAAACCCTAGTATGACTCACACTGATAACCTGTATTTGTTTTGCGCATGCTAAATTCTAGACAAACATACTGCAGAACACATCCCAAGTCACTGCTGCTATTTACATGACACAGAAAAAAGCATTTTCTACATACAAGACAAACATAATTAAAAACAAGCAGCAGGCAAAACAAAATCCCCAGGTTATGAGTCAACATAAGCGGCATGAAAAAAGCTAACAGGACACTAAGTTATAAGTTAAAAAGGTAAGAGCCGAATAAACTTTATGAAGAGTTATAGAAGTTACTGTGACCAAAGCGTGAACTGGCACCTTATCCTTGAGGGAGCTTGGTATCCATGTTGCTTTACTATGTCAAACAGATGTTTGTGCAATGCTGACTCAAGTGAGATGGTCTGACACAACAAGACCAGCAAAAATACTGCATCACTGTTTTCAAGAACCTTACAAGGAATGGTGCGAAGAGATGAGTCTGAAACCCAGTGCCTACAGCAGAAATTGAGCAAAAAATATGGAACATCTAAAGATTACATTATCCCAGCCCAAAGCCACAGCTGACTGGTTGTATGAGCCACATTAGACTAAACTCAGGTTCTGTTTCACCACTATATTTGCTTATTATTTTAATCTTCTGTGAAACATACTGCTATGCAAGATGCCTAAATATCACAAGCCAGTTAATAATAGAATCTGATGTTTTAACTAACAAATTATGGTATCTATGGGCTCAAGTCAAGTAACTGCAAATTCTTTTTACATGTCCTCATCTAACAAGTAGTTCACAATAGCACAGGAATGGAAACTTGTTACATCATGCCTAAAACCAGAAAAAAAATTCTTCAGGGCAGAAGCCACATCTTATTTCTTTGTTCCATGAAGTGTTTAGTACATTTTTTGTTGCCTTAGAGAGTTAAAGGCATTCTACAGCATGAAAATGCAGAGGCTGCAGCATGTAGCTGCAAGCTAACTGGGTGAGCTGCTGGAGTCCTTCGTCAAGGATAAATACTCCTCTGATGAGAGGGACTGTCATTTCAAATGAATGCAGTCTGTCAGAGAGACCAAAAATCTGGATTGCAGGATGAGTTAACCATATTGTCTGCCATCTTATCTAGAAAGAGATGCAGATTCTGGCTAAGAGCATAAAACCAGCACTATCAATCCCCCTTCCTTCCACGTACGTTTCTCTGGCTATGACTAACTTCGCAATTAGTTCTGCACAACAGAAAAGTAAAACTGGTGCAAAGGTCCCAGGAATTGCATCTACTCTCTTCTCAGGAGACTCACTTCAACCACCTCTACTCCAGGGCTGTGAAATGAGTACGCCTTGGCGGGTGGGCTACCATAGGTGTGATCCTAGAGCCTATCTTCCAGTTCAGCTGCTGAAAGAAATTGAGTTAATGCTCCGTGAGATGACTCACAACATAAACCAGAAGTGCAGTAACCGGGAGAAATACGGAGATATGTCTCAAAAGCATGCTCCTGATCACCACTAAAGAGCTAATACAGGCAAACCTAATTATACCTCAGTTATAGTCCAGATTTACAAACTGCTACAGAGAGAATTATCGCCAGACTTTCTCACAGAAGACATCTTCAAGGAAGAAGGTAATTTGCAGCTAAATGGATAAACAATTTGGATGATAGCACACTACTTTATATATTAAAAACCCATGCACATGAATTATGTCTCAAAATTAGGAAGGTAACAATTTTTAATTCTACTACCTATTATGGACTTATTGCTAGAGTTTTGCTAGAGCCTCTCATCCCCTTTGCATCTTGGCTGACAGTTGTGGAAGTGTACGGAGGATTTAAGCGTTTCTTGATTAATGACAGTACTTTTCAAAAATAATTATACATGGATGTAAGTTTAAGGTAGTTGCTCAGCTGGTTGACATTTTTCTGCAACAGTATTTTTCCAAATTAGATTTCAAATTTACACAAAAGTTACACTTTTTGATTGCATTATGCTTAGGACAGTTTTTATATTTTGCCGTATTGTGAAGATGATACAAAGAAATATTTGAAAGTATGGCATATTTTCCTGGAGATAGTATTTATATACAATGTATTGACTAACCTTTTTCTAGTTGCTAACTTTTATTTAAGAACTGAATATCTAAAATGGCAGGTTTTTTTTTTTTGTTTGCAGAAACCTTGCAAGGTAGTAACTTTTTTTGTAAGTCAGATGAAAATGCTCTATCAATATACAACAATAAGGGCAGGAAAATAGATTTTTGGTGCAAATCTGGTAATAGTCTGTAATGTTACTGTATCTGTACACCCCCCGACACACATTGGTTTTAAACAGCTATTTAAGATTTGACTTTATTACCCCTCAAGCTTGAAATTTAGTTGGTCTTGGCCCTGCCACATTAGAAAGGGGACTGGGCAGTACAGAAGTCCACAACTTGAGTAATTATGCAGCTTCAGTTTTCCTGCACAGTATCAGACAGCAAAAAACTAAGATGCTGATTCTTTATTCCTTTCCCCAAATGGCAGAAGTGCATTGCAGGAACCTAGGAGGGGGAAAGCATTTCTTAACTCCTCACTGAATCTGTTTATTCTTCCCTCCACTTCGGGCAAATTGAAAGAGATCACCAGTATATGAATACAAAATGGCCAGCCTGATTAAATATCAGAATTCTCATAAAAGAATTGGGCTTGTCAAATACATTATTCAGTTGATATAGAATTATTTGCATAATGCAGAAACTTGTCTAAAAGTCTCTTCCTGTAAGAACAGATACATATGTTTTTTTAAACACAAAGAGATCAAATATGTATATGAGAAAAAATATAAAAAAATCCAAATTACCTTCCTCTCATCTGACATTGAAGGTTTAAGTCAGTTTGGCTCATGAAATAAATGTGAAATTTAAAAAAGACAAATCAACATGGAAATATAAAAGTTAATCTTGACTTGAACAGTGATCTACGCATATTATATCTGGAAGCATTAAAACAAAATTATTGCATAATTATGAGAACCATGCTGAATTCTTAAGCTATTTGATTTCTATAGCCTGTCAAAATCTCACATACAATTTCTATATGGAAGTGCCTGCTTAAGACTGATTTTTTTTTTTTAATGCAATTGGAACTTGCCAACTGAAATATGTATCTTTGCTCATATTTTTGCAACTTAGCTTTCATAAACTTTTTAAGCATCAGGTAATTCCTTTTGTACTCCTGACCTGAAGTACAATTTTCAGGAGAAAAATACTCTGGTTCTTGGTTCAACACTGTTTCAATTCCAAGCTCTAGACTGTTTCTGCACTGTTTAAAGTCTAATGTAGCAGAGCTAAGATCTTATGAATTTCATCCTGGAGAGTGATAACATGGTACCAAAATAAAGGCAAGAGGATGATCCTATCAAATAAGAAGATTTAACAAAAATAAACATAGAATTAAGTTTTAATAGCTTGCAATACATGGAGAACAGAAATAGAGGTACCACAGAGTAGTTCTATAGCTCTATTGCAAGATGCAATCTCTCAGGAACAGACAGTTTCAAATACAACTTTTTAAATCAGAACAAGCCTAAAGAATAACCTAGCTTTCAATTTTACCAGAAAAACAAATATGAGACATGTGAACAAACCAAATATAAGAAAGACTAAAACAAACCAGGCTGCATATTGACTTCCCTACCCCTACACAGGGGAGGCTTTAACAGAAGCCTTTGCTCCTGCTACTATATGTTAGTTTCCTAAGTGCTTCTTCCCTAATCCGATTCCACTGGAGGAAACTAATTTTTATATATACGTACATACATGTATGTATATACAGATATACACATACAAACACAAAAATTTGCAGGTTCTCAAATTAGACAGTGATGCAGTCAAGTTAGTCATGACTAACAGGGAAACTACCATCTATCCTGACCCCAGTGCAAACAGAAACACATCCATTTCCTAGACTTTTCAAAGACTTTGATATAGAAGGTGCTTCCTAGAAAAAGGTTCAGTTACAGCTATCTAAGAAACAGAGAAGGCCAAAATTTGACATGCCTGCTTTATTAAGTAGTCACATGCAAAGTAAATCAACAATTAATCACCACAGTCATCACTGCTACAGAGAGTACAAGGAATTCCAAGTCTGTTGACGACAGCTACATGCGTTATAAAGCCCAAGTAAAATTAAAAAATTCTATACTCAAATCTTTTTCCATAGTTTCATTTTATATTATAACTCACCCCTTTCCAGCTATAGAAACACAGTACATCTGAGCAGATAACAATAAATGTCCTCTAACAAACACCAACATCTTCCCGCTATTTATGGTGAAGACAGGCTAGCAAAGAGAAAAACTACCATACTATTTTCTATTAAATTACTCAGAATTAGATTGAGCATAGGTTTAACACAATCTGGTGTACCAGAAGAACGTATGAGTTAATTACATATGCAAACTTTCTGTTCTACATAACTGAAAAAGAAAAATCATTCCATGCTCTGAAACAGGATATATATCTTACTTTGTAAGACTTGTAGAAACTGTGACATATGGAACACTAAGAAAAGGTACTGGAAGACATCAAGGGGATAATTTTAAGACTGTCAATACTGCAACAGCCAGATTTGAAATTCTCTGCCAACTTTGCCAATTGTATAATAAGGAAAAAAGTTGAGACTTCCCAATTAAAATGTAGCATTGCTGCTAGGAACTTGCACAGGGACATGAGCATGGCGTGACAAATTAAAACTCTTGGGCTCAGAATATTAGTATTGAGAGTACAGTTTCACAGCCATTTCTTCGGTAGCAATTGTTTTAGACATGGCTGCCCTTCTGCCCAAGCCAGTTGTGTTTCCACTCCAGTGTTCCCTCTCAGCGTCACAGCCCAGCTGCTTGTGAACTAACTCAACAGCATCGGTACACTCATCTGTTGCTGCTACTGGAGTGGGGACAAGGGACCTGGGCAGAGTAGGAATCTGGGAATGTCAACTGTTATGACACTGATGCTGGACTATATCTAAACAACACAGGAAAGGAAGACAAAAAACACCCACTCAAGCACAGGGGAAATGCAAAATTGCTATTGAAATGCATTTTAAGCAACATTAATTACTGAATTAAAAACCAGCAAATCAAACTAGAGAATACTGACACATTTTCTCAACTGACAACTCTGAAAAGAGATGCCTCTTACAACTACTCTAGAAAGGGATCAAATGAAAAAAATTAAATGGGAAAACCATAGGCTCATAAATGCAAGTCAGTAACCTCATCTTCCTTCAGAGACAAGAACAGAATTAAGTTCTACAAAAACATGAACAGTCAGGAAGTTTGTTTCTTAACCTCTTAAATGCTTTGACTTCTATGAATATTATAAACACTTACTCCTAAACCACCCATGACTGTTGCAAGTGTCCTGTAAATTTTGTATCACTTGAGTATGTCTTTTATTTGCTATCCACAGCTGCTTTTACTAAAATGCCACTTGTTCTTTGCTGAGCTCTCCTTTTTAAAAAGGATATCAAGATCAAACAAAGAGACTGGCAAAATTTCAAGATATCTGCATTCACTGATCACAGCTTAGTCATAAGGAAAAAGTGTCTTGACTAGTTTTATTCCTATTGTTGAAATATTTGTAACTTCAGATCTTAAGCATTCTATGAGCAGGAAAGAATTTTTAAATAAAAAATAAAAACAAAGTGGATGTAAAGAATTTAGTCTTCGTATCACAGGAACTCACTACTGCCACTTCTAAAAAAAATTTGTGCAAACTAAGAGGCCTGATACTTCTTGGCAATAGTGCCTGGAATAAATAATTACTAATTAGTAGCTTTGATGTCACACCTGTAAAGCTTCTGCAACTTATCAGCTGATATCAAATGATCAAATAAGAGAGACTCTCGAGTCATATTCTGCTAAAACTTGTTAGTCCTCTTACACGTTAGTAAACACAAGTTGCTAATAAGCTGATGGTAAAAACATAGCTGTATTAATTTTCACACACCTCCATTCTAGCAGCAGCTACAGGTCACTAACCGTAAAAGTATCAAAGAACTTAAAATAGAGCAGTTAGCCAACTCCAGAGGGTAGATCCAAACAAAAACAACCCTGGGAAAACTAGACTGTGAAGTCTAGATTCAGCTAATGGATGACAGAAAATTGATAGAAGTCGTTTCTCTGTTAGACATTTTATTCCCCGTGTCCAATGTATTCTAATCTGAAAAGACCAGATTGTGCCATAAATACCTCCAAGTATAGTAGGAACATTACTTCCATTAGTATCACAATAAAATTTGCTCGTGATTTCAAATGAGCAAGCTTAAGTTCTGTATTAGAATGGAAGTTAACTCAACCTTTGTAGTCTCATACTTTATGTTTACTTAATTTATTTTCTATATCAAATATTAAGCAATTAAAAAGGTGAAAATAATTTTAAATACTTCACTTCAAATATAGTTGAACCTTATCCTATCATACTGCAATTTTATAAAGAACCTAGAGGAAAGAAATGGCCATATTTAGCCATACTTTTCACAGACAATTTTTTTTTTTATTCAGCTCCAATCAAGGAAGAAAATCCACAACTTAGGAGCTTAGTAACAGAATCATTCATCTGTTGAACTAATGTTTTAATTAGCAGTTGTATAAAGGACAGACATATTATTAAAAGTCTCCAGGAAAGAATATACCATTGTTGCGTGTTTTACATTGACTTAATATGTAACTAGTGACTATTGAATGTTATTAGGTTGAATTGCCTGTATCATCAAAACCTTCGGGTTTTTTTAAGCTTTTAACCAAAGATTTCTATAAGGATGGAAAAAAAATCTATTTTCAAACCACTTTTCCAACACAGAAATATTCACTGACAGTCAGTGCTGTAAAACTGAAATTAAAGTGATCATATTGTCACTGCTATATTTAAAAACGTAACACTTGAACTAAGTAGAATGATAGGCCTTTTCAAGCATTAGTACAGAAGAAATACACCTGCAATGACAGCTATGAGGAGACCGAAAAAACAAACCAAAACAATCATAAGCCTCCCAGTAATGAATCACATTTAACTCTTGAGAAAAATAGTTCAACATAATGATGCATGTTAAAAGATAGATATGTAGTTATTGGGAGTACACAGAAGAATAGAAGAAACATAACATACAAGCTTTAAACACTCACCATCTGAATTGGTTTTTTGTGAAGATCTCGTTCAGTCACCAACTTTTCTTGGTCAGTGACATAAAGGCCTTTTTGTGCCAGGGCTTGTATAACAGCATCATGACCTAAAAGTGGTTTTGCAGCATCACTCTTGAGAATAAGGCTCCCAGCACGACAGTAGAGTTCTGCAGACAGCAGCAAGTTAACAACAGGTGGTTTAATGTGCTCCTGGTCATACTGGTCTGTGTAAAACGGTTCTCGTAGTTCTTCTGGAACATTTTCTACAAAGGAAAAAAAAAAAAACACAACCAAAACATTAGTCAGTATCAGAAAGGATAGATATAGTATTAGGGCTTTTGTTTATATGTATGAACTCAAAATTATGTTAAAGCAAGCATATTCAAGGGAAGGCCAAGGTCTTTACCAGTCATCACGATATAAAACACCAGGGAAAATTGCATACAAATGTATGCATTTGAACTATAAATAGAAACTTAAGAAAAATTCAAAGAGTGCCACACTGCAAAGGCCACGCCAGAAGGCCAACCTGCGGTTTACAGCATCATTACTTTAAAATTTCTTGGCTTCTCCAAATACATGCCCAAACATTCTCATTTCCTTTGGCATAACATTATATAGGTCAGACATATAAAGGCAGAACAACACACATTTAAACACAAACACTGTCTCTATTACAATAATAAAATGGAAATGGAACATTATATTTTAGCACAGAATAATTCGAGACAAAAAGGGAAACTTCCACTCAGCAGCCTTCTAGGTTTCATATATGAAAGAGAAATTTCATTATTATACTACCTATTTCAAAGGTCGTGCATCACAGAATGATGACAATCCAGCAGTTAAGCATAAATACATGGATGTTTTACTGGAATTAAAAGAATGGAAAAAGAGGAAAAAAAATATTATCAATTTCCTTCTGACAAAATACTGAATTCTTATTTGCCTATTTGTGTTACTGACTTCCCTAAAATTGTGGCTTTCCTCCTTTTTCAATGAACTGGCTTAGCACCTACGGAAAGTTATGCATGATTCTGTCAAGTTTATGCTGAGATTTTAACCCCAAAATCAGCATTCCAAGACAATCTAACAGTTTTTCCAAATATTTTACATAACACAATACAGGCAGACTATATTTATAATTGTCTACCACAAAAGTAATAGTTATAAATTAATTAAATATGGTACTAGATCAAATGAAATTAAATCACCAGTGAAGTGGAAAATAACTTAGACATGGTTTCAGACTTCACATTTCTAGACATATGCACTGCAAGACGCTCCATTTTCCCCTTGTAAGAATTTCAGTCTCCATTGTTGTAAAATTAGTTAAGCCAACAGCATTTATGGGATAAAGAGCATGTGATTCTTTCCCTGAGCCCGAATGGAAAAGCCTATTTAATTGCTACAAGGAAAAAAAGTGCGTTGGAAAACAGTGATGCAACTCTAGGTTCCTATCCCCTTTGCCTTCAGCTGGATAAATGGCTCAACAGACAAGGTTTGAAGCAGAGGGTGGAGTAAACAGCCCAATATGGGTGGAGCAGGAGAGAGAGAAAAAACAGAACATGCCATCACAGGATAATGACAGATTATCTTCTTCCTCGTACATATTCTATTGCAGTTCATGTGCTTCCATTATGGGCTTTGGAAGAAGAGCTAGCTGCCTTCTAGCTGTGAAAGGAGAAGATATGTATTATAGAGTGCAAAAAGGGAAAGAAATATTAACACATATTTTTTAAAATGTCACAAGGAGGGTAAAAAAGGATAAAATATCACTTCTGATTTGCCAATTCAGAATATCAAGGGGAATAGAGGTATAGTTTATAATCTGCTTAAACCAGGAGCCTAAATTTGGCTAGAAAGCTGACAGCTCTGCTTTAGAATACAGATCAAAATACACTGGTTTTGTGTGTATTTTACTAATAAATACAAAACTAATTTGCCCTTTAGAATACAAGCCTAATGCCTAACAACATTACTTTTTTACGAGATAATAATAAAACTACTAGCAAAAAATCTACCAATGTCAGGCAATGATACTTCCATTTTCTCTTGCCACTTCCCAGCCTCACTTACTGACTCTATAGAACTACAGTCATCCAATACTATAAAAAGCAATTATAATTAAAGAACTCTATGAGCTACTAGGTACTTGCTTCCCTAGGTATTATTTCCATCTATATAAATTCTACCTGTCCTTCTTTCTTTTCCCTGTTTTTCCCATACATTGTCTATTTAAATATTAAGCTCATTATTTCTGAAGTCCCTCATGATCCATCTCCACCTTGGTATCAGGAGCTCAATCCTCACCATGACTTATCCTCTGTAATTCCAAATGGCAACTTTTAAAGCATCTTAATGCTATTTCCTCAAGCTAGAGAGCATTAGAAAACATTTTTTGTAAATATTTCACAATGCACAGGCAGATTTTGCCTTTTTTGGGAAAAAAAAAACACCAACCCACAACGAAAAAACACACACCCTTTTTGAATCACATGGGAAGTTAGATGGGGTGGGGGGCAACAGGGAGGAAGAGATAAAGCCATTTGTAATTTCTTAGAAGACCTAAAGAAGCCTCATTCCGATATGAAAAAACACCTCTTGAGGCAGGAGCAGCTAGCTATGCACAAACAGAAGTCGCATACTCTGTAGTTTAGATTCACTGAAGACAATGACAGATTTCAAGTCTGAAAATTTGAGCCAAAAGAGAAATCCAAAGACAGTAAATAACAAACCCATCGCCTGTTGATGAGTAATTTCTGATCTTCTGTATCACAGAAACAGACCCTAAAGTGACAAGATAAGATGCAATAAATGCATTTATCATGGAAGAATGATATCCACTACTGGGGCTTCGTAACAAAAAAACCCAATACACTAACAAAAAAAACAGGATGATAACTAGCAAAGGCAAATAAACTTATTTATAAAGGATATTTCTGCTTCTGAAAAATACGGCAAAAGACAAAATGAGTTGTATGCCATTTCTTTTATTTCATTGGGGTTCACAAAAATAAATCTGGAATAGAAACTTATTGGTGTTCATAAAAATAAAACCGGAAAGGAAATTTATTAGAGAAATAGAATACAGAAACAAGGAGCTAGGAAGAGGAACTGTGACTACATACATATTCTGAATTTATAAAAACAAAACATGTTAAATCATACAAATAAGGAATCCCTGCTGCAACAAGATCAGAAGTCTTCACAAAAATTCCCATCAGAGTTCCCTTTGCACAGACAGAAACACATGTACTTTTCCCCATTTATAATGTATATCAAACTGTTTGATATCAGAATATATCTTGATAGAAGATTGAAACTGTGTTCTCATTTTTGTTACAGTTTAAAAAAAAAAAAAAAGCACAGCAGCTAGACATAGAGGAAACCCTTCCTGTTACTGATCTCAAAGTAACAGCCCTTCCAGAATCAGCATGCGTTGCCTCTGCAGTCCTGTGAAGGGGAATTTCAAGGCTACATCCAGTTCTCAGCAGATTACCTGAACAACCAACAGGGTCAAAAGCCTTTATTAACAATTCTGGCAGGATTGGAGATTGTTAAACAGCTCTGTTAGGCAGAGAAGAACCTTAACACTAATTCCCAATACATGCATTTTACCAGTCCCTTTCCTTTGCCCAGCTGACAAGAATCCTTCCAGATTAAACTCTGAAGTAAACAAACAGTTTTAAAATAAATATCTTGTTACACACACTGCCATAAAGTAACATTTGACCTTGAAATTTGTGGTAAAGTACAGCAATTATGTTAGTGAGATATATTGGGGACACTGAGTTCAGGGAATTGAGCACATGAAATATGGATGAGACCAAGGGAACTGGGTGTATTTCTGCTGGAGAGGCCCTGGGAGGATCTAACCACACTCTTTCAGCACCCAACAGGCAGGTTTCAGAAACGTGGACTTCACAATGCAGTGAAGTGACAAAAGGCAGCAGTCACCGGCTGCCGCAAGGGAAATTTCAACTCGATATAAGTAAAAAAATTCTTCACAGCGAGAGCAGCAGAGCAGAGGCACAGGTTGCCAGCTGCAAAACCACTATCTGCCAGGACTTTCAAAACTTGAGTGGACAAGGCCCTGAGAAACCTCTTCTAACATTGAAGCCAGCTCTTCTTGGAGCAGGAGATTAAACTAGGTGATCTCCAGAGACTGCTTTCACCCTATTTTTTTCCTAAAACTGTCAACAGGACCACAGGTTTCAATTTTGGAAATCTTTTCTTGGTATGGCTTTAAAAAAAAAAAGTTCGATATTTTGAATTTTGTAAATATTGAACTGTGAGAATAAATGAAGCTAATGTCCAAGTTCAACACACAGGGAAAACAACAAAATCCACGTTAGCCCAAAACAATAATGTAAAATTAAGAATCACGCTAACTTTAAAACAGTATTCAACATATCTTCGGGTAATTTTTCCATAAATTATAATGGACTCAGAAGTCCTGCAGATGCTCTCTTTAGAGAAGGAAAAAAAAAAAAAAGAACGGACTTATTCCAAGCTTTAAAGCAAACACAAGATTATTATTTCTCCCCACCATGAAACAGAATTGTAACTTAATTTTCCATGTAAACAGACCATTTTAAAGGGAAGAAATCATCTAAAAATAGTTCATGGTTACCAGCCCTACATTTACCTTTAAAAGCTCTTTTATAAACACAACTCTCTGCTCAGGTAAGTATGAATACTCCTTGGAGGATTGTATGAATTCCTCCTTTGGAAAAAATTACTTGTATTAATGTGAAAACTCTACACTTTCTTTAAACAGAAACTGGTTTTTTTGTAAAGTTTCCAGACTTCCATAGAGATGAATACAATCCTTTGAGTTACGCGACTACTGAGTTTTTCAAGTTTATAAGAGTGAACAATTCCAGATTTATGAATGTTTGCATTAAGGAAGTCCAAAAGCTTAGAAGTCTTTGTCAACAAGGTCTCTTTTTTTTTATTCCTGAGGATAATATAAACAAGTTAAAATATTTCACCATAGGCTTTCTAATTAAAATATATATCATTCTTGGGAGCCACAAGGCCACATTAAGCCTCAGCTTAGACAACTTCCATCTCTACAGGTTACTGACATCAATCAAAGACATTAAGGAAAAAAAACTATTTGTAGAAGACTTTGAGACTTAATACAGAATTATCTCATGAAAATTCTGACTAATACCTTTAACCACTTCATAGTGCAAGCCAGCAGATGAATTTATGCCAAATCTTAATGGACTCAATTACTTGACAGTTTTCTGCAGGACAGCAAAGGTATGCTTTTGCCATAAGGTAACAGTGTTAAGTTACTTCATTCAGACTCCCACTTGCCAACAAGGATTCTGGTGCCGCATTTGCCATTTGGGCACAAGAGAGCGGAGCTTGCGTGGAAGTCAATAGTCTGAGGACTAAGAACACGTCAGAGAAGCGTGATTTATATTATTTTGCTTTTGATTATTTTTTGTAGTTGCCTCAGTAGAAGAGGGAGTCGTTTCAATTTGCTGTTTTATTTAGGAGACACCTTCAAGAGCTCTGATGAGTACTCCAGTTCTGAGATTTACAGCAGGTTAGTAAGCAAACTGATGCTACTGAAAAAAGAAAAATCATGAAACAAGACTTTTAATCAGGAAATGGAAAACGAAATGAGACAATTGATATGAAAAAAGAATTTTTACTTTTTGGTTTGTTGAATCAGTCTGCCACTTACATTGTTCTTGGCTAGCAGGCAGTAGGTATACTTCTGCCTAGGGGCAAGTATCTGAACAGTCAACCTCTATAAATTTATGGCAGACTAATTTCAATATCATAATTCTTGACTTTGTCCACCTAACAAAGCTGAACTTGAGAGATTCTTTACCATCACAGAAGCACTATGAATAAACAGATCCTACCCTCCTGCCTCTAGATGCCTACCCTCCTATCCACTGTTTTGACCGGAGTTCTGCACTTACAAGGGATTCCTTATTAAAAAACAAAACAAAAACCCAAAAACAAAACCCCAAAACATCCAAGGAAAAAACATGCACAGGCTCAACCTTCATTGCCCACCCAGACTTCAGTTATTTTTTCAACACTGAGAATCACATAAGAAATGCTCTACTGGGTCACAGTAATTGTCTATCCTGTCCAATATTCTGTCTTCAGTAGCACAATAGGAAGCGCTACTCACAAAGCATACAGAATTTGTCTGGTAGGGGCATCTCCTATTAAAATGGGAAAGTTTAACATCTACTTTACTAAAACCTGCGTATTGATTCAGGTTTTGACAAACAAAAGAATGACTTAGAATTAACCCTGGCAATAAAGGGATCAATTCCTATTAGCATAAATGCCTTCAGAACTTATTTTGGGGAAAGGTAAGATATGAGAAATATAAAGATAATAGTATCGTTATAATCTCATCTCATCTCACTCAGCTAGCACCCTGATGACTGTTATAGTCAAGATATGATTTAAATAGCGTATGGAATAGGGCAAAAGATTGTTTCAGAAATGTAGAGATAAACACTTATTTCTTGAACTATTGTAAGATTTTGTTAAACCAAAGAAAACTTTTTGCCAGCCATAATTAGATAGACATGAGTTGACGTATCTGCTCTGTTGTCTGGCTTAGAGGTTCTCTTAGTTTAAGACGGCTTCTAATTGAAAAAAAGAAAACACACAAGAAACAGCTAGAACTGTACAACTCTTATGTTAGGCAAACAGATTTCAAACACTACATTTCAATTCCATAGGAAAAAGGTTTATTACTACCACCTGATCCAGTAATAATGTATTGTCCAAGGGAAAAAAAAAAGTGGTGGGGAGGGAAGAACTCTATTTTTCTAGTAAGATCTTGAAGGTGTTTCATTCCCAGACCCATTTTCCAGAATGATCAGCAAAAGCATTCATTCAGAGCCCTGGGTTTACTAAAGCAAGTAGTTAAAAGTTATTCATTTCAGGAATGGAAGTCCATCCAGTTTTGCTCTTTAAAGTCCATCAGCTAGCTGTAGAAATGAAATTATGTAACATCTCATATCAGAAATGTGAAAAGTTCCTGATTAACAGCATATAAATACTCTTCAAGTTCACATGAGAGCCACCTTTAAACATGGAGTCACTAAAGTAACCCAACAGATTACCCTAAATCATGGGGAGAGGGGGAGGAAGTTAAAACATATCTGCAGTAGTAACTGCAATGACAGTCAAAAAAATATAACAGGTAGAAGAAATATGTTTCTTCTCATCACCTGACATAGGTGAGCATTTGGCTACATGAAGTCATTGAAAGAACAATTATAAACTACCCCATCTGAGGTCTATCATGTCGTAAGAATACTGACAATTGTTAACTTACTAATTCACCTTCCTGTACTCTTGTACGTGCACAGTCTATAACCTCAGATGACTCTGCCAAACCTAATAGATCCAGAATCTCATACAATTTTATTTATTTACTTTAAAAAAAGTGATCTACAGTCAAACCATGTTTTAAATGTGTTCTACAGAAGAGTGTGATATGATCAACTCCTAAGTAGTCCACCTCAGTAAATGATTAGTCCAATAAATTGATTTTAGTAGGATTGACCAAAGTATCAATTTGTCCTATTTTAGAGAGGTGATGGAAAGGAATCTTTTTTTTTTTTTTTTTAAAAAAAAAAACCAACTTTCTCATAAGAATGTCAAACATTTGCTTTTATACTCCAACCTCTTGTGCAAGTTTTTGCTAGCTGCCATACTGGGTAAAAGTAAAGAAATTAGGTCTGCTAGGAAAAGATTAATAGATGTTCTGGCCTGCAACACCCAACATAACAGATGAGAGTATTTAGTTAAAATTTGTTTCTGTCAGATACACAATGTTCATTTCCTCCCTTCATGGTTCTACTGGCAACATCTGCAAACAGCAGTAAGACGCTGGATATGAATTCTGAAAATATTAATCATCAGGAGAAAGCTATTTTTAAGTTTCTTGGGTAGTGTTTAGTTGCAGATGATGCAATTTGTAATCTATTGCTTCAGACACCTATAAAGGATAAATTTAATGTTAAAAGGTGGATGGACTATTTTATTTTGACTGTAGAAAACACTCACAATGATATTTAGGACAAGCACTCAGATTTGTGCAGCATTTATTTAGTTTTTAGTTCATTCCTGTCAAAAAAACCCTCATGTTAAACCAGTGAAATTTATTACTGTAGCAGGATAATACGCTGTATGGATAGTAGAACAGCCACACATTTAACTTGACTTCAAAATTGTTCCCATAATTTTCTGAGAATCATACATGTCAGAGGTACTCTTAACTTAGTAACTCAAAATTGGATGCAAAGCTGTCTGAAAACAATTTTCCAACGGTACTCAGAGGTCTCCTATCTGAGTGGGGGAAGAACGTGTACTTCAAGGTTCAAGAATTAGTTTCAAGGTTCAAGAATTAGTATTTTCATTCATACTAGCTGAGGCTCTAGAGAAGCGATTCCAAGCTACAAAGAGACTGAAAGCATTTTGGAGGATGAAATTATAATTCAAGATGATTTTGATAAGTGGAAGAAGTGGTTTGAAAATAGGATGCAGTTATATAAGTATAGCTGCAAAGCAGGAACCTACAACTCTACAATTACAAGATGGGAACAACTGAGTAGGCAGCAGTTCTGCAGAGAAAGATATGGAGCTACAGTGAATCACAGACTGAATGAGTCAACAATTCTAGGCTGATGCAAAAATTACAAACATCATATTCTAGTGAATAAATGAGAGTATTCTAGGTTGGAATGATGAAGTAATTTTTCAAATCTACCCTGTATTGGTAAGGGTTTAGCTGGACCATTAGATGTAGATTTAAGCACAGAATTCATGCAGAACTGACCACAGAAAAAATACAGGGGGAAAAAACCGCCAAAACCCAAAACACAGAGTCCGAAAAAGCTTGACTTACAAAAATGAAGTTGAAAAAAGTCTGTTTTGTCTAAACAGCAGAACAGAGAGGAGACTCTTTTTATTATGCGGAAGGTGTTATAAAGAGGTAAGGCACCCAACATTCTCACATTCACCGGTAATAGGACAAGTAATGGGTTTACAGCGTAGCAAGAGACATCAAGATTATTATGCTGTTCTAACATGTAGAGATAAATAAGGATTCAAATTGACTAGCAGACATACCGTGGAATCTCTATAATTACAGATTTTCAAAAAACAGGCTAAACAAACATCTGTCAGGAATGATGTATATTGAGCTCAGCCTGTCTTTAGGATGGCGGATGGATAACAAGTTTTCCAGCCACATTTTCTCTGACTATAGTAGAGTGAGAAAAGAAAAATTTCACACTCCCAAAATAACGAAGTCCACTTCTGTGGTTTTAGAAATAAAAAGGACACAGAGCAACACAACATCAAGACCTTTTTTAAATTATTCCTATGAAGTAGGTCCCATTATACTTTTAAGTCGAAGCATATAATATCAATACAGTCCAATCACTTCTTTGGAAAGCAGTTTTTCTATACTGAAATGGTTAACTCCCAGCATTGGGAGTTAATGTTGAAATTTAGTGTTTGCAGATTTAATTTCTAAGGTCAAACATTCCCATTTTCATACTTCACACTTTTTGTTAATTTTTTCAGTTACTGTAAGTTGTGTTACTTAAATCATTTGATTATTACAAAACATTTAACCTGACCTGTCCTAACACCAATACATTTTCTTGCAGCAAAACATCAAGACACAAAATCCTATGCTCCCTCAACACTTCAATATGAATGCTGTCTTCAGTTAGTATTTCTTAAAAAATCCTTCATACAGAATGCCTTCAACATGAATGTTAGCATACTTTTACTCTCATGAGCCACCTTACTAATAAGACAACTTACTTTGACTTGCCTGTGTTGTGGGCCAGACTGTATTGTTGCAGCTTCACTGAGGACAACAGCAACGTACAACTGGTCTCTCAGTTTTTGGATGCAGATATCAATCATCAAACGCCACTACTAAATGTTAATAAACAGTACCTATTTCAAAGTCTTTTTTCAAGAGAGAATTCTCTTCACAACACCTAACCAAGCTCTATCCACAATTTTTATTGTATTATAATATGCTTTTAAGAAAGTGAAATATGCCCACTGAAAGATGTGCCAATTTGATATATAAAGATTTAGATTTCTTCAATGGATACACGCTTGCAACAACTCATGCTTTTCATTAATCAAAATGAATGGCATTAATTTATTTCAGAGAGGGTGGGGAAAAATCCTTCACTTCCCCTGTCCACTCAAGGAATTCCAACATTTCAGGGACAAAAAAAGAAATAAAATGTGGCATCCATAAACACACTAATCATCCTTTGTATTTCCTTTGTACAAATGCATATAGCAATAGGTAGAAGACATGACTGAGGTTGTGATCTACTCCAAAGAACTAAAACTAGTAATTTAACAAACCCAAACTTCCTTTCTTCTTGGAAAAGGTGAAGGTCACTACTTCTGTTTCACTCCAAGTACAAAGGAAGCATTTGTATTGCAGACATGCAAGTCCTGTATACTGCTTTTACCTACTTCAGACACAAACTCTTCTTTGAGGCTACTAGTGATATTAACCTAGTGGAAGAACTGTGAGATCAGAAAGACTACAATTGTGTATGTTTACCTCTCTTCCTACCATTACATTATGTATTATTTAGAGGGCAGATGGAGCTATTATCTCCTCTAATCACGTTTCATTTGTGCATCTCAGAACAACCACGTAATGCAGAGAAAGAGTAAAGGAATTTTGTTTGGATCGCACTTTCTATAGAAAAGTAGCAGAAAAGTACCCTGCAAGTTGCTGTACACATCCAATAGAAACTCAACCAATATAAACCAAGACATTTCAATCGCAGGCTGAGAATTCATCAAACTCCAGTAAAAAAAGGTTTTCAGGTTAGAATGCTGGGTTATATAATTGCACAAGCACTGTACACCCAGAATCCCACAAGTAGTGCCTATAGAACCAAGCTACCTAAAAAGATAATGATCTCTGAAAATCTTGAATCAAGTACTTCCAAGAATTTTCACTACTACTATTTTACCTCTCATGTCTGCATAGCTAATAAAGCCATATATAAAAATATTATATACTTGCCCAGATTTCATAAAGGAAAGTAAGCAGAGTTTATTGACAAATCTTTACATGGAAACAGTATTTTGAACGTTTTTCTTTCTAAAGGGATGAACATGCTTCAGGGTTACTGACCCTCCTGAAACTTCACTAGGTTCAACCACTTTGAAAGTAGCTTTTTTGGAAGCACCATGTCAAATATCACCAGTTCCCAGAGGCATCATAAAGGTACACCTATAACCCTGTTCAAATACATAACAACGCTCTGGCCCTAAATGCAAGAGTCGTAAAATTCCAGGAGGAACCTTTTCCTGTTATTCTACAAATAAAAATATTGACTGTTAATATCTAACTCACCTTTCAAAGAAAAACTCCACTTTTAATCCACAGAAAATTAAGTGATTAATATCCTACAGCTGTATTAAAAAAACCCCAGCTTGATAAATTTTCAAAATGCTTCCCTCAGAAGACCTCTGTAAGTCTGGTATTCCTCAAGGCCCAACAATATTTTAGGCATAGAATAATAAGTCTGGTATTCCTCAAGGCCCAGGTTTTCAAAGACAGAGCAGTAATGCCTTTTGGAGGCATTACAATCAATTCCATTTACGCTTACAAACAAGGAGAGCCTTCTGTATTGTGCAGGCCAAAACCTGGCATTAAACGCTCTTTTTCCTGAAACCGTTCTTACTGCTTAACCACTCAAATGGCTACAGGCTACTGTCACACATGTCAAAACTAACAACGCACATCCATTTCCACTGCAAGCCCCCAATTCAGCTTAAACAACGTCAGGAAAATTTTCGAGACAACAGACAAATATGGATTGCTGGTGTTTTTTCGCATTCTAGAAGTGTGACCCAGGGAATAAATAAAGCACAATTTACAGAGTTCAATTCCTCAAATGAAATTGTATTAGCTTCAATACACAAAAATTACTCACTAATGGAAACAGTGGTACTACTACAAAAAGATTACAGGTAATTACCAGAAAACCCCACAAGGTGTAAGGGAACCTAAAGATAAGGGTACCGACCAAAACCATTTCCTACGCACCTCCTGCCTCCCCTTCCCAGCTCCCCAAGGAAGGGCTTGCACGTCCTCAGGAGCCAAGTGACCAAGCAGGAACCAGCATCAAAGCAAGGGAAGAAGAAGACGCCACCTACCTGTCCCAAAGGCTTTGGCCACCAGCCAGGCGAGATTACAGGCGATTTTCGCTCGGGAGAAATCATAATGGTCAAAGGGTTTGATAGCAGGAACAATGAAAGTCTTCCTCATCTCCTTGGCGTCTGCGGCATCCCCCATCTTCTTACAGGACCCCTGGCAATTCGGAACTTACATGGTTCCTCCGCCTCCTCCTCCTCCCGCGGCCGGGAAAGACGTCCGTAAATACGCCGACAGCAGCTGAGGGCAGCGCTGAACCCAGCTGTCTGTAAAGGGCTAACGCCGCCTCCCGCCTTCCTTTACACAGGAATGTGGCAGAGCCCGAGTGTCCTCTTCTTCCTCCTCCTCCTCCTCGCTCTTTGTCTCAATTCACTCACGCCGCCGCCCCCCACCCTCCGAAAAACGGCCCCCGGCGGCCCCGGTCCCCCCTTCCCCGGGGAGACCCTCCGGCCAGGGCTGGGCGCCCCAGGCCGCCACGGCCGCCAGCCCCCCGGCCCGGGGCGGGAGCCGCCGGCAAGGCCCCCGCAACCGCAGCGCGCCGGGACGCGGCCCTTCCCGGCCCCGGCCCAGGCGCCGAGATGTCAAAACGCCGGGGACCAGCCCCAAAACGCTACGCTGCGCAGCCCGCCTCGCCTCGCCTCGCCTCGCCTCGCCTCGCCTCGCCTCGCCGGCGGCCTTGCAGCGGATCGGGAGCGGTGCCAGCTACCCCGCCACTGCCCCGCGCCCGGGCACTGCCCCGGCCGCCCCTCAGCAAGGCGACGCGCTCGCGCCTCCCCTCAGCAGCTGCCGCTGCGGTTTTCCACCCGCGGCTGCCGCACTGGATGGGCGAAACGCCACTGCGCATGCGCTAACGCCGCCACTGCCTCCCCGCTCGGGCGGGGCGGGGAGCGCGAGAGGGAGGGGCGGGGCGGGCCGCCCGTCGCCGCCGGGCGGTCACGTGGCCGCCCCCTCCCCACAGGGGGTTCTTGGCGCCGGGCCGGGTCCTCGCCGCGGGCGGGGTTGGTTGGGGTGGGTCTCGCTTCGGGCGGAGGGGCCTGAGGCAGCTCGGTCAGGCGCAGCCCAGCCTTAACCCCGTGGCAGCGGGAGAGAGGGGGGGACTGTTTCCCGCCGGTAAGGGGGCGCCTGGCGGTGCCCGGCTGTGGGGAAAAGGGCGGCGTCCCTCGGGTGTGGGGCCCACCCGCTGCCGGCGTCGCTGTTTTCCGCCGCAGGGCCGGGCGGGCCTTCCCGCGCGCAGCCGTTGGCCTTTTCCGGCGTCTTCTGGGAAGGTCGGGATTTGCCCCAGCACTGGGGCTACAACGGGTAAGGGGCGGCTGAGGAGCCGGCGGCCGCCTCGCTGCGGCGGAGCCCGGTGGGCCGGGGCCGCGCTGGCTGGAGCAGAGAGCGCTGCCGAGGAGGCGGGCTTCTCATCCCTCTCCTGTCTATTTGTTCCTCCTATTCTAAATTGCGTCTATATATAACTTCTCGAATGCTGGGATAGAAATATTACAGCGCCTTAAAATGGTTCAGGGCCTGGTCACGTAATAACAGGCAGTAGTAACAATTTGCCCTAGAGACCATCTGCTGTCTCGCTCACAGAGTACCTGGGCTGTTTTTGGAAATGTATGAGATGACTTCAACAGTGGCCTGTGTGGAAAGAAGTATTAGTCACAGTAGGAACTAGTAGCGGGGTGATTAATGACTTGCATTCAAACAGAATGGGATGAGTTACTTCTGAACTGCGGGTCTGAGGGCGGTGGCCGTGCTGGTGACCGGCCCTGCCACTCCTTTGCACGGGCACTGTGTAACTGGGTGGCCAGCAGTGCCAGGGGGGAGTAAATTGTGTTTTTTGGCAACAAATAGTTATTAGGTTGGTGTAATGTCGAAGTGTGCCCTCCGTCCCTGCCAGCCTCGATGCTCTAGCAGCTGTGTGGTGAGCCAGTTCAAGAAACTGATCTGGCCAAAATTAATAGTTTCTTTTTGTAGTTAGTTTTTTATCTGGCTGAGCTTTCTTGGGTCACTAAAGGACCACTCCTGACTTACAGTAATTATTAGCTAACCTGCCTCCCCTCCTTCCTCCCCCCTGCCCTTTGTGGTAATTTAGTGAGTGTCTTCCCAAACTGTTGCAGTGGAGCATGGCAGTCTGAGGTGCATTGGTTTTGGCGTTTTTTTTTAGCCTCACTGAGTCTGGAAAAGAATATATAGACATAGTCTTAGCATGGCCCTGTAAAGTTTCAAATAATATTTTATCCAGAGTGTTATTTCTTTGTGCTTAAAGTGGACTGTGAATTGATCTGGACAGAGATTTTCCATTGTTACATGGCTATGTATGCTTCTGGCACTTCATGTGCACAATGATACGAATATCGTTATTATGAGGCCATAGTGTATTTTACAGTTTTATTGACATGAATCTATATTTACTAGTAATGAGTAAACGAAAGGGTTGTGGAGGTCAACATTTGAAGACATTATTGCTGACTATCTCCCCATATGCTCTCTGAGATGGGATTCCCAGATTGTCATGCATACCACTCATAAGTGGTACATAGCTAGCTACAAAACTAGGAGCTGATGTTGGCAGTATTCAGCAGAAGGGAGGGGAGGATGAAAGTTTAGAAGTCCTTGCTTTAGCACACTTATGACTGAAATTCCCAGATCCTCTACAGCAGAAATAGGAATAATAATAATAGGAATAATAATGCTAAATTAACATACAGGTGTGTGTTGGGAAAATGTTCTCTATTCAGGAAGAGTATATGCTTAGTTTTCAGCAGTTAAAGTAAAACCTGTATTTGCACATTTCCTGAATTATTTTTTTGTATATACTTTGGAAATAAATTATATTAGACTCTTAACACTATTTAACTAATTTTTTTTTTACATTGCCACTAGAAAACTAGTTTAATTCTTCCTGTATATTTAACAACAAACACTTGGAATTCATAAGCTTGTGATCTTGCTTACTGCATTGTCAAAGATTTCAACATGGAAAATGATTAAAATTTGCTCTAATTGTTCAGAGTAGATAAACAGAAAAACTGAGTGAGGAGTCATCCCCTTCTGCTCTGCTGCTGTTTATTCATCTTAAAATATTTTAAATAGTGATAATCTCTTCTGTACACAATCTTTCTGCTGCAAAGTATTTTATACTTTAACGTTCAGTCCAAGCGGAGAGACAAAGTATTAAGGATTAAAACAAGCAGCTCACAGATGGTTTTTTTTTTACCTTCTTTCTCCCTTTCTTTCCCCTCCCTCCCTCTACCCCAAATTAGAAACCCATTTGACTAGTTTTGTCCTGTAATTACATCATAGGCCTGATTTTTCACTGTCATGTGTCTAGCCATTTACACAGTGGGTGTATCAAGCCTGTAGTCAGTTTCAGGCAACAGGAACAGATATGACCATGAAGCTATGAATAATGGTGTGGATGACAGTTGTTGCTAAGAGTCTTAACCTTGGGAGATAGTAGAATGAGCCTTGACTAACAATTTTGTATCTCTGTTTTTTCGCTTGTTTAAGATTTACGTGGCTTCTGAAGAGGCTATGTATAGAGTAGATGCCCTTGGACTAAATTCAGGCTAGCGCTAGATTACAGAGAGTGTTCAAGCTGGAAGATTGAACAAGATTTCATGCATAATTTCTTCCTTCATAATACTTGATGATAAAGGTAGAGTAAAATGTTTTAAATTAGCAATACCAGTACTGGTTTTGCTGTGGCACTGTCTATAGCTAGGCTCAGCACTAGTGAACAGCTTATCAGGCTACCTACAAAGGGTGGTAAAACCATTCCCATTTCAGATGAGCTGGTTGTATTAGGGCAAATCTGCAAACACAGCAGTTCACAGCAACTATTCTGCCATGTAATGCTTCAGTCTTGATGTTGGAAAAAGGCTAGGAATAACACCATGGGGATATTATCTTTAATTACTGCTATTGAATTTGCCTATTTAAGATGATCCCATCTGTTCGCCTTAGCTTAGAGGATATCAGTCATGATAGAAATGGTAGTGGCTGAGGGGAGGGGTGCGCCCTATGGTCTGTAACCTCTGGCAACGAGGCAGCATACGCAACTTGATGTGGTGCTGTCAGACTGTCAACATACAGACCAAGAACCAGTCATGTCCCAATGTGATCCTTAAGAAACATGCTTGTTGACTTTAGCAGGTTTTGTGTTGGGTATATGAGGTTGAGAAGATAATCTGTAAATGATTCTGTAAGGTTATTACAGCCTAAGGACAACTTGTGAAGTGGAATTACTGATATTCCAGCCTCTTAAAATATTTTATTAAATATACTTATTTATAAGTAGTGGTAAAACCAATAAAACTGTAAAATTAGATTTTTAAATAGGTATTATCGAGTGAGTGATTGTCTGAATTATTAAACCTCTTTGGCATTATTACTGAAATACATGTATGTAGTTTCTGCCAAGCTAGGAGTTTTCTCAGAGCATGATTTTGGAGGGGAGTATGTTCTTCCTGTTTCAGGATGATACAAAAGTACAAGAACAGTTATATAATTATTGTCTTTCAAATACTTCTATTAATTTGTAATCAGAAAGTGCTGATTCTTTCACTATCAGCTCCTTCGATGCTCATGGCTGGTTGTTTTTTTTGTCTTTTTCTCTTTTTACTTTGGTGTTGTCTTTTCTGAGATTTATTTATTTATTTATTTATAATTTTTTAATCTGGTTTTCACACTGGCTGCTTTTGTGTTCTGCCCATCTCCTGGCATTGCACTCGTGCTAAGGCATTTTAGGTGACTTTTCTTCCCAGGTGTGCTGTGCAATACTCCCTAATTCCAGTGCTTTCTCCTTCTTGACATTCCACTGTTGTCAGGTTGTCTGTGAAGAGAGCGAATACCCTCCTATAACTGATATTTTTTATTATAAACTGTAAAACATACGGAATAAATCCTACCCTCTTTCAGTATGTGAAATCTGTGAATTCTTTTATGGCCACCTAGTCCCTGACATGTTTTCTAAGGAAAATTCTAAGTCTGATTTTATGAATGTAACCTTTAAATACTAGAGCTAGCTTAGCTGCACTGTAAAATAAGTGTATGGTGGGAAATTTACATTCAAAAAACCACTTTGTAGAAAAACAAAATGCAATGTTATTACCATTATGGTAGCTGTTAGATAATGTGTTATTTGCACTCCAGTTCAAAGTGGGCATGACTCTAGTTCTCAAACTGTGCATGCAGGTATAAGAAGTTTAAATCAGTTAGCAAGACTTTTTCACTAAGTCTGAGTGAGACTGAATGCTAAATTGTGCACTTTTTCCTGTTGAACTGTACTCCATTGAAGTGACTGGCTGATTTTTTTCTACACATGCTTGTGCGTGTGTAGAAAGATCTGAACATTCATAAAAGCTCATTTGTTTTGAGCATACACATGATTTATTAGCAGAGCATGAATAGACTTCAGTTTCTCATCTTTTGGCCCTGCTTTTGGTTTCCACTGAGGCCCATGTGTGTCTGAATGAGACCAGCAGCAAATAGCAGAGAATGCTCTGTTAGAACAGTAAAATTCTGGTGTCATTTAATCACAGCAGAATTATTTTTTGTAAGAGATGGTAGTGAAGATGGATGAGGAGAGGAAAGCAAGGGAATAGCAAGGAGACTACCTGATGAATGCTTTTTTTTCTATATATCTTCTTTGAAACAACATCATCCAATTTTTCACTGAATTTTTTAGGCAGTTTCTCTGTTTCCCCTAACTTACTGAGAAATTGCATGTTGTTGAGGAATTTTTGATGATTACTTTAGGGAGCAGGTGGAAATAGCTGGTACACTGTTTAAAAAGTTGCTGTGGAAAGTGCGTATCAAAGATTTTTATTGTAACCATTTATACATAGTGACCCTTGATGGTGTTGGAGATTTTGATTATGCATGCATGGCAAGGTCATCGCAACCCGAGTGCATAGAACTCTGTTACATTTAATTCTCTTTTGGCATAACTTAATTTGTTTATAATATTTTCTGAATAGCTTTACAAGAAGTATGCCTTACAGTTCATTTGAAAATATTTTCAATATACAAAAATGTATAGGATGTCTCAGCCTCATGTAGAACAATTTTATTTAAATACTCCCCTATTTCAATATATATTAGAAACATGGAAAGAGCAACAATTATTTTAATAGTTGTCTTAAATTAAATGCATATACATTTATATTTGGCAATAAAAACTTGGCTGCAACAAGAATTTTTTTAAGCTTTAGGTTAATCCTATGTGTAGTTCCCATTTGAAATCACTGGTGCTACAGACATGATTAAATTTAAGTGTGTATATAATTGTGTTTCTGGATTAAAGGTGTCATGAAGAATATTTATTTTTGAAGAAATAACCTGGATGATTTCTTTCTTCTAGAAAGTCTCAAAAGAGAAATTACCTGCAAAATTACCTACTTCTTTGAGTGAAGAGATGAATTGAAGGTGGGATACTTAAGCACAAACAGATGAACAATAAGAATTATAAATGCTATTTATGTTGTAGTAGGTCGAAGAAGTTCTGGTCAGAGGTCAGGATGTCACAATGGAAATGCAGAACAAAGTGATAAACTATTTTAGTTCAGAGTCAGAATGATAAAGTTTTAGATATTGTAAAACTAGGCAAGCAGTAACAAATAAAGCTTTGATATTATTACATTGCTCTGATTTCATTACATAAGAGAGCCCAGTCCCACAGAAGTATCCTCACTGCTGCTAGAGAGCAGGTTTCCTGTGTATCAAGAGAAGATTAAGAGCCATCTGCATGGAGATGCTCTGTGTCTGCTTCTGCTGTCTCTTTAATCATTGAAGGAAGACATGTCATGCTTCCCAGGGCCAACACCCTCTTATAACCATTGACTACCTTTATGGCTTCTTGCAGAGCAGACAGTGTCAGTAATCCAGAAGCCTTTTCACTACCTTGGCTTTTTGCTCCAAGTTCCACTGATCTGGTAGGAGCTCTTTGTTCTTACTTGTTTCTTGTCTGGCTAGCCATGTTTTTTCCTTGTTCAGGTTGTATAGTGCAGTAGTGCTCTATTTTCAAGTATTTACATTGGTAATGTCAAGGAAAGCTGTTCCCCTGCAGCTTTAGTTTACTCTGGAGCTGGGCAGAATGAGAATCTGAGAGCCATGACTTACTCCAGTTCATATGAACTCCTCAAGAATGGTAAAGTCCTTATATACCCAGCATATTTGGCTGAATTACAAATAATCTCATAGGAACTGTTGTTTCATAGGATTACTTAGTTTTAATTTGCATTGAACTGTAAGGTACGTAGAGATATTCTGAGAGGTAATGTGCTCTAGCCAAATTCTCCTGAGGGAGAACCCAAGTTAGTCAAGAAAATGAGCAGAAACATTTCTTAGCTACTCTGTCTGATGGTATTTTCTGGCCCTTTTCCTTCCAGTGTTTCCTTTGAAATGATCTCACCAGATATATTCAGAACAGTTTTATAATTTATTGGTATGTTTTGATTGTCACTTGTAGTTCTGAATTGCTGGGAGGTTTCTTTTTCTTAGGCATAAGCCTAAGCCACCACTTTTTCATAGCTCAGGCAACTATCATAGCCTTCTTGCTTCTTGATACCTGGCCATTGCCTGAAAGAGAGCTTCCTTAGCTTGGGCTCCAATCTGTGTTGTGCTTGAAATCTAATTTCCATGTATCTTGCTGGTTGCCACAGGAAACAATATTGCTTTGGCAAGGAACTGTACAAAATCACCTTGTCCTAATGGGTCATGTGCCAAAAAAGTAAACGGGAACACTGAAATTGGACTTTTGCACGGCTCAAAGCTTTGAATTATTTGGTTAAAAACAAAACAAAACAGAAACAAGCCCACATAATTTAACATGGAAATTCTAGGCTTATGTTTTGTAAGAATGGTGTGTTCAACTTAGCCAATTTTTTCACAAGCTGGCCTTATACCCAAGTCAGCTGAGTTGTATTAAGAATTAGCACATATTTAATCCACTGAATTGTTTAGCAGATAGAATCAAATGAGTGCTTCATATGCACTTCATACAGTCTTTCTTAAAAAGAAAATACACATCAGTGGAGTCTTGGCCATACAGCATAAAAGTCTCCTTTCACACTGCAATACTTCAGACTTATTTAATACCAAAGAGTTAGAAAACATATAGTGATCTGGGGTGCAAACTTGCTAACCAGAGGTTTTTTTCAATAAAGCAACTAAAAAATATATGAAATGCTAAATTGTTTACCTTATTTAGTGTAAATTTAATTTATTCCAAAATGTGGAATATTGGAAATATATTGGAAATATATTTTGAAACTTGTAATCTGAATTCTTTTGAACTGGGCATTATCATGCTGGATTTTTTTGCAGCCAAGTTACAAATCCGAGAAAAATAAGGTTTGCATGGAAGGTTCTTGGCAGATCTCTCTTGGAACAGCACAAACAAAAATGCTTAACAAGGAGGCATTCATTATTTCTGTCTTGTTACCCTCTGTTATTACAGAGTCACCAGCTGTAAGGTTACTGGTTTCTTTGAATCTTTCTAATAAAAAGCATAGGGAGTAGTCATTCAAGGGTGGTAGTGAGAGATATGTTGCATTTTTGAGGCTTGCTTTTGTTTTTAATAGCTATTGTGCTTTATCAAGCTGAGCTAATGCATTGTCTGCATGTTCTCACAGCAAATAAAGTTTAGGAAACTAACTGAATTTCAGGACAAATCTGTTAGCTTAACTTTAGTGTCTGTGGTCCTGAGCTGTGCAATTAAACCACAGCTGGACAACTTAGTGCCACCATGTCATTAGAAGTGGAGATTTGTCTGCTTAGTATTTGTAACAACTAATTGATAAATACTGCAAGTGATTCACAGAAACAAAAGGTCAAGAGAGAGTTGAAGGATTTATGTGTTTTGAACATTGTGATGTATTCTCATCCCTTTCGGTTATCTTGAATACCATGGTCTCGTATAATTGGTGCTTATTAGTATTTTCACTTATTCAGTGCTTTCAAGTCTTCAGTTTTATCATACCTTGACTGTATTTGCTGGTATGTCTAGCTTAAAAGAGAAAACAAAACATTCTCTCTTTTATGTAATAAAACTTAATTACACATACTGAGTTTTAGATGCATCCCTTAAGACAAAAGTACTTCATTTTTATATTTTCATATTTAATAGTATACTTCCTTACAGAGCTTTATAAGAACAACATTTATGAGAAAAATCCACACAATATCCAGTGTTTGCTACAGTGCCATTCTCTGACTGATCAGAGGAGCCAAGCCATGTTCTGAGAATGTGTTCATCTCATTTTAGGTAGGTGGGAGTTTGGCTGGACTTAATGAGGGGATGGAGTGGAAGCTGTTTTCAGATGAGTCATTTCTACTTCCTAGGGTTGGATTTGGGGAGATATTTTTAATTGACATGCTGGTACCAGCAAGGGCTGATTTAGCTGGAATTGAACTAGGAGCTCAGTCATTTTGTCTGAACTGGGTTTCTCAGAAGAATTATGTAAGAGAGCTACCTGAGAAACCTGTAAGTAGAGCCAAGCTTTGACATGGTAAGTATTCAGAAGTGACTGTTAAGGCTTAGGGTAAGGTCAGTTTTGGATTTATACAGACTTGGTCCCCTCCTTGTTTACCTCATCTGTCTTCGGACTGATCCATGGGACTTTGGTATTTCCAGATTGGAATATAGCCTAAAGCCTTTTACTCCCTCACAGACTAGGGACTTTATGCCAGAAGATAGGTATAAATAATGCTGAGACCTGCTATTCAGTTGTCTTTGTCATTCTTCAATCTGTGCTTTTTTGTCTCTGTAGGATGACTGTTATGTATGCGGTAGCATTTGCCTGGGAGAGCAGTTCATCTTTGCCGTGAGTAAATATCCAAGTGCGAGGATGAATTTAGTGTGAATATATGATCAGATTAATGCTAATTCTTTCCATTGATGAAGCAAGAAAAATAAATAAACAAATGGCATTACTGGAACTTTAAGGTATGTTTTCACTTACAGATTACATAAGTGTTTTAACTCCTTAAAATTTGAGTAGTGTATTCGTTTGGTAATGACTTGATCATGGCATGTTTAGCTATATTGAAATATATTTTTAGAAAGAAGTTCTACCACTTAGGAGGCTACTTTAGTTCATTTCTACGTATAAATGTTTAGAAAATTATTTTCTAAAGAATTAAAGGGGTAGAACAGTACTTGAAATCATAGTTAAATAACACAGTGAATCATTTCTGAGGCTAATTGTACCATGTGATGCAAACCCTTTGTCCAGTACATAATCATTCTTCCATTTCAAGTTTCAGCATGGTAGCTTTCTATTGATGGGTTTTATCCTGAGTTAGGTGTTGTCCATACTAGTGCAGCCAGGATAAACACTATATTGTGTATTATGACTAATGGGACAGAAATACAGTCATGCTAAGACCAGATTCAGATTGCTTCTTTACCACTATGTTATTTTATAGAGCTAATGAAAACCATGGCCTCCCAGGTGATAGGAAAAAACTTGGGGCTGTTGCAAATGGCTATACATTATTTAGTAGGAAGGAACTGGCAGGAGAGTTTAGCCTTGCTTTTCCAGCTTCCCAGGTGTATGGTTTCTGGAGTTTATGAAAAGGAAATGATGAAAAAATGAGCATTAACCATAGCAAATGTTAACAATCTTTTCACTCGTTCTTTTCTATGCATGAGAAGTAAATAGGGAAGAAACACATCTAGGGAAGGAACAGTGAAATTGATGCACATATTTTGGAGATAAGAGAAAGTATTTTGCCTTTTGAGGCAAAGAGAAAGGTTTGCCTTTTGAAATTAAAGCCATCTGGTATACTTTTCTGTTAAAAAAAGTCATGGACAAATGGCCTACTTGGTGACCAAGTATTTATATTGCATTACAATCTTTTTGGAAAGGAGTTTAACTGAAGGTGTAACTTTTTTTGGTAAACTAAGTCACAATTATTTTATCCTCTATTTTGCTTAGCAGTCATGTACAATGTCTTTTTTAGCACGTGACAAAGATCTGTCCTAGTGAAATTAATGCCAAGTACGCCACAGGTCTGCAAAATTAGTATTGGAGACCTGCAGTATGAGTCAGTGGAAAAAAATATCCACAAGGTGTACTTTTTTAATTGAACTATTAAGACTGCATTGAATACTCTGTATACAAAATGTGACGTTTGAAAAATTTAAAAATTTGTAGACTAGAACCTGACAGTAACAGTCGGGCCAGCAGTGATGAAGGCTGACATAAAGGAAGCTTTTGAGACCTGAATGCTGGAGCTGCGTAGCCACTAAGCCCGCTGCTAGCAGAAAGTACGGGAGCTGGAAGGATTCTCTGTTTTGTAACAGCTGCCAATGGCTTCCAAAGGCAATAGTCACAGCTGGCAGTCACTCAGTAGTGGGGACATCCTGAATTTCTACTCTTCTTCTGGCAGGAGTGAGATGGCTTTTTGTACATGGAGTTATAGCCTTTCCATGTCCTTTAATAATTTTTGTGTGAGGGATCCAACTAGGCCAATTTAAGACTTCATGAACAGTCAGAATACAGACCAAATGTAATGTAGGGAAGTATGCAGGTTAAACCCAACGATTGGCAGAGATTTTAACAATCTAAGGTAAAAGGTCTAGTTTTTAGCAGCTCTCTTGCATGTTTTCCAGACCATTCTTAATACAGTGGTTTCTGCTCTCAAAACTAGCCATGCTGGTAAGAGCTGTAGAGTTGGAAAGGGAAATTTATTATCCATTTCCTCAAAAGGCTTATGATGTAAATTTTTCTTTCAGTCTGTCACACAAACGGATTACAACTCTGTGCTGCTTCCACCTGTCTCCCTGTAATACAAATACAATGTACCAGAGCATAAACTGTTATGTTTATCATACTTGCTGATTAATTAGAAAGGTCTTCATCTCTTAAGAAGTGATATGATTGGAAAGAGAGCTTATTGAGGGGGCAGGTGGCAATACACATCGAACACAGGTCATGTGACAAGCTGGAACTTAATGATTCCTGTTGTCTCTTGTGGATTTTCTTTTCTTCCTTTCCCATCCTTTTGTCTGGGACCCCAGAGGGGAAAAAAAGGCGTTTAATTTCAGTAAGTGCATGTTGTGGGAGTGTGCTATCTTGTTTTTAGAATAGATGCCAATCTCATATGCCTCCAAACAGCCTTATTAATTGTAACACAAATCTAAATGGCAAACTGGTAAGCAGTTTTCAAATACAATGTTTTATATCCTCTCAGAAAGAAAAATAGATTAACATGAAAGGAGAGAATTTTAAAGTCTTAATTCTGCACCTCTAATTAAGTTATATTTCAAGATTTATTTAATCCTGTTAATTTCCACCTGAATTCTCTAAGAATCTGGGTTCCAGTTTACTGGTTACTGAAGTCCTTGGAAATTTGCAATTGTCTTTGCAATATTTTGATCAAATCCTTGTTCTGTAAGTCTCAGAGACTGAACAGATTTGTAAGTTAGTTTAAATGATTCTCATACCCTAAAATAATTCCTTTTAATTGGAAAAAGCTACTCTGTATCTTGTACAAAGAAGTTGGTAATTGTATTTGCTGTAGTTTTTACAGTTGTGCTAAGGCTATGGTGATATTAAATCAGAAAGTCCATTGATTCTCAAAGTAAATACTATATGCAGTATTTGAGCGTATAATCACATACATTAATTATGTTCATAATTTTTGCATGATTTGTCCTGTGGACTAGTGGCGTTTAATGCCGGAGCTTCAGGGCAGGACTGCTGTTTGCTTTTTCTAAAAAAAAACCCAAACATCTCAGTAATATGCTTTAAGAATTCAGATTTAATTAGATTTTTTTTTTTATTTCAATTTTACCACAGAGTTCTGCAGAGGCTAATATCGACCAATATTTCCTTAGAATGTGGCTCCACAAACAAAGAGAATGCTCAGGAAGCCTGAAAATCTTAGTCCAAGACTTCTTTCACTGATTATTTACTTTCAAAAAGCTTAAGAGATGCGTGTTTGGATTAAGCAAAATTAGAAAAACTAGGCCTCAGAATAAGTATACTGCATGCAATATCTGTGCTAAATCAGGATATTTTTGTATGAATATTAGCAGAACTGACTAGTTAATGGTTAGCCACCATTATTTGTTTTTAGATTATCTGGATTTTTCCTGAGTGGTTCCTTTAAAGCTGTAATTCAGAAACCAACGGAGTCATTGACTCACTGATTCCTTCAATCAAAGAGCTATTCATTAAGTATGCTTTGGGTTAGAGCTGCTGTTGACTACCTAGTGACAAACGTGCTGAGTGGCTTCAAAATCCCAAAACATTAAAGAAACAGAAAAATATTTAGTTTCATAGCATCAGGTGGAGCAGACACAGGCACCAATCCCCAAGTAAACATGCTTTGATTTCCATGTCTTCTGAATGGAAAGACATTCCCCCTCCCTTCCACCCAAGCAGTGGATGTTTTGTTAACTCCAGTTATGCGTATTGTGGCAAACTTAAAAAAAAAAAAAAAAAACCAAAACACACAACCAAAACAAAAACCCAAACAAACCATGGAATCATTTTTATTCTCTAAGTGACATCTTCATAAACTTAATGCTCTTCATCCATTATAACATTAAGAAACAACATTAAGGCACTGGGATTCCTTAGTTTAGAATAATAATACATAGGATACATATTGAGATATTTAAAATAATTAATAGCATAAAGAAAAACCAAAACTATTCCTCTTGATGAGACACATTCTTTTGAGGTACGTTTTAATTTTCAGATTTGTCAGTACTGACACTTGCCACTTGAGGGCGTGATGCATTAGGTGCTATTTGGACTCCAATTAAGAGTCCATTCTCAGTAGTTTTGCACACACTGGGAGCTCACTCTAAGTGGAAAATTCAGGCATCACATAAGGATATTTTGGCTACAAAGGAAACTTAAAATGCACTGTATCAAAATGTTTATGTACTTATCTGTTAATCAAATCACTGTGTGGAACTCGAGAACACCTTGCTTGCCAGATTCTTGGAAAGGTGCCTACAGGTTGTGTTCTGGTCCAAGTTTTAATTAACCGGGTCGCTCTGGGCGGTATCGCTGTGGAGAGCCAAGGCGTATGCTACAGTCAAGCAGCTGTTTGAAATGCTTGTGATAACTGTCCCTGAATCAGTATGCAGAATGCATGTTTCTTATGAATTTAGTGCCTGGGAGTAGAGGGATTTCAGTTTCCTGCTTTAATCCAATCTTGTTCTACTGAATTATTTATTATTTGCAAGGGATGGGAAAGGTTGGCTCACGCTTCTAAAGAATGGCTGTGAGATGTAATAGGGCAAAGCGCCTGTTTGTAAATTGAGGGCAGGAATCTAAGATGCCGCGCTTGCTTTCTGTATATTTGATATAGAAACCATGAGTGAATATGGAAAAATCTTCTTGATATAATTTAAAATAGACCAAAGTGGGATACCTTATTATTATTAATTTGTGATTGAATTATTGTTTTCGTTACTTATTTTGCCTTCTAATCAATAGTTACTATCTTTGTTATTCTAACAGAAATTTGCATAAAGTTGAAATAATTTCTGGCTGTTTATCTATGTAGTAAATCTATGTCAGTATGTATTAGTCCTTTTGTACATGTGGGTTTGTGTGTGCATTGTTACATTTCTAATATTTATAATAGCTCCTAATATTTATTTTAGAAGTTACTCTGAAGATGTGTATTAACTATATAAGGACTATATTTGAACAGGGAGTTCTAATAACGACACGTGTTACTTTCCTAGGCAGCTATGGTACTGCAACACATGCAGCATAGGCAAGATGAGAAAATTGTGAATTCTTGGTGTTTCACCAACTAAATTAAATAACAATGTGACTATACAAAACACAGATGCTACTTTTTTTTTTTTTACACTACCTGGAAACCTTAAGATTTTCCATGATGACATCCCCAGATAAATTGTCCAGAATGTGCAAAGATGACTGTCCTAATTGTTCATGATTTTCTAACAGGACTTAAACCCCACTTTATTCAGCCAGTGCTTGAATTAACTAGTTTTTAGAAGGAAGAATACAAAGACAAAATCCTTGTACGATATCTGTGAGCGTCTTGTCAGGGGACATTTTGTACAGTCTGGTGATCTCTAAAGGTATAAAACTTGAAGTTCAAAAATCTTACTGTCATTTACCTCAGATCTGTTTAGCAGCATCAAGAGCTGAGAGGATGGGAATTCAATTCACCAAGGCTATCTATCACTCTTACATATTTCAGCATTCTAAAAAAGCTTAGGAAAGTGAGTGGACTAGAACATTTATGCTTTATTCCAGGAAAAAAAATATTTATTTAGTGACCTCACAAAGCACAGTATCTGTTCCAGAAGAGTTTTTGGTACATCTATCCTGATTAACTTCTCCATGTAAATAAAAAATAATATACTACATTCTGTGGAAGCTTGCACTCCTTTTCTGTTGAGAGCACTTACTATAAAGCATATTACAATTTCAAAGCAGAGCACGTAGGTTAATTATTTGGAGAAAGTGATGCACTTACGAGTACAGAGAGGGTCAAAGCAATGGCTGAAAAAAAATCAATTTTGTTAGTACTTTTGTTAATACCTGACTCCTGGTCATTTTGTTGAAAGCAAGAATGAACTATCAATAGCTGTCCAGCCTTTATGAGGCACTCAAGGTACAGTAGATCTACTGTATCTGTTCCTCAGTCATCTCTTTTTCAGACTGATGAGTTTACATAGTTTTGTCTTGCATGCAAGCCCTTTCATGCCTCTGAATATCCATAGAGTCCTCTTCTAAAAGTTAATTTCAAGATCTACTGTAGTCTTTCTCAGACAACAGGCAAGAGGAGTGAGTCATGGGGAAACCCCAGTTACAAGGAGCATTCATATAGGTGAACTGTCAGTTTATACGGTAATGTTCTTTATACCTTTCCTAGTATTTCCTACCATGTAACTTTGTTTTTTCTGACTGCTGTTGCACACTGTCCTGGTTTGAGCTGGGATGGAGTTGATTTTCTTCCTATTAACTGGTATAGTGCTGTGTTTTGGATTTAGTATGAGAATAATGTTGATAACACACTGATGTTTTAGTTGTTGCTAAGTAATGTTTATATAGTGAAGGACTTTTCAGCTTCCTGTGCTCTGCCGGATGCGCAGGGGGCTGGGAGGGAGTGTGGGCCGGGACGGCTGGCCCAGCTGGCCAATGTGGTATTCCAAACCATATGACGTCATGCTCAGCCTGTAAGGCTGGGCAAAGAAGAAGGAATGGGGGAACGTTCAGAGTGATGGCATTTGTCTTCCCAAGTAACCGTTAGGCATGATGGAGCCCTGCTTTCCTGGAGATGGCTGAACACCTCCCTGCTGATGGGAAGTAGTGAATGAATTCCTTGTTTTGCTTTGCTTGCACGCACGGCTTTTGCTTTACCTATTTAACTGTCTTTATCTCAACCCACGAGTTTTCTGACTTTTACCTTTCTGATTCTCTCCCCCATCCCACCAGGGAGGAGCGAGCGAGCAGCTGCGTGGGGCTTAGTTGCTGGCTGCGGTTAAACCACGACACACACTGAACTGATGCTTTAACAAAGTTACTCCTCTTAATATTTAGCTCTTACTTCTGAATAGTAATGGCCAATTCAGAGCCTATCATTCTGTACTCAATGTCAAGATACCTGTCTGTGTACCTAGGTTTGTATTTGTCTGTCTGAATTTTACCTGTCATCATAACCAAGTCTTCTAAGGCTCTTGTAAAACTCTTCGGTGGCCCTTGTATTAAGTATCTGAAATATTATTGCCAGCACACTTTCTCGCTTTCTTGGTCTTCAGGTTGCCATATCAATCTGCAAAACGATACCAAGTTTTTGCAGATACTGGTGACTTCCCTCCCTCCACCATGGGATCCCTTATTAGTGAGTCCCTAATCTTTCTTTCCTGTATTCTAATCAATGGTACGTCCATGCAAGACCATTTCCTTTTACCTTGCATTTTTGGCGAGGAACCTCTTAACAGCTTTTGGAAAGTAGAGTATTCTGTATCAGTGACATTTCCCATAATCACAGGGGTATCAGCCTTTTCTGGTAATACAGAAGTTTTTTATTAGATATTATCAGTTGTCCGTATTGAAAAACTCTTTAAGGATTCCTAGATAATTGATGATGTAATGAGAGAGAGGAAGGCTGCTGTTTTTTATTAATAACATAATCCTGGAGACTGTTCAATATTCTTGTAGTCTTTAACCAGCTTGAATAATCTCTGTGACCTCCTTTTATCTTTACTGCTGTGATGAAGTCTGAGTTCATCTGCAAGACCATTATATGCTAAAGAAAAGCAAGCTATTAGTGTGTATTGTAGAAGACAGTAGAGGCAGGTTTTCTGCTTGGAGAATGTCAATTTGTGTTGCATTTGTAATAATTTGTTATATAATAATGATCTTATAAAATGCAACATAATACATGTATCTTCAAAGTGATTATAAAAAAAAAATCAGTACCTAATTAGAAAGTGTTCATACTAACAAAATAGTGTTCTCATGAAACAAATAAAGGGTAGAGCAAAAATTGAAAGTCATGCAGCCATAAGTGAATCATAGAATACACCCACTGACTACATTATTCCTTCCACAGAACTGCATATGCTAGACTTCTGCATTTTGCAGCTTAGAACAGCAGGAATATGTACTATGAACAAAAATGCGAAGTAGCTGTATTACCGCTGTATGGTCAGTATTATTTAATCTTAAGAGCTTGAATGTGTCTGTGTAATGAAAGTCTGCAAACCCTTCTCTCGTGGCAGGTGAGGGCAGAATGGTAGCTTTCAACAAAACAACGGAGTGTTCTTACCATAATAAAAAGGTACTTTAATTTTCTTTAGATTGAGTTGTTTCCATTAGATTAATATTTCTGTCATAGAAATCTACTGTTAGCAAAAAATAGAAATAGCTGATACATATAGGATGCTTACATTTTGGTATATGGACATAGAGTATGAAGCATCTTGTATCATATTGAATATTGTTGAAATACTGGTCTTTATTGAGGAAATGTTGTTTTGAATTCCAGGAAATTACCTTGTAAAAATGGAAGTAAAAAAAGGAAATTAGCCTATGTTAGAAACTCACCGGGAAGGAAAAAAGAAGAAAAGAAAGTCAGTGCAAAGGGGAATGACAGAGGCTGAATCAGAGAAAGGTGGGGATTTTCACGGAGAATGAGGAATGTATGGAGTGTGGGTGAAAGGTGCCTGACAGTTTTCATGCCTAGAAATGTCCACTTAATCTTTCCAGAAGCTCAATAGTCTCTTCCAATTGAACCAGTTAATTTAAAATCCCACACAAACCCAAACCCCTTATTTGCACTAACTTTGTCTTGTTACTGTGGTAATCTATTACAGGGAAATCCAGCATACTTTAAGGTAGACCATGTTTCAAGTGTGACTGGATTTGAATGTTACAGAATGCTGCAGCCAGCTGCTCGAAAGCCCCCAGCTTTGTGTCTGTCTGTGTTTTAACCCCATTCCCACTGGCTCCTCTGACTGTTCCTCTGGACTGCCATTAAACTCTGTTTCCAAAGGGGTTGCTAGTATTTATGGATTCTCTCTTTTAGCAGAAAGTGGTGGTGGTCACCAACAAAAGTAATGAGCCAGAAAGAAAATGGAACTCCCCATCAATGTGGATGCTTTCAGGCTAATGGGATTGATGTTGGAGGAGGAGGGAGGTAAGGTACAATCTGTTTTGGAGTATCTGGAGTGCCTGGGAGTACATCAACCCAGATAGCTCCCAGCAAGGTATGTTTCCCATGCACCAAGTCATTTATGGCCATAGGGTATACTTTTACTTTGCGAATACTCCAGTCTTCCTGCTTGGGCTCAAAACCAGGACCTCCTGCACATGGTGTAGACGCAGTGACACCACCTCAGGGTCCTGGTGTTGCAAGGGAGTATCTAAGACAGGTTGACTTTGTCTTTCTGGTGACACGAGACTTTGGAAACAAAGGGAGTAGCAGTGACCACCCTGTTCACAATGGCGAAGCAGCTAAAACCATCAGCCACTTCCGTGGACATACATCCAAGCCTTAATACTCTTTTCCATGAACTTGGTTTGCCTGGGGCTGTGGCACTGGTGGGTGGTCGCGCTTAGGCTGTCTTGCAGAGCACAGAAGTGAAGTGTCTCTTGTGCCCTACAGTGAAATGTGATAAATTCTGGTGTTCTCACGCGTTGTGATGTAGTGTAAATAAGGTATGCTTACTTATTACTGAAAACAATAAAATAACTTACTCGATTTGCAGTATATGAACAGCTCTCTCATAATGCCCTTCCAAGCGTTTTAAGTGGGTCATGGTGTGTGCTGGGCATTTATCTGGCATACCTTATGCCTTTGTCATGCACAGTGATAACATGTTTTTCTCATGTGTACAAATACTTGTGTGTTTGTAGCATCTGCCAACTCACGCTGTAAATAGGGGAGGGAAGTGCTGGGCGAGCCTACCCCGCAGACCTAAGGAGGGTCAACAGCTGCGCGTTCAATCCCCCCAAACCGAAACTGAGCTCGGCGGTGACATCTCCCGGCGATGCGGCTTTCCCTTCCCAAGCTGAGTACGCAGGCCCGGAGCGGGGAGCCCGCCCGCGCTGCCCGCCCCTGACCCGCGTCTCTCCCCGTGTAAGGCAGCGGGCGGCCCCGAGGGTTTCGCTGCTCGCCCTCGGCTCAGCCGGCGGCGCCGCCGCCGGTGAAGCCTGACTGCGCCGCGCCGCACGCCCGCGCCGGTCCTTCCCGTGCGGCCGGGAACCCCCACCCCTTCTCTCACTTCCCCTCGGCTCGCCCCGTCCTTGGCGCGCCTTCCCGGCTGCTCTCCCAGCGCTCTCCGGCGGCAGCGGCTCCCTGTTTGCGCCGGCCGCTCGCCCGGCGCTGTTTGCGTGGGACCGCCGCCATTTTGTGAGTAGAGGCGGCGGCGGGGCCGACGGCCGTCAGTAGCGGTACGTGAGGCGGCGTCCTGCGCCGGTGAGGAGGAGGAGGAGGTGGGGGCCGGGCTCCGCCTCGCAGCCGTGGCGTGGGGGTGCGGGCAGGGGGACGGGGGAGGCTGGCGGTAGCAAACCGCCGTCTTGGTCGCCTGTGAGGTGTGTAGCTGCTGCCGGAGAGGAGGGCTGGGGCAGGCGGGGGACGAGGGTGCCGGCGGGCAGGGGGCTTCCCAGCGGGGTCACCGCAGGCGGCAGGACGAGACCCTCCCGAGGAGGCCGTTAGGGGTGTAGTCTTTTTCGTCAGCCTGGCGCTCTTCGTGAGCTCCCCTCACCTGAAAGATTACTGAGTTTGTAAAGAGGTTTGTTGTGGGAAGTTCTCATTAGGTGCGAAAAATTAAGTGGTGAGATCTGGCTTCTGATCCAGCAGCGAGGGGGAGCAACCTCTACCCAGGCACCTCAGGTCTGCCCGCGTTCTCCGACCCGCGGGTTTCCGTCAGCAGAGCTCGTCTGACCGGTGAGCTTCCTGCCGGTGCTTCATCGCTCTGAATTGCTTTGAGTTATGCAGAAGAAAAGCTGACTGTAAACACAGAGATAGCTTTGAGTATTTTTAGAAAGCTAATTTAAAAAGAAGTTGACAGAGACTGCTATGCACAGTACGATTAATTCAGAATAAAATTACTGTATTTTGTGTACTTTGTTTACCAATTGTACCATACCAAACCATTAGTGAGAACATGCGATGCTTTCAGAGTCAACTACTGAAAGTTTCAGAATATAAAAGTTATGATTGTTTATAGACACTTAATTCGGCTTCCTTGTATTACAGTAGAGACTTGGCAAATTGATCATGTAGGTCTTTGCTCTTTCTTTGACACTCTGAACAAACAGAGCTGGACTCTAAACAGCTCTCAAAGTTTTTGATTACAGCCTTTTTAAATTCGGGTGGACTTTGGAAAAGACAAAAAAAGGAGTGGTCTTGGGTGGGTCCTGTACTAAATTTCACATCCTTTTCAAAATTGATGATTTTGTTTGGTTGGTTTTTTCATAGCTTAGAAGAATACATGTTTTGTTTCTATATCTCATCTTAGAAACAACTAAACTCTCCAGGGATTTAAATATGACTGACTCTCAAAATGGATAAATTTCCTGACAGATAGTGAAAATCAAAGTTTTTATTCAACTGCAAATGTCTAATACTGTAGGTGGGTCTCTCTGTATTGTTCCATGCTTCCACTGTTATTTTAAAGTACTGCTTTACATTGCATCAACATTCTTAAGACCAAGATCATTTTTAAACAAGGCAGTTTCTAGATCTTTTCAGGGATTGAAAGTTGGTTTCTAGGTTTGCAAATATATTTCCTAGACTTCAGTTTTTTTGTGGCCACAGTAAAATGTACCTTTCTCAATGGTAGTAGTTTCTAACAACTGTAAAAATTCTCTTTCTAGTGTACTGAAGCATGTTTTTACCAAGATCTGTTAAAGTCAAGAGGACTGATGATGATGACAAAAGTTGTACAGCTAAGAAAAATAAATTGTCTTCTGGAGGATCTTTGCTAGAGGAGACCACTGACTTCCCAGACTGTAAGTCAGTTAGAACAGAAACTTCTGCTTCAAGATGCAATTTGAATGAAGTTGTACAAGAACACACAGAACCTGTAGCTGGAGATCTTGGTGTTGCTAATACAAATTTGGGAAAGGGCAACCAAAATACTGATGAAGATAGCTCTTCGGAAGAACCCGTAAAATCCTTCAGCAAATCCCAGCGTTGGGCAGAACCTGGAGAACCTGTATGTATTGTGTGTGGTCGTTATGGAGAGTATATCTGCGATAAAACAGATGAAGATGTTTGTAGCTTGGAATGTAAAGCCAAACACCTTCTACAATCTCAAGAAAAGGAAAAAAAGCTAAAATCTGATCAACTCACAAAAGCAGAATCTCAAGCAGAAATTCACCTACTTAATACACCTTATTTCTACAAAGATCATTCCTTTATTTTAGGTTTGCGAGATGAGCAGATTGAGAACCTTAAACTACAGCTGGGTATTGCTGCCCAGGGCCAGCAAGTTCCAAGACCTATTGTAGAGTTTGAACACTGTGGTTTTCCTGAAACTTTAAACCATAATTTAAAGAATTCTGGCTATGAAGTCCCAACTCCCATCCAAATGCAAATGATCCCTGTTGGACTATTAGGGAGGGATATTGTGGCTAGCGCAGACACAGGCTCAGGAAAAACAGCAGCCTTCCTACTCCCTGTTATTATGAAGGTTTTGAAAGAGGTAATGAAACTTCGTGTATTTAGAGAAAGTGGTTTGCAACTTTGTCTCTTGGATTCCCAGCGTAACTGAGAATATAATTGCAGGTTTTTTTATTGACATTCAATGATTTATTTTACTTTTGATTGATGGAGCATTGGTTCTTGGAGGGGGGGAGGTGCTGATTATTTTTAATGACTTTGAAAGTTTTTTCACTTTGGTTAGGAGATAAAGCAGCTCTATTAATATTACCTAGTATACAGTTTCTCCTTGTTAAGAAAGGTAACTAAATTCTGTGGTAAACTTCCTAAATGACTTAAAATAGAAGTGAAAATAATTCCAGGCCATCTGCAAGAAGTTGTTCCTATGTCTTGATGTATCAGATGGCTGAAAGAGATTTTTTTGGCATTTGCATAATTTCACAGAGTAATTTCTGTTGGAATATGTTCAGATGACCATCAAATAACTACAGGAATTTGGGGTAATAATAATTTCTGAAATCCTCTAGTTACACAGTCTCCCCTTCGATATTGTGGGAAAAAGCAATTAAGACGACTTTTGCTTCGTAAGGACATGAATGTATGATGAGAAATAATGGCAAATAGTATTCTGTCCCTTGTGTGTGTTTCAGTATTGCTTTTTGCTTTAGTGGTTTTATTCAAAAAGAGATGCATAAGAATATATTTGAAAATTCTGGACCTGATTCTAATTGATGTTTTGGACTGTTTAGATGCCTTTATAGATATATGTACACACAAATGTGTGTGTGTGTGTAATTTTTTTTCAAGTGAATAATTTAAAGATTATTTAAGTAACTCTCTTAATCTCTAAAGTACTGTAGCATCAGTTTTAAGAATGGAAGCATTATATAGGAGCATTTAAGAACAGGAGTATTACACCCCAGTACCTCCTCTGTCTGACTATCATTAAAGTCTGCAAGACAGTTTTATGCTTATAATAACATGCACAGAATTGGAGCCTCAGTGAATAAAATTTCTCTACGTGATCTTTCTCATTCTTCATCTTCAGGGTACTTTACAAGTTAATGTATATGTCAAGAAAGAATTTTATTTTGTTGTTTCAAATAATTTTCATTTATAATGCAAAAGAGAGATGAAATGTTAAGACCATAAGGGTAATCTGGTTATGAGATACTTGACAGTTCCTGGCTTCTCCACATCTACCACATACCTTTTTTTGTGGTGGTAAGTTGTTAAGTTAAACACTGTTGCCCACTTGAAAACAACTCAAAAAGCCCTTCTTGACGCAAGTATTTAACTATGTAGTTTATTTGTTGATGCAGTGGGAAAGGAACAATCTCCTTCTCTTGGTCACTTGTAAATATTCTAGTTGGAGACCAGAAAGAAAGACACAACATCCAGAAAACTCTTAAGTGAATTCATGACTGTAGTATCAATATATGAGAGAGCTTTGTTTATTTGCTGAAGAGGTGATCAGTATTACTGAAATAATGAGTCTGGAACTAGACCATTATTCTGCCTTTTTTTTTTTTTCTTCCCTGTTTTACTTTATGTTCTTTTTACTTTGTTAGTGTGTGTTAACTGGAGTTAGGAATCTATATTAATCTAAGGGGAATTACTGCCCTATAATTTTGTGTTGTCTGGATGGCAGAAGTATCAGGGAGGTGATAATTTGGTTGAAGATCCTTATATAAGGAACAAAAAAAAAAAAATTAAGACCGTACCACTTTAATTATTCATCTCTACCTGGCTGACTAATAGTGGGCTATTAATTTTGTTTTTGAATTTAGAGACATATGTTTTTGCTGTATAAAGTTCCTATCACTGCTTATCTTCTCTGGCTAATACTTAATGTTTTGACTTCGTGGTGTGCAAGACAGTAAAGGGAAATAGTCTGTTCCTGTAACATCAGGACTTCTAAAAACTTTTTTTTATGATCTCTAGATTCAACTAGCATCCTGTGTTTTGAGTTCTTGCGGAATTTATTCTGAATTTCTATTACAGATTCAGTGCAATAATTAAAATAGAAAAAAGCCATCTTTACACATAATGACTACTAGCTTTCTGGGCCTTTTTTTGTTGTCAGGAAGCTATTCTAACAGTGTACTTACACATGCATTAATTTTTTGTTTTCAAAAGTTGAGTAATTGAGGGATAGGTTTCCTTGACCTGCATTGTTAAAGGTATAAGCCCTTTCTACCTTCTGTCTTCAAACAGAAAGGGGATTAGCGGTATAACTATCCACAGTAGCCGCACTATATACTTTATATTTTAGTATTGGGAGATTTAATCTTGACAGCTTTTTATCTAAATAATAAAGCAATTCCATGTTCAACAGATTTCCCCCCCTCTTTCTAGACAGAAACTCCATCTGCTCTTATTTTGGCACCAACAAGGGAGTTAGCAATTCAGATAGAGAGACAAGCTAAAGAACTGATGGCTGGTTTACCAAACATGAGAACAGCTCTCCTGGTAGGAGGTTTACCACTGCCACCACAGCTTCACCGTCTCAAGCAAAGTGTTAAGGTAAGGACTATATCGTGGAAAGATCCTGTGAAGAGTTATGTTTTCATGACATCCAGAGAAAAGAAAAATGTTACTGTTGATATGTATGGACACACAAAGATGTGTTTTTCCTAAGTCTAACTAGTAAAATAATTGTTAGCTCTTGACAATTTTACAGTAATACTTTTTTTTTTTTAAAAACATTTTGACTTCTGATTAAACATATAATAGCTTTTTTGGTTTTTAAAAAGTTTCATGCGTGATATTGCTGCTTTCAAAGACTGGAATATGCCATTTTATTAGACAAGGAGTTGTAATTTACAGCAAAACAGTTGTTTTTAATGCAGATTACATTGCTTGTATTTAGACACTGCCATTAGCATTCTAAAAGGTCCATTTCCTTTTGAGGATTCATAATTTATTAAGTTATCTATAAAAATTTTAAGACTTATTTGAATGCAAGTAATTTCACTAATTAGTGCCCTTCTCACCTGTGTGCTGTAACTTTATAGTTTTTCTAGGACAGTCATCTGTCCTTTCATGGAATTTCTAACTACTGGTGTTTTGTTTGTTTGTTTTGTTTTTTTAGGTTATAATAGCAACACCTGGAAGACTTATTGAGATTTTAAAGCAAAGTTCTGTTCAACTGCATGGCATAAAAATTGTAGTGGTGGATGAAGTAAGTTTTTAGTTATCAGCATTGTATTGCTTATATAGAGGTCCTTGAAGAGCCCGTGTGAGTGGCTACTCTAACTGATTAAACATACGGAGTGTTCGTTATAAAGATAAAATATATTTCTTAAGAGAAAAATTCATTTTTTAACACAATTTGAAATGTGTTTGAACAATGCATGTTCTATTGGCTATAAAAGACTTAGATTTCTGACAGGGTTATACTGCTAGACCAGTGTGAACCATTTGTTTTTAATTTTCTCACTTAGCTTTTCTTCTGACTGAAAATACTCCTGCATTTGGATTATTACATACCAATCATACACATTATGGTTCTTCTGTCAATTTAAGTTCAGGAAAAATCTGGTACAAATCTAATATTTTTCACTTAGGTGGATACCATGTTAAAAATGGGTTTCCAGCAGCAAGTGTTGGATATTTTGGAAGACATCTCTCACGATCATCAAACCATACTAGTGTCAGCCACGATTCCAGTGGGCATTGAACACTTAGCGAATCAGCTTCTGCACAATTTTGTAAGAATAACAATTGGAGAAAAGAATCTGCCATGTTCCAATGTTCGCCAAATTATCTTGTGGGTAGAAGAACCATCTAAAAAGAAAAAGCTGTTTGAAATACTAAATGTAAGTGTAATATTTTTCTCCTAAGAACAACTTATAAAATTATTCGTGTCTTTACACATCTCTGTCAGGTTCTCATCTTTAATTCTAATCTGTATGTAGTGAAGAGGTGGAGCGAGGTTAAGCATATAACTGCACTAACTACTTCAGTAGTTCTGCAGTGTAGGAGCTTTAATAGCAACTTCAGGGATTACTCCACCCCTGTCGCTCATACCTCCTTCTGTGCAGCAGCACACTAGATTCCTGTGCTGGGATCCAAGTTAAAAATTATAATTTCGATAATTTTTTTGTGATTCACAGCATGGCATCCCAAAGATTTGTACTGGTTATCTGTGAGTGGTAGAGGAACAGGACTTTCTTAAACTGTCATAGCTGCTTTATGGCCTGCGAGTGGTTTGTCAGTTTAAAAGTCACTAAAGACCAGTGAGAAAACTAATTTAGTTCTTCCTTGAATTTTCTGTATATGAATAATAATATTTATCTTTTATGAGTACTTTGGGGGAGAATTTTGGAGTCTTGGCTGAGGTTGTCCAAGAAGTAAATAAGAATCTTTAACTGAACCTCAGAACTTAAAGAAATTCAGAATTATTATGTAACATTTAAAGAAACATAAAAGAAAGCCTTTGACTTCTAAAAAAATGCATGTATTGATATAAACTTGGGTTCTGAGTCTATAAATCATTATATGTTTATGATGTGTGGATTGGTATAGTTTCATGGCTGGTATCTTGTTCCTTCTTTTTATCTAGAGTCTAAGAGCATTTATTCATCTGAAAGTGTTGTTAATACTGGAGATAATGAGCAGAAGAAATTGAATCCAAGTTGCTGATGATGAGCTGTTGTAATACCTTCTTACATGAACTGTTTAATATTACAGGATAAGAAACTCTTCAAGCCTCCAGTGTTGGTATTTGTGGATTGTAAGCTAGGAGCCGATCTGTTGAGTGATGCTGTCCATAAGATTACAGGATTGCAATGTACAGCTATGCATTCTGAAAAGTCTCAGGTGGAAAGAACAGACATATTACAGGTTTGTGCCTCCTAAAGTTATGGGGGTTTTGACAGATTTAAAATGGCCAATTTTTTTTAAAGGTGGCTTAATTTGAATGAGTAAAGTCATAATTTACGGCTTTTCTGCAGTAAAACCTAGAGTATTGCTGGGGGAGAGGAGAGACAGATTGCACCAAGCAAAACTGTAGATAATAATGCCATTTTAAATGCAGATAAATACTGGAGACTATTTCCTACATTATTTGCTTTGAAATGGGAATTTAAATATGCATTTAACTTTAATTGATTATTTTTTAATTAAAATTGTGGGTTTGATCTCTCTTTAATTAGCTCTGTGAATTATATTCCTATTTAAATCAAGAATACAGGGGGACCATTCTCTCTTCTGCGATAGAATAATCCCACTGGGTGTGTTCTTATGCTGTATAACTAACCCTAGCCTATGCTTGGAGAGGTTCAAAACATAAGTAAGGAAAAAAAGAATTAATTTTTGTTTATTCCTCCCTTGCCAGGGATTACTTCAAGAGAAGTATGAAGTTATAGTAAGTACTGGAGTCCTTGGACGAGGGCTTGACCTTGTCAATGTCAAACTGGTAGTAAATTTTGATATGCCTTCAAGTATGGATGAATATGTACATCAGGTAAATAAATAAATTGCTAAAACATTATTTGAAAAGTATACTGAAATATGACATCCACCTATGGAAATTTAAATTTAAATGTAAACATAAAGATTATTTTCCTCTTCAGAATATTGTTTTTATAGGAAAGAAAGGAAGGTGCTGGATATCTCTTCCATAAATTACTAAAATCTAGAACACTGTTTTTGTATCTCCTATACAGGTTACTAAAACCTAGAACAGTGTTCTTATATCAATTATGTTTGCAGTATGCTTCTGTTTCGTACTCTTGTATCATTTTGTGTCTATAGAAAGCAAAGCTTACCATGTTTTTACTATCTGTGTGAAGAAAGGCCAAATACCACTCTTTCTGCTGCAGCTCATCTGCAGTGTGGGCTATGCATGTAATACAGTCAGGAAACCAGTTGTGAACTTTCTTTTCATTCCCTGGTCCTACTCCAGTATCTCCTGTGATGTTTTTGGTGAGGATTTCTGGCTTTAAAAAAGATGGGGCATTAGTTGCGCGCGTGTGTGTGTATTTATGTATATGTACACACACCCCAACCCCAGTTTGGCTAGCAGATCAAGAGAAGTAATAATTACCCTCTTTTTGTCTACTACTGTGTCCAGTTTTGAGACCATCACTACAAGAAAAGCCAACAAACTGGAGAGAGTCCAGACAAAGTCAGGGGGCCTGGCACACGTGACACATGAAGACAGGCAGAGGAAACGGGGCTTGTTTGGGCTGGAGCAGAGATTTAATTGCTGTCTTCTATTTGGTAATGGGCGGTTACAGAGGAGACAGAGCCAGACTCTTCTTGGAGATGCACACTGAGAGGGACGAGAGCCAACAGTCACAATTTGCTGCAAGGGGGATTCTGGCCTGATAACAGGGAAAAATGTTTTTCACAGCAACAGCAGTCAGGTAGTGGAACAGGCTGACCAGAGAGGTTGTGGGACCTTTGTGCTTGGAGACACTTGAAACTCCATAGGACAAGGCCCTGAGTGAACTGATCCAACTTTGAAGTCAGCCCTGTTCTGAATAGATGGGAAGGACCTCTGGAAGTATCCAGTCTCATGAACTCCTAAAGTATTCTGTGTTATTAAATGCAGTACACCTTTCTGTGTTTTAATTATCTTTCTGCTAAAGTGTCAAGCAAGTAGTAAATTAAATAAAAATGGTCTTTCCTAGCATCAAAACTATACCAAAATTAACATACTATCTCTTCCTAAATAGAGAGTCTTTGTAGATTCTTTTCTAATTTGTTCAAGCACTTCGGATAATATTGAGAAATAATTTTAAGTTACTAGAACATTGACAGTAAAGGGCTTTTTATGGTCATGCTCATACATATCATGCTTGATACAAGATACACGTATATGGCATTGCTATAATAAACGTTTTTTAAAACATTTTGTTTGGACCAGGTTTACTGTAAGCCTTTGCCCATAGCTATATCATATACCTCAGCATCAGTATTGGACTTCTGGTATGTCCCATAAGCAAGTGGTAATTTTAGATGCATTTAAGCTAAAGCTTCAGCTCTGCATATCCTGAACTCAGGAAGTTTATTAAAACTTTGTCCTTAGAGGATGAGATAGAGATTTGGCCTTGTCACTTAGGTTAGTTGCTGTTTTATAACAGAAAATGAACTTTAAGGATATATGAAGGACTTCCATTTAACATTGATAACTTAAAATGAGTTTTTACTTTTTCAGGTTGGAAGGGCAGGGAGGTTGGGTCACAGTGGAACTGCAATTACTTTTATCAATAACAACAGCAAGAAGCTCTTTTGGGATGTTGTGAAGAGAGTAAAACCAACGGGCACCATTCTTCCCCCACAGCTGCTTAATTCCCCATATCTTCATGACCAAAAGAGAAGGGAACAACAGAGACTTAAACAATTACAGAATAGTCTTGTAACAGGAGATAATATTATGGACATTATTAGAAAACATGACAAAAATAATTCTCAGAGGTAATAAAGATGTATTTATAGTTACTTTATGTAATTATAATGAAAGTGCATTTAAAAATAAACATGGAATTATGATGCCTTGTATATTGCTTTTTTTAAAGAAGTTTATATATTCAGCTTTTTACGGAGTCTCCTTTTTATCTCATCTTCATTTTGAAATACAGACTATTGTGGATTTGAATTACAGTAGTGCCTAGTAGAAATACTCTATGTAACCCTTCTTCAAAACCAGTAGTCTTTGGTCTTGCTTGCAACATAAACTGAGAAGATACTCTTTATTTTAATATTTCTGAATAATCATTTCGGACTTCTTGTGAAACACACTCTTCTGGTAATTTTTACGTCATTATATTGAGGCAAGATCTTTGCAAAGGACACCCTCCCCCACCCCCCCAAAAAAAAAAAATTGATGACAGGTCTCTGAAAACAAGCCTCAATCTCTTCCTGTTAATTTACATAAAAGCTTCCCTGGGGACCATTTCTCCAAATCCTTAATATGCTCTCTGGGGGTTTCTTGTGAACATACATGCAAGTTTTGTTTGTAAATAGTACTGGACGTTTAGTTTCTCCTTTATTGCCTGTGGACCAGTTAAAAGTCCTGCTCAAGCACTTTTAGCAGACATACTCAGTTATTAGTATAACTTCATTGTAGAGAAATAGGATAAACCACATAAAAAAGAAATCTGTGTGCTTATTTCATGAAACATTGTAGTTAATGTATAACTGATCGTATTTGCATATTTACTACTCATTTAAGCATAACTCTTGCCATTCTCTGACACCAGATGCTGTTTCATTTTTTTCAGGAAACGAGACCAAAACCGTATTAAGATACTGTTGTATGACTTACCATCCAAAGCCTGTGATAGGTCATAATCAAAACTTCCCCCTTTTTGTTTTTTCTTTTTAGACTGAAGCTTGAGAAATTAGTTTCATCAGACCTTTCATGCTGCTGTGACACATCATCGCTTTCTGGCAGACTGAGGTGTCCCAGGTAGTCAGATGTTAGCCCTGTGCATTGTATGTCACTCTTTGGCAGTGATATGACAGACTGACTTCATTTGGTAGCAAACTGATTTTTAAAAGCTTAGTAGCCAATTATTTTTTTTTTCCCCCAACTAGAAACAAAACGAGTAGGTCTTACCTGCTGCAAGACTGATAAGCATGGCGCTGGTGGCAGGGGTTCTTTAACAATAACAGGTTTATGTAGTTATTAATGATAAACTCCTACTATGAATTCTGATAATTTGAAATATGTTAGTTATTATGATTTCTACTGTTTTCTATGCACTACTAGTAGCTACTACCTTATCATCTCACATGAGGAAAACCACGTTTTTAACAGCCCCTCCCCCCCGTGCTTTGTCTTTTGTCTCCCTCTACTGGAATTTTTTTTTAAACTTTTTCATATTAACTCAGTTGTACAGTATTTATAAATGCCAAATCTTTTATAAAACGCATATATTCTTCAGCAAGAGACCATTTTTAATTTCTTGTGGAGATTCCCTGAAGTGGTAATCTTTCTCATCCTGCGACCCTCAAACTTTCCAATAATCCCGTTTTTTCTGGTGATGGGGTGAGGTGGTAAGCGCTGCCTTCCGCATGCAGCCCGGTGCCTGTGCCGCATGCCGCTGAGCGGCTCCGTGAACGGGCCGGCGGGTAGAGCGGGGCTGTGCCTGGCGTTTGAAGGGACACCGACTGCGGCGGGCTGCCTGGCCGCCACCTGCGGGTTGTCGGCAGCGGGCCCTCCCTGGAGGGAGGGAGTCGCTTCCCATCGGCAGGCCGCGCGGCCCGGCCGCCTGGCGGGGGTCGCCTGGCCCGCCCTTCCCCCGAGGCGGCGGCAGCGGCCCCGTGACCTCCGGGGAGCTCCGGAGCGAGAGCGGCTGCGCGCACCCCCGGCGGAGGCCGTGCCCTCGGGGCGCCTCCTTCTGACGCAGGTCCTCGCAGGAGCCAATCCCCGTGGGCCCGGCGCATTCAAACGGGGCAGGAGGAGGGCGCGAGCCGCGCTGGTGTGGAGCGGAGCGGAGCGAGGGTGGCGGGTGAGGAGGGGCTGCTGTGAGGTGAGGAACGGAGCTCCCTCCCGGGTCCCGGGGAGTGGGTGTTCTTGGGCCTTCCCCTGGGCCCGTGGCAGGCCGCGGCACGGGCGGGCCATTGTTTCGGGAGTCGCAGAGCTGGGTCGGCAGCGCGGGGTCGGGGGCTCCGGGCACCGGAGGCGTTGCCCCGCGAGGTCCCCTCAGGCTCGGTCGGTCGGCTGCCGCTTTCTCCTCGCCTTCTCCTTGCGGCAGCGGGCGGGCTTGGCGATCCGGCGGGGTTGAGGGACGCCTTCAGCGGGGCGGTCGTAAAACGGGTCTGTAGCTGGGTCGAGAGTCTTACAGGGGCTCGCCTGAGGGTAGGTTTGCTGAAGGATTGTAGAGATACTTATTTTTCCTACGTTTTCACCAGCTTTGAGCACTCTAATTAGTATTTGTAATCAATTAAAAATAAGGAAAAAGTGTACTTTTAACAAGTCCTGAACCTTATTCCTTGTTTTAAAATGACGGAGTTTTAAAATGAAGGAGGAGGTTTCAGTTTTCTACAGGAAGGCTTTGTGAATATTTGCAAGGCACAGCTATAGCAACAGGAGGGGACAACTTCTGTTCTTATACTAGTTATTTTAAAGCTGAATGGAAAAGATGGACTTTTCAGAAAACACTAAAACAACTCTTGGCTCACAACCACGTTTTTTTATTTACTGACTGCTAGATGGAACCACAAAATGTGTGTTTTACAATTCCTGTAACATAAGTAGTTTCCTGTATCAAACTGGATTAAGCAATAAATACGCTGGTTTGAAATTCTTGAAACTTTCCTCGCAATTTTTGAGCTATGAAAACTTTGTGCAGTCATGACACGTGTAGAAGTGGATGTAATTGCGTAAATTCTGAGAGTACTCCGAAAGCTATAACTTAAAAGAAACTTCTATTGGAGCAATGGTTAAATGGTTGTTTCTACATCACTTGCTCTCATCTTGCCTTCCTTTTTTTCCCACTGACCATCCACTTCTTTTGTAATGATATATGTGATTTTTGAAGCATCTAAGGCAGGTGACTTCTTGTTGACTTTTAATAGCAGATTAATTGCAGCTGGCAAGTCTGTAGTGGGTAATGATGTCAAACCTGTAACAACCTGATAACTATGATGCATATGCAACAGTGAAAGTATGCTTTTCTGTACAGAGCGGATGTATACAACTTTCTAAATATTTACATGTAGAAACGATGTGGAACACATTTTATAGGTTTTCTTCTGTCCCCTAGGCTAGGGATCTTTTTGTTTTGCTAGGTGTGTAGGTACTATAATGACCTAAAATAATGTCCAAATGTATTGTAATAGTAATCTTTATTAATTGTCCTATTCTGAAAGTGGGGTTTATATTATATATCAAAATCCTGAAAAAAATCTGCTTTCTGTGTTCACAGATTTCCTATACAACATTAGTAATTTTGTTGTTCTATTGGAATCTGTTAGTTGTGAAACACTAAGAGCATAAATAGTTGTGAGTGAACGGAGGCATGATCTTGAATTCCTTTTCTTTGGGGATCATGGTAGATCATTTGTAAGAAATGTCCATGGTGATCTTTGTTGCTAAATAGTTAGATCATTCTTTGTACCAACTGGTGCTTCTTTGCGATGTTTGGTTTACTTTCTGGAACAAAACATAGAACTCAATAAATGTAATCAAATAGCCTACTATTGGCGGAAGCAGTCATTCAAATATAGAGGAATGGCTTTTTTTTTTTTTAAATGCTGGAGGTGAAACAGGGTACTAATTGTTATTAATATTTGGGGACATATATTTACTGCAGTATATGTGAAGAGCTCCCCATGCACCAAAATATAACTCACACTGGACATGAGCATCACAAAAAATTTTTGCTTTGTCTCCCCAGATTCCATAAGAAGAAGCAACTAGAAATAATCTTTTAGTAAAGGCGTTATACTTATTAAAAATCTAATATTAACTTGTTGGAAGACCAAATGCCTATTTACACAGTTCCTGCAAGAAGTCCCTCTGAGGCACAATGTACTACCATTTTGCAGAAGACGACTTCTCAGAATACCAGCAGCAAAATATCTGTGCAGCAACTGAAATCGCAGGTGTCAGAAGAAGAAAAGAACAGTCTACTTGCATGTTCTCGGAAAAACACTGAGGAAGTAAATAGGACCTACGTGATTTCAGCCTGTAAAAAAGTGAGTGACACATCAACAACATTTAAACCTGAAGCCAGATTAACACTCCAGAGGAGAACTGGAGCAAGCAAAAAATCCGTGTCCAGTAGTGAACAATTGCATACAAGCATAACACAGGGCATGAAAAATACAGAAATGGAGAAAAAACTTACTCTGCAGAGGCGTGTGAGGACTGGCCCCATAGAAAAGAGTAAAATTAATCAGAATACCGTGCCTGGAATAGAAAATAATGACTCTGCTGCACAAAGAAATCACAAGATTGCACTTCCACCAAATATTAATAATAACGATATCCATGATGGTAAACCAAGCTTTAAGTTAGCTGGGGGTCAGTCAAGTACGAAGTTGCAGTGTAACCTGAATAGCAAGGATTCCTTTGGCTTTGTTGACGGTCTGTGTGAAAATGATAGCTGCACACGTTTAAAATATAGGGCAAGTGCTTCTGACACCAAATTTCAAAATGGAGTTCCTACATCAGAACAATTAGTTACCTCAAAATATATTAATAGGATATCAGGAGAACAACTGAGTGAAAAAGGTGCTATAAATAAGCTAGCTGGAAAACAAACGTTGCAACACTTGATAATAAAACATAACTGTTTGGAAAGACCAAGGACACCAGAAGGTTCAACAGAAGGGTTTAAGCTCACACCAAAGATCAGCACTTCTCAAGATCAAACATCCCTGTCTGCTTCAAGTAAACACACACCTCATCTTCAAATTCTAGCTAAAAAGAAAACTAGTGTCTCCAGCTCTCCTTCTGTGAGTAGAAGTTCAAAACCAAAAGAGAACACAGGAACTCTAGCTGAGAGTAATAGCACTGAGAAAGATGTTTTCAAAGTGGAAAACAGCAAAGTGATTGTAGCTGTCCGTGTACGGCCTTTCAGTAACAGGTTTGTATCCTGGACTTATTTCTGATGCTAATAGTAGCTTTTGTAGTGTATGTTGATTCCTGCTTTGTATTTTTTGAATTGTTTAATCATTGACCCAATAAGGATGTAATACATACTTTGAAATTAGCCGATATTTCATGCAACATCAAGATAAAGATTTTATTAAGAGGTTGAATTCACTTTATAGGTGTTTGGGGCTAGTTTTTGCATATTCTTTGCTGAAGTATTTTGAGCTTTAATACTTTGTATGTTCATCAAACGTTTTTTTTAACAATGATTACCGAACTTTTTACTTTCCATAAGGCAGCTGATTGAAATGATTAACTGAAAGCATTATGCTTTTTAATTTTTTTTATTCCCCTCCTCTCCCCCCCCCCCCTCCATTCAGAGAGAAAAAAGAAAACTCACTCCCTGTTATCTCCATGACTGGTTCAGAGACAGCTGTACGAAATCCAGCCACGAACCAAGTTTACAGCTTCAGTTATGACTTCTCTTTCTGGTCTTTTGACAAGTGTCATCCTAATTTTGCAAGCCAAGCAATGATTTATAAAACTCTGGCAGTGCCGCTCCTTGAAAGAGCTTTTGAGGGATATAACACTTGTCTTTTTGCTTATGGACAGACTGGTTCTGGAAAATCATACACGTAAGTTCCTAATAATAATTGTTAAAATTCTGTAGAAGCCAATTGTTATGCAACGTAAAGTCATTAAAAGAGATTATATGGAATAGATTTCATAGTTATTGATTTGTGTAAAATGTTTTTGCGTATTTGAAAACAAATTATACAAAAATAATTAAAACAATATTTACAATAATTGAGACAAAGTTAGCTGTAGAATATTTTTACATATCTGACGTCTTTCTATGTCTACTGAAGAAAATAAAAGCTCTTTCCAGAGATTTTAGCGAAGAAAAATCTTTACTAATGCTGATAGCTTCTCAGACTCTCCCGGTGCTGTTGTTCACCACCATTTGTTATTTTGTGCGTGAAGTGACGTGTTCTAAAGTATATGATGTTTTTTGGAAAAGACCTTCAAGAGACCTTTCTAATTATGGTCCTGACTGTTTCAGAACTTAAAATAAATAAATAAAAAAATCCAGATGTTTGTAGCACTGCTTATTTGAAATGTAATCTTTACCCAAAATAATCCCAGACAAAAAATGTTCTGAGGGTTTATAGCCAATTTTATATACCTTCTATATGTTTTTCAATCGAATGCCTAGTGAACTGTTTTGTTTCCAACCATGGATCTATTAAAATCAGTTCTATGAGCTTTATAATTCCCACGAATTACTATAGACTTTAAAATATGTAGTTGAGGACCAGAAATGTTTCTATGAATAATTTTTCACAATTTAATGTTTTTATTCAATTTATCATAGATACAGACCTTATACAGAGGTAGGATTTTCTTTTTAAGTGGGAACTCTATTTTTACTTGTAATGTTCATTTACCTTGGCCTAAAAGAAAGATAGGCTCAATATTGCAATTGTTATCCTATTTGTAGGTTTGTTGGGTTTTTTTCTTCTCCTCCACCTTCAGGTAGACAATTACTTATGTTTACCCCTTTGTATTTTCAGCAAGGCTGAAACTAATATCCGTAATAACTGTCTCCTCAGGTCAGGTCTACACAACAAACTTCTGCCGACAACTATGTTGTGCAGCTGTGTGGGTTGCTAGGTTGTAGCTGAATTAGTCCAGTACAGTGGTGTTCTGCTGTGGCAGAACTAGACAGGAAAAAATTATGCCAGAAGTGGAGAGGCGCTTAGGTTTCTGCACTGGCAGGCTGCAGAGAATATAAAATGCATGCATGTTAGGATGTCAAATGTCTATAGGTTTACTGTTTGTAGTACAACTTACTCTTCAGTTGCTGTAGGGTTTTCGTTTCACGTAGGTTTTCAACCCATTTCTAAATGGATGAATTGGAGAAGATCTCTGGACATCATCTTGTCCAACTCCCTGCTCAAACAAGCACCAACTTAGATCAGCTTTATTTCTGTCACTTATTACTTCTATAACTTAGAAGCATATGACAATTCAACTTTAGAGCTATACAATTAATATTAAAACTAGCTATAGAGGGTTACAAAACTGAACTAGCAGGGTTTTTTTTGTAACTACAGGATGATGGGATTTGATGAAGACCGAGGAATAATTCCAAGAATTTGTGAAGATCTTTTCACTCAAATAGCGCAAATGGACAAGCAACAGGTAATATGCTTATGCTATTGACCTTAAACTGAATTATGAGGAAACTGATGTGTTTCAGAATTTTGATACCTGTTTCATTCTTTCATTTTATACCTTAGTGCTGATCCATTTATTAATGTCTGTATTCTTTTGCTGATTCAAAACTTATTTCTGCTAGTGACTCTGATTAACAGGATTCCCTAAATAGTCAAAATCCACATTGTTTTGCTTCCTTAATAACAATAATGTCAAACAGAAATACGGGCATGACATTTTTTGCTGTGTCACTAAACTAGGATTCTTTCCTCTATATAGCATGTCTTACAAGATAAGATTTATGTAAGGAAAGGTAAAAAGAAATCCTAATGGGTTCCATACTTTCAGTGGAGGCATATAAAATAGAACTCAAAAAAATAAGAATTTATCTTTAAACATTGTCACATATCAAAGCGAAATACACTTTAATAGTATTCTAATTCTAGTATTCTAGCTCAGTATTCTTGCTGAAACAAAAAAAAACCCTACCCCCGCCTATTATCCATCCTTTTTTTTTTAAAGTAGTTAAAATTTCCATTGTAAATAATGTTTTGTTTTCTTCTCTGGTTTGAGAATAGGTCTTTATTCGTACATAACTCTATATGAAAGAGTGGTCTTCTGAGAGGGGGTGGGAATGTTTAATCTGATCACAATATATTTTGATTTGAATTCCTGTCCTACGGCTATGGTATGTGGATTTAAAAACAGCAAAGTAGTAATCTTTTCCAGAGTGTTTTATTGAAGGGTTACTTTCTGTTTCTGCCCCAATTAATTGGTGTAGTAATGGTAAATTTAGAGAATCATAATTGGAGACACAATTAACTTAAACTCTTTAAAAAAAAAAAAAAAAAAAAAAACCACCAAACACTACTCATTTCATGTCTTAAGAAGAAAAGACCCAAACTAAGACTGCAGGTATGCAGGGGTTTGTTTGTGGGAATTCTTCAGGTATATTTATCTTTCTGTCTGACTGTTGTTAAGGCTTTTCTAAGACTGGATTTCTGGTACAGAATCACTTTTGAGGAACAAGCTTGACTACAGTACACCGCCTGTGATTTGAATTGTGCACCTACATCTTTCTGTAATAACAACACAAATCATAATTTGTGGTTAGAAACTCTGAATGTCTCTTAAAATTATGAAAAGGATTAGAATATTATATTTACACTTTTTCTTGGATATGGAATATCTGATGCAAAACATGGTGGTGACAAAGCCTGTTCTTTGTATTCTTTTTCTCTGTATGTTTGTCCATGTCTGTAAAGACTGACTCGCAGGTCAGTAGACCTTAACATTCAGTTAAGCTTACACAGGCAAATTTTTCTTTTTTTTAACTATTCCAAATTTTTTATTGCTTTATGCTTGAATTCTTGACTTTGAATCCTAATACCCGTGAACACATAATATTCTGGTCCTACAGTAGATTTGATAGACACTGAGAAATCTAAGGTTATTTATTACTGAGTTTGGCTAGAGAGTATAACTTCTAAAAAATGCAAAGCTGCTAGATATGTTTGTTATTCCTTTGCTTATGCATTCTGAATAAGTGATTCTGTTGCTGCAAATTGTCTTTAATCTTGTATTTCTGACTGCAATGTTTTCGTTTGGTTTTTTTTTCCTCTCCATTTTATTTAAAAACAGAAAAAAACCAACCCCCCGACCTGGATACCTTCAGAGGAAGGAGATGTGTTTTCATGAAAAGTTTGTTGTTCAGTACTTTTTAAAATTGCTGTAGGTAGAATCAAGGTTTACCTTTCCATTAGGTCGTTCTGTTCCAAGTCAGGATGTTGACAACATCAATCCATGCCTTCTCTATTACGTGTATCATGCTGTAGCAGCGCAATCCCTAAGGGAATGAGACTACTGCAGGTGCAAACTATGTTTTCGTGTACTGAAAACCCAACACTGAAACTTCTGAGGTGGATGTATATACTTTTTTTTAAGCTTTAGCTATCATCTGGGAATGGCTGTGGATGGAATTCCAGTAAATTGTGTTCTTGGCAATAGCAGATTCCTGGTTTAGGATATCGTTTCTCTTGGAAAGCCCCTTCAGTACAAATGCTTGTAACATTGAATAGCAGGATCTGGTAATCTAGGTTAATTTTTGAAACAAAGGATGATGAAAGTGTTTTGTGGACTATATTAATAACTCTTTTATTATTAATTTTATTAGATTTTGTATCATCTTGAAATGAGCTTTTTTGAAGTATACAATGAGAAAATTCATGATTTGCTTGTCTTTAAAGCTGAAAGTGGACAGAAGAAACAACCAGTAAGTTGCTCATAGAAACAAGTATATGCATAATTCAAAGTAGTGGCATCTATTCTGTAAACAAAAAATGCACAAATGACAAGTGATCATTGTTTTGTTATCTTAGATTGTTGTGAATAACAGAACTCAAGTAAAAAAACCTCACTATATGACTTCAAGCAAAATGGTTGGCACTTCAGAAATGCTAAACAAAATAAAAATCTTGCTGAAATAGAAACAAAACAATTCAGTAGAGTCTCTCAAAATTGTTGTTAACATCTCTCCTTATCTGCAAAATGAAGATGATATTATCAGCCTTTATAAAAACATCTCTTACAGTATTATTTATCTAAATCTCCAGATTATATTAAGAGTCTTCTGTGCAATATAAGTTGAGTTACAACCTCGTAATTTAGATGGAGTTCTAAAATGGAAGGATGACAATATCAGGAGGCTTCCAATGTTGTTTGGAAAAAAAAAAAAAAGAGTATTTGCTTAACTGTATTTGATCGGTCAGTCTTCTCAGATCTCAGCACTACTGAAATGTCCATTCACTTTCTGAAAATATCTGTGTATTTTTTATCTACTGAGATGCCTGTTTGCCACTGACTCAACCTATCTAATTGCAGTCCATAAGTATATACATGAAAAAATGTTAATATTTGCAAAGGGAGATTTTTTCCCCCACTTTGTTTCCTCTGTGTATGTACATTGCCCCGCTACAGAAAACTGCTATCATATAAGAGCTTAGCACCAGGATGGATAATATCTTTCAGATTCTTTGCCCTAGATAATTTTACTGCTTAGAGACATGGGGCTGTCAGGAAGTTCCTTTTTTTTTTTTCCCCCCTGTTGGTTGGTTATTTCCCAAGAAGATGGCGGGGGGCGGAATCAGTGACCTGATTAATTAGTTAAGGATCACTAGTTAAACTAGTTTAGCTAGTTTTTAATGCTTGTGTGTTAGAATATGTAAAACCATAAATTAAACAAATTTGTGTTAAGTAGGGGATGTAGGGAAGGAATTTACCATGTTTGGTTTATTAAAAAGAAGTTCTTCCTGTACTTTGACATACTGAACACTATACTGGCCACTTGTGTGTAAACTATGAGTATTAGTTTATGATAAAGGAGCTATACTACATTCAACTTGCTGTTGAAATAAGTCTTTTATCCTAAACTTGGGACTTATGTGGACTAGTTATATAGAAGTAAAGACTAAACTGTCTTGTTTATAGTAGGAGTGCTTTCATCTGAGTTTTGTCAGTGGTTTCGAGCTAAGCTATTTAACTTGGAAACGTAATAGATTTATGTTGCAGAAAAGATTTTTCTTTTTCTTATGTAAATATCTTATATAAGATACATATTCTTGCAGTTAGATCTGGTGCACTCTGCTGTGATTTCTCAGGCAGCTGGAAAAATTCAGTTGTAGGTATTTTCCTGAAAATACTGTTCCAGATGATTCATGCTAAGTTTTGTTGATGATAAATGTCATACTAGGGATGTAGATAGACTTCCTCTTAATTTAAAGATATACCTGAGTGCTACGTCTAACTAATGCACTCCTAATAATTTTTCTTTTAAAATTATTTTCACCAGCTTCGTGTAAGAGAACATCCAGTGTTGGGACCATATGTGGAAGGCCTGACAGTGTAAGTCTTAATTGTTCTCATTTTAATAGATCTATGGTGTAATCCTGAAAGAGTGTGCTAATTATTATCTCGAGGCTCTGTGAAAGCTTGCGTACTCACCAGTAAATTAGGCAAGATCTTAATATCATGTAGTTTTACAAAAGTGCGTACCCATGTCTAGTTTGACTTGACGTATTTCCTTTAGTGTATTGCTTTAGTGAAATAAGCATGTGGAAGTCTCAAGACAGCTGGAGCTTTCGTGGTATATTTGTATTTTGTCTGTAATTGGGGAAATGGGGAAATGTTTCAGAACTCAGGCAGCAGGGAAAACTGTAGAAAGAAAACAGTCTGAACCCAAACTTTTCTTTTTCCCCCACCATAGGAATGTTGTCAGTTCTTACTCTGATATCCAGGTAAGAGTTATTTGGTTACCAAAAGGGAATACAAATATTTCTACTTACTCTTTCCTTCACTTCTGAAAACTAAATTCCATGCATGGGAAGAAAATGCTTTAGTAGTCTATGATATTTCAGCTGATTTTGTAAAAGTATAATGAAGACTAGTCCTATATATTGGAGCTAAGTAGATGCATACAGGCAAGTGTCACTCTCTCTTCACATGGTTGTCTCTTAAACTTAAGTTTTAACTCCTCCCTTATAGAGTCATCATTTGTATTAATAAATTTATTTGCAAACATTTTAATCTTCACTTAAATACACAAAGTAGGTTTTGGTTTCACATCCTGACTTCTGTTTCTTACAGAGTTGGCTTGAGCTAGGAAATAAGCAGAGAGCAACAGCTGCTACAGTAATGAATGACAAGAGCTCTAGATCTCATTCAGTCTTCACCCTTGTCATGACGCAAACCAAGGTATTGCTGGGTGTTTTATGTCTGTTCAAATTGGGTAGTAAAAAGTTGTAGTGTGCTGCCTAGGAAATTGTTGTGAGAATATACTTTAAGAAGATGAGTAAAGCACAGGGCATTTTAACATGACTTTCTACACAGCAAAACTTGTTCTGTATTACATGCTTTGAGTAGATTCTGATGCCTCTGTGCTGCATATATTTATAGCAGCAATATAAACATGTCTAGACTGGCAGAACTAGGAGTAGTTTCAAGCTTCTGAGTGTGAGTTTTGAGATGTAACTGGAATCCAAATTGAAGCCAGACCTAATTTCACACTGCTGCCAACACATCTTAGCTTCTAAGAAGGTTCGGCTATGCAAGGTGGACAGCTGTGCTGAGTTCCTGCAGGTGATGAGCTGGGACAGTGGCAGGAGATGCAGATTCTGCTCAGTTTCAACACAGTTCACTGAGTAAATGTTTCCTTCCTTCAGGATACCTCTCTCACCCATGTATCTCCAGGATATAGGGACTACAACTCCTCATCTGATATACAGATGTGTGAGAGACAAAACCTGACTTAGTAAGATGAGCCTGAAAACAGAATTGGAATAGGTAGAGCTCCTCAGAAGTCTGCAGCCTGTCAGTTTTCTCCATGTACAACTAATTTGTTGGTTTGTTTTTTTTGTTGTTCTTGGTTTAATTTTTTGGCCCAGTTTCCTAATCTTCTCCTTACTCCTTCCCCTCACCATTTTCACCACTAGATTATTTCTTTTCTCTATCAGAAGTAGTCCTGAGACTTTTCCACTGACTACTTATCTGATCTTCATTGGTGGAAGTCAGTTACAGCTTACTGATTTCTGTGGGTATTGGATAGCCACAATAATCAAACTTCAGACCCAAACCCATAGCTAATCTGTTGTTTGTGGAGTTAATGCTTATACAGTTATTCAACCGCAAACAATTCATACTATGGTTAAAAGTCTGAACTTAGTCTCCTTCAAGGGATGTACATGAAGGTATCCTGTCAAAAAGTAAATGGAAGTGTCAATTTTTTAATGTATTTAAAGTGAACAGCTTTTTAGATTTCTGCTTGTCCTCAGGCTTTTTATTTTGGTTCAAATGCAAACACCTCCCTCTTTTCCAGGTAGAATTTGTGGATGAAGAACAATGCGATCATAGGCTTACCAGTCACATAAATCTAATTGATCTAGCTGGCAGTGAATGCTGCTCAACAGCTCAGACCACTGGAGAAAGGCTGAAGGTAAACCAAAATTGGAAATCTGTGGAAAAGGATTGACTCCAAAGAATGCCCCTAAACTCCAAAGCATCCTCACCTACCAGGACTTTGGGCAGGAACTGTAGTTATAAAAGGATATGTAGCCCTTATGCTTATAAGTATTGCATAGCATTTTGCTAGCGAGGGTGGATGGCCCTAAGAAGCTGTTTCGACTGTGCAGTATGGCAGGCCAGACCTTGCTTAGGACAGCACTTCCCATGCTATGCAGGCCTAACAATCCTTTAGAAGGAATGAGGAAAAACTGTCCGCGTGACTTTCCAAATCGTTAATCAAATATTGCACGGAGTTGGGGCTTGCCCCTTTTTTGGGGATTTAAGTAAGTAGAGTTTCTAATAAGAGACTTTCTTTCAAGCTGCCTTCATAAGTTTGGTGGTCCTTAAGACTGCTTGTTTTAAAGCCAGGGCCTCTGTTCTTTCCAAATGAAGATCTTCTAGGATACTCTTGCATCTTATTGTTGTTTTTTAATCAGTGGTGACATTTAATATGGTACAGCTGTACCATACATTGAATAAGCACAATTAAATCAACAGTACAGTTAGTAACATCACACAAGAAAATACAACTGTATTATAATTACTTTTATTTTTGTTTTATGTAGGAGGGTGTGAGTATCAATAAATCACTGTTAACCCTTGGGAAGGTTATTTCTGCACTCTCTAAACAATCTCAAAATGGAAAGAAAGCTTTCATTCCTTACCGGGAATCTGTCCTTACTTGGTATGTACATTTCAGAATTTTTTTTTATAGAAGTAAAGACTTTCTCAGATTGTGGATTCCTCTTCTATTCAGGAGGCATCATTTCCCCTCCCTTTCTCCCTCTCTCCTTCCCTCCCTCACTCTCAAATGACCTACTGAGGGAAGAAATTAGTCTGTTGCATCAGGTAAAGAACAAACAGGACTTTGGTTTGTATTTTAAGTAGCTAACAATCACTCTCAAATAAGTAGCAAGACCCTAGGTATTTTGTATTTAATCTGTTCAGACGGAGAAGTTTAATTTTGACTTCAGTGGGTGGGCTGGGGATTGACTTCTACTCTCCTGTCAAATGAAGGTTGTTAAAGGAAAGTCTTGGTGGAAATTCACAAACTGCTATGATTGCCACAGTAAGTCCAGCTGCCAGCAGTGCAGAAGAAACACTCAGCACTCTTCGCTATGCAAAACAAGCTTGTTCAATTATCAACATTGCTAAAGTAAATGAAGATGTGAATGCCAAGCTAATCAGAGGTGAGATTGACATATGCAGTCTTTGAGGGTTTTTCATTTGCATGTGTGTTTAACTTATTGCTGAATAAGAGTTGTTACTACTAATAATCTATTGTGTTGACTGACCACTTGTCAAATAGGCTAATACAACCTAGGATATCTTCCTTTTAATATTATTCTTCATGAGCTTTTTTTTTGGCCAAAGTTCAGATGATATCTTAGGCTATACTTCAATACCTGGAATGGGGAAAGGTGTTTCATTTTTAATTAAATAACAGGATGAATTTTTTAGTATCATACTGAAATGTCTAAACCCTATTTTGTCTTCATTTTTTATGTGTATTGTGTGTCTGGTTTGTCTAATGTAGAATTGAAAGCTGAAATTGAAAAACTGAAGGCAGCTCAGAAAAGCGCTCTGAACACTGATCCTGAAAAATACAGACGTTATTTGCAGGAAATAACGTCTTTGAGGGTAAAATTGCACCAGCAGGAGAGGGACATGGCAGAAATGCAAAGGTCGGGCAGTTGTTAATGTCTTACTTTAAAATAGAAATGGTAACATTTATATGATGTAATTTTTCTCCTAATATGTTGTGTAATTTTCCCCTTAATATATTAAGGGCCTGGAAAGAAAAATTTGAACAGGCAGAAAAAAGGAAATTAGAAGATATAAAAGAATTGCAGGTACATTTTCTTTCTTCTCTTCACTTTCTATAGGAGATAATAAGAAAATATAACATCAGCAAGCCCTGCGGAAGAATTAGAACAGTTTTAAGGTTTGGTTTCCTTAATGCTGTTCTTTTAACAGACTACTGTGACTTCTTAGAAAAATTTAATGTAGATATTTGAATGCACAAAGTAGATTGTTTTTTATGCAGAACTCTCTTTTATCTAGAAAGCAGGAATTGCATTCAGAATGGACAATCGTTTACCAAACCTTGTCAATCTCAGTGAAGATCCTCAGCTTTCTGAGGTGCTGTTGTATATGATCAAAGAAGGAGAAACTACAGTTGGAAGGTATACACCAAATTCGAAACATGATATCCAGCTTTCCGGAGTGCTAATTGCTGATAACCATTGGTATGTAGTGTTCTTTTTACACTTGAAGTGAGAGCGGGAAATATTTCTTCTCAGCCTTCCCTTTCTTTTGGATTCAATCTTCCTTCTGGCAGTAACAAAATATGGTTTTCTAAGAAGGAAAATAGTATTTAGGGATAACTTTTGTACCGTTCAATGATTAAGGTAACTTCCTTCCATTCCCATCTAGAAATCTGCTAACCAAGGTAGTTTAATTTCTTTGTTCATTTCATTATGTAGTAAAATTTTCTATTCGTGCAGAAATGCTGGAGAAGCATCTGATCAAATGATGCTGTGTGATAACTCGATTACATTAAGTTCAGTGGAAAAGTGAAATGCCTTGACAGTTCTTTCTTAAAACTAAAGGTAGACAGCAGCTTGGCCATGTTGCAGAAATATTGTTTAAAGTGTATTCCATGCAATTAATCCTAGACAAAATGCTGGAAGAAACTTAACTAATCAATTACTAAAAACATGAAAGGTGTGGGTATATTGGGAAATTAAGCATTATCGAAGAAATGCTCAGGTGACAGGGTATTGTAGTAATTTTTTAGCGGTGGATTCTTAGATTTAAATATCGATTCTCATCCAAAATATAGGTTGTCACTGTTGTCACTCATTAATTATGTATGTTGTAACTAAATAGCATGCAGACAATTCACATCTGGAAAAACAACAACAGGATACTATCTAAAGCATGAATTTTAGTCTATTAAGAAACATCATTAGCAATTAACGTGAGCTACTGATATTGCAAATGTTTCTTGTTTTCAGTGTTATAAAAAATACTATTGGCAAAGTGAGTATTATTCCACTGAGTGAAGCAAAGACATACGTAAATGGGAAATGCATTTTAGACCCAACAGTTCTGCATCATGTAAGTAATTGATTTGGTAAGAGTAATATATGCATGTGTGGATTTCTTAGCTTTGTTAATATTACAACTTCAGACTGTGGGTTTTGTTAGAAGGCTCTGAAACCGTAATATTTGTCTCTTCCTCTCTGGTTTCTAGCCCCACCTGTTACGTTTTAAGCACTGTAAATTTGCTGATAAATCTAAAAGTTATAGAACAAACTTTTCCCCCCACCTTTCCCAATAGGGTGATCGAGTGATCCTTGGAGGAGACCATTATTTCAGGTTTAATCATCCAGTAGAAGTTCAGAAAGTCAAAAGGCCATCTTGTGGGACTATGTTTTTGCATGATGGTCCAAAAGATTTTGAATTTGCAAAGAATGAGCTGCTTATTGCACAGAGAACACAGTAAGTATTGTACCACCTTGTTATAAAAATAAATTCAGTTGTAATGCAACTGTGCAATAAGTTTAAGAAATAAGAAACTTAAGATTGTTAAGTATTTCACAATAAGGGAAAGTTGGAAAATAGCAAGGTTATTGTTAATTCCATTTATAATGGAAATGGAAGTCCCAGACTTAGCCGAAATGAACGTATACTTCTAAGAGGTGACCACCAAAATCTAGTCCAGTTGTCAAGAATGTAGATCACTATTAAAGAAACACTGAGCTTTTGAGGATGTCAGAGTAGTCTGTCTCTTCAGTTACATTTCTCTCCAAGCACATAATGAGTCTGAAATTGACTTTTGACATTTTAGAGACATTTAAAGTCTGAAAAGCAAATGCCTTAGGAAAATGAGAAGAACCCAAAGTCACAACCTTGGTCTTCTGTGATGCTGGAGAATTTGAGAGACAGTAAAGTGTTATTTGTACTTGCTTTGTTCTTGGGAATTACTAAACCGCAAGACTCATTGACTTAAAATTTACTTTTCTGCATCTTACTGTGATTTATTGAGTTTCTATTACAGTTCTTAATTTTGTGAAAGGTGCATAATAAAATAAATATGGAAATAAAGTAGATTTTAAGTCTGGAATGTATTCCATCTTTACCAGTGTCTACATTTTCCCTATGAAATCAAAAATATCTAGGTAAAGTATAAAAGTTGTCTTTTAAAAAAATAAACCCTCATATTTTTACTGTTAAAATTGGAGGCACCTGTCATGATAGAAGAAAAGATTATAATCTCTGTGCAGCCTATAAGAGATTAAAGCCAGCATTCTAAACGTATGATGCTTCTACCTGTAGGCTTGAATCAGAAATTGAAGAGGCACGACTCAAAGCCAAGGAAGAAATGATGCAGAGTGTCCAAATTGCAAAAGAGATGGTTCAGCAAGAACTGACCTCACAAAAAGAAGCTTATGAAAGCAAAATAAAATCACTGGAAGCAGAGGTGGTAAGTTCTCATTGCCTCATTACATAAAACATATCAATAAAATAAAACAGAAGCTGTAATAGGGGGTTTCGGTTTGTGTGTTTTGTTGTTTTGTTTTTTTGGGTGGGGTTTTTTTTCGGTCTTGCATATTATAACAGTGTCTTAGCGAGGGCTAAGCCTCATTCTTCTTTTTAAAAAAAATCAGCCTTACTAACAAAAGAAGTTATAAAGTAGGTATCCCCTTCAGAATTATTCTAGGGCCTTTGGTTTATAGAATTAGCCAGGAACTAAAACGTTAATCCAGTGTGAATTTGATGAGAGTGTAACTTGTATATGAAGAAAAACTCCTACAAAACCTAACTTATTCTATGAGAGACTTGAATTACTACAGTATTTTAGTTAATATGGCTTTTTTTTTCTTCCAAGTTTGCGTGCTGCTTTGTTGTTAGCCTTTTAAATATTTTTACAATATATGTAAGTCTACATAGAATAGTACATCATGGTAAAACAATAATAATAATGGAGTATCTTATTTCTTAAATGTGCTATAGAAGACATTATGTGATGCTTGTGAACTAGGATATAACCTTTCATCGCTGACACTGGGCTGAGTAGTCCAAAGGGGCTGCATGTTTTAGATGTATTGAAGTGAAAATAAATCTTAATATCTGCCTAAGGGATGGGTCAGAAATGCTGTAGAAGTGGTATACCTCCTCTCATCTGTCCTTTTTTATATTAGAGAGAAGAATCTCGTAAGAAGCAAATCCAAGAACTGAATAACCAAAAAGCTGCAACTAAAATACAGGAGCTAGAGAAGGAAAAGCAAAATCTTGAGCTAGAACTACACTTCAATAAGAAGCGTTTAGAAATGGAAACCTTAGCTACCAAGCAGGTAACTTAAAAAAAACCAAAACAAAACCTTTTTTAGGTGATAAACAGTGGTTTGTTTTGTGTGGTTTTTGTGTGTGTTTTTTTTTTTAAATAAATCATTGTAAGTGGAATGTTTTTTAAGTATTTTTCTACATGATTTTATGCAAAAGAAGAGATGTTTTGTTTACACTTTGAATATGATATTGTATGTGGGGATAAACTAATGCTGACCTTATTTCTTCTATAATCTGGACTGTTTTGTTCATGTACCAAACTTTAGCAACCATTGCCTGTGCCAAAAGTTATGACTCCAAGCGTTAATGTAAGTAATGACTGGTTTTTGGCTGGTGTTCATGTATATCTGACTGCTGCAACAAATATGACTTCATTTTTTTTAAAGTTGTTTCTTTTTAATTCCAGTATTTTTTTTTAAGCGTATCAATATCTAAGCAAAATCAGAAAACTGTCAGAGTTTGAAGATGGAGGGTTTCATATTGATATGGCAGATGTCCAATATAAATTTCATTCTGTTCTGAGAGTCCATAAAATGACAGCAACAAAACATTTTGCTTAAATGAACAGCATTAAGAGTTTTGGATTTCCCGCCCCCCTCCCCCCCTTCCCGCAGGCTCTAGAAGATCATACTATTCGTCATGCAAAGCTACTTGAAGCTCTGGAAGCTGAGAAGCAGAAGATTGCTGAAGAAATACATGCCCTTCAGAAGAATCGTGGAAGTGGGAATAAAACTATGACTAGTATGTGTATACATCATGTTGCAAGCGCAATGCTGACTTTTCTCTCAATCCAAGCTTGGTGGGTTTGGATTTAGTGGATATGGATCCAGAAACTTTTTCTATTCCTCTAATACTTCTCTAATGATCCTGAACAATAAAAGCCTTTTGGCTGCTATGATCCTTTCCGTTCATAAGCCCTATATATCAGACAGTGCCAAAAGCTCTGTTTTAATCACGCTTAGGATGGTTAGCTGGATATACATGTAGTCTGTATTTACCCCAATTACTTAAAAGTTCTTCCCCTATCCGGTTGAACTCGTTAGGTGTTAACTCATTGGGGAAACTGGAGTAATAGAATTGATTCTGTTTAGTTTCCTATCTCAGATTAGTCTAATATATAGTGCCTGGTGTTATGCCTGTATTTCTGGAATACCCTTTACCTGACCTTTTATCAAGGGTTATCTTGGCTGGGAGGGTCATTTTTTCCCAGTGTATTGGGAATTCACAGAACTGTTGTTGGCTAAATTCCATTCAAGTTTTTTGGTTGTGGTTTCTTTTTTTTCCTGTTTTTTTTTTTTTTTAACCCTGAAGTTGTTGCATCACGTTGTTTGATGCACTTAATCATTATGTGCTATATTCTTTATTAGTTCCACTTAATTGGAATTCTCTGAAGCTATCTGTGATGATCAAAGAGGCCAACACCATTAGTCATGAATTAGGGAAAAACACTGTTTTCTACAGGTGAGTATCTGAGTTAGTTAATTATAAGGGGGTATATATTTTTTATATATATGTATGTATTAAAAAAAATTTGGAGGTCGATTCTGGATGTGCAGTGAGCTGTTGGTTTTTTTTAAATTGAACATGACAAATCACTTTTCCAAACTAGCTTTAGTTAAGTGTGCAGTTTAGCCTTGTTAGTTTGAAACGTGAATTTCAAATTTGAATTTTAGATCAAGACTTTAAAGGTATGTCTACAGGCAATTAATTTTGGATCCAGTGTGTTTTGGAGGCGAATCTTCTGAAGCCCATGTCCATCCTGTTTTGGTTCACATACTAGCTGTCCTAAAGCACACTAACTGCATTCTGTTTGGACAAAACTAAACCGGGGAGAATGTGCCAGCCATTAGGAGGTGTTCTGTTCACAGGACCATGACAGAAGTAGTTCAACGTAAAAACCTCAGGACATGTAGATGGTGGATATTGAGTGCTTGGGACCAGTTGTTTCACTCCACAGATCTCTTGCTATGCCATGCTACTTGCTAGTTGTAGCTGAAGAGTGTTCTAGAAGTGGACCTGTATGTTGGTCGTGTTCTTAGTGCAAGCAGAGATATATTAGCACAGAGGAAACACTGTACGATTTCAAAAAAATGCTACAGTAAATGCAGGTAAGCTAGGACTTTCTAATAGGTGTAGGTACTGCTGTGTTTTTCAGATGGCGTCTTTTCACGTCCTTCAATAGGAACTCTGCCAGTAGAATTCTGTAGCATATATTTGGTCCTGAGTTTCTTGAGAGTATGTTGTATGCTAGTATCTACTTCTATCTCTGAATGCAGGGATTCCTTTTTTCCTTTACATAAATATAATTTTAATGGCTACACTAATGTATGTTTTATGAGATACATGGTGTCTCATCTGTTTGTAATCATATTTTTATTCTCTGTGTAATCCTATCTGCAAGTACATTGTTTATTTTCGCAATATGAATAATGTTTTGTGTCTTTTTTTTTTTAAACTTTCTCAAATTCTTAGGCACGACAAAATTGATGATAAAACAGGAACAGTGTCTTCTGTTCAGGTGCAGGTTCGCAACATCAAACTGGGAATAGCAACTTTCTGGAGCCTGGAGAAATTTGAATTCAAACTAGCAGCAATGAAAGAACTCTATGAGGTCAGTAACAATTGAAGAAAAACCACTAATAATCAGTAATATTTTGTCAAAGATAAGATTTTGATAATCATTCAGGAGGAAAATCTTGTGGTTTTTTGTTTATGTTATCTTAAACACCGAGAGACATGATTATTTTTTATTAAACACATGTACACACATTTTTCAATCACAGAAAGAGGACAGTAGAAATCAAAGACTTTATTCAGGTCATTTTGTGTACACAGTGTGAAGTAGTAAAACAAGGACTGCCTTGTGGTTCTTCTGGCTGTTCTATTTTAAAGGTATCACTTGAATTACTATGTTCTATCTATTTTTCTTTGATTCTGGTGAGTTAATTTGCTACTGGTTGCTTTTGTCTGTATGTGCTTTAGGTTCTTCAATGGGAGTTTTTTAAAGGCATTTTTCATCATTTTTTGTTTAATAGACTGACAATTAAGGTGCACATTAATCCCTTTTTCTAATTCCATTGCTTTTAATCAGACAAACTGGGTATTTTTGTACTGCACCTCTCTAAATGTGCAGTACTTTGTTTTGGAGCATATCATACTATCTTTTGTATCAAAGAGGAGGAGGTAAAATAGAAGAAAAGGAGAAGTGGGAACAGTGCCTACATTTGATTCTGTACTATAACCATCAGCTAAAATATTTGTAGTTACATAAAGGTAGACAATGGTTCCAAATTACTGAATACAGATAAGAGTACAATGTCAACTCTTACTTGCTGGGGTAATGGTGTTTTTTTAATCTCCTAAAGAGAGAAATGTCATAAGAAATAAGTTTATCTTTATTGACTCCATGTGAACAGACAGTGTTTTCATTGCGTTCCGTTGCATTTTTTTCTCTGTTTTAGAGCTGAAGGCTTGAGAGGCCTAAGAAGTACTTACTTTAAAAAAAAAAAAAAAAAAAAAAAAATCTTATCAGATCTGGTGGCCCTTAAAAGTACTTTCTTTTTTTTAGTGGCAATAGAGTATTCTGGGATTTTCCAATCCCCAGGGCTGATCATTGCATTTTATTTGTTTTTTGGTTTCTGCCATATGAATTGAAAATTGTTTTAGACTGCAGTGGAATAATGAAGCATAAAGGAAGGAAAGTTCTTGGAGATGAGAAAGAGCTGGGTAATGTGAAGGAAGGATCCAAAGCAATCCCAGTAGAACCATAATGATCTTGTATTTTATACTATACTAGTTTAGGTTTTTTTTGATTAACGCACAAAAGAAAAATATATATTTAAGACCAGGTTTTAGATTAAGAGAACAGCTTGTCTAAATTTGTTCTGTTCTTGAGTTTGTGATTCTCCTGATCATATAAATTCTTTTCATTCCAATATCTGTATTATGTTTAGCCTGGAGCAGTATTGAAAAATGAGTAGAAATTGCTTCAAATAATATATAAATAAATATTTGGATGCTTGCTATTTCTGAACGCAGATCACATTCTGGCATAAATAGCATACTTGAAGTTTGCAGAGGAAGAAGTCTCAACTGTTGGAGCACTGAAGATGCTGGTAGGAAAAAATACGAGGGCTTTTTACACTTCAGAATGCTCTGATTTTTTCCTACCTTAGAAAATAATTGCATCTTATTAAAGAATTATATTTTATTTGAAAGAATAATGAATTCATATATGAGTATATATCTGAAATAAAAACTTCCAATATTTTGTCCAAAAAGGAAAAAAGCTATCAAAGAAAAGCCAGAAAAAAATAGAGGAAACACTCCTTTATGATATAACTCTGTAATATGCAAGTATTTCCAGTGACAGAAGAATATTGCCATATTTATTACTAAAATAATAGTAATATTGGCAATATCAGAGACTGGATTTTATTTCCTGTAGAAAACTATTGCTAAAACTGTCACACAAATCAAGATATAAAAATAAATAAAAATTGCAAATTACATGCCTAGATTTTTAATAAATCTGGCATGTGGAGAGAGCTGTGAAAATGTTTTGTACTTGGTGTTCCTGTATCTCAATTGCTGGGTAGCTAGGTGTCTTCACTAAATGTTTAGCTTGTTACAGTTTGTTTTCAAACACTTGCACCTCAATTTAGAGCTCTATGCTCTAGATTATACATATCCTAACAAAAGAAAAAACATTAAAACTACTGTTCTACTGCTAGTAGAACATGTTGTCTTCATTCATATGTCATTATTATCACTCTATTTCTGTTTAACCCGCTTCCCCCCTCCCTGTGTTTTCTTTATTTTTTCAGAGTAATGATAGCAATAAAGCTGCTGATGTATTTTATGACCCTGCTGATGAGTGGGAACCTGACCTTTCAGATGCCTCAGTTTCCTCCCTTTCCAGAAGAAGGTGATACTAATTTGTAGCTCCTTCATCTACGCTTAAAACAAAGCAAAAAATAATTTGTGTAATTATCTAAACATGCAGTCTTTTATTTATTAATTCTTCTCTTACCTTACTATAATGTCAAACTTAGAAATTAAATGAAAAGTTAGGTATACATTTGTGAGGAGTGGGGAAAGTTTAAACTAAATGTTACCTTGCTATGCTTTACTGGCTTCACTTACGAAATGTGTGTTAGTATGCAATATGTTGCTAATAAAAATTGCATACCCACTAAAACAGTTTGGCAGATTAACAGTAATGTTTCTGAGGTCAGGCATAGCATATATGCAATGTATGTCTGACCACTGCCAGAAGGTTTTATGTATGACTATTGACAACTGGCTGGAGGTAATTAAAGGCTGTTCCCAATTATTTCAGAAAGCTATCTCAGAAATTGATACATTTGTCTGTAGCACAGGAGTTTTAATTAACCTGCAGAGGACCCACAGGTTAAGGTTATAGATACCCATGTATTTAATTAGTTACACAAGTGATTTTAAATAGGCACTTGGACATCTGTTCCCATCCTTACTTACCCCATACGTTGTGCCAACTGATGAGTTTTTCCTCTTCTGCTCTTATCTTTCCTCATGGACAAGAACTATGAACAAAAGTTCCTCCAAGCCCAGAAGTGTATTTTGTCAAAACTTATATAAGGCTTTCTAAACCATGTATCCAGATATCATCAGTGCAGAGTGAAATGTGAATGTGTTTTCTTCACAATTCTATAACAATTCTGAAAGCATTGTTTTTAAGGAGTAAATTGGAGCTGGCCTGGGACCTTGTATTTGAAGTTTTAGCCTTGTAACAATATTTATAACTGAATTGCAAACTTGTGCAAGTTGTAGCTTATAACAAAAATGCTAATAGATCCTTAATTATAGCTTTGCTAGTGGGTAGCAGCCAATATGACTATTGTTATTCTGCTGTAAAGCAGGTCAGTTTATCTGACTGTAAATTTTGGAAAACATTCCTGACCATTCCAAGTAGACAAAAGTTATCTGAGAAGAATGCAATGGATAAACAGTTTCTTTATTTTTAGTCTAAATACTGTTTTAATGATAGAATAATGTTGGAATACTTTTTTTTGTCTAATGCTGCCTTCTGGACAGTATTATTATGTGTGTTCTTGAATCATAGAATGGTTTGAGTTGGAAGGGACCTTAAAGATCATCTAGTTCCAACGCCCCTACTGTGGGCAGGGACACCTTCTACCAGACCCCATCCAACCTGGCCTTGAATCTCAAGTGTATTTGGCTTTGTTCTGCCTATTTGAAAAATGCAACAACAGAAGCTGACCTGAACAAGAAAAGGCACTGGAAAAGGGAAATCGGCATTGCATGCTGCATTGACAGCGATTAACTGATGTTAGTCACACATACTGGTGAAATAAGTTGAATTCCATGTGCTACTTCAAGATTTGGTGCTCCTGATGTGTAGTGTCATGAAGCATAAAGGACAGGCTGTTCCAAAAGGAAAGGGCAGGTCGGGGCTGAATGTGACAACAGGGTAGACAGGGCAGTGCCCTTGCAAAAAAGGGCCTAGCCCCACAGTACCTGAGTGAGGTGAGCAGAGTAGGTCTGGTGATGGTAACCAGGGTCAGCCAACAGTCCAGACCCACAGGTGAGTATGTAACGATGAGGCAGGGCTGAGGTTAAGCTGGGAAATAGGCTCAGTGAGTCAGGATTAGGTTCAGGGACAGTTGGCAGGGTCAGCCTGCAGTCCAGTGATTGCCTGACACAGCCATCGTTACAAGGTCCCAGGTCAAACTGGGAAGTCAAATCTGCAGGTCCATGCCTGGCGTGCATGGCCAGGCACAGGCGTGGTTACAACACAACTGCAGTGTAAGTCAGGCAGGACCAAGGGCAGGAGACTCAACTTAAACGCAGCTCCAAGAAAAGTTGGGGAGCCCCTGTTGAGTCTACTTCCAGCTGTTTCTTTAACCTCTTCCAGGCTGGTTGAGGCTTCTCAAACAATTCTCTTACCAAGAGCTGGCCTTGGGCACTGACAGCTAAGCACCCAAATGCAGGCCAGAGAAGCTGAATTAACTTGCCTAACTGATGATGGAGAACTTTACAGAACATCTGCTTTCTACCAAGAAGAAAAGCCCTCCTGTCTGGCTTTCCAAAAGCAATTCATTCTGTCCAGCAAACAAGATCAAAAAAAGCCAACATGTCTGCTTTCTATGGTCCCAGTAGGTAGGAAAGCAATGTGTTTTGTCTCAAGTTCTAGATGATAATAATCCAGTAATAAACCGGTAGCTTAAAAATGGGAATGTGGAATGAAGATCCTGCTACAGTAGCAAGAGCCTGAGGAAAGTAAGTAGGATCCATCCTATGGACTGTATTGTCTTGCTTTCACTGTGGTTTACGTTTTGTGTTCCATTAATTAAAAGTAGATGTTTATTTTGTTTGCCTGATGTCTGTTAACATTCATTGAATTTTCAGTGGGTATGGGGAGGGAGATTCATTTCTTTTAAATTTTTTTCATTTTTTCACTCTATCATCCTTTTCTAGAAGTAGAAGTTTCATGAAGAACAAGAGAATTTCTGGATGTTTGTCTGAGATAAAATTACAACCAATTCGGAATATACAAACTTCCTATATATCAGGTACTTACTATATGGCAGAACACCTTTCATTTCATACTGAGAACTTGAAACTATTACATGTATAAAACACACGCACTTCTAATAGTCGTTTAAAGAAAAAGTGTGGGGAAAATAAAATGAAAAATGTCCCGTTTATAGTATCTTCAAGTTTATGATGTCAAGCTGTTAACAGTAGGGGTTTTTTGGTATTTTTGATTATGCTTTCTTAGGGCAAAAACTTCCTGACCAGCACTTATGTCCTTTATTTAAGAAATTTATCTAAAACATTACTCCGCTTAACTATGCGGGTTAACTGGAGAAAGATGATAGTTCATGTAACAAATTGCCAGAGGATGAATCCTGATATAACAACTTGGAGACTTTGTTTGCTTGAGTTGTTGCTATTCATTCAACTACTGAGGCTTCCCCAAGCTTTTTGTCAGGTTTTATAAACTTTTTCCTGAAATACTAGATGCTTCAGTTTTCCAAATAGTTTTATGCATGCAGTTATTTTAGATTGGCTGGATTTTGTTATTTTCTGTCTCTCTGTAGGTTCGATTGTTGAAAAAGATGTGTCTGTTAAAGAATTTCACTATGGAATTTGTCTTTGTACTAACTGAATCTAGAAACTATGTAGAACATTGTATACACTTTTTTTCTGATTTGCTACGTCTAGTAGTTGAACATTGCTGAAGAAGCAATATAAAGTAGTCATTAAAGACATGCCGACTGCTCACTCATATGAAGAGTTTCTTGCATATATGTTTTGTTTTTACATCATACAGGTTCACAGAATAAGTCCAGCATATGCCCAAGCTTTTCTGAATCGTTTCTTCCAGGAATTTGCAAAGAATCTATAAGTTCAGCTTTAGATTTATTGGAACAGAATCACAAAGGAGGAAAGAGCATAGCAGATAGTCTCCTAACTAATTTGTTTACCATTTTCTCTGGAGTCTCTGCCATTTCAAAAGCCTATGAACAGCAAGATGAAGAATGTCAAGAAAACTGTAAGTCTCATTTTCATAACAGTTTAAACATTATTAATGACTCGTCTTTCAGATGCACAAGCATTCATATGTTTGCCTATCAGAAGAATTAACATTCCTACTTTCATTTGCAAAGGAGACCTTCTGATAGATCTCTTTCTCTTGTAGTTTTCTCTCTTCATCATGCTGCTCAGTCCTACAGCATCAGAATTATCTCTGCTTTTGACCGGCTTGTGGTTCTAACCAAGCTCTGGCTTAACAATGTCCAAAAGTGCCCTGGATGTATAAAAGTTGATGAAGAAATAAAACAGGAAGTAAAGAACTTGGGAGGTTATTTACAGTTGCTATTGCAGGTAAAGTATGTTAAAGAATTCATCTGTGTGTAGAGAAGTTCCATGCATTAATGCAATATTTACTACAAACTTGTTAAAAACACTTAAATGTCCAATGTATGCAATGACAAATGGACACACCTAAGGAAGATGAACAGCAAAGGGTGCATTTCTGCTGGCTAAACTGGTACTTTCATATGCTAGTTCAGAGTAATGCAGACCTTTCTGTGCCCAGGCCCTGACAATAGCATAGGCTCTTAAACATAAAAGGGGAAAATAAAACACGCTGTGACAAGAGCACATGCTAATTTAGATTGTGAAGTGCTACTGTTTATAAATTTATAAACCAGCGGCCGGTAAATATTACTCTTGTTCATGCTACAGCCTTGTGAAGAGTAATTTTTTTTTAACTGTGTAAGTATAATGATACCATTCTTCTCTGTGACTGCAAGGTATGGTCTTTTAGCTGTAGTAGATAAGCCATTGGAAGTAGGAAGATGTAAAGCTGAAAATGCCTCAAGCTATTGTGTGCTACAAACTCTTGCGTTACAGAAAGCGTGTGCTCTTTGACCAGAGATGCTTTCTAGCTTCAGTGAATGATATGCCTTTATTTCTCAGGGATGTTCTTCAGATATATCCTCGATGGTAACAGAAGCATGGAGCAAAGTAAACCAAATAGTAAAACAAACAATGAAATACATAGGACACTTGGCAGTAGTCACAAGAGCTGATATTTCCTTTTCTGAGGAGAACAACATTCCTGCAACTAGTCTACAGGTGAAAAAATGTTTATTAGAAATAGTGATTAGAAGTAGTAATTTTAATGTTGACATCACATTTAATTTCAGTAACTGTGCTCAGAAGCAAATTTTTACTTAATGCAGTTGACCAAATTGTTATATGTATGTTCAGAGTTTATCTAATACTTCATTTTTATGGTGAAAATGGATATGTGTTAATATCCTTGAAATTGTTTTTTTTATTTTGTTAAAGAAACCTGCATTTTAAATCTGTATAACCTCCACCTATAAAGAGAAAGTAGTACTGTGCTTTTAGGATTGTATCTGTACTGAGGTTGTACAAGTCTACCTATTTCACTGAAATTCAATACTTATTTCAGTAATCTGTGATTAAGTAACACATAGAATTTTCAGAAATCTGAAGAAAGTTAAGAAAAGGAGGTTAAAGTGCTGAGCCCCTCTGGTCCAAGAATGACATGTGACTGAATAGACCAACACTGAACAATTTGCTCAAAACAGAATTACGTTTCTAGCCCACTACGGAAAAATCTGTTTTATTTCAAGGCCGTATCAATTCCTTTAATCATTATGTTTTGAACCTTTATTTTAAAAGGACTTTGTACTTGCCATTTATGATGGAGTAGGCTCAGGGCTGGAGTTTCTCATTGATACTGTACAGGAAAAAGCAAGAATGGTGCAGAAAGAACTCATGAAACACTATCCGCAAAATGAGGTGAGATGAAAGTAAGATTAAAAACTACTACTGTATCTTAGAGGCACTTGATCACGTCCTTTTATTTTTCAGTAATTCTGTCTAGAAAGTTTATAGTAGGAATACAGTTATGATTAGTAAGGTTATTAGTAAGGTTATTATGATTGTACAGTTATGATTAGTAAGGTTTCAGATGGGTGGTAAGTGGGAATATTGACTATAATCCTGCAGAATTATTTACAGTGTTTAGCCTTTCACCCATATATAGACTGAACATTTAAGTGTATTTTATTTAGAACGATTTCTCTGTGCATTGGAGGGCATTTTGTGTAAAATTTCAGTGTAACCATGAAAGAGGGAGACTATGAAAACTGGTGCAAAGGAGAAAGTGGACCTTTTATTCTGTGTACTACTGTTTGTTTCGTAAAAAGGTTGCATATTTAATATATCATACTTTATGATTCTGAAAGTTAATTGTTAGTTTATATTGATAACAGTAATCACCTCTGCTATTACTACGCTCACTGTTGTTGTCAAGAAGATTATTATAAAGTTTGAAGACTTCATTTTGTCATACATTGTTCTTACAGTCCTAGTCCCAAATAGTATGCTATCTAAATGTTAAAATAGTTCAGTGTTATCTTTTAAGAGCTAGTCTTCTCATGTGCTTAATGCTTGGGGTGTGCTGAAGCACTTCCATGAATTGGGCACTTTAGAGGGGAATTGTTTGACTAAAGTAGCTATTTGATAGCACAGAAGTCAGAAATGTCCTGTTTGATTTCGTGTCATCCACAGAAATCACAGCTGACCTTCAAATACTTTCCAGGTTGATAAGCAGCAGTGGTATTTTAATTTGAGCAGCCTCTGTATTACACTTTATAGGAAAGTTTCAGCAAATTATTTCTATTGTATTAATGAGTTGTTCCTGTCACCTTTCAAATTTATTTTAATATGAAGAGGAATTACATCAATGGGAAGCTTTTATTTCTCATAATAAGACCTCAATTTAATTATTCTTGTAATTTTAAGAAAAGACATTCCTACTACCTCATAATAAACAGATGTGTGCGTACTTCCCCCCCCCCCCCCCTAACAGTTTAGCAGTTATATTTTATCAAATTGAAGAGATTTGGTTTTGGTTTTAGGTTTTTTTTTTTTTCCCCAGTATGCTGAAACCAGAGTTCTTCTGGGGAGGAGTTGCTCTGTCATGAAACAAACATACTATTATTGGTGTGTCTAGTGTATTTTGACACTTAAAGCAGAACAGACCTCATTACGTGCTGAATTCAGTAGTGGGTTATTTGGTTTCTGCCTGGAGGGGCTTATTTTAAGCTACAGCCTGTTATTTTGTGCTCTTACTTTGCTTAGGTGACAAATCGTGAGGAAGATGATACTATAGGGAGTTATGCAATGTAGAGAATAAAGTATAAGAAATAAGAACCATAGTTAAAAATATTTCTGTGACTCTATGAAAATTCCAGTAGGAAAGCTAGAGTATCCCTTAGAAATATGCCACTTTCTTAGTGGGTGAGCCATTTTGACAGAAAGCCTGGCTGAATTCCAAGGAAATACTTTGGAAAGATTGAAATGTTCTTCAGCAAGGTACTATATATATACGGTATCCGTGCTTCTTTTCAGTGTTGGTATATATAGGCTTGTTCTGCCACTTTTCCTATGAATAAATATTTTGTACAGACAGCATGCAAGATCAAAGGTGACAGTTTATCTGTGTCTGAGCAATCCTGTCTTCTGCCTCATGTGTTTTTATTTTTGTTCTTTTTCTTCAAAGTTGAGAAATTTGCAGAACTGTGGCCAATAAGAAAATCTCCTTATTGAGTTGGGATATATAAAATACTTATTTCTGAAGAATTTGTTACTACTCAAAAATCTGTAATACATGGCCTGGGATAAAAGGTTCAAATCAGTTGGCGAGGAGTGATAAATTGCTTGTCTCAAAGAAAGCAAAAATTCCTTCCTACTCTGGTTTTCACTGTTGTCATTCTTAATCCTACAGATAATAGTGAAACTGTCCAAAATCCTTTTATGTTCCTATCTGCTTGCTTAATTCCCAAATGCTTCATGTTTCTAGCCAAAGGAGTTGAGCAGTCTGCTTTCCAGATAACGTTGTTTACTTGCAGCATTATGTATCTTGCATCCCTATGTATCTGCAGGATTCCTGTACATGCTTGTCACTGGTGGAACTAATGTGAAGTCTGGGAGAGAACACCAGGGTGTTAACTAAGAAATTACCCCTGCCACTTAGAATGACAGTGATACAAAAATTACAGGACAACCTTTCTTTAGCGAATACTTAAATTCGCTCATTTGATCCTCTGGTATTAAGGGGTTATTTAAAACCTTGCAGATGTAGTTAACAATGTTTTCTACCAGTTAACATTTTATTTGAAGAATTGTGTGTTATGTTGCAGAAAACATTACTTCCGCTTTGAAGTATTTTTCTCATTAGTATGCCAGTGTTCATTGTTATTCTTCTAAAATATTCATGTACTTTTTACTTTGTCTTCTTTTACTTGTCAATCAAGTGTACAATATAATTAAAAGTTTCTTTGTAGATTCAAAATCGAATAAAGGATAATGTTGTGGCATTAGCCAGATTCCTTGAAAATAACATCTCTTATTGCAGAAAGGTAAGTGAAATGTTTCACAAAATGTGTGCTTTGAGTCTGGGGTTTAAATGTAACAGAGAAGAGGAATTGAAAGGACCTTCTGTATATTTACAATTGCATGATAACACTTCCTGGCTCAGTGGCATTCTTGTGATTGGAACGCTAACTTTTCTTGGTGTACTGCATTTCCACTCAAAACTTTATGATTTTAATTTTACTTAAAGTATTTCTGGAGGTACTTGTATCTTATCTGCCTTCTTCTTGTGCTCATCGTGAACAGCCTAACCACCTGTTTTGTTTTCTTTTAAGTTGAAAGCCTCAAGTTCAGTAATGCTAGTGTAATTGTGTTATAACTACTGCAATAGTTTATGGCCATAGTTATTGGTATTTTGAATTAAAAGCCAGGGTAGATGATTTAATCTATTTTCTAAGAGCCAAACATTTTCTGGATTTTACAGTTCCATTTGCCTTTTTTTTTTCTTTTCTGTCAACAATCTACACTTCTTTTTGGAGCTATCTTACGTTTTGTGACTTGGCATTGCTTTAATTTTGTGTTTCAGCATTGGCCTATTTTATGTGACTGAATCCATAATAAGCATGTTTAATAGTTAATATACGGTCATGTATTTGGTTCTTTTTAAATTGCTCTTTATTAATACAGAAGGAAATAAAATCTCAGTTACCAGAAGAGGAATCTCTATATCAGGAAATAAAGAAAAGCACTAACATTGCTGCAAAATACTTGGAATTGGAGCACTGCCTAGCTGAAGTCTGTCAAATTGTTTCTTCTACATTACAAGGTACTTAACTGGGTTATTGCCTGTCCATAGTAACCTGTGGACTACAGGAGACCTGTAAAGCGAGAGGGGTGGAGGGCTACTTGGTCTCTCTTTGCAAAATGCTGCATTTGATTCTTCTTGCTTTTGTTTTTCATAGGGTCGTACAGAAACACAAGCCCTCTCAGGAGCTTTGCAGAAAAGATTTGTGTCATAGCTGGATATTTTAACAGCTATTTCAGTTTATTTGCCTTGTCTTCTACTTCTGCAAACAATCCCATCCAGAAAATACCCATGCCTTTTATGAACTTGGATGAATTGGACTCTCTGGTTGATTCCCTTATTATGAATTTCGAGCTTGAACAAGGACAGCCATCACTGAAATCTCAAACTCTTTGTAATGAAACTACTGAGACTCAAGGAGGACAGGTTGAAACAGGTGAAGTTGAATTTGCTTGGAAACGGAAGGGGATTCCAAAACACACACATAAACTCCAGTCTTCACCTCCGTTTCCTGCAGAGCTTTCACCTTGTAGGATACAGTGGGTATAAAATGCTATTATCAAGAAATTCAGGAAAACTCTTTCCCTTTACATGAAGGAAAAGCAACATATCCTCATAAAATCATGTCATTTAATGTCATACTGCTTACTAATAATATTAGCAAGAAATTTTAGCTTTTTGTGATAAGTACCCTAAATTTCACAAAGAAAAAATGGAATTCCTTAAAGGGCTTTTAGACTTTAAAATATAGTGCCTTTTGTTTTAATAAAAGTCTATTATTACCTAAGCCTATAAGAAATAATTTAACGCAGTCAGTAAAAAATCTATTGGAGATAATGTGAATGGAGAAACTAAAAAGTGTTGGGCAATAACTAGGAAACCCAGTAAATGCTTGGTAGGACATTCACATCTCTTCATCTTAACCCTTTGACTTAGGACTCTTGTGTAACAGTGGAAGGAGATTCCTTTGAAGAGCATTTGTAACATACATTAATGTTGCATACAGTTAGATAAGAAGACTGCCTTCCTATCTTAGACACTTGAAAAGTAGATGATGCAGGTACCAATTTTTTTGTTAACCTCTTTTTTTTTAAAAAAAAAAACAAAGCAAAAATTTTCTCTTTATTTCTGTAGGGGAAAACTGAGAGATGGTAAAAGTACTTTACAACCTTATTTGATGAATGTTTTTTTTAGTGGTTTTGTAGTCCATTGAAAAATCTGGGCTTAAAGTATCAATGATGGTGCTCTTCAACTCAATGTGAAGTGAGTTCATGTTGAGGGTTGTTGCTAGTGACTTACCTTCTGATTGCTCAAATCACTTTCAGTACTATTCATAGTGGATTAGAAGCATAGCTCTTCCTAAATAATATGTAAGTCCTCCCATAAGGTTATAGAGGACTTTCCCAATCAACTACTTCCTTGTGCTTTTTACTGTAGACATCGTTTAACCTCTTACCAGTCTGCTGGCTGAAGTTAGTGAAAATGAGCAAGGATGAAAATGAATTTGAATTATTATTCTTTAATACTGGGTTCTAGGAGGCCTGGACCTAGCACATTTTACTCACAGCGCTGAGAAATTCATAAGCTAAAACCTGAGGTTTTTTCCCTATATATCAAAGCTTCCAAGCCAGACATTCATAGCTATCATTTTCCTTCTGAGGGAAGATGCTCAACATATTGAGAATTTCACTCTTTGAAAACATGTCAGGCTCTTAGAACTATTTTCTGTGAAAAGAGTACAGTAAAGAGAGCCAATTGTCCTTTTCTTTTGAAAACTGTCATGCTATAGTTAGAATTGATGCTGTTATTGAGCGACTTTGTGCTTTTCTGATTTGGAGGAAACGGGGAAAGGTAATTACGCTGAACCACATGTGTTTTTTTTAAGACTAGTATAGCTTAATACTTTTTCAAAAAATGTCTTGTGGTGCAGTCCTGCCATCAAAAATATTCAACAATTTTTATTGCAGCTAATAACTTCCTTCTCACATGAGATGTGATGTTGCTTAATTGCTTTCCTACAAGGCCTTTACAAGTCTGCCTAAGGGTTAACAAAGTATATTCAATTGTTCAGATTTTTATGCTTTAAAAGTGAAGAGAAACCTGGTATATTTCTAATTCTATAGATGTATTATTTTCTATTTGGCTGAAAGTTTTAAAAACATAACTGGTTCTTCTGAATCATGTTTCTAAGCGGGAGCATTGTAAAGGGTAAAACTAGATCATGTAACTGATCACCAATTTTACAACTTTAAATGTAAATTCCTTGTCAGTTTTCTTCTGTATACAGTTGTTTGAGACCTTTGTTTGCCACTGAGTACTACTTCCTTGCTGAAAGTATTGTAGTGTAAAAATCTGAATTAGTAAGAAGTGTTTTGCGTAGCTCACAAGTGAAACAAAACAAAAAAAAAAAGACGACTTTACCTATGTTTCTTTCCTCTATTAAGACACTTAACAGCACACATACAGAGTCTGAATACTCATGAACTAATCTACACCTATTAACGTCACAATACTCAATCCCTTCCAATTTCTGCTAATAAATATAGTGGTGTTATGTCAAGTCCCCATTGCAAAATTATTCAAGTGTGTTACTGGTGTTCCAACTGTCCAGATGATTAATCATGGTTGCATTTGTTCTTGTATTTAATGAGAAGCGTTGCTCAGAAAACATCTTGGTTTTTCTAGTTCTGTGAATTATGTGAATTTTTTTGTCTGTTTTTTTTTTTTTTTTCTTTCTAAAACTGAAAGACAAGTTCTTCACAAACTTGGAGCTCAAACTGACTTTCAGTTTTTAGCCTTTCTGAAACTCAGGAGAAAGAGACCATGCAAACAAATGGGTTTCTGATAGAGCTTTAACTGAGGTATCGGATGGGCACCCTTAATTACATCAAATTTAGCTTTTGCAGGATAAGTGAAAATGTTGCCAATAGCTTCCTGCTGCTTCGTTTTTTTGGTTGGGTTTTTTTTTCCCCCCCTCCATGCTAACTAAACATGTCTAATCAGTCAACTAACCAGTCTCTCTCCTATTCACATTCTTAATAGTATATTCACATTTTAGAGTAATATGTTAACAACACCTACTTCTGCTAGTGTTTTCTTCAGCTTGGTGCCCTCGTTACAGTTATACATCATTGAAGTACTTCATTCTTATGATATATACGGTGACTATACATCATCAGAGTGAGCTAGTGCTCTCATAACATATTGCATTAATACATCAACAAGCCTAGCTGAGGCTCCAGTAATCTATTGGTGTAATATACCGTAAGGTATATTTATAACTATAGGCTAGTCCATCTATAAATTATGAACGTCAAGGAATTGGGATCATAGCAGGCAGATTTTGGGATGGATTGATTTGAATGGTACATTATTTTACTAGCCTTTCCAAGGAGTTGGAGGTAGTGTGGGTTAAGCCCAGGTCAGCAGAGGAATTGACATGGCTGTACACAGTATCTGCATCACCTGCTAGGCTCAGTGGTGAAATGAAGTAGACCCTAATATTACTGAAATAAAGGGCTGTGCAGGATGGTCCAGATATTTTCACCATCTTGCATTTTTGCAGATCTGACTGTAAAGTCGGGGTCTAGATAGCTTCTGTTAGATAGTGGTAATACAAAGAAAAATCTTCTTGTGATAGTACCTTTGGAGTTTCTTCTAAACCATAACCTAAAACAGACAGCAAAACAGTGCAATTTAAGTAGAGTTTTTACTTAGTATGTCACAAAGTTAATTACTTTCGCAGGAATATATATTGGTGGTGTAAATTTCTCTGATGGGGGAAGTGAGATGGGAGTCGGATCACAACCAGTATTTATTAAAACACCTTTTATTAATTAACTGTTGTTAATAGAATTAAGATGTTTACTTCCAGCAGATAACTGTTCACACAGTACGTTCACTTACTCCTTCACACTTCACTTGCACCCACACATAAAAATCACTCATAGCTAGAAGGTTGGAGCAACAACTGTGAGCTTCTGACTTTGAAGTGGAGGCTCATGTTGGCTTACCTGTGAGACTTTGATGTGCTATACCCCTCAGCATGTATGCTTCCTCTCTTTGGCTAATCTTTTCTGGTTACTATTTCTCCATCTGCAGCCATAGGTATCAATAAAGCCCATTCACACACAATTGCATAGATGGGGCTTTTATGGCTGTGGCTGAAGCTTAGTCGCTAATGTCATGCTTCTGCTAAGAGCACTAAATTTGGTCTTGGAAGGTTTTCTCTGGGGTTTTCAAACCTACAGTCTTCATCTCTGTGTCCCTGAAAGAAACGTGGAGTGAACAGTCAGGAACATGCATGGTGCACAGGGTGGGAGTGGGAAGTGTTATGAAAAAATGTTGAGACACCTGAATGGATGTATTGTTTACTGAAGTTATGATGGCTTTACTTTGTTATATGCATTGATGTAATCTGTAGTTTGTGGGTGGTTTGTCGTTGTGTTGTTTGTGTTTTGCAGTTGGTTTTTTTTTTGGTTGTTGGATTCTTTCCTTTAATGTCCTCTCTTATTCTCTCAGGAAAATATTCTTCAGTCAGATTTCAGGTAAAAAGTAATTAGAACTTTATGTGCTTGACCCATGGATTTTATTGACTAACATAAAAGAAAAAAAGGGGGGCTTTGTTTTAATTTTAAATATAAAGTGGGGAGGTGGGGTATTCAGACTTCTGCACCCTGGTTTCATCTGAAAATACGAAACTAAGAAAAATCTAACTATTGAAATAAATTCTCTTCATAATAGAAGTTGCTTAAAGAAGTTAATAAGAAATGGGTATTTCTTCAGTTCAATACTTTATTTGAAAAATAGTACTACATTAATAAAAATACATAATGATTCTGAGATCATTGATCTGCTACTTTACTGCTTTTTACAACTCAGCCTCTAGTTTTATTTGTTTAATAGTGGGAAAATAAAATTACACATTTTAACATCATCTAGCATTAATACACGAGGTAAAATACTGCAAAAAACCATCATGTAAATTGATTTTTGTTGTGGAAATTAGTAAAGCCATGGGAGTCAAACTAACTGTGATTAGGCACTGAACTCTTCATTTTTACCCTAATCAGGAATGAGAAACATCTTTGTTTCAGGTAAAGATAACAGTCCTGGGAGAAGTATATCGTCGGAATATGAACGCTGGATTACTTGAGAAGCCGTCAAACAATGTTAGCCCATCTTTATTGATGTATGTAAATGTACTTTTAGGAAAAAATGCTTTTTAAAGAACATGTACTAGTGGTACAAATTAAGCATAAGTAAACTCTTCTAGCACTCTCTGACTTGTGAGAATACTCTAGGAGAAGAATAATGAGAAGCTGTGGTTTAGGTTTAATTTGATCCAGTAATGGCATCTGCAGGCAGAAGAGGAGACTACATCTGATTCGTCTCTGCAAATAGAAGCTATTTTTGGACAAGAAATTTCTTATTATTTATATACTCTAACATACTGTGATTAGATGAGTCCTGTTGCTTTCGCACGTTTTTCAACTTTTCTGATTTTGTGGTAAGGTGGGTTTTTGGGTGGTGGTTGTTGTTGTTGTTATTATTTTAGGACAGCATTTTAATTCCCTTCCTAGCTTTCAGTAGGATCTGAGATTGTTTATGTGTTTTCCCATGGAAGGGCTGTTTGCTTTTTTTGAAGTTCTAATATTTTATTTTTATATGTATATATTAAAAAAAATTGCTATCTTTTCTTTGTTTTTTGCTCTTTTTAGGACTTGAAATCAATCTATGTAACAAGGTTTGATTACTCTTGAATTTTTTCCTGCCCTCTTCTTTTGTTTGTTCTTGTTGTCTTGGTATGTTTATGTTCATGATAATATTGGTTTCTAGAATAGGAGATGGCACATATAATCTAATCAACATTCATATAATTTGATTGTTGCAGTAAAAACGGGACAAAACTGAAAAAGAGGTCTCCAGAGCTAACGTTTCATCAACAAGCGAGCACCACAGACAACATAAAAAAATATTATTTCAGGTATCTTTCAATCTGAGTTAATTTTGAGTACTTCTATTAACTGAAGTAAGTCCAATTAAATTGTAATGAGAAAGAGGTATGAATAGTTCAGGGAAAGGAAAGAAAGTATCAGAAAAACCTCGTGGTAGTCATCTGTAATTAAAAAAACCCAAACAAACCACAAACAAACAAAAAACCCCAAACCACCCCCCCCGTATTTCTAAGGAGTTAAAATATACTCAGTGTCTTTCATGCAAATTCCTTAAGCCTGTTGCAAGCATTACTTTGCTAATCTTTACACAATTCTAGTAGCTTAATAACAAATACTTCACTTACATTAGTATATGCTATTGTCTGAATAGTTCAATTTTTTTCTCATATATGTATAGCATAGAGACAAACTTCAAAAGTTAAAAAAACCCAACCAACAAATTAACCATGACTACTTAGCTTTATGTTATTAAAAGTCTGTGGATTTGTTCAAATGTTATTTGTAGTGATTTAAATAAATGTCAAACTACAAGTTTTAAGTGCATTTTAACTGGTACAACGCTGGTTTTGGTCTCACAGCCTACCTAACTATTTGTATCATATATTGGTATAAAACTCTTTTACTGAATTATGTTAAGATGATATGTGTGTTAATTATCTGTAGTAGAAAATTACATTGCGCTAATGCATTTCTACCTCTCCCCCTAGTGTGCAAACGATGGTATTGATAAAGAGATTGTTCATCTTGGAAAAATGAGAAGCTATGTTACATACTGACATATTTGTACAAAATCTTGCACTCAAACATGAAGGTGTATATATATAGCTAGCTAGATATGCATTTACATATATAAGCATAGGAGGCATATTTGCAAAATAGTAATGGTGCAAGAATGAGTCATAGATATGAAGTAAAACTTATTTCCTAAAAGCTGAAAAATAATTTTTACTACTTTGAGCTCCTGAAGAGGAAACAGGATGGCTATTGTTCTGTACGTCTTTGTTGTGGTGATACTTTTCTAATACTTTTTTATCAGTTAGTTGTGTCAATGAGTTTGGCTGCCTTCTAAGGATTTGTTCAGGCCTTGGTATTGAGTTTTTAGAGAATCTTTAGAATTTTGAACAGGTGTATTCATTCACGTGACCACTTTTCCAGTTTCCTGTTAAAGTCTACTGCTTTTTATTTTAACTGTATGTTTCCTCCTCATCCCTAGTTCTGGGAATCTGTTGTGCCCTATTTAGACTGTAAACTACCTGAACTAGGATAACCTGGTTTAGTAACTGCTGCAATGGAAGTCTGATCCTCTGCTAAGACTTTGTGCTACTGCAATAGCTTTTACCATGGCGCGTTCCATCAAGTTTATTGGTGGCTAGGGGGAATTTGGGTGTGTTTCTCAGTATAGCAAAATACTCATGCTGGCATTCCTCAGGGATTTAACACCATGAAACGCAATTCTGGGATGGAATTCAGAATTGTATTAATGAAATATTAAATGTAAAAGTAATGATACAACATTTTTAAGAATTATCCTTTTCAGGATATTTATTTGCTTTAATCACAGAACTTTTAAATGCACTATTGCATTTTTTATAAATGTAAAATGAAAATCTTACTGCTTAAAAATTGAATGCATAATGACAACTAAGTATGGATTTTATGAAGCATCAACTATTGAAGATGATGATCGACATACATGGGAGAGGGAAAGAAAATGTAAATCAACTTTCTGACCACCAAATTGAATCTGAAAGAATCTGAAATTCTTTATTGGTAGTTTGTATCATAACTTTACTATTCGTATACAGTCATGTATACAAGGAGACAAAAAAACCTGAGTTGAATTGAAAAATGTGAAGTTGAAATGTATAAATTAAATGATATTTAATGTCAATACTTTGCTTCAGAAGTAAATTGTCCTGTAGTTTAATTCTAGAGTATGCTGAAAGTAGGTGTCCTAAATGCTCTTTAAAAGAACACTTGACCACACAGGACTTGAGAAAGTCAGAAGGGTAAGTGTGGAATAAAACAATCCTGAGCTATCTTCAATAGTAATAGCAAAGTTGATAAATAGGACTCAGTTTGTCGGTCTTCTGTTTTCCCCCTTCCCTCTCCCCTTACAAGGAAATTCTTTCAGTGCTGCTTCTTACCCCTAAAATACTGAACTATATTCTTAAAAAAGTATTTGTTTAATGAAGATAAAATCAGAAATGCTTACATCAGTGTTAACTTAGCTGGCCTTCAGTTCTTGTTTGATTATGACCAGTAATATGCAAGTTTAATCTCATAAACTTGGATCATTCTACAAGATAATTAATCGAGTTGTGAAGTGTGTGTATAATATATATAAATTTTTTATACTATGCTTACCCCCCACCCTGAGCACGTAACACACAGTCCAAAGGGAAGTATGCAACGGTGTTCCTTTGTACTCCTCATACTGCTGTGCAACAGTGTACTAGTTGTTCTAATTTTGTTGGTTATCAGGAGAGGGAATCCAGACTGCTATGTCAAAATGCTTACAAGGTGCTATTAGGTAGCACTGTGAGGTTTGTGGTATGTAGCAAAAGAGTGATAAGCAATGGGCTAATGCAATGAGGGTATTGGATAATTTATTTCCTGTTTGCATAAAGCTTTTGTAAATGTGTCTCTAAATAGTCACCTTAGACAGCTGTGGCTAATGCTACAGAATTGAACCCATGCTGTTCTTTCTACTGCTGCTGTCGTCAGAGGGTCATTTCCTTCTGGGATTGCCCCAGAGAGGCTGCAGGGAGTTGGCTCTAGCTTCATGTGTCTGGGGGATCCATATAGAGTGCTCTAGACATAGCTTTTGTTAGACTGCGGCCCCCTGAAATACTCCAGCAGGAAGAGCCCTTGCTGGTCTTCTCCTTTGTTGGTGTGCTGCCATGTCCCATGACTATTTCAGGAGATAGCTGGGCTATTCCCTGCTTAGTTCTACCGTAAAATTAAAATCTCCCACTGCCAGGGCTGATTCAGTAATTCTCTATGCAAAACTATTTGCCACTTATTAACACTTCTTTCATGATTCTCTTAACTGTTTTAATTCTGCCACTTAACAGCACAGTCCCTGAACAGCATTCTCAGAAAAAGGTGGATGGTAACAAAAATTTCTAGACTTTCATAATTTCGGATTTTTTCTTTTATTTTAGAGAAGTTCTGCTGGCTATACCATGTGTTTCCTGAAAAGAGTAGTTTCAAGATGGATATTTGATGTGGTGATTTTTTTTTTTCTTTTCCCTCTGGTAAGGTGGTGGAAAAGCTTGGTCAAATATTAAGCCGTTCATTAGAGGATTGTTTACTAGAAGATTGTATCAGCTATTTGTATTCCACGTCGCAACTTACTTCAGCAGTTCGTAGTATTCCTATTGCAGCCACTAGATGGAAGTGTTTCACAAGGGTGTACCAGTTACGTGCCCTTTAGGCAGCATCTCCTAACCAAGCATGGAAGGAATCCCGTTGCCACCTGAAAGTTAACACTCATATCATATTTGTAAAAAATTAGTTTCTACAGAAAAACCTGTTTGTTTGAGGATTTGTGTAGTTTATAGGATAACTTTTCTGTTATATATTCCCTTAAGTAATTATATGACAGCTGTAGTATAGCTGTAATGATGAAGATGGCTGTTATTATATGCAAAAGTACGTACTATCCTAGACTTATTTTTCATACTGTTAGTTTAGCATTTTCAGTGTATTAAAGTTACTATTAAAAAAAAGGCATGTAATTTTGCTTGTGCAAAATATAGTTCAATAACCATGTTTATCAATATCACAACTATATTTCTAAAATAGTGGGCCTAACTATATAATCAATCTCAAGGAATAAATTTTGCTGTGATGTTCACATGGATAGCACAGAAAAAATAATTTTATTTATAGGCTCAGATTTAATATTGGAAAATGTAACGCTACTAGAGATGATGGCCCAGTGAAGCAAATCTTATGCCTGTTTAACTTCAAGTTCATTCTTCAGCGACTTCTAATCACCAAAATAATCACCAAAAATCACCAAAGCTTACAAATAAACTAACGTTTTGCTGCACAGGGCTCCTTATTCCTCCTTGTCTCTCCCACAAGTCACATAGTGGGTCTAGGATGAAATTCAGAATGGAACTCAGAAATTCTGTTGTTTTCTGTTGTAACTGGTAGGTAAGAAATAGCTTACAATCTTTTGGTTTTTAACAGGTTAACAGGTAAACTTTGTAAATAGAAGTTGTTGTAAATGTGTTCTAATGGTGAAACTGCAGTTTATTAAGATTTATATTTGCACTGAATAAGACACAATTATTATTGGGAAAACCTGACAATGTCTTCAGAGAAGCTCAATACTCAAGAATTATTTATTTAATAACTTTTTTGTGTTCCTTGTTTAAAATAATCCCTGGTGTTTGTTACTATGCCTTACATCATAATTTCAAGCTGTATCCAAATGTCTAAGAAGATCTGAGATAAACTATACTTGTCTTTCTCCAGCCTTGGCTATGCTTCTTGTGAAAGTGAGGTTGTAAATCAGATGCGGGCGGAATTTTTTTTTTTTGAGAGAGATTCCTTGTTTACTGAGCAATCTGCATTTACTCACAATCCCACCCCTCCAATAAAAGCATAAAAATGAGTATGAAGCAATCCAACTTGTCAATTACTGTGCTTGCAAAAACTCAGACCACAGGTTTAGAAACTATTTTATTAACTGTGTCTTGGTAGCATGGGATTCTTCCAGAACTGTTTTGTCTGCATTTTAGTGGCATTGCAATGGAATAAAGGGGTTAACAAAACCTAAGAGTAGATGTGAAATGAAAGCAACAGTTTAAAAAGAATTTTTTTTTTTTTCAATTAATGAGCAATATTAAATATTATACATTTTGCAGACAGATCAGTAAGATCAGTATTGGATATATCTCCTGATGTATATATCAAATCTTGCACTTAAAGTTGGAGGTTGCTTTTTTGTTTGTTTTCTTAGTTTGTTTTTAGAAAGCCAGAAGTAGGTACCTTTCTTGATTAGATATAATATACAGAGAGGATTTCTCTTTGCAGAGTACTAATGTACTTGGATCATAATACCGGCGGCTTGACCTCTCCAATTTCTGATGCTATTGAGTCATCATAAAAATATCTCCTGTTCTGCTGTGGCTCAAATTGCAGGAAAATCTAGAGTGTTTCTTATCTAGTAGATCTCAAAGTGCTTTGCAAAGGTGAGAAGCTATTTCTCATTCAACAGATGGGGGGAGAAAGTATTCAAGTAGATTAGATGGTTCCTATCTCTCAGCTGCAAAGCAAATCAGTGGTCTAATTATATCTTTATGAACAGCTCTTATTGAAGAAATAGATTCTTAACTTCAGCAGGATTTGCTTAGCTGAGGTGGTATTTTTTAACCTTTAGGGAATAGCCTATGTATAAGTTGTTGCCAGAGTTTAACTGAAAACAGTACACGCTTTGCATGGTACAGTTATAACACTGTGAAGAACTTAGTTAACTACAAACGAGCTGTAGACACCATCCTATATAGTAATAGATGAAGTAGGCTTTATTACTTGAACTTAAGAGCACTGCATGTAGTGAGCCCTGCAGTTTTGCTTGCCTGTGCTTTTTAATACTGATGTTAGATGAACATGTGTGGTACCTAGAACCCTAGAGGAACCTGCTTTTTAATCTGTCAGTTTAATGGCCCCTTTTCACTGTGCTTGAGACTAGACTTCCATGCTATTAGTTTACAGCAGTGCTCTAGGAAAGATGAGACTTCAGTAAGATATACAATACATAAAACACATTTATGACACATTGCACTGGCAACACTGTATTGGTAGGCTATGATGTCCAACGAATAAAGATCGTTCTGTGCTATGTGCTTTAACCAAGCAATGCTGTCCTGAGAGGGCATTTACCAGCATTCTCTGCACGGAGAAGTAAAGACATCAGTGAAGTGTTCTTCACAAATGCACAGAGGTGCAAAACAGCATAGTTGGCTTCTGTCCTGATTTCTCACATAATTGGAGCTTTCAGAGAAAAACAAAATTCTAAACATGAAAGAAGAAATCCTTGAAAGAATTTGTTGTTCATAGTATCTAAAAAAACTTTTTTGTAAACAGTATTGAAAATCATCACAGTATTTTGGAAATGTTGAACATTGCACGTAAGCAGTTAAACCTAAAAATAAGTTCTTGTGGCTGGTACATTTAAGTTAAATTTGGAAGTTTCTCTGAGGCTAAAGGCATACTGTGACTCTGAAATACTTCTCTGCTTTGTCTAGGTGTTAGAATGTGGAAACCATATATTTAGCAGGGTGCTGATACTTTTTACAGTTACACAGCATTAGGGTGACTACTGCTTATAGAGATTCCCCTGTCACGAAATATCTTAATGTCCTATGTTTTTTGTGAGGAAGGGGTCATCTGCCAGGCATTTTCAATAGGAACGTAATAATTCTGTAGGCAGTGCAGCGCACCAGCTCTTTTTCCCATTTCTGTTTGGGCTGTATAGTCACAATAAGATGTAATAATAAAAATTCTATTACTACAGAATTGAAAATATAACTCTGAATGCACAAAATTGTCTTTTGTGTTGAATAAGATTATTTTTGCAGTCACTTTTTCTGATTGTAATATTTGAGTATTTGTTTGCATAAATTGGGAGCTGTGTACATTTCTTTTGACAGCTTATCAATACTCTTTTTATGATCAAAAGAGGTCAATAAAAGCCATATTCATGTAGAATAGTGGTTTATGACCAAGTTATTAGATTCCTGTTAGATTCTTCTAAACCTGGTATGTAATGGATTTCCGTGCTAGTATGTTTTCTTTATAAATAAAGAGTAAGCACGTTCTTGTGTGTGTGCACATCTGATCTGTTTTCTATTACTTCTATTACTTTCAAATGTCACAATATTCAGAGCACATTGGTATATTCCATCTTCATGAGATGCAGACCTCTAGGTTGATACTGTCTGTACTTTCTTAGCCTGTGCTTTCTCTGGAAGCAATTTTTTCCTTTCAGTTTTTCTTGTTTATTTTTACATGAGAAATATATAGACATTTCTATTTTAGTCTAAATGCAAAATCAGATTGTAAAAGTAGTTTGAAGAGGGTGAAGCTTTTTTAGTTTGCCACTGCAGAGAGGCTGCATCAGAGATTTGCTTAGGTAAAGATACTTGTTATTATTTAGATTGTGTAAATGCTCACTATTTGGTAGGCATTTTTCAAATGTAGAGGAAATGTCTGTCCCAGAGAGTTCAGAGCTGAAAACAAGTGGGGGAAAAAAAATTAATTTGGAAATTATGGCAGGGCCTGAAAATCAGAATTCCTTTATATTTTACAGGTAGCATTTTTACATTATGCTATTGTTCCTAGAAATGCCATCTAGAAGAAGTTGTACCTGTTTTGAAGGCAGGTCAAGGAAGGAAAAAAACGAAACAAACCACCTTTAAATCTCCAATTTGATGAAGCTGACAAGAGGTAGGAAGGTAATGCATGTTAAAATGAATAGCAGTTGTGTCGTACTTACCAAGTTTTTCATAGGGTTAGAAAAGTAGTTATAAATACCATATCACTTACATTATTTGATTTTTAATTCAGAATTTCCCCAGCATGTTTACTGTGTCCATTCTGCAATGCCAATGCATATAGCATAGTCATCTATTTGTCAAAATAATTTTAATAACGAGCATAAAAGCATATTTTATGATATTACAAGTGATATTACGTGATAATAAGTATTACATGAACAGCATATAGGATGTCTCAGATTTTTGTCCTGGTAGTAAGAGATTTAAGTTCAGCATGAAAGACCTCTCTTGACACTTTGATGGTTGACACCATCATATTAAATAAAAGAATTCAAAAGTTAAGCAAATTACTTGCCAGTGGTAATTGTGGGCTACTGCTTCCTTGAATGACTAGTATAAACTTTGCTGTTTGTTCTGTGCTGTGGTACAGTAATTATGCCAGGCTCTCTCTTTTGCTTGTATATCAACTACAAAATTGTTGATGCTGTGTAAATAATAAAAACTCTCAGCAAATACGCATGTTTAAATTGCATGCATTTGTAATGTGGCCTTTGGAAAATACCTGTGCCATTCTCTGGTGATTAGTAAAATTTCACAAATGTCACAACAGGCATCTAGCTCTTGTAAACCCATACCACTATTAAAATACACAGCTTTTTATAAAAAGGTTGAATACAATTCTTCAATGACATGACAGCTGCATAAATAAGGAAGCTGTTAAAGTGGTATATTATATTGGGAGATTTTCCAAAACCTGCCATGTTCTTTGGGTGGACAGATACCACTAGATAGTAAAGGGATTCCAGCTTCTAAATCTGTGTGGTTATTCTGAAAACCTCCTTCCAAGCTTTAAACAGACATTGCAAAGAGATAGACAAAGTGCACTTAATCCTTCTAAGTGGTAGCTTTAAGTAGCCAGGCTTCTGATTAAGTGCTTTCTTTGATGCCTAGTCGAGCTTAAAGCTTCTGGCCTGTCAACGCTGGACTGAATTCTATGTAACAGAGAGCACTGGGGGCCAGAAATTCAGATATCTCCGCTCCTTGATCCAAGAGATCTCACTTAGTCAGGTTTCCCTTCTGAAATTTATGGAAAGGTGTTCCTATGTTATCCTTTCACATCTTGTGGAACTTGCAATGGGTAGAAATATTTTTCTTCATTCTGCTTTTAATTAATTGATGTTATATTCTCTGAACCTGAAACTTTGTTTTGGTGTGGACAGACCTGGGGTCAACAAAAGCAGGAACTGTAAAATGCATTAATGACTAGAAAATTAGTGAACAAGCAAACAAATTACAAAACTGCCTACTCAATTGTTCTAGTGAACAAATGTTACTGCAACTTATGTACTGAACAAATTAGACCACTACTTCAAAATCTGCAGAATTTGCACATCCAGATGAGTTGGTGATGTATACAAATAGTGGTCAGTGGTGTCCCTTCAGTCGTTTGCTCAGAATACAACTCAAATTCATGATAGCTTTAACGTCAATGGGAAGTACGCTTATTAAAGCAAACTTTAAAAATAATGGGAAATCTACTATTAACTAGAACATATCTAATAATGTTTCAGTTAATACAATTTGGTGCATTCTGTATATTTGTGTATTCTGTCATTTTTAATGTAATTCTAGTTTTAATTTTTTCACAGAATGAGAACTATATTAAAAGAGACTCTTAAATGATGGGGTAAAAACTATTTATATTCTAGGTTGTCTTGAAGATACAGATCTATAGGTCTACTGTTGACTTTAAGTTCACTAAAATTAGCATCTATAGCACAACTTAGAGAAATTAGAAGGGAAATGCTTTCTTTTTCATTTAAAATTACACAAAAAAAATCAAGTAAGTGAAATTTTGAACACTTTCGGGAAGAAAGGCCTGTGGATATTTTAACTGTTGCTTAATTTTTTAAAAATGCAAATATAATAGAGGGTTTTTTAAAATAAAGTAAATAATACACTGTCCCTCTGACCTTTTTTTTTCAGATGAACAATTTTTCAGGAGGATTACAAGGCTGAGTAGTCAGTTTTTGAGAGGTGGAGTATAGTTTAGTTGGTGGGCCTGCTGTGATTGGAATTGATTAATGGGTGTTGTGATAAGCATAGAAACAGATCAGTGGCAGCTTATCCTGCTTTCAGCTGTCACAGCTGTGCCTCTTCACTCTTCTTCTAGCCCTATCACACTCCCTGGCAGCCTTTAAAGTACCTCCTTCCCTGTGGAATTTCTGCAAATCATTTACTCAAATGCCAAGATACCACAGAAGCAGCTGTTTCTGAGAAAATTTGTTCAGGCTTACATATTTGTTGTGATGAAGAATATTATGTTAGAGAATCCTTTCCTACTGCACTAGGAAGCACGCTGTGCTATACCCTGAAAAGAGGTTTAAACAATGGTTCTGATGGGCAGGTGCACTCCTTAGTCAAGAACTTTCAACCCTGGCTTGCACAGTGACACAGTTTGCAAACCTGCTGGCTGAGTGATACCACTGTTTCTGCGTGACAGTTGCGATAAATAATCACTGATTGTTAATTTTATTGCTAATGGCTTGATAGAAGCAATGCTATTATGTGTTTAAAATCCCAGTAGCTGCCTTTTTTTTTTTGTAATGTTCAGTAGACTTTATAGACATTTATAAATGCAAGTTTTAGCAGTTCTGAATATGTTCTGAAAATATGTCCCTGGTTTCCTTGTTAGGAACTGGGATCTCCACTGTGATCACATATGCAGCTAAGTAGCTTGACAGGAATCATCCAGTTTTAACAGAAAACTAGAGGTATGTGGATTTTATATAAAATAAGGGCTGGATCCTAACTTTGTATGTAACTTCATAGATTTGAGGAAGATTGCCTAGTAATGAAATGGTTTGCAGGATATGAGACTTAATGTTCTGTAAGATCTCTCCTATTAGTTACAAAAATATTTTGTTCATTTAATGGATAAACCTAAAGCATGAAAATAATTGTACTACTACTTCTGGACATTTTGTAGGTTATAATACTTAGGTGGTAAATAGTCTTTTTATTAAATCTTTGGGTGTGATGTAAATCATTGTTGGCTTATCTGTATGCTTTAAATGCCTGAGGCAGCTGTATCAGCATTATCAATAAATATTAAAAAAAAAAATTTGCGCAAACTCAGGCAAATTAAAGCTAAACTTAAAAGCAAACAATGCACAGAGAAGGTCTCATCTCTGGCTAAATCTTCAGGATGTCTAACTGATCCACTAAGATAATATACAGTTTATCTGCTGTGGCAGTCTGAACAAGAATAAGTTTAGACAATTTTGGAAATTAAATACTTACAACCAAAAAGATGATTTTTTTAAGTTTCCATTATATGTACATGTACAGTTCCTGTGTTGATTATTTAGAGACAACTAAGTCATATTAGTGGAAAACTACTTCTTTAAGAGATTTAAAAAAAAAAAAATCTTTTTTCTTTCTATTTTTAAATATATATTACTGGGAGGAACATATCTAAGAACCTTTTTTTTTTAAAATCATGCAATTTATTTATTCTACAATTATATTGCATGTCAGCTATATCTTGTAATGTATTCTGTCACACAAAAGCAAACAAAGTCATGTTACATTAATGACTTGTCCAAGATCATATGACTGCCTGCCTATAATTCCATGCTCCTTTGCTATAGAAAAAACATGACGCTGAATCTTAAACAGCTTTTGAATAAAGGCACCTACAATTATGATATGGTAAAAAGTTCACAGCGTTTATGACTTAGTTATTTCAGTTTTCTTCATTTAGTAGTTTTAGCTTCAATTTTCATTTGAATGTTACGCAATTAAAAAAAAAATATTAGCCATACTGAAAGCACTACTTTTCTCAGAATATTAAAATAATATTAAAAGAGTGGGCAAATAACACCCATAAACTTGTACCTGTGCTTACTTAACTTAGAATTAAGCTTTCTTTTTTTGTACAGTATTTTAGATATTTGAATTCAGTACAACTTAAAAAGGTCCTGTTTGTATGTTATGTAGTGCTATGTAAAATGAAGAATTTTGAGTGAGAACTGATGAAAAGGAAAGAGTAAATGTGATTAAATATTGTTCACATGAAGTGTGGTGGTTGAGTTTTCCACATCTTGATCTGCTACATGGGGACTTGTTCTTTGGGGATCCAGCCTGCACTTTTGTCCTTCCTGTGATTTCTTATTTCAAGCTTGATAGAGAAAGCATCCACTGTTGTATCATTTCCTTCAGTGCTAACAGCTTTTATTCTCTTCAACAAGTGTTTACACAAAAGTGTTGATGCTTATTAATCTGTTTCTTGTCTTACAAATGTGCCTATGCATGATTTGTGGTAAAATTGGCATTTCTGACAGCTCTCAATGTAATCTGCATAGCACAACAAGATTGTTACATTGAACAGATGTGGTTTGGAGTTGTTATTCTTTGTAATTACCATCATTAAGTGAAAGCATGTGTCAATCAACTTTAAACATGTACTTTAAACATACCAATCATTTGCAAGAGACATGCATCTGCATTTCAAATATAGATATAAAATATTTTATTTTGAGATTTATTTCTGTTGTTTCTATTTAATACAATACTCCATGAAACACATGATGACCAAAGATGTCAAAGCAACAGATCATCAAGTTAAGAAAGGCTTTACTGGGGGAATCGTCTAGATACCTTTTTTTTTCTTTTTTTTTTTAAAAAAAAAAGACTCATCTTCCTTTTTCTGATGTAAAAGGCAGGCATTTAGGTTTAATTTTATAAATTTCCAAAGTTACTATGCTGCCTTGGTCTTGGACTATGACTTTCTTATTTGAGGGAAGGAGGTTCTCTGAGTGAGACTCTCACTTATCTTTTAGGAGAATTTTTAGTGTGATTACTTGGGGGCAAAAAGGAATCTGCATCAGTAAACTGACATACTGCCTTTTTAAGAATTAATGTTTGGGTCATTAATGTTGCTAGGATACCTTTTAGGGTCAAAAATGTTCACACTGGTAATGAACAGGATTAGATCTGGAAATTTTATTTTGAGTGGAATTGAAAACAAAGGTATCTTAGCCTGATTGCACAACAAATGACAGCAGAAGTCTGACAGAAACACACAAAAGAAAGGATATTTGGAGCTGACGTTTGTTTTCTTCTTGTTTTCTTGTATATTGACTCCAGTTATTTGTGTTAGAGGCAGTAGAGATGATGGCACCTATGTATTGGGGTTTTTGTGGCGTGGTGTTTGGTTGTGTTGTGGTGGTGTTTGTTTTTTTTTTTTTTTTCTCTGTGCTGTGACATTTCTTCTCAGTGCCAAATAAGATTAACTTGTATGTAAGCCACTAAATGTAGTTCATCATAGCGAAGTGGAATGGCTCTCAGTCTTTGAGGTACTTTAGCCTATACCTTTACAATGAAAGTGATTGTTCTGTGACTTTTTTTTTTAATATCCCCCCACCCCCAATTAATTAAAAAAAAAAAAAAACCCAACAAAATCCCGACGTTTTTACCCTTCAATTTCCTAGAATGGATTCTTTTAGAACTTTGCCTGCTGTGTTAAAGAGGATTCTGGTCTCCTGTATGTGACTTGTATCTGCCCTACTAACAAATAAAGCATTGCATAACTGTCCTTTGGTATCTTTCATGAAAGTATGTTGTTTAGATCCTGCTGGAGGCACTTAGGATTTCATAGGGATGTTAATTGTTTGTTACACACTAATCATCTGATTCTTAGTGAGTCCTCTGCTAGAAGTACTGAAATAGAAATTGAGAAAGTCTATCTGAAATTTAGAAGCCAGATAAGCTACATCCAAAGAATAAATGACAAAGAACTAGGAAATAACTTGTCTTTTCAAGGAATTGTGAAGAAAAAATTATATTTGCAGTCCAAATCTAGTGCCATATATAGAATCAGAAAAAACATGAACATGATACAGGGAGCAGAGCTGTACAGTCAGACAGATACTGAAATGCCTGTTATAATCTCAGCCCTTTCAGTTAAAGAAGAAACTGTGAAAGTAACTTGCAAGTTATCTGATAGCTCTGTAAAACCAATCACTGGGACACATGAAAGCCAAGTCTTTGCATTGATTAGTACTTAAGTGATGTTAGACCATTTTGAGGTCCTTTTGTGGAGGAATAGTGTGTGGTTATTCTCTTTGCCTTTAGTTTCTCCACCTGTTAATGGGGATAATACTTGGCCACTTGGAGTTTATAAGCATGCTTGCAAAACAGTTTAGAAGTGTTAAAATTCACACAAATGTGTATCTCAATCTGGGGGCAGAGGAAACCTTAGCAGCTTTAGTGACTTCTTTGGATAATTGTCCATTATACTTGCAGACTTCGAGCTGCACTATGGAAGTAGCTAGGCTTCCATTGGAGCAAAGTGCTGCGAAGATTCCCTCATACATTTTTAATTTAATGTAACCACAATTATTTTAAATGTGGCTGCACAAAGTACTGTTCATGGCACCTTCTTCGTCATCCTCAAACCTGCCCATTGGTCAATGGAGTAAACCTGGAAAAGTACTACCCATATTTATAGGAATTTCCAACATATTCACAGATTTGACCCAGCACTACTGAAGGTAGTGCTTCTGAGCCAATCTGAGGTTGAAGAACTTCACAATCACAATGTTATGTAATACTCGTGACTAGCAAATTCTAAGGGAGTGATGCACAGTCACATTTTAAATAGAACCCACTTTTGCTGAAAGGAGTGCTTTGGGGATTCTTCAAACTGTTGATACTTGCACTTGCATTCAGAGGACAGGCCACAAATATTTAACTGATTTACTTAACTGTATTAAGTTGATTGTGTTGTCATATGCACATATACAAATGCACACTTAAATATGAAAAGATTCAAAGTGTGTAATTAGTGAACTTTTTTTTTGCTTTATGTTAGCATAGATACCTATGTATTGAAACAGTGGTATCTAACTTGGCTGTATTATGGAGAGGGGAACTGAATTCATAGGATCTTTATATATTATTGTACGTGAAAGCTTGAGTTACATGTTGAGCTTTATGTCCCTTCTCTCTAGCATGCTAGGCCTGCAAAAAACCCAAACCCTGAAATAAGAATTACTTTTGTAGGCAAAAAGTCCCTTAGAGGTATGGTGTGACAATATAATGGACTTACTGGTTTTGATTGCTATTGAAACAGTAATTAAGATGTCCAGTCATAAGTCAACATCCACAAAAACAGAAAGTTGATCCTTGCTCCAGAGAGTCCTGGATATTCAGACCATGTCTTGTTTTGTATATTATGTGCCATTAACCTTCCTTTTTATCCCACTTATGGAGGGATCTGTGGAGGCAAGCATCAGAATTTTTTTTTTTTAATGCAATTTTGAAATAATGTACTGGTATGGTTTCCAGGCTGACAGGAAGGGTTTGCGTTGGACCTTTGTTCAAAATAAGGAATTGAACTGTTGTGTAAGTTGGAGCTGAGAGTCCTTTCATCACTAGAACAGCTGGTTGCATTACTAATGCTAGTAATGCAAGTGTTAATCTATGGTGTAAAATGTATCACTGCAGTTCATGGAAAGGAGGCTGCAGAACAACTAAAGCATCTTGGTGTGATCCAGATGTATGACTTTTAAGCTTTGCCTGTGGGGTGCCAAAAAGGGTCTCTAGTAGACCCAACTATAAACAGACACTTGAGGTGACAAGGCAGCTTAAAATGATGGCGTGCTAACTATACCACTTCCTTGCATGATGATGGTTACAGAAACTAGTATATCTTGATTTTATTTATCCCTGCCCCTGATCCTCTGGGCTAGCAAAATTCAGGGTAGACATTTTGACACTTCTTACCTGAATACATTGCCTTCCAGCTTCTTCAAGTGTAAGATATGAATAATGCAACTTCCCTTTTTTCATCAGCGTAAAGGATTTCACATGAAGTACCATATGAATGGCAATTATCTATTAGTACATTTTCACATATTATTCTGCTAAAAGAAAACTTGATTTCAATTGGAAAATGTTCATTTCTGGTGGTTTTTCCTAATCAGTAGTTTTCTTGCCCTTAGAGGTCCTCATAGCGCATCTTTGTTGAAGATGTGATACATATGCTTTTACGTTTTGTTGAATATTTTATTTTAAATATTTTAGAACATCTGCTTAGCATTCAGTAAAGAAACGTAGGACTGAACCCTGCATACAATTCATAGTATACAACAGTCATGGTCTGCTTCTATGGTGAAACCCCGACATCTATCTAGATTTCCTGCAGACGCACCTATTCTTTAGCATATTGTTATTTTAATGGTTGGACTTTCCAAGAAACTCGGTATTTGGCATCTTTGCTGTCAGATACAAGCTTTATTTCAATCGTTCTAGCATGCATTACTTGAAATGTAAGGAAATATTACATACAGGTAAAGAAAATGATACTTAGCTTTAAACAGTGGCACATACGTTTTTACAGATTTGATTTTATTTTGGCAGTTTTACTTAGATTTCAAAGATCAGTTTAATTTTTTTACACTCTGCTTTAGAACATGATGTGTGTTTCTTGAAGTTTGGGACCTTCCAGTTATTTACACATATAAAATGGACAATTGTTTGAACAAAACCTTTGCTCATAAAGATAACATTTTCAAGGGAATGATGGCAGAAGCAAGAGAAGAGACTAAACTGAATTGCATACTATTTGCAAGTGGAGTAGATATTTTATTCAGTACAGGTTTTAACATATAATTTTTTTAATTTTTTTTTTTTATTTTAGGGAAGTTGTACTATTCAGCTGGGAGAAGCTTGTAGCTTCTTGAAATGGCTGAAATGAAAAGAGGTAGATTCCTGGTCTTTTGACCACTGAGCTCCTCTGAAGCTACATTATGAAGAAACTTTTTCTCCAGATGTTCCCAAAATTGTTGTTATTTAAAACAAGTTGAAGGCATATTTTTAAAAAGTTTTGGTTTGGGTTCATAAGAAACACTGTACTACGAATCTATATTTAACAAAAATTTCTGTATCCTTATGTCAACCCTAAGTGCTTATCTTTTGGAAAAACAGCTATCATTAATATCCAGTTTTTGAGAATTTAGAACTCGGAAGAATTAAGAATGTAGAAAGGTTTCGTATCATGGAGTTTATATATCATTCTAAGTTGAAACCTTCTTGGTTAGATAGTGAAGTTTTTAATTTTATGTACTAATCCCCTTTTTTCCCTGCTCTGATATTACTTAAATGGAGAAAGGCAACCTAAAACATCCCTGGTTTTGTTTTAAGTTAAATATCAGAGTAATTTATCATACTCTACCTTAATTAGAAGTGATGAAAAAAAAATCTTTAGCCAGGGACGACTTATGTTATTATTATCTTGGAAATTACTGAGATTATTTGCTTTAGAAATGGCAGTAAAAGAGAACATAAAGTCATATCACTTAAACTTATTTTCAATACATAAAATTAAGAGGTTGAAAGAGTAGTTTAATTTACTCCTATCCCTGAAGCTATACAGGCTTAGAAGTTGAAAAAGGCATAGAAGAAAATGCTGGTAAAGATATTTCACTATTCCTCAGGTGTTCAGAGATAGGTTTTTGCAATCAGAGTCAATGGTATTAGTTTCTCTTATATATACTTTATTTATTTTACTTTTTAATGTAGAACCATAAACAAATTCAGAAGTAACTATTTAGGAATGTTGTATGTCTCTAAAATGGGATGTGTTTGAAATCTGGAACAGGCATATGTTGTGTTGAGAATAGTAAATTTCTTGTAAAAATCATTTTTTCCTCTTGAGGTGCATATGTAGTTTTCATGAATGTTAATGAGATTTATAGAACTGCAAAGGAAAATGTACACTAGAGTATATATTGTAGATATGATATTAACATCCCGTAGGACTTTTGTACTCTCCTTTATATGCTGTGGAGCCCAGAGATGCACAAAAGACTAGCTTAAGACTTTGACATTTTGTTTGTTGTATTTGGCATAATTGCCTTTGAGTGTAATTAGCTTCTTTTGACAAACCTGTTCCTGTCCCATTTTGGCAGTGGTCTAGATATTTATTGATAGAAGTACATGTAATCAACATTAATTGCTAAATATGAATTGACAGCTGAAAGAAAGCTATCTTTCCTGATAGTTTATGCCGAGTTAAATGGGTATTAGTAATTACTTTAACTCTGTGTTGAAATTTAACTTTTTGTATTCCCATGAGTTTAGTCTTGTTTTGCTTGAATACTAAAATCATCTTCAGAATATCAATCTAGTGCCTTGAATTCTTCATTCAGTAGCCATCACTCAAACAATTCTGCTTGGATTTAAGAGCTATTCCAAAATGTGAAGGAAGTACTTTAGCTGTGGATAATGAGATCTGACAGTACCTGAGCTGCAGAAGGAGGTGAAATCACTATCTATAGAAAATAATATTTTTTCTACATATTCAGGTTAAATGTGTGCACCTCCTGGTAGCTGGAACATCTGTTTCTAGCTTGTTGTTCCTCATGGCTGCTTCTCAATTGGATTTTCTCAAGCAGGTCCAAAGCTTGTCACCTTAGCCAGGGTCTGTTAACTATCACCACTGGCCCCACGTTAAGTAGGAGGTTCAGGGCTAAGCTAATAACTCTCCTGCCTTTCTGACTGATCACAGTGATTCTCCCTGTGGCTACTTATCATGCTGTGTTCCTATGGGAGGGTTATCTTCTTTGTCTATACTTCAGCTGGGAATTGTTTTTGTTTTCTTCATTCCTAAGTTTTCAGGTGGTAATGCTGAAAGCATTGTTGCTTTCTGAAGCAGCTATTTGATTACTGCCTGTTATTTCTCCCTTACCAGTTTAAATAATGCTTTCTCACATATCAAAATTTTGCATCTTTCCTTTTCTCTGGCCATAAATGTAACTGCTGATTTTCAAAGCAGAGATTGTAACCAGACGCATGTAGCAGAATGGATGTAATATGAACATGAACATAATATTGTAATGCTACTTTGTGTGAACCTTGACTCAAATTTTATGTTGTCACAGGTGAAGTGATTTTTCATGATCTTGGCTTTAGTGTACAATGATGCATAATATTTTAACGCTTCTTATCTAGCACATTAGGCTGTACCTACTGTGTGCTTTTTAAGAGAGCTAAAGAGAGTTGAGCGAGAGAGAAGAATCTACGAAACTGTTTATGTGATTTATGGTGATTGGCTGCCTCTTGTAAAACATTACCAAGGTCTATGAAATTGTTTTGGTTGGCTTTAGTGGGCATTGAGTAAGGCCCAGAATGAATATTACGGTATTCAGTGGGGGTTTGTTTCTTGTTGAGAATTTTGAGAAAACATGGTGGCAATGCAGGCAAATCCATGCGTCTCCCCTGGAAATCTTTCTGTGGAATTAAGGAGAGTGTTGCCCTTAGAGTAAAGCTAAGATGATTGAAAAAAAAAAAAAATAAAAATCAGATTTGAAAAGTGCATCAGGCTTGATATAACATGCTAACACTTGGAGAACATGGACAGTTAAACCTAAGTTCTGTTAGTTCTCACATTGTAGCCTGTGCTGCTTGGCTTTTTAAATTCTTCCTTTCTTAAGGATGATGCTTTACCTCATCCGTATTAACTGTTAAGTCTATAAATGGAAAAGACGCTGGTGTAAAGTATTTGAGGGGAGTCTGGCTTTCAGTATGGGAGGGAAACAATGTCGGCAAGAGAAACAACATTGCCGACTTCTGGATTTAGGTCTGGAACAAAAGCATCCTGGGTCACAAATAATACTGTGGAGAATTGAAATGTTGTTTTACTGAGTGAAACTAGTCTGTCCTCCAGTGTTCACCTTTGGCTTTTGTCAGCATGTGAAGAGATCAGCACAGAACTATGGTGTGTCATGAGAATGATAGCTTTTTGAATTGAAAACAAGGGTAAACCCTGAATAACCCTCACACAACTGTCTTTCTCACCTTTTCTTTTCTTTACTGTGCTATGGTTAGCTTGGGATCAGTCAGTGCATAATCACAAAACTTGGTATAAGCAAGGACATGGAAATATAGCAGCTCAGTGGACAGCTAGTACTTGATCCTACCGCGATCTGCTTGCTTTCGCCTTCTCATGCCAATAATTGTGAAGTCTGAACTGAGTTATTAGGTGCTCTTGAGAGACTTCAATGATTTAAAATAAAATAAAACATCTCCAAATCTATTAAGCAGCAATTGTATTTTCAGTCCGTGATGAAGTACTGGATACTCTTAGATCTCTTTCAAGAGGCGTGAAGTGAAGAAGAATTGGTGATGGCAGCAGCTTTCCCCAAGACATAGGAAGCAGCAGATGAAAAAAACTTCTGAATTGAGGTGGAGCCTAAATAGGAGTGATCCCCAAATTGATCATGAGATAAGTCTTGCAAGGTAGCATAGCTTATATCAGAAAAAGTTTGAAGTGAATACAAAAGAACAGCAATGAGAAAGATGGCACTGGAGACTGAAATATGAAGAAAGTAATGGCAAAAATGAATAGGAAGAGATAACTGCAAGATGATGACAGGAAGAGGTAGGGATGCCTGGAAAATGTGAGGAAAATATATAAACAATCTGAAAACAAATGAACACACAAACCTCTGTGTGATAGTGCGCTCCAGACAGACAAGGCAGACACCAGGAGAACAGAGTAAGGATTGCTATTGTAAGAATTCTCTTGCCAGTTAACAAATTCATTCTTATTTTTAGTTTCTTCCTCTCATTTCTTCCTCACCTAAGGGTAATAATTTCATTGTTTCTTACTGTCCTTTAGTCATAGTGTCCTTTTGAATCTCATCCTTCCTGGCCTGTCTTCCTCTTTCCATTCTTAATTTTTTGTTTTATTTTTCCTCAAATATCTGATGCTCTCTTCTTTAAACACCTTATTTGGGTCATAAGCGGTGTGGAAACATTGAGTTGAAAGGGCTAGTAGAGGAAAATTCTTATCAGAATTTTCTTCTCCTTTTTTATTAATCTTTAAATATTTAGAATGTTATGTAAATATAAAACATGAATAGCCAAGTTCTTGTTATACCTTACTGTAAGTCTGATTCCTAGCTGATTAAATTAAGACAGTGATCTATGTGGTCAGCTCAGTTGAGCACTGGCAGACATGAGATTTATTATTTCAGTCACTAAAACTTGCTGGAGAATTTAGTAACTCCCACCCAATGTAATGGCTATACTTCAGTTTAAATTGCAGGTAGTGTATTCTCTTAACAGGAAGTCTGAATTAGGCCACTTAAAATGAACAAAATTATGAAGCTGAGAAGCCTGTATTTCTTTGCATTTTTTTATCTGCAACATCAAAATAAATTTAATAAGGATAGATATAGCATTAAAAACTAATAACAGAAAGTAAACAAAAATATTCTTTGTCTTTCTGTGGTAGTAGTCTGTATTGCCACTTAAGCAAACAAAATCCTAAAAAATATTGTCCAGAATAAATTAAAATATTACTTTTTAAAATATATTTTAATTCATCCTACAAATATAAAAAATATGACTCTCTGACCACGTAGAGGAAAGCAAAGAAGCAAATAAGGATAAAGAGAAGAAAAAAAAGACAGAAAAGTTATTAATAGGTCTGTAATGATAGGAAGTTTATTCTAGGGTTGAGGTAAAACTTAATGGTTCATAAATAGCAAATTCATTATGTTTTTAATACTCAGGTTATATTAACACTATATAACATCTTTATGGTACCATTAGTACCTCTTAATCCTAAACTCAATTTGGAAATAAATATTTCCAAATCTTTTTTTCATGGAACAATTGGCTAAATAAATTATTTTAAAAATAAATATTATCTGATTAGTGCATGGCTCATTCAATCATAAACAGACTTATAAATGTTTTATGTCAACTCTTACACGGACTTCTTAAACGTTAACAAATTAATTTATTTTAAAGGCCATATCAAGGTGAAAACACCAGGGCCATAGGCAGCAGGACAATACATCACAGAGCCATTTCTCATTCAGTCACAGTAATGGCAAAGGATATGTTAAGACATAAAACGTGATATGGTTTGTTAAATATTCATTTATAATTTGCATTCATTATTAAATCATGTGTTAGAACTAATCTTTAATCTCAAAAATACATAATGTGTCGTAAACTCTATTTGAAAACATAACAATAAATATTTTATGCTTTTCATGTTGCTTTTTAAAGGTTGACTACAATACACTGAAATGCTTGTCATTAATGTCATCTAATTATTCCAAAGAGATTTCGTCTATGCTGATGTTGATTTCAATAATTTATTTCAACCTTTAGGTCAATATAAAATAAATACCTGTTTGGGAGATGGTATGTTCTATGATTAATGACAATTTAGCTGCCCCAGTACTCCATGGCAACACTGTAGTTCATTGTCTGAAACGTTTGCGGTGCAATGCAGTAGCTCCAAGAGGCTTATTTTATAGCGGTCCCTAACAGTTTGCTTGGTGATAACAGTGACACTTGCTTTTCTACATGTTCTATTTCATTGCTTGTGATTGCTGGAGATTTTCTTTATATGACACAATAGCTTAAACATTTTCACTATCGGGAGGTATACTGACTAGAATGCTATTCAATTTGCATTTTGTACACTGAGAAGAAAGGTCTGTATGAGAGGGCTGAGTGTGACGAACAAGTGATTTGTATTATAGAAGACTAGGAGCTACTCAACGAACCACGTAAAAACAGTTCATTAAAATGTTTATGTGCTTGGCTGGTTAATGCAAAGAAAGCTTTATTGCAATCTTATAAAACCTCAGTAACTTCAGGTTGAAGTGAGATCAATGCATCTGTATTAATTCAGACAAATGCTCAGTTCAGGTTAACAACCACCAAAAAACATGGCAAGAAACAACATTCTTGAAATCTTTCTTCCAAACCAAAACAACGTTTTAGTATCTAACTTGTACAACTACAGAACTTCCTTACTTAGTGAAAGATTTTTGGATGGAGCTACCATCTCTCTAGATTTGCCTCGATCTTTTCAACCCTGAAATGTCCGTTAGGTGGAATCTGAGCGTTTGGACATCTGCTAACTCTGCAGTACTTGTGCTGAGGCACTGTGAATATGTGGGATGCACTTAAAGTATGTATTGTGTCCTGTACATGCACTATGCACCTCACTTTACATACAATTCGGGAAGAATTCTGGTTATCCTATTTTTGAAGACTACAGTAAAGAAGAAAGAAGTCAAGCCTCTAAATTATATTTCCCATTTAACTGTTGACTTGTCCTATGAGTAAGCACTTATCTGAAAATAAGGATGTCAGTGAAATGGCCTTTTTTTTTTTGTTTGATTGTTTTTTTTTATCTAGGCACAATGAGTTTCCGAGAAGGTCCTGAACATAGAGTGTGATTGGCCTAGATAGATGCTATGGGATTAATATTAGTAAAAGTAAAGCCCTTGTAAAATAAGGTTTCCTGCTCCTTGTCAGAGACAGTGGCAGAGAAAGCTACAAAGCTACAATTCTTCCCACTAGCTTAGCAGGCAACTAGCAAAGAGTGTCTGCAAGAAACGTGACATCCTGGAGATTCTCCAAAAGCTAAAAAGTTGGCCTGTGTATGAACCCTAAGAAGAGTAGGTGGAGCTGTCTGAGAAACCATGCTGGGCTGCCTAAGAACTTAGAATTAGTTGGGTGGCGTTTTTGATTAATAAAGTAATGAAGCAGACCTCCCTTCCCTAAAAGCAATACCTTAGTTGAACAGTGGGGAATCTACTCTTATTACTCGCATTCTCTTGAAAATAGTGGTAAGAGAGGAAAGAAATCTCTGTAAAAGATGCACAGTCAGAGCAAACCCCTGATTCCTAATCAGCCACATCCTCTCCCTATCCTTCTGGAGAATATGGGCCATCAATTTCCCCATAAGATGAAGGGGAGGCAAAGCAATAGTTTAGCATCCTATGCATTATCTCTCTTTTTATGATTACAAATAGAGCACTTATGTTCACTGACCCATATCTCATACCAGACATCAGTAGCCAGGTCCAGATTTAGGTTATTGTTCCAGCGCTGGATTAGGCCATGCGATCAGAATCAAATTTATCTAAAATGATCACTTGATTGTGACGTTCCTTACTGGCACTGTATGTATGCACAGCCAAAGCTTGAAGACATAAAGCAAATGCTCTTGAGCCCCAAAAGAACAGTTGTCAGTGCTTTTACCGTGAGCTTCAGAAAGGTTGAGGAGACGCTCTCTATTGGGTTTAATTAAGCTGTCCTTTTGCTTGCAAGTTTAAAAGGGAAAAGCTGGTTTGCTCCCCATGTGGCTTTCCCAAACTCTTTCAGATGTAGCTGTAATCTTAAATGACCCTCAGTCCTGCAGCATATCAACTTGATGTGTATAATTGATTGCTAAACATTTTTTACAGCCTGTTAAATGGTAAGGCTAAAAAAAAAAGTAATCTATAAATGTTGATTAAAGTGCTTTTATGCAGAGGGGTCAGAGACATTAGCAAGTTAAAAAGAAAGTGTGAACTCTGCTGTGGTACTTCTAACCTGTACGCTTTATTTCACATAATTGATCCCACATGTCTACTCTAAGGGGTTTTTTGGTCAGATTTCAAACTGCAAATATTAAAATGTATTTAGAATAGAGTGTGCTTTAGTAAGGACACTATGCAGAATGCTCAGCAATGTAGACTGCTGGTATTATAATGGCAATGATTATAAAAGGAATAATTTAAATGACCACAGTAGCTTGTAATTGTGGGGTAAGGTAGGAGGAAAAAAGAATCAAGGTGTAAAACCTCAGAGTAACAGTAAATCTGAAATGGATTAAGATAGACTTTCAAATGATAATTGCCGGTAATTTTGTTTTCATTATAATTTGTGGGGTTTTTTAATAACTGACATAAGGCATAATGTATTTTTCAGGGCTCTGTGATAGCTAGCCAACAAATGGAATCTGTCACAAAATATTTGCAGCTTCTGTTAGTGAGAAGGGTATGATGCTGTTACAACTACAGACTGAAAAACATTCTGAGTGTACATACATGAGGTTTTTGGCTTAATAACGTAATGACTAGGTATTTGCAACAGAACAAATTGTTTATCTGTTTGTAAAAAAGCAAATAATAAATCTTCGACCCTTGTTTGGGAAACAATGCCTCAAGAGTTTAATAAGCATAACTTTTTAATACCAATATGATATTCTGGATTTTTTCTTTAAATAATTAGTACTGTTAAAGAAATAATTAGTACTGTTAAAGAAAAGGTGTAACTTGCTAGAGTTGCCCTGCCACGGTAGCTATCTATGAAATTCACAGGATTAGAACAATAGTTTGGTCATTACTATTACTCTGCTAATTATGCCAGTTAATGCTATTTACAAAAAGCATTCACTATGAATTGCACACCGATGCATCGGATGGTGAATATAAACTAAGAGCTTTCTATATATTGTTGAACATCCAATGTATAAAAGGAAGTTTTAGTCTGTACCAATCCAAGCAGGATTTGAAACAGTTATTTAGGGGTGAAAAATTCAATGTTTCTTGTATGGAACTCCTGAACTATCCCCTTCCTCTATATAGGTTGGTTTGTCTGTTGTTCCTAAAAAACCCTAAATAATAGAAGCTTTATTTTCTTGGATCCCTTTTTAATAGATTTAAACATAATTTAATTTAATTGTCTGGAATGTGGTAGTTCAATTCTTATTTTCATAAACATGACATTTCAAAGGGATGTTTTATATTTGTATCTGTGCTATTGGAAACTGGATAGAATATTTATCTGGATGGTAAATTCTAGCAGGTGTTTGGTGATTTTTTTTTTTATTATTATCTTAAAGTTATGAAGTTATTTTAATTAGTAATATCACCTGCCAAAGATATGTGCCACTTCTAAGAGTGAGATATAAACTGAAGTGATTTATTTAAAAAAATGCTCAAGAAGATAGAATTCACTTTTGAGATTTTAATTTATTTTTCATGTAATCTAAAACTATAAATTCTAGTAACATAACCTTAATGTTATTTCAATTCCCCCATTTACCCATAAATAGGATCAATACTCTTAATGCTGTATGGAATTTTTAAACTTTTATTTTTATTTTTTTAAAGAGAAGACAAAATGGGTTTAATTAAAAATAAACCAGTCATTATTAGGGTACTACTCCTACAATGTTTCAAGCATGTCACAACTTTTCAGCTGCATTGGACAATACGAGTTAGCTAAAATGAATTTAGAATCAAAACCAGACAAAAGCTCCAAGCAATAAATCCTATTGTAGTGGTAAAATGATAGGGAAAGCGACAAGAGGAAATGAGAAAGGAATATCTCTCTTAACAGGAGGGGAGGTGTGGTTTATTTTTTAAATTTTGCAGAAAATTATCAGTAAGGCCTTTTTTTTTTTTAAACTGCACAGTACAAAATTAGCTATGTGCCTGACTTTAACTTGAAAGCTATGTAACTTGGACAAAATATTTCTGGAATAAGTTTTATTTAAGACAGCACAACAACACTGAACTTAGAAACATGTTTGTGTCTTTTTTTCATGACTAGCCCATGTCTATTCTCTATGAAATTGATGTCAAAAAAGTATTATATATTTTCAGTGGGAAATAGAAGGCTGCCCTCTACTATCCTTGTCAGGACGTCGTATCCCTTTAATCATACTTTTCATTTCAGTACATTGAAATTTCCGTTACCAAGGACAACATCATAAATAAAAGTGTTTGTGAAATTTTTACCTGCAGCTTCCTAACTTTGTGCATTAAGCATGAGACTAGCAGAGAGGTGGTCAAATGTGAAAATTTATAATCATTTATTACGTACGGCTGAAGCGAGAAGGGAATAAAAGCGTGAAGGCATACATCTATAAACTGGAGCAGAAAAGCTTAAATGAAAAGTAAAGTGAATTTCTGTGTCTTGTCATAAAGTAATGAGAAGCTAGAGCTTTATTCATAGCAACCCAAGATGCATTTACTCTCAATCTAGCTTTAGCAGTAAATGCTTCCCTGATGTATTGCTTTGGACTTACAAAGAAATATTTGTGCTCTACATAATAGTATAGTTAGGAGAATTACTGCATGGCTGAGGAGATTCTATAAAGGTTTATAGCTGGTGGTGTTACTGTAATTTAATCACAATATAGCTAATGTAGTACTTTAATATCACAGGTTACTTTTTTATTTACCATTTATTAGTAACTGACAGTCAATCATCACCACATCATAAACAAATCACGCAGGATTCCATAGGAACCCTGAAGTTCCAGAATGGATACACTGTAGCTCTTAATGTGCTCCATAATGAGCTAAATATCAAATTATCTTTTAACGGTGTAATCGTCTAAGTCAGGGTTCTTGTTTTCAGTTCATCAGCCAAAGAAAATGTTTCATGTCATGAATACAATTAGTGTTGCATATTGTGCATACATGTGTGAGGTAATGCACCAATCCATTACAAGCAATACTGGAGAACGTTTTCAAAAATATGAAGATGACTCAGGCAAAACGCACCGTGTATAGGAATTTGCACATATTGATGAATGAGTTTATATAGACTAAGAATTATGCCCTCTTAATTTCAGCCACCTTTTTGTTAGGATTACTCTGTTTTGTAAATTGAGAAAGTAAATGTAGCTAGTAAATGTAGTAGAGTCCATCCAGTGCTCTTCAGGCACTGAAATCTCAACATATTATTTGTGATAAGAATGATTTATATAGTTTTTTCTTTATTGTCCTTTTTTAGGTGCACTGTAGGATCGACTGCCCCCAGTTTTGTGTTTATGATCAGCTTTTATTACAGAATCACAGTATTGCATCTGAAGGTGCTTGTGTTAGCCAAATTAAACGCTGATTGGAACTCTGGAAGTATTGCCTCTTTGGAATGAAAATTGTGGTTCTCCCAAGAGCCTAAAGACACTGTGGTCTTTTAATTGCAAACAAAATCTTTGTTTTTCACTCTCTAGCTGTAGGAGAATGACTAGTAACCAACATCAGACTGCCACGTTGACTAATACGTAGCAGTAATAAGCCACACACAGACGTATGTTTGTAGGCTATTGGTGCATGTTCGGGGTACACTGCAAAGAAACAGGCTGAAGACCAAGTGCCTTCGATCACTCGAAAGGCTTGCCAGTAAGTCTAGTAATGCACACCCTGGCATGGCTTATTGCTATTAGACTATGTCTCTTTAAAATATAATTTCATGCGATCTACCCTTTTATGGTGAAAAATACCTCCTCGAAGAAAAATGTAAAATATTTGGAGGAGGTATATGAAAAAAAAACTGCTTTGCTATTAGATAGATTAGAATATGAAATCTCCTCTTCTATTCAGCATGGCATTGTTCATGTCTGCAGGTTCTCCAGACTAACCAGACATTTCCAAGTATTAAATCTGATGTAAAAGGAGTGCTGTTGATTTGACTTTTCTTAACTGACTAACTTAAAAAACCAAAAACTAAACAAGAAAACCCAAATCAAACCGAAACAAAAACCCCACTTCGCTATTAGAAGACCCTGTGAACATTGTTTTCCCTAAAATTACTGTACAAATCTTTCAGGTCATAGTAAACTCTTGAGTTTATTTACATATTTATTGACCCTTTGATGTAAGAGTTCTTCAAAAGGAACCTAAATCACTATGGTCTGCCCTTGTAGTTAGCTCAAGCAAATTGTCAGTTGTGCCATGCACAGCCAAATGAAAATGGCTATTGAATCTTTAAACATAGAATTATTGGTAATATGAAAAAAAAAATTGTAAAAGGAAGACACTAGTAGAAAGCCATATTAATTTCTGTCTCTATCTTCCTTTTTGCTTTTCAATGGAGCTCTGTCTACAGCCACTTCCAGCGCTTCCTTGAGTGGTCAGCAAAGATCCAATTTAAATCACACTGCACAGAGATGAATTAGTTCTTAGACATTATGTGATACTCTAACTGTCACTGTATCTTTTAAGGGCATTTTCTGGTTAGATTAACAATGGATTGAATTGCAGACACTAACCTCTATTTTGAAAGGAGGATTTAATACCACATGCATTCTATTAATACCTTCCTTGTGCACATATCCTATTCATAGCCTATATTGAATCTTGTTTCTTTTCACAGTTATCTTTTAAGAATTATTCTGCTGGCTAAGTTTGGGACTAAGTTTCTGGCAGTTAGCCCATCTGTTCTAATCTATTTTTATCGCACCTGTCTGAGCAGCCTGATACAGTCTCCTACTTCACACTTTTCTGCTCCTCTTCTTGTTTGACTCTTTCCTTTCCTCTTGTCATCCCTACTTTTCCTCACAGACCTTCTGATGATGTTGCCCCCGTGTTGCTTTGCTTCTCATCTGGAGTGACTGCTTTCCCTTTCTTGCTAACCACATGTATAATGCTAAGGAGGATAATGCTTAGTGTGGGAAGAGTGGGAAGGCTGGCATGAAAATGTTCTGTGATAGTAATGGATGGTCAATAAGAACTGAAAGAGGCGATGCAAAGGAAAGCAAGATGATTCTTTGGAGTATAAAACTTAAACAACTGCTTTTCATAAAATATGTTGTTAGAGCACTTTGTCTCATTTGCAAGCTAATGTGGAAATAGACCTTACTTTTTTTTTCCTTGCCATCTTAAATTTGTTTAACTGAATTATGAATTATTTAGTGCTGGGCAGAAATGAAAACTCAGTTCAACATAAATGATGCGTGAACTTGCATCAAATTTTCAGACCGGTTTTCTCAGAAAGAACCTTGAAAATGTGGGTTGTTTTTAGGTGTAAATAATTTGTTTTAGTATGCTCATCATTTTAAAATTCATCACTTTAAAATATACTTCTGTGAGGTCTTTAAAAACTCCAAAAAGAAGGCAAACAAAATTTTAATCTTTCTTACCCCCCCAATTAAATGTTTTTGTTTATTTTGCCATGAAAACTGAGAACATAGGCATTTTCAGTCAATCCTGAAATAGCAATTAATTTCACTGCCTATTTTCAGACAGTGATTGAAAAATCAATTATTTATACAGCCCTACAGTTAAATGGGCTTTTTTGTAAGGTAAAGTGCTGCAAGTTCTTTTTATTAATTATACCTGAGATACTGTTTTATATGTAGTATTTCTCAAATTTTTTCTAAAGGTCAACTACCATCATCAATTGAGCAGTTTAAGGCTTCATTGCGTAGTATGCAGAAAAACTATGAAGAGTCCTTCAAAGCACGTAAGCACAGTGGTTTTTACTCTAACTGCAACAATACACAATTGAAAGCAAAATTTCAAAGGCATCTTTGGAACCCAACATAGAGTATAAATCTAAATAGTTGAGATAGCTTGATTATGCATAAGTAATCAGAACCCACTGTGGCTTTCACAATCGTGTGGCAGGGCTGGCTCATAAAAGAACTCAAATTGTAAACTGAACATATTTGCTATGGAACAATCAAGAGAATGGAAGCGTGACCTTTGGAAACTATTTTCACATTAACATTTTTAGACTTAGAATAAATTTCTAAGTTTCTCTCTCAAAACAATGTAGTGTATATTTGACACCTGGATCTTTGGTTTGGAAACATCTGGCTTTTTCCTTTATCATCTGAATTACTATCCTTTTGAAAATATAAATTGGAAGTTTCAAAACTAATATTTGTAACTTTTTTCATATTATTATGAAAACCAGACCCCATCTTGCAAGCAAGGATGCAAAGACAGAAAAACAGGCAGGGAAAAAAAACCCCACAACCTTATTTCTGGGTAGTTGCTCATTCTGCTAAGAGTTTCAGATACACAACTATAATATCAGTAAGCTAATATATGGTTTTGAATATAATAGTGTATTATCATGGACCCATCAAAGATTTCCCAGGTCTGCAACAGTAGTTAGTCTAACTAATTTTGAAATTTATTTTGAAATTAGTACAACTCAGATGTTTGACCTGTGCAAATCTAGACCTAAGTGATTATTACCTCTCACAGAAATTCAGAACCAATAGAAATGTGTGATATCTGGTAAGTGGTAGCATTCAAATAATTTCTGATTACAGGGTTTTTTATGAACATGTTTTATATTTGTTTTTAAGGCAGTTATTCTTGCATCAACAATAGGGCAACAGTAATATCTGAAATGCCACAGATACAGTGATCTCCCTCTAATATTAAAAGGTGAGTATTATTCAAGAGAAGTATTCACTGACGTAGCACTGAAGGAGCTACAGACAGCACTTAGGGCTGTCTTGTCTTTATGCCCTTTTCTAATCATTCAAGAAGGAGTTTGTACCAATAACTGTACTGTTGTGTGCCAAAAGCTTTCTCTGTACTCAGGCAAAACTCCCATTTGAAAGCCCAAAGAGGCTTCTGCTAATAGAGGAGGGCAGCATCAGGAACGTAAAGTAATAGGAAAAGATGTATTTGGAATGAGGCCTCAAATACTGTGTTTTCTTTACAGTGTATCTCCACATCTAATCCAAACAGAATTGATCTGATGTGAAAAATGGGGGAGAGGATGTGGCAAAACTGTTCAGTCACATAATAAGGAGATTAGCTCTATGGGAAATAGTGTCTATCATGAATTCATCTGACTGGAGAGAATTTAGATAGAAAGCTTTTATGAGGTGGTTTTTTTTTTTTTAGGCTAGTAATGAAATCTAGGATGAATAACACTTCATCTAGAATGTGTGAAAGTCTATGTGTATCTTGACATCTTAAAGGAATACTTTAAGCTATATAGATTCTGTCTAGAGTTATAGCTTAAAAAAAAAATCCAACACATTCAATCATTAATCACGAGTAGTTATTATTGTACAGTCTTTGTTATAGTAAAATAAGAATGCTTAGTATACAGTCTGAGCAGCTGTTCTAAATGCTTTCAAATCTGTGGAAAAGATCCTGTTCGTTTCAATGGGCAACACTCAGGTGTTTTTTAGCCATTGACTGTAGGTTTTTAGGGCTCTGCCTATTATTTCTAAGAAGCCCAAGAAAAGAAATTTAGAAAAGCAGATACTGCACTCAGTATAGTTCACTGAAGTTTTTCTGGGATCTACAGATTCAGAGAAACTGTAACTTACGCTTATTGCCTAGTTGTGAGATGCTAGTAAGTGTAAGGAATACAGAATTTAGCTCAATCTGGTGTGAATCAACATTTTTTGCACCACTTAACACGTTAAAACCAGGTTTCGTGCTTATTTGTATGTGTGTTAACTTGTTTTGGGTGGAGCAGACCAACCTTTAGAATGAGAATGTAATGCAAAATTTTTTCAATACAAAAGGTTTTAAAGAGATGTTATTGTTTTAAAGAGCATGGATTAATTATTTGGGTGAAATATAATCCATTTCCCTGTATGTTCCCTAGCTCAGTAAAAGTACTTGCAGAAATTTTTATAAAATGAGAAAGCATGGTTTAATAATAGAGAAAGTCATCTCTGAGCTGATGACAAGCACAAGGAATAGATAGCAGTTGGAAGAAGTTATAAGCTGGTAAAAGTAAGTAGATAGAATGAAATTTGCAGTTCTTTCCCAACAGCTAGTATTCTAAGTACAATGTTGTATAGAAAGACACTTTTTGTACAGCGGTGGAATCATGCCATGGCATAGCAAGACCAAGCTCTGAGTACACGTTAGTTTGGTTTTTTTTTTTTCCAAATCACTCTGTATGTATATGTGTGAACAACAGACTGCTGAAAAAACGGACAGAAGCGTGACACTCTATCTCTCTGTGACTTGAGCTGTATCTATCTTTACATTTTTGATGTATATGGTTAAGGTGGGATTATGGTAATTAATTTGATCAGAAAGAAACCAGCTGGCTTCATGTCTTGGCTTTGCATGCAGTCAGTATGCTGCGAAAGAATATCTTGCCTTGTAAAGCATAACTCTGAAAAGAATAAAGAGAAGCAGGAAACCTTTTAATAGTATGATAAATTTCCATTAAAAAAAATTAATCCTGTAGCCCTGACTGTAATGGTTATAGACTTATTGCAAAGGTCAAGTTGTCCTCTTTAAAGACATGGAAAAAAGGACCCTGATCACCTCAAAAAGTAGATCAACACAGGCTTATCTAGGTGCTCCAATAGGATCTTGTTAAGGTGGTTAAAAAAAACCCTCAGATGACATATTTAAGTCACGTCAGAAATTTGCTGTATCTGCCATATGATAGCTTATCCTGACATCTAAAGAGCGTATCCTTGCTTAAGCAGAGAGGTGGACAGATGACCTCTGTAAGTCCCTTCCAAACTTTTTTTTTAAAACATGAAAACTTCCTATCATTCTAAACATACCTTTGTGTGGAGAGGTTATTGCTGACTTTATCTAGAACAAACTTCAGGCTTACATTTGGCAACATGGAACGCTAATCTGCTAAGGCTGTGGAGAATCTGAGTTGCTCTTTTTATATACTACAACCCAGTTACTCTACTGCACATATTATATATATAATTTCATCTAAAATTTCCTATTTGGCTCCTTAGCAGCATGTGTTTCTGAGAAGGAAAGGTGCTATAGCATCGCTGGTAACCGAGGTGAGGGTTTTTTGTCATTAAGCTCTAAGAATTATGATAGTAGGCCATTCATCTGGTTAAAATCAGATTTTTTCAACTGTTGCTGCTCCTTTCCTTAAAAGCGGTTGAACCAGTGTTTCAAAAATCGTCACTTTTTGAATCATCAAAATTTCTATGGATAAAAGACAGACTTTCTGTTTTGGGCTATTTGCTGATATCATTTTCATTATGGGATAGATTTGTCTTTGTGGCAACAAAGCCTGAAAAACTGTATACTTAATTTCTTGCAGAGGTTCTTGGTGTGGAATCCAGATACTCTACCTACCCATCCCCACTTCATCTGACATTAATGGAAGTATCTTTCTAACATGGCTCTGAACTAAGGAAGTATCATCTGGTTCTACACGCAACTAGGACAAAGAGGAATTATCTCCAAGGCCATACCAAAGAGTATTTTACAGGGTAGGTTGCTGATTTGCTCCAGGGCCTTTGCTATGACAATTTATTACTACCAAATTTCTGAGGATCTGTTAACTTGATAGCCTTACAAAAATTTCTCCTTGTTCTTTTTTTTTTTTTTTAACTTATAGTTTTTATACGCAGAATCAAAGTCATGTTGTCTCCTTCTATTTGCCAAGTCTGCAAGTACTACTTCAAGTGGTAACTAGAAGAGCTGAAGTTGCTCATGGGACAGTGACTTCAAAATTTCACAACAGTACTGTTTCAAATGTCAAATTTGTTAACTGTTGAAGTAAAGATTTCTAACTTCTTCATCTACAGTAGAAAAATCCTGTAATTTTGGAATTTGGTATCCTTTGCATCAACCCTGATGTTGTATGACACAAGTTTCTTGAGCCTTATAGATTCTAGCACTGGTCTGCATTTAAAACAAACAGTAAACCCCTAATCTGTCTTTGCCAAGACAATTTTTAATTCTTTTAGGATTACAGGAAGACTGCTTGTGTGAGTAAAATGAGTTCTATTTGCAATCTGCAGTTTCCATTACCGCAATACAGTTATTTTTTAATTTATGAAAAAATAAGCAGAATTAGTTCAGTATAGCTGCATATGATCTACTATCTTTCTTTCTCCCATACAGCAGAAAATTTCTTGCAACACAAACTTTTTCACTGATGGAAATTTTTAAGTTCATACTAGAGGCATTCTTTAAAATATTGAATTGTTTTTATTAGGTATTAATTTACTAAGAATGTATTTCATTGATTTTAATTCTTCTACAATTCTTCTATATAGTGTTTACATGCGTATTTTGCTAATATGGTTTTATTTAATTGACCTTTTGAAGTATTCCAGTATGGATTTTAGTAGTTGAGAATTCTTAAAAATCCTTTAAAGTTATGTCAAACAAATGAAAGATCAAAGGCTTAAAAATTAACAGGAGAAGGATGAAGTAATTCCACATACTTGAAAATGGGTATGTTGAAAAAGTGCTGAAATTCAAAATATTAAAAGTATCAGTGTAACATTCTCCACCACACCAAAAAATGATTGTAATTTATTGTTTAATCTTGAATGAAATATGCCATCTATAAAAAGAAGCTTTTAGGAAATGTCAAATAGTAACAGATTGAGAGACAAATGTTAAAATCAGGGAGAGAAACTTCTGATAAAAGAACTGCTATGCAGGTTTCTGTTGCCCTACAGCAGAATGAACTTCTGATAAGAGTGTCAGCTTTCAGTGGTACCACCCAAATTGGAACAGATCCTGACAAACTTGCTAAAGATTAGAACTGTCCATAGACTGATTTATTCAAGATAGCAAGGACAATTCTGTTAAGACCTGCCAAATTTAAAAGCTGAGCAATCCATTTACGCCCGGCACAGAGTGATAAACAGAATTGTAATTAAGCACGCAGCAGTTCTGTTCTTCAGTCTCCAAAAGGCAGGATTCTAGCTCAGCCAAAGGTTTTTAACTTCTAGTCGATGTCTACCAAGAACATGTCCTACTTTTCGATGAGACTTGAAAAATGACAGGTGTGCTTTTATGTTCTCTTTTCTCTACACATGGCCACTTTTTCTGTGTAGAAACCTTTAACCTTTCCAAGGCATAGATGGCTTTATTCTGTGTTTATATGCTACTTAGCGTAATGTGGTTACAGTTCTCTGGGTGTTCATACATGCTATCGGAACACAAAGAAAAAATACAAATGTGCCTTCTATGCTTCTTAATGAAGGATATATTTTTTTTTTTAATCCCAATAAATATAATAAACAGTTCTAAATAAAATTACTAGCTTGATCACAACACTGCTTAATTCCTGGAAGCCAAAGGACATCTGACCAGCCTGAGCAACTGAAGGGTTGAGGCAGCCGCTCACAGAACCATACTGCAGGTAACACCATGGCCCACTGAAGAAACAGAGAAGCTCTTATTTTTTGCAGTTAATGAGCTAAAGAAACTGAACTATCAATTATGTAAGACCATATTATTTTTAACATTTCAAACCACCTGAGGATCATTACCTCTTTCTTTTCATCTCAGATGGACCACAAACTATCCTGTAGAGGTAATTGTTGATGACAGTGTTGTGTGGAAAATTACCCCTCATTATCAGTTGTGGGTGCCCAGACCTCGTAACTCATTGCAAGCAATAAGTAAAATCCTCGTTGGGCTGATTTTATTAGCATAATTTATTGATGTTAAAGGAAAAAAACCCACCACCACCACCATGATAAAACAAAAAAAAACACAAAAAAACTCCCAGAAGTCTACAAGAAGAATTAAGATAAGAAGGTCCACAGCACTTCATATCTCTAACAGTTAAATATTTAAATGAGCTGCTATCAAACTCAAGAAAAGCAAAAACTTGGCATACCTATTTCAGATCTGGAATCTTTAATATTTGTTTCTGAATCTTCTATAAGATTACTGTATATTTTCTATAAGATAAAGTAGCTAACTAGTTTGTCTATCTGTGATTATATGAGATTCATAGATTTCAGAAGAGACTGAGAAGCAATTAAAAACATTATTTGTGCATTTCTAGGTTAAAAAGAAAGCATTCCAGTGTATTGGAAGGCTTGAATGTTTTGGTTTTTCTTTTTTTTTTAGTCTTTATATTGTAGCAAACAATATTGTTTGGACTGATAGTTTTGGCAAGATTTTTCTCATGAAAGTATCTGAATAACAAGCAGTGTGTGATTTTACTTACTCTTCTGGGAGCAGCCTGAGAAAGGAGGTTTTTTTTTTTTTTCCTTGGTCTTAACAACAGCTGATTATTCTCTGCTTCTTACTATGGCATCTACCCATTCCAGCCTCTTGCCTGGGAGGGAAATCCCTAAAATCCTGAGAACCTGAAATAGGGATAGGAGGAAATAAAAGGGTACACTTTATACGTATATATATATATGTATATAAAGCAGGCCCTGATCAGATTAATAAATAAAAATGCTTACCTTATTTATATATTTTTACACTATTTACGTTTGTATCGTTAGCATTAACATTAAAAGCTGTCACTGATAGCAAAAACTTAATGACTCTCTAAAAACTCTGTACCAGGGGACTTTGTTTACAATGATTTTTTGCAGAACATTCAGTTACAAAATACTTGTGATGCTGCTTATATTGCTCTATGTTGAATAATTTGATTAATCAGCTGCCAGTTGCCTATGTTGAACGCAATTATGATGTTCTCATCTTACTTCCTATAACTTCAATATTTACTTTTATCTCATATAAAACTAATTTTATTTCAGTGTAACTTTAGAGAAAGTTTCCGATCTTTTTTTCCTCACAGTCTAAACAGAGATTTCAGATGATACTGTGAAAGGACTTAGGTCCATTAACACTGTATTTAAAAAGATAACTGGGATTTTATTCTACAAATAATTTTGCACGTGAGTAATTCACTTATCTGAGTTGCCAAGCTTCTGGATTCTGGTTGTTCAGTTTATAAATAAGCAGCATGATATAATTGTGGTATATTTCACATGAAAGCACACTCAAAAATGTACCTGTCTATTCTTTGAATCTATTTTTACTTATTGTTGAGGTCATTGATGTAATCTGTAAATAACCGAAAGCAAGTATTGGATTTGGGCTTTTTTTAAAACTAAACAAAAGAAATGAAACAAAACCACTCTCTCTCCCAAGGATTTTATGCTGGTATTGGGTAATCCATGGAAATATTACATATGAATAATATCTCTTATTACTCCCTGCCTAGTAACATAGTGATTTTGCTGATGAGCAAATCCAGAATTAATCAAACTGTCTTCAAGTAATTTGCATGTTGGATTAAAAAGTTGTAATTTCTTTGTTGCTCAATGTAGTTTATTTTCAGAAAATATTTTCTGTTTCAAAGTGAAGTTTTTTCCTTGATACATTCAAGTGGTCATATTAATATTAATATTACAAGATGAGGTCGCTTTACAAATAAATTTAAAAATAGGTTATAAGTATGTGGTGAATCTGAGTTACAGAAGCATTTTCTTCAGAAACTTTATTTTTTGCATTTTATTTCAATTTGCTATTTTGTTCTTCCTAGTAATTTGCCTGTACGTCCAGGATTCTGCCTGCAGATTGCAAGAATCAGTAACATGTTGTACCGTTAGCTTAGATCCTGGAAACACATCCTTCAATAAGGAAAAAGTTTGGAGAAACTCACTGAAGTGAGTGTTTTGTTTGTTTTTAGCTTGCTTTGTCTAATAATAGACCAATTTGAAGCAAGCTGTTAAATGAACTTTGATAAATCATGCATACTATTTGCTTACTTGCATTCTTTCTTTTTTCTGTTCTCGTACATCTCTTATTTTCTCCTTATTTAAATTTCTAAAATAATTAAGTGGGGTGTATACATTTGTCAATATATATATGCAGGAATATATTTTTAGTGTAGAATTTAGTAACGTATGTTTTCCTAATTTCAGTTAAAAAAAAAAAAAAATCAAAAGTAGAGATGTTTGCTGCTTCTCAGTTTGCTTTAGTATCTTTGTTTTCTTTTTTTTAATTATTTTGCAGGTTTTTTCAGAAGACCATTCAAATATAAAATTAATTTTTCTAATTAATGTTTTAGATCCTTTGGTGCTAAGTTTTTCATTGCCAAACAGTTGAATACCACAAACACTGTAGGGATGCGCTCTCACATTATCAAATAAATGCTCAAGGTAGAGCTTATAATGTTGAAAAATAGAAAAATAAATTGACCTTGATGAAGTGTGTCTTCTTTTGTCTGTTCCCAGGAAAGTTTATTTCAGGTATTTCTACTGCTGAAATGATTAGAGTTAACAGCTTTTTCCCTCCATTTTATTTTACAGGGTCTCTTCATCTTCCTGATATATGGGGTGTACAACACAGAGGTAAGTCTGCTTGGAGTATCTCAAGGCTGACAGAGTGAATGAGAGAAATGACAGGTTTCTTATCTTGATAACTGAGGGACAAAGTTGGCTTTCCATATGAGTGTCCTACTGCCCTTCATGCTTGGACTAGCTTATATGCATCCCAGCTTACCATTAAACACAGACACCCTGAATAAAGGGACAGACTCATTTCTCATAGGCATTGACTAATATTTTACTGCTGCTTTAAGTTTTTTGAATTCCTGGTCTTTCTTTTAACACTTAGCTAAACCTGACAGTCCTAAACTTTCATTATTTAATTTACATTTTAAAATTAACTGTTAGTTCACATGCTATTTAAAGGAAACTATTCAAATTATAAAAGGTACAAGTTTTACTTACTTCACTTCAAAATTTTGTTGGGTATAGAAATTGCATCAAATTGCATTTTTTTACATCAATTAGGTATTTTTAAAATTTTTAAAATCTGACCCAAAGCTTCGTAGCAGTTACACCTATGGAAAGTACTTCATCTTTACAGGTTGAACTGTCATAATGGGAAATACCTTGGACAGATAAAGCATAAAAATCGTAAGGAATTTATCCACCTTGTTCCATTACTTCCGTTATGTTAATGCTAAAAATTAATGTTAATGTGTTCAATTCCAAGTTTTTAAGCTAAGGTACCTCTGCAGTTTACATTTCAATAGAATTTGGAATTCAGTAGTAAAATCCTATAGAAATATAAAAGGCTTTCAAAGTCAATAGTTAGAAATTAATTAGAATTCTATTCAGATTTTACTAGCATCCAAGCGGGCATATCCCATTAGAAAAATAGTGAAAAAGGTCTCCTGATTGCTTTCACCAAAAAAAGCTATTTCAAAATAACGAAACTTTTATCTCGTTTCCGTTATAAGGATGAATTATTTCCGTACATGCAACTAAAACAATTGAGTATTAGTAGTAATGTGGGTTTTGTAGTAACAGTGGGGTCCACTGCTCGAAGCAGAGGACGATAAGCTGGTGGTGAGGTGTACTAGCTAGCAGGTGGCTAGATGTGCAGCCGACGTGCCAGTGCTGTATCCTCAGCTGGTAGGAGGTTGTGTCACGTGGACGTACTTCACAGTTTGTACGCGGTGAGGATTTCCAATGAAATGTGCACCAGCGGCGTGAAAGTGGCGTCTGTAAAATATGCCCGATTGAAAGATCAGATTAAAATATTCTTTCTTATTGGTAGTATCTCACTTCTGGGAGTAGCTTCATTAACTCAGTGGCGTTACGTTCAACTAATGTCATTGTTTTGAGATAAAAGCAGCAACAGACGTACTACTATCTGACTTTTTAATAAAATGTTAAATTTCAGCATCTCTGAAACGGCACCTTTTAATACGAGTAAACACTTATGCTAAGCATATGGCCGCTGCATGTTTTAGGTGTCTTGCGTACGCTTCGGTTGGGCAATCACGGTAGCGCATGTGAAGCTGCACCTGTGACTGTAATTACAGCTGGAGTCCCTCCCGCAGAGGGCGAGGCTGGCGTTTGCCCGGTCCCGTTAGCTGGCAGGCGGGCGGGCAGCGCTGGAGGCGCCGGGGCCGGTGCCGCACATTACCGGTCGGTTAGCACCACTCGTGGAAACTGCCACGCTCCCTGATGGCAGGAAGGATGTCGCTTGCTCTATTCTTAGTAACGCGGCGGCAAGTCTAAAGCGCGTGTTCGGCACAGTCTCTCCTCCCGCCGCAGACGGCGCTGGGCGCTGCCGGGGGCTCCCGCCCTGGCCGTGCGGCGGGGCCAGCAGCCCGCGGGAGCGGGGCCGAGCCTCCGGGAGGTGGTGCCGGCCACCGCCCCTGGGCGGACGCGGCCCAAGGCGCTCCGGGGCACGGGCCGAAGGCCAGGCCCGCCGCGGCGGCGCCCACCAACATGGCACCGCCGCCCCCCCGCCCCAGGCGAGCGCGGCGGGCGGGCGGGCGGGGGCCCGTCGCGCCTGCGCGCTGCCCGCCTGCTGGCTGCCCGGCCGGCCGGGCCGTACCCAGTGTGCCGCGCGCCGCGCATGTGCAGTGCGGGGCGCAGGGGCTGCTAATTCCATTGTGGAGCGGACGCGGCGTTATTTTTAACTGGAGGCGGCGGCGGCGGCGGGAGCCGTAAGTGCAGCCCGGGCCGGGGGCCGCCCGTCGGCGCGGGTGGGGGTGGCGGCGATGCGCCCGGGCGGTGGCTGCCGGGCCGCCGCGGGAGCCAGCCGCTGAGCGGGCGCCCGCCAGCGAGGCAGCGAGCGGTGTCCGGCGGGCGGGCGGTCGGCGGGTCCCGCAGCCCCTCTGGGCCGCGCCTCCTCTCCGGCCCGCCTTCCCGGGGGATGAAACTCGGCAGCGGCTTCCTCGGCGGCGGCGGCAGCAAGAGGGCGGCGGCCATGGAGCCCACCTTCCCCCCCGGCATGGTTATGTTCAACCACCGCCTGCCCCCAGTCACCAGCTTCACCCGGGCGGCCGCGCCCCCCCCGGCGGCCCAGCACCCCCCGCAGTGCGTGTTACCTCCGGCCTCCGCCGCCGCTTCCTCCACGGCGGCGGCCGAGCCCCCGGCACCTCCTCCCCCTCAGGACATGACTTTCAAGAAGGAGCCGGCGGGGGCTTTCCCCTCCGCTCCCTCCTCCTCGCAGAGGAGCCCCTGGGGCTTCCTGCAGTCCCTAGTGAGCATCAAGCAAGAGAAGCCCAGCGAGCAGGAGGAGGAGGAGCAGCAGCCGCAGCACCATCACCACTACGGGGGGCTCTTCGGGGGAGCGGGGGAGGAGAGGCCCCCCGGCCTGGGGAGCACCAGTGGGGAAGGAACAGGCCAGAGTGTGATTCAGGACCTCAGCCTTCTTCACCACCTGCACCAGCATCCCCACCGAGACCTGTTACTGAGTGGCAGAGGCGAGGGCGCCCCTGGGAGCTCGGGTGAGCCAAAGCACGATGCCCAGGTCAAGAAGGCAAAGAGGCCAAAGCCAGAAACTCAGGGAATCAAAGCCAAGCGGAAGCCAAGCGCTTCCTCCAAACCCCCCCTGGTGGGAGATGCGGAAGGTGCCATTGCGTCCCCCAGTCAGAAACCTCACGTCTGCGAACACTGCAGCGCTGCCTTCAGGAGCTCCTATCACTTGCGCAGACATGTGCTCATTCACACGGGGGAGAGGCCTTTCCAGTGCAGCCAGTGCAGCATGGGTTTCATCCAGAAGTACTTACTGCAGAGACACGAGATGATCCACAGTAGGGAAAAGCCTTTTGGGTGCGACCAGTGTAGTATGAAGTTCATCCAGAAGTACCACATGGAAAGACACAAGAGGACGCATAGCGGAGAAAAGCCATACAAATGTGACACTTGTCAGCAGTATTTTTCAAGGACTGATAGACTGTTGAAGCACAGAAGAACATGTGGTGAAGCCATAGGTAAAGCAGGTGCTGGAATGGAGCCCGGATCATCAAATAACATGGGTAGCTTGGCTGCGTTGTCTCAGGGAAATACAAGTTCCTCAAGGAGAAAAAGTAAAACAAAAAGTATATCCACTGAAAACAAAGGAAATAAGTGTAGCAGCAAAGTAACTGAATCTCAAGTTACAAGTAATGTGGCCATGCCAAATTATGCAGTTGATATTCCTATCGTGTCTTCCAGTGGTGGTCTAGTTGGCACGGGCGTAGAAGAACTGCAGAAAAAGGTGCCAAAATTGGTTTTGAAAAAAGGAAGCAGAAAACAGGCAGACAAAAATTACCTTAATTTTGTATCACCACTGCCAGATATTCTGGGGCAGAAACCACTGTCCGGGAAACAGAGTGGCTCTCTAGGCCTAGTAGCCAATACCGGTGTAGAAACTATTGGCCTTCTCCAAAGTACAGGTGGTAAGCCAGGTCAAATAAGTAGCAATTATGATGATGCCATGCAGTTTTCAAAGAAAAGAAGATACTTACAAACTGCAAGCAGTAACAGTGCCTTTTCAATTAATGTCGGACACATGACTTCCCAGCAGTCCGTCATCCAGTCTGCAGGTGTTAGTGTTATGGATAACGAAGCTCCATTATCTCTTATTGATTCAGCATCTTTAAATAGTGAAATAAAGTCTTGCCATGACAAGTCTGGTATTCCTGATGAAGTCTTACAGAGCCTTTTGGACCAGTACTCTCACAAATCAGAAGGCCAGAAAGAAGATCCTTTCAGTATAACTGAACAGCGTGTGGACTTGCACACCTCAGGAGAACATTCAGAGATGGTTCAGGAAGAAAACTTGAGCCCTAACTCTCAAACAGTTTCAAACGATAAGGCAAGCATGTTGCAAGAATACTCCAAATACCTCCAACAAGCCTTTGAAAGAACAACCAATAGCACTGGTTTTGCTTTTGGACCCAGTTTCCAATTTGTTAGCTTATCTTCAACTCTCCATAACCACACTCTGTTTCAAGACAAACAGATATACACTACATCTCCACTTGAGTGTGGCTTCAGCCAATCCGTTACCTCAGTATTGCCAACTGCGTTGCCAAAACCTCCGTTTGGGATGTTGCTTGGATCTCAACCCGGCTTTTATTTGTCTGCTTTGGAGGCTACGCATCAACAGTTGACTCCTTCTCAAGAGCTGGATGATCTCATTGATCCGCAGAAAAACTTAGAGACTTCATCTAACTACCAGTCAACATCTCAGAAACTGACTGGCCAGAAGGAACAGAAAAACTTAGAATCCTCAACGAGCTTTCAGATCCCGTCTCAGGAGTTAACTAGCCAGATAGATCCTCAGAAGGACATAGAGCCTAGAGCAACCTACCAGATCGAGAACTTTGCACAAGCGTTTGGTTCTCAGTTTAAGTCGGGCAGCAGGGTGCCAATGACTTTTATCACTAACTCTAATGGAGAAGTGGACCATAGAGTGAGGACTTCAGTGTCAGATTTCTCAGGGTATACAAATATGATGTCTGATGTAAGTGAGCCATGTAGTACACGAGTAAAAACCCCAACCAGCCAGAGTTACAGGTAAGGTCCCAACTCTGACCAGGCTGTGGGGTGTTCTTAATATAATTTTGTTTTACTTTGACAACACTGCCATTGGAATGTTTCTACACGGTCCTATTAAGAATAATGTAACATGCCCTTTCAATGCAACTTTTCATATTTAGTTTATTTTGTTAGTGTGATTTTTTTAGATCTGTTTATTATGGTTTTTAATCAAAAATCAATAGATTAAAATAGTGTTTTTGTTCAAGTGACAACGTTTAGCAATCAAATTTACATTATATAGATTGTCAGGGAATAGCCCAAAAGTTTAAAATGCAAAAAATTAACTTTGTTCCTAGGACTAAGGTTTATTCTAATTGCTTTACTCTCAGGAAAGTGTAACGAAGCATGGGAATTCTATGCACCACTAGTGTATTGGAACTTCCAATTTACAGATAGTGACAAATAATCTCAGCTTTTTGAGGAAGGGATCTATGACATTTCAAATTGCTGTCTTTATGTCTGGGCTGATCTGAAAGAATTTTGCTACCTAAATCTCGTTGTTTTTTAAAGTACTCCTGTTCTTCCAGGTGATGCTCATTCCAGGCAGGTGGAGCAAATATTCTTGGGTCTGTATGAAGAGCCCAGAATAGTAGCTTTAATATAAACAATAATGTCCCCAGAACTCCTGTTAAGACTGTAATTCCGTAAAGAGATTCTGTTGACACAAACCGTGAGAACAAAATGTGTGCGTCTGGTTCATGTCATTAGAACCCCAACTTGAAACTACGGTCATAATCCAGATAACGCATTTGGGATACGTTATTTATTATACATGGTTCAAAAAAGTCGGTCTCTTACTCATCCCCTTTTCCATTTTCTTTTAGTGTATAAGGTGCCCTCTCTTTTGTCATGCTCCCAATTTCTCCGGACTTGCTCTTGGGTTTTTCCCCCCTTTAATTTACACCTTTTCTTTCCCTTCTTGCCTACTCACTCTCGCACCCCAACTTAATAGATAGCACTTAAAAAGATTTACATTCCAGAAAGTGCATGTCTTATTATGTACTTTCTGATGTCTTACGACATCAGATTATGAACAATAAACACCCACGTTTTAGAATTATGTCAAGGTTTCCATGTACGATAAGAAATAATATACTCCCAATTGTACATACCAAGGCCCCTATCCTGCATCAGGATCAGCTAACATGGACCCCTGTGCCCAGCAGTGTACCAGTGGTGTCACTGGAGCTCTTTACGGATATAGGGGTTTGCAGCAGTTCATCACTGCAGGCTTTTAGGGCCTAAGGCTGCAATTCCATCAAAGGTTTCTGGTGATGACATCAACTACGAAAGTAGAACTTGAGTGGCTTGTTAATATCAACAGAACTTTTCTTTGGAATTATTGCCTTACTTTATGTATATTTTGTGGTACATTATTTATTATATGTGAATCCTGATTAATGCCTGTGGAGCCACGGAAACCTGCTAGAAATACTGGTGGCCATTCAAAGCTGCTGAAAGGCAGTGGCACTGCTCTAAACCACTTTTTGCAAATGTATTTTTTGATTAGTTTTTTAATGTAATTTTGGTGATGTTTATGCTGATGGTTTTTTATGTACTCTTGGTGATGTTTCAGTCTTATGTACTTTTCTGGTGTCAGGAAAGTACCAGTGGTTGTTTGCAGTCTTATTGTGTAATCAGCCTATTACAGGCTTCCATGTATAATAAAGTTATTAACATTGTGCAAGTGTAAAACACTTCTGTTATGAAAGTGGTGTATTATTAAATGAATTGTTACAAAAATCCTGGGTAATTTCTCCCGTTTTCCCTCACCACTAAAAGTTGAAACCTGAGCCCACTTGTAATCTCTTTTACTGGGTGAATTACCTTTTTTTTTTTCCTTACTAATCTAGAGTTTGTTCTCATAGAATCCATGTAACTCCATTAACTTTTTCTTTATACTTAATTATGTATTTCACCCTATTTCAGTTTAAATAAGCAAACAACAACTGTTCTCTAAACACGGAACCCGGCCTGTTATCAGGGATGGAATAGTCCATAACCACTGTGTTGGCTTTTTCAGTACCTTTTCTTTTGTTTTACAGAGGTTATAATTTACATTCTTTATATTGTGTGTAGTAGAAGTTGCATATGTATTGTTCTGGCTGTTTGCTTTAACTTAATACTAATAAAACCCATTATTCACAAAACCATAAAGATATCACTTCTATTATCCAGTCACACTTTTGAGAACCTAATAAGGAAATGTTATGAGATTAAATTTTGAGAAGGAATAATATAACTTACTGACATGTTTTAAGCTTGTTTTCTTCCTTCAGTTTCTTTTTGGATCAGATAGTCTGGATGCACTATTTTAGCAATCAGGGCTCTGTCTCATACCTTTAGCTTCCAAGGCAAAACCTAACAAATTTCCTTAAATTAAACTGTTCGTACAACCTCATCTTTTTAGATCTGTGTCTTTTTATATATGATTTTGGTTAAAAATATATAAATTACTTATTGTTAACTTCAAAGACATTTTGTAATTGCTGGAAATCCAGAATGACACATATATAATACAATTTTGTTCAAAGTAAAGATTTTAGAAAGTCCTCTATCTGTTTTTTTGTTGTTTTGGTTGTTTTGTTTGTTTGTTTGTTTTTCCCGCTCTAACTTCCGCATTATAAGGAAAGCCTGGCAAAAATAATATTATAGCAAAATACTTCAAAGCATTTTAGGTAAGCTGAAGGTAGTTTATGGGTTTCCTTAATCTGTATTTTTCTTCAGCTTTGCATGTGAATATAAGTAGCAGTGCTGAAATCTCAAAATGGTTGAAAAATTGAGTATTGAAGAACAGAAGACAGCGATTTGAATCAAGGCAATGACACGGACAAGAGAAAAATCGTTGGCATGCTGAAAAGAAAATGAGGACAAAAACCTTTCAAAGTAAATATTAAATATGCTAAATGTTTAATATTCAGAACATTGCTAGGAATCATTTCAGAAAATCTGAGGGGGAAATCATTGGAATTTTGTATGTTTTTATTGGCAGTGAGAGAAAGAAAAAGGAAAGCAAAATGGCCCTTGATTTTTTTTTTTCCACTTACTGATTTAATTTTTTCTTGTTTTTAAAGGAATTATAGGAGCGGAGTGATAACCTGTTTCCTATCACTAACAAGAGCGTAAAGAAGAATTGATATACATGATGATAGAAAATTGTACATAAACTGTTTTGCTTCTTATTATAGTAGCTCACATAACATGTTTTTGCTTTGGAACAAACGCATTATGGTACCCTGAATGTGAATGTGTGTGTATGCCCCAAGCCGCTAAAAATGGATGTCTGATCTGCCTGCAGATGATCTAGAAGAGCTAGCTAAAATTTGTAGTAGTTTCTGAATTACTTAAACTGGACGCAGACTTGTGAAATTTTAGAGTAAGAAATTGGTGAAATGAAAGGGGGATGAAAAAAATGTGAAAATATGATGGTGCAGAGGGAGATCACCATTTCAGGTTTATGGACTACTGATGAAGAAAAGCTGTCTGATGCCTCATGGAGACCTTGAGAAGATACTGGAATAATTCAATGTATTCCATTAGTGGGTTTTTGTCGCTTCAATTGTTTGGTTGTCCTGTTCCCCCCCTCCCCCAATATTATATGCATGAAAACAATGTATTTGTCTGAATGATGCTTCTGCCTTTTTTCCCCACCAGCTAGAAATCAGTTGTGTTCATGTGAAGTTGCAGTTGTGACTGTGGAAATGTTTGTTATGCCTGAGGAGATATGTGTGAGAATGTATAAGTTACTACCTCGCTGTTTTTTCTTGTATGTGTTGAAGGGAGTCGAGTCGCTTTAAAATGGAAGATTCTGTTTTCAGTCCCTGCTGATTACCAGCTTTAACCATTTGGGCTGGAATTTTCTAGGCTTTTTCTGTCTCACACTCCACACACTATCTTTCTCTGGGAAACTTCTGCAAAAATTGCTCACGTATTTCCTAAAATAAGATCAAGGAAGAAAACTTTATTGTTCCACTGGCCTTTTCGTCCCATGCTTCTTTTAAAAACAAATTAGAATCATCCTCCCCAAATTAGCAACTTCCTGTATTGGAGCTAGGACTTTAGACTAAGTTGATGGGTGTCCCTTGTTGAATCACTGTTCTTGAAAACCTGATAATAATCAATTAAAAGTCTTTGAAGATGCTTCAGTTCAGAGACTTGAAAGTTTGATGGCTATATCTCCAAAGACGACCCCTCCAGGATAATGGATCGGGCTATTACAATTGTTTGGTATGTTGGTCCAAGTGGCAATTTCTTCTAATGTGTCCTATATGGGGGCATATGTTGCATATTCTCAGGCTGGAATTTGTTTTCTGGCTTACGTAAACTGTAAAGTCTTCACTTTTAATATTCTGAGGTGATTTTTATGCAAATTTTTTTTTTCTTTTTAGAAACACTTAAGAAAATAAGGTCTAGTATTGTGCACAGCAATTGGAACACAGGATATACCCTGTTTAGCAAATGAACAGCTATGATACACTTTGTTATCTGTGTTGTTTAAAACATGTTTCTTGTGTCCCCTTTTTCACTTGCAGTTAAAACTCAGATTTATTTCAGCACTGTTCATTTTCTCACAGACAGTAATATCTGGCTACATTAAAAACGAAAATAAATTTATTTTTTCATATCCTTATACTGATATTCTAATCTTATGGGTTTTATAGGTACTGATGCTAAAAATTTACTTTTGGATGCCCCGTTTCATTTTGATACCCATGACCTGGAGGGATAGGTACTGGAATTTCATCTCTTTGACACTGATTGAAGTTGAGTTCCTCGGTATAAGACCCCTGCTGTTTCAAACTGTGTCTGTGTGGAGAGAAATTGAGGAATAGTTACCAGCTTAGTAAATGTGGAATAGCTGATTGTCTAGAATCAAGTAGAAGCTGTGGGACAGTCATGGGGTAATTTAATTCTCTAAGGTGACATTCAGGAGCCTTAATCACTAGGTTGTCTTCTTCCTTTTCTTGTGTTCACTGTAAATCTGGCATCTGCAACAAGTGAAACCAGGTTCTGTATATAGCAGCCTCATTAAGCATAGTCCTGCTTCATTCTCTTCAGTGTTGTCATCCTATGCGTTGTGGGTACAAACAACAAGGCAGTGGAAAAAATACTGTGTCATCATGTAATCAATCTGTCATAATGGACATACAAGATGAAGTGAATTGAGGATTAAAAGGAAGATTTAGCATTTTTTTAACTTACAATGCTTGATTCATAATCTTTATAGTAATGTAAATTTTTGTATATAGCATACTACTATATTTTCATATTGATACTTTTCAATATTTTGTTTTTATTAAATGTCCAGAGGATTTGGTCATTTTAAACGTAAGACTTAGTTTAAAATAAAGTAAACTTTTTTACTTTTTTTGGTTTGACTTTTTACTAAATCAAACCATTACCTAAGTAATGGTATGATGCTACAATAGAAAGCTGTCTGTGTAATTGGGGACTTGGTCTGAAATTTCATAAGATATTATCTAGGCAGACTCAAAATGAAGAAAGAATTAAGAACTAATTTAAGAATGTATTTCTTTGATTATTTTAATATACTCTATCTTACCTTAAAATGTATTTTAAATAGCCTCTTATTTAGTGTTACAAAACCCAAAACATTCTGTGAACTAATGAGGCATATAATGGTTATTATGCAGGTTCTGCAGCAAGCATCAGATATTCTGTAGTAGCACATGTGCCACCTTCGATGCCAAAACCTGCTTTATCTAAAGCTAGGTTATTACTGTTCAGAATATTCCTGTGTTCTTGTTCAGAAGGAACCTTTACTTCGTGCTGTTGGCAAAGGAGATTTCATTTTGATTTTTCTTGAAGGCCAAAAGACTGGTTGTTTCTAATCCTGCCGTTTCTCTTTATAGTGTGTACTTCTCTGTCTGCTTGTATTCCGTTCCCAGTGGATAGGAGTGACTGGGACATGATGTGTGCGGGTGCTGGCATATGGCCAGAAATTATATTGATGATGGTAAGGATGGTTCAGTCTGCTCAAAGATTCTGAATATTTTTTCTGGAGGGGAAAAAAATCTCACAGGTGGGAGTTTTTTTGGATGCTCTTACGTTCTGAGATGAGTGGGAACAAAACCAGACTGAGACCTATTTTGAAGAATAGAATTTACAAAGAAATCCATATGCAACTCCATGAGCGACGAGGTTTAGAATCACTTTAATTTGCTTTCCTGTAATGGGGAAATATATAGATGTGTAATAAAACATCTTGCGTGTAATAAAACATCTTGCATGTTTTGCGGAGGTGCTTTAAATTATGGTGGGTAAAATATGCCTATGGATCTTCTTATCTATTGAACAAAATGGATCTCTACAATGAAAAATATATTCTCTTAGAAAGTGCTTGGTAATACTGGAAAACGAGACTAATAAGGATTAGCTTATGCAGCTGAAGAGGGCATATTGTGTTAGCTATCTGCTTGGAATTTGGTCAGGTTGGTGATAACACGTTTACTCATGGAAGCTCAGGGCCCATCATGTCTTAAAGGGCAGTAGGCAATCATGCAATCTCGGTGGAGAGAATGTGGCCTTCCTTTTGCAGCTAGGCTGTGGTCAATGATTTGGAAGTGTGAGACACAGCGCAGCAAGCTCCATTTATTAGAACACAGGTTTTTTTGAAGACCTGCCATTTCCAAGTATTGATGTGCTTTGTGAAAATGAAATGCAGATATCTGTGCCAAAATTCTGCTATCTCGGTCTGGCCAGCTTTAGTCCAAAGTGTTATTCAACAGTAATCAATGGAGATGTGTCACTAAAAATATTCAACCTGTTTAGCTTAAGGAATTTGTCAACCTTAGAAAACTAGGCCAAATTATATCATGAAGCAGTTCATGTACTTGTTCCATCAAACCCTGTAACTAAACACATACAGTTGGTGATCTTAGTGTAGAGTTAAGTCTGTATGAAATGTGTAGATGATTTTAAAGTTTATTTCCTGAGCATTCTTAATTAAAATTTCTTTCCAGATTTACATCTATAATAGTCATTTAATAGTAGTCTGGGGAGATGAGGGTTAAACCAATTACTCATCTCGAGGTGTTGGAACTTGGATTTTTTTGAGAGATTGCAATTATTTTTGTGTAGGTACACTAAATTTGATTCTTTATTTATTTTGGAGTTTAGAGAGGCACTTTAGAGTAAAAGTAGTTTCATATTTTGTTTTACATGGTTCTGGAAATCATACTTCACACATGTCATCTTAAGAGTGGATGGCAGTAAGACTGCTGGTAGTTAAAATCATCAGTTTTTACTATTTTTAACACTGTATTCTGATGTTTGCATGTTTTGTTCTTCTCACAATGAAGCTAAATTAAAATCTCTGAGAAAGAGGTCCCTCTAATATAGCATAATGAAGTCTTTAAATGGGTACAGTTGTAGGTCACCATGAATAGGAATGCAGTGACCTTTGTCTTGACAATGAAGCTGACACAAGCTTCTCAAAGAGCTGTTCTTTTTTTTTAATTATTTCTCTGCCAGAAAGGACACAAATAAAACAGAGGATCCCCCTTCTCCCATCAGTGAACAAAATCAAAAGATTAGAAAATGTATTGTAAATTGTCAATTTGCAAAATCTAGAAATAACATGGAGTTCTTTCTCAATATAAATATTGTTACAGGAATGATGTGTGGCAAGGAGTTGGGAAAAGAAGGAAAGTAGAGGGGCTATATGACTGGTAAAGGACCTTCTGGTTTAAGATACTCTGTAATAGTCTGGTTTGATTTTTGGATACACAGCAGTGGGGCATTCAAAATTACCAGTAGCTTCTTACAATTTTGAATCTAGAAAAATCACAAATCTTCATGTTATTCATTTTCCACTTAGTTTGTATCTGCAGGCTTTTAATGTGCTATGTTGAAATATAGGAAGGCTCAAATTTCTTAGTGGCCTGTATAAAAAAAGCAAAGCATTTTGCAGAAAGCACATCAATGTTGTGGTTGTTTCCTAATGGGGAGACCCTGTTGCTCTATCCAACTTTAGCAGAGGTTTTTGAATTGCAGTGCTCAGCAATTTTCTTTAGCCATAAAGAATCATCTGTCATTCTTAAATAATGTCACTACCTGCTAGTTTAGGACTTTCTCAAGGTTTCAGCAATGTCAATCTGAATTGTGCTGTCTCTTGTAGAGGAGAGGCCTGTGTAGCAGAGCAGAGCAAACTCTAGTGTGCACTAAAGGTAATGAATTTGTTCTTTTTTTAAGAAGTTATATCTATAGAACTGGTTCTCTATGATCAGATTATGTATTTTTTTTTTATTTCCCCGTAAAGGAGTAAAAATAGGAAATATGTTATTGGACTTCTTTTTTTTTTTTTTTTAATTTTTTTTTTTTTAGCCAAGGACCTGACTACATGTTCTTTTGAAGAGCAGGTTGTTTCCTCGATGATGGATGCTACTCTCGTAAGGCCACAGCCTGGGTGAGCTCCTGAATCAGGGACTTTGGGAGTGTGCTTCTCTGAGAATATGCTTCATTGAAAGGATGGCTGTTTTAAAAAAAAAAAAGTTTAGAGTATGCACATATTATTTCAGAGCTATGTAAACTAAAAGAGTGAAACGGCAGTTACCAAATAATATTATAAGACTTTAAAACATATTCCAGGAAAACAATAGGCTAATACTATATAAACGGACCTTGTGTACAGTGAGAAGTTACTTTAATATGCAAAAATCGTTATAGCATTAATAGTTGATTAGAAAGATTGAATTAACTTGTTCTCTACAAATGAGAATACTTACCCATAAAGCTTACTTTATAAGCTAGGACCTGACTAACTTGGTATCAGACCCTTTCATTTTTGCAACTTACTGTCAAATTCTCTGGGGGATGGAAAGTGGAAACAGTGATTTTATTTTTTCCAGGAGAAAAAGTGTGCCAAGGAGTGAGGTAAATTCTTAGTGAAGATCAAGTGCTATGCAGTTTCTGCACATGCTAGCAAAGTTATGGTAAACCAATGATTTCTACTTTTTTACCTTAACATGCTAATATGAAACAAAAACTGCAAGCTGCCATGCCTACCGTTTAGCAGGCTGAAGAAGTGGGCTGATGGGAATCTCACGAAGTTCAGCAAAGTGAAATGCTCAGTCCTGCGTCTGGGGAGGAATAACCCTGTGCATTAGTACATGCTGGGGGCCAAGTGGCTGGAAAGCAGCTTTGCTGAGGAGGGCTTTGGGGTCCTGGTGGACAACAAGGTGACCAAGAGCCAGCAATGTGCCCTCATGGCAAAAAAGGCTAACAGTATCCTGGGATGCATCAGGAAGAGCATTGCCAGCGGTCAAGGAAGGTGTCCCTCTAATCTACTCGGCACTGGTGAGGCCACATCCTGGGCTCCACAATTCAAGAGACAGACAGACTTACTGGAATGAGTCCAGCGCAGTGCCACAAAGATGATTAAGGGCATGGACTCTCTTTCATGTTAGGAGAGGCTGAAAGAGCTGAGAGTGTTCAGCCTGGAGAAGACAAGGCTCAGGGGGATCTCATCAATGTGTACAAATGCCTAATGTGAAAGAATGAAGATGAGGGAGCCAGACTCTTTGCAGTAGTGCCCACTGACAGGACAAGAGACAAAGGGCACAAATTAAAACACATGAAATTCCATCTGAGCACAAGGAAACACTTTTTTACCAAGAGGGTTGTCAAACACAGGAATAAGTTGCCAGAGAGGTTGTGGAGTCTCCATCTGTGGAGATATTTAAAGCCCGACTGGACATGGTCCTGGACAGCCTGCTCTAGCTGACCTGGCTTGAGCAGGGGATTTGGACAAGGTGACCTCAAGAGGTCCTTTCCAACATCAACAATCCTGTGGTTCTCTATAGTTTTGTTTGATCATTGGTCTGTGCCAAACAGCAATGACAGATTTTATGCTGAGGAGACAGTATTTCTCTCTAGGAAGTAGTACAATGGGGTGTCTGAATGTGCATTGTTTAATGGAACAAATGGGCTAGAGAATTCAGGACGTTGTTGGGAATCCTATCACTATGCAGTGTTAAGCAGTTAAATGTTTCAGATGTCTAGCTTGGGCACTTGAATCTGCTTTAAATTGCAGGCATTTTCCATGACAAGTCTTCCTTAGTCTTTTAGGAAAGATTAAGAAGAAAAGACAGTGAAAGCATTTTGAAATAAAATCCTATTTGCTTCTTTATATTTTATTACCTTTCCTTCTTTCCTTTCTTGGTTAACTGTAGAAAGTTACCATAAGGAAACATCTAGCTGACACTCATTTATACGACTTGGGAGATGGTAATTGCTTTTTTCCTTTTCTCCCCCAAAGTTAGCTTAAATGGCCTGGCTTGAAGCTGCTCTTGTTCAGAGCTCATGCAGGAGAAAAGAAAAAGGCAAAGCAGGGAGGATGCAGCTTCTGCTTTTGGTTCAGACTTTAACTTGAAATCTTTCTGCTGGAGAAAGGCAAGCACAGAGCATTATCTTATCAGTCTGTTGATAAGTTGTAACAGCATTAGGCTGTTTCAGGCATTGCTGTTAGCTGTTCTGGTCACGGGCTTGGTTGTTGCAAGAGATTGTCTTGACTGGTTGAGCCAGATTTTTTTTTTTTTTAATAGAAGGCATAAAATGATTAAAAAGGATGGGGATTAAAATGTATATAGTGAATGGATGACAGCAGGAACATAAGTTTTGTATTCCAGATGTTTTTCAAGGCTTAATCAAAGCTGGATTTTACGGCCATGTAATTTGGGTCGTCTTCGGTGGGTCTGGTCTGGCTGTTTCTCAGGATTAGGGCAGTAATGCTAAACGACGTTGCAGTGAATCTTGGGTTTCCAGGTGGTGATAGAGTTATCAATGATAATGGGAAGTTTCATACTTTTTGGACACCTATTGTAGGACTAGTTTTAAGTAATGGCTTTTAACTGAGGCCAGCATTTTTCTGGCACACCAGCTATAGGCCTTTCATTTCTGTGCCCTACACTTCTTTTGTTTGTTAGACTTGATTTCATCACAGTCCTTGGGTTTTATCAGTGAGTGTTGTTTGGACTAACTCAATATTTCCATCTTCAACTTTTCTGGCTTCTATAAACAGTAAGTCTTTGTTGGTTTATGCTTACAGATATATTTTTCATGCTTTTAAACCCTCTCCAGTGCATGCTTTGTGTGTACTTAGTTTGTCAAGTATACATAATGTAAATGCACTAAAAATTTCTGTGAAAATCCCCAGTTCTCTGAGATGTTGCAATAGAAAGATGTTATATTTTTTAAAGGGTAATGGACTAATGTTCCACCAAAGTGTTAGAGCATACTATCCTCTGAGATGCAAAGCCATATTATTGCTGAACACTGTGATTATTGATTTTTATGAAACTTTTTGCTCTAAAATGTGGAAAGCCAGCCCTTTATTCATGTGTGTAAGTCTTGTAGTTACTGAATTTAGGAAGTTTGTCAGAAAATATTTAACAACTGGCCTCAGGACAAATTTATGGCTTCAAGTTGGAATCTTGGTATTCTTGTACAGTTTTTCTGTATATGTTTTTCCTGGTTGTGTGTTTTGGGTTTTTTTGGTTGTTTTTTTTTTTTTTTTAAGATAGTAAGCTGAGAAAACAGGCAAAATGCCACAAGATGGACTTTCTATTGATCTTTTTCTAGTTCAGCAGCAGGTCTGAAGCCCTTGGATGACAAGGACCATTGTCATTTGAACTAGTAGAGTAACTGATGATAGTAGCTGGTTGTCACCCTCCATGGAACAGGACCAGTGGAGAAAACATCTTTGCTAGTTGTTTTCACGGGTAGATACTGATATCTTAATATTTTGATCTTTATTGTGGACCAGAAAGCAGTAACTCTAGCAGATGGACTCTTACTTGTTTTCTGAGACTTGACCTTTGTTTCTTCTAATCTTGTTCCAATCCTGCTTCTCTTAGTGCAGTTCTTAATTCTGTAAGCAAATAGTACAGTAGTCTCATTCAGATCTCCCTACTCTATAAGTCTTTGCCTCTCTTCTGTCTTGGCTTCTGCTTTGCTAATTCCATCATCTTTTACATGTACCCTTCTTCTGTCCTAATCTTGTTATTTCTGTTCCTGTGTTCCTTGCCTGACCAGTTTCTGCATCCAGCTACACGTTCTATTCTTCCCTCCTGTTCCAGTTTCACCAGACTCCTTGTCCCTCTGTGCTATTTCCTTTTGTCTGCGTATAGATTTTCTTTCTTCTGCATGAGGTGCAGAGGATTGGTATTTGCTTGCAGCCCGGATGTCATACTGCTGTCATGATATAAAGCTGTTGTGACTGGCCTTTACATGGATAGGTTGATTTTGCCCCTATTGGCAGGGCAGGAGGCACGTATTCTAGCATACTGGAGGAATAGGGCCAATTACAGTTTCTCAGAAATTTATATTATGTGGATGAATTTAGGTAGATTTTCTTGAAAATAAGCAGCAGTGTACCCCTGACACAAAGGATACATTCCTGTTGAAATTCCATTGTCCTTAGGAGTACCAGAGATTTCCAAAGAAAAAGACCTTTTTTTTTTTTTTTTGCATAGTTAAGACAATGTATTTTTCATTAGCATTCTTCATAGAAGTGAGCAGGGCTTTCTGAATAAACACTGTATATATTTATTTTTGTGGGCATACGTGCACAGAAAGAATCTGACAGTGTCAAATGTGGTTGATGAAAATGTCAGCCTGAGTGATCAGCTTTGCAATCACAAGCCACTGACAACAAAAACTTGAAAGGTTCTGGGTAACATTTTAGAAGGCAAACTATACACTATTAATTATAGTATAGTATATCAGTTGAAATAATATTAAAGGCAATGAAGATGGACTGGACTTTTTACAACTCCCATTGAAGCATCAGGAATTGCATTGCCTCGGGCAAGTTACGTGACCAGATGCAATAGCTAGTTTATCTGATGTTGCAAGTTCCATATGCCTATAGATGAGCTAGTGCTGCAAATTATCCAGTTATAATACAATAATCCATCAGACAGCTACTCCTTTTGAAGGCTATTTAATTGAATGACCTGCAGTATAAGCAAGTTGTGTGGTTACATATATGGAAGTGCCAGAAGGATGTGACTTGCTGGTTCTGTTGCCCCTCCAAAACCATATTTTTTTTTCATTTGCAATGAAGAATTTTAGCAGGATATTTCATTCTAGTAAACATTTGTCTTTTCTAAACATCTGTATATGAAGTAAGTACCAAATTAATTCCCCCCAGCCTTTTTTAAAATAATTGGAGCTTTATGGAGGATATGTAGGAAAGGCACCTTCCCCTTCTAGTAGTACCTGCAGCCAGAAATTCATTTAGGTTTGCATGTTAAATTGGTAATACTGCATTGATGAACCGCTCTTGAACTGCAGGCAATACCGAACAATAGTTTTGAGAAGTGTAACTGTAACTGCCCAGGTAATGAATTACATGCTTGCACAGTGTTTTCTCACTGAATAAAGAACACGATTATGTCAATTGTATTTAAAATGTATTTTTTAATCATTTTAATAAAACTTTCACAAACATTTTGAATTAAACCAAATGAGCTTAGCTTAAGTTGAGGAGTTATCTATTTTAAACTAAATGGGAATAACCTTCTCATATTGCAGATTGAGCACAGGAAAGATGTTGTAATTTAGTTTGATTTAAAATTTTATCGTAAGCTAAAGCAGTGCATCACATACAATCACATATACGCTTTTCAGTCTGTCATAAACACTGTCTTATTGACTTGTGCAGAGTGTAAGAGTACTGTAGGTAAGCTTGGTAGGAAATGGTATTTTTTTTCCACCTTTTTTGTGATGAAAGAAGTAAGTGTGAGGGGTTTTGTTTAGGCTTTTGCACTGTCAGTGGTCTCGTGTTCTGAGGCTGCATTTTGAATACTCTAAGGTGGCACTATTACTGAAAGAAGCCAGCCTCCTTTTTGTGGTCTTTGGTTGCATGTCTCTCCAGCAAAAAAAGAAGGCTAATTTTTCACGTAAATCATACTTTTCATCCCATTCTTTACGGCCTACCAAAATACTTATCCTGGCACAGGTGTGTGTGGGGACACTGAATAGGACAGGGCTAATGTTTTTCTGTGACAAACTTGATTTAAATTGATCATCAACATGTTTTTCCATTTTTTTTTCCCATTAGTTTAATTGCTGATTGTTCCTTTTCTTTTGTTGTACTCTACCTAGAACTTCAGGTCAGGAAGTCAAGTCTCCTGGCATATTTTCTTCAGAATAGAGTTGCCTCTGGCCCATGCATTCATCTCCTTCCATGCACGCCATTAGTACTTTCTCTGATATACTAACTTTAAAAGCAGTATTTATGGTTTTAGATACTCCCTTCAAAACATAAACATGAATAATTTAATTTATATGTGACATCACTGTAAGTGATATAAACATATGTAATTACGTATAGTATGCTAGAAAATAATTACTTCAGTTATAATGCCTGTTCTTTCAAAGTGATTACACTGTCTTTTTGCTAAATTCATGTAAAAGTGAAGAAATGGCAGAGAACGTGCATAATTGGAAAGCCTTTTGTAGTTGTCTACTTTTAAAATTGCCTATAGGTTGTACAGCTGTTACAGGATAGTGAATGCATAAACAGTATCACTGAATCCCAAATCAAACTTACCTGGCTGTTTTTTTGCCTCAGAATCTGATTTCGTTTACAAGACTTTATTAATAAGCTTCAATTTAAGTTTTCAGTTTGATATTTTCCTGATTATCTTATGCTAATATAGCACTGCAATATTTAGGATTACAAATACAGCTTTATTTAAATAAAACTGCTTTCAGTGAAATTGCATTACCTTTCTATTATTAAACACAGGTTTATGTTTGGGGACTGGAACACTGAAGGTCTCTAAGTCCAATGTTATAAATGTGAATGTTTCCACTAGCTAATATTTATGCTTTTTCTTATTTTCTATAAGGTAATATTACTTGTTATATACTCATAGTGAAGAGTTGAATATCCTTTTCTTTGTATGAAAGTGTAACATTCTTCCTCTGACTGATTGTGCAGTCATGACATAGCTGAGGTGAAGATCCAACTTCAAACATTGCAAGATAAATCATTTCCACATTCTTGCTTAAGTGGCTATTTTAGTGTAGAGAAGCACATTTTCTGTTGAGTGCTAATGCCACTGTCTCCTTGACCCAAGGTCTTAACTATTTTGAGCAAAGTAGATTTGGTAGTTAGTGTAAGAAAGAGTTTGTAAGTTAAAAGAGTTGTGCCATGTAGAATTTTGAAATTTCTGTACCTCGTGGGATTGTCCATTGATAAAAGCATTGATTGAATGAAACATGCTTTACACAAGATATTAACAGACATATATTCTTCTTTCTTATTTATAGAAGTTGGGGGGGGAGGGGGCTGGGATCACAGCCATGTATAGGCTTGCATAAGGGATCTGGGAGAAGGGAATATGTTTCTCAACTCATTTTGCCCAGCTGCTTTGCTCTCATTTTCAGCAATGAGATCTATTAGCATGAGGTATTCTATTTTTGCTAAAAGGGGAGGAGGTAAGAGGACTTAACGTTGCTTAATGGGAACAAGACTGTCATTTTAATTTTGCTGTTGAGGGCAGCCTAGCAATTTACTTATGAGAAACAAAGTCATGGAATTATTTTTGTGGTCTTAACAGATAAATCTCTAGAATTTCATCAACCAGCAATGCTGGTTAATCTTCAGTAGCTTTATTGCCACTAGGAATATAATGGAATTAACTACAGTCAGGTACACTTAACATAAGCTAAAGCTACGGCCATTTCTTCTTTCGGTGTGCCACCTCTGAGATGTGTTACTGCTTTCAATCGGTGTTGCGAGTCCTGTGACCTGATGATGTTCCCAAGTCCCCCGGGCAGTGGCGGTCCTGTTGCAGAAGAGCCTCTTTTGCCCCTGGATTTTGCCAGTTCACGGCATCGAATTTTTCCTGAAAAGTAGAGAGGCCTTGAAGATCTGAAAGGCCTTCTAGGTTTCAAAGAGGAGGAACATTTGCGGAAACAGGGAGAAAGTATATGCAATTATTCTGCTATTCTTTTAGCTGCTCATTTTTAGTGGCTGCATAAGATAATTCTAAAATTGAGCATTTACAGGGGAATAAAAACAAGGGCGCTCTTCCCCCGGTGCCACCTGGTGACTCTCCAACTATTTTTCTAACATAGAGCTCCCAGCTTTAATTGCCAGAGGAGAAGGAGCTTGGGACAAGGTCTCTGTCTACTTCATGCTGTTCCTCCCTTTTGCAAGAGTACTCCTGCACCTCTAGAAGAGATGGGCTGTGTTTGGAAAAGCCTCTTCCTATTTCTATTGTTTCCTCGTCCCAGAGAATAGCCTTGTGAAGGATAGGTGGCATTTAGCTTTAAACGAATTTCCTTGGTTTTAATTCAAGCAGCAGCTTCAGTGAATGGTTATCAAATACCATCACACTGCTTACTTTTTAAAGGAAATGGAAAAAGTGTCTGACACAAAGGCATCTGAAATGAAGCACTTGATTATCATCGTATACCAAGAATGCACCTACTGGAAATACTGTGTGAGTGTGTTAAAAATAAAACATAGACTCATTTAGTCTTGAGCGTTTAATAGTAAATGGCTTAAAACTGAAGAGAATGGATAGGAAATAAACTTATGTTTACTGTTATTTGTTACTATTATTACTCCACAATTGGCAAAGTATTGTTTATGTTTTTCTCTCTCACTTCCTTCAAGCTGCCTGTCAATCAACTATTACTATGCTCTTTTATGTCAGTGTATTATAGGGCAGACTTTCAAAGCTACTCATGGAAGATTTAGCTACATTAAAAGGATTTGCTTAAATAAGAAATTCCCTACTGGCTTTACAGGAATGCCCAAAGGAGTCAAACATATGTGAATGTGGCAAATAGCTATGTGGCGGAGCATAAGGAACCATAAAAATGTAAGTATAGTATATTGAATCCTAAACAGAAGCTGAAAAGTAAAAGCACATATGGTGAATGTTTTGTGTAATAAACATCCTTAAGGTGGCAAAGTAACCGCAGAAAAGTTACTCAAGACCTTGCCTCCCTTCCCATTCCTCTTGGGCTGACACGTACACACAAAATCAGATTTCACTGAGTGAGACAACACAATACTTTTTTTTCCTTTGGAAACATATTCAATGGCACTTGCTTAGCTGCTTCATATTTCTAGTGTTTCTTTTCCTTCCTTGAAATGAAAAGATTTACAAAGCATCTACAGTTGTATGAAACAAAATTGTATGACAAAGTTGTATGACGAAATTATTAGGCAATTGTTGGGCACAGAATGCTAGATGCAGTGAATATATACTGAACATATAAAGCTTCATGTGACAGCATAAGGTAGTAGCTGCAATTGAAGATAAATGTATATTCACATACTCTGCATATTGGTGAAGTTCTGGTGGTGCTAGTGTCTCCCATTTCCTTCCAACCTTAAAAATGTTCTCTTTATAGTGGAAATGCAATGCTGGTTTGCACTTAATTTAAGATTTTTATATTTCATTGATTCTAATAAAAATAGATGAAATTAAAACACACAGGACTGGTTTCCATGTTTTTAGATGGAAGCTTTTTCAGAAGCATCTGATCTTTTAATGGCTGTTTCAATTAAACAGTGAAATGAGAGTTAAAAACAGGTTGCATTGGAGGATGAGTTTACAGTTCTCAGGGTTGCTAACTGCAGGCCATTTGCACCAAAACTATTTTTGACAATTTCTTCAGCAGGGAAAATGTAATAAAGGAATAACTAATATTTCACAAAGTGTTTCTGAATATACAAGTATATTTAGTGTTAATTTGCATATCCAATGTTATAGACCTTTCAATTATCACAAAGATTTTTCTTTTTAAATTGATAGTTCCTTTCAGAGTTTTTCTGAAAAGGAAGGGGGGAAAAAAAAAGATCTTTGAAACAAGTAGTTATGGCCTAAATTAGCATGGATTGAGTTCAATATAACATAGAAGCAACATGGTCTCAAATTGGAACACAGGGGAGGATACTTAGCTCTTAAAATACTTAGTGCAATCAAAATATTTGATTGGAAATTTTTCTCGCTATGACTTTCAAGGTTTTGATCTCTGCAGAGAAGGTTGAGATTTGCAAGGGGCAAATTTAGTAATATTTAGTAAACCTAAATATTTAGTAAACCTTGTGGTACTTAGAAGAACAAAAAAAGGAACATTTATTAATTGGAGATTAACATTAATTAATAATATCAATAGAAGCATGATTAGTTAGGTTGTTATTTGACACCCTTGACATCTAGAAGAGTCCCTGAAAATTTGTTTTGATATTTGCCTTAAACTCTATTTTTTTTTCCACATTTAATGCATTTGCTGTAAATTTGTAGGTTTTCAAATGTAGAATTTGAGAATTTGCTCAGTCTCTCTCTACATAGCTTCTTGCCTTCTTGCTTTCTGCTTTCCTCCACGTATCCTTTTCTTACCCTGAATCATCGTCTGCTAATAGTTCTTGTCTTTGCTTTCTCTGCTGGTCCAACTATTACTATGACCTTTAACACACAGAAAAGGACGATTTCTTCTTTTCCTCTGTCATGGGCTTATGTGCAAGACTGTGATTGTCTTTGAAGAGAAACTCTCTTTTCTTTTGTTGGCTTCAGGTGACTAAGGCTCTGTATTTAAATTCTTAATTAAATTAAGACTTCTGTGCATGTAACTGCTTTTTCTCAAAATAACACATGTTCCATGTGAGGAAAATGCTTGCTTGCAGCGTGCTGGCACTGGTGTTTCCCTTTGATTGCATCATAGGGATTTTATATCATTTTCACTGTGGGAGGTGGCTTTGCAGTGCATGGCAGAAGCAGAATTGTGGAGCAGAGAAGCTGTGGGTTTAAAGCAAAGTCAGTGTGTGGTTGTATGAGCTAAAAGCAAAAATCGGCAAAGTGTGGGGAAGATAAATTGTTGGCTGGGAGAAATATCTTATCTGGGGTGATTCTGAGACATCACTGAATGACTGAAGTAAATATTTTTTGATGTGTCAGGAAAGCAGCCCGACATTCCAATTAGTGGAAATTCAAAATTTTTTATCGACAAAAACCCAAATTACATGACTTCTGGATGGCTCTAAACACACAAAGGCCAAGAGTTCAGCACCTCTCATGTTAAACTGATTAAAGAAACATATGCTGGTTAACTTCTTGTCCCTAATTGCATCCGTGTTTGAAATTTTCGTTGCAGCATGTAGCTTTGAAGCATTAATTTACATAACCTGATATTTTTATGATCCACCTCCTTGGAATGGCTAATCTCTGCTCTGTCCTAAAGGAACCTAGTCCACGTAGACACTGGATGAAGGATTTGTTTGGGTTTTTTTTAGTTACCTCAAAATTAATTTTTTGGTGTGTCCTCCTCCTTTTGGAAAGTTCAAGGTCTGTTTTATTAAAAATAAATGCGTGATTCATATCTGTAATTCAGAGTTTTGCCCAGCCCATCAGAACAAAAAATAATAAGGCCTACACATGGATCTGCATTGGTTTAACTTAATCAGTTTATTAAATAGGGAAAGCTTTAGTATGAGGATATAAACAATGATCCTGGAAAATCCTAAGCAGAGGAAAATTGGCTGGTTTTCAGTTTTGTAGTGTTTACTTGCATTTCCTATTGTGACAATGGATTTTATTTTCTAAAGCTTGTTTTAAGCATCAGTGTCACTTTGTTTAACCCGAACAGCCAAATAAAACATCTCAGCTGTAAACGTACCTTTCTCTCCCACGTAAAGCGGGAGCCACAGTGCTAGATTTAGAGGAATTAATCCTTATTTGCATGCTAGTGTTTGAGATGGGAGATCTGGAGGGTTGCAAGGGCCAGTACGAGGTGCTAAGTGCCGCAGCGGGAGAGCGAGGGGGGCCCGGCAGCCCGGCCGTTTTGCCCTCCCCGGGGAAGGAGGAGGGTTTTCCCTGATTTGCAAGTCACTCTGCCCTTACTTTCCTCTGCGAGGGCTGGCTGCAGGGAGGGAAGGAAGGTTTCTGCCTGCGTCGCGTTCATTTGCTGTGTGGCGTTTCGGTTCGCCACGGATGATGCAGCGACCGCAGCGGGGAGGGGGCTCTGGGGAGGGGGCTGGCGCTGGTGACTCAACGAGTGGTTTTCCAACAGCTGATCTCTTGGAGATCAGGAAAGTGGAAATCATTTAAATTGCTGCGGGGATTATATTTTATCTGCCAAACAGCAGCATTTATGGCAGGGCACTTATACTAGGGGGCGAAGGTGCCGAGGGCTGAAGACCAGCTGAAGGGTCGTGTGCTCTTATTCCTCTTTCTCTTTGCTGACTTCAGAGCCTCTGAATACCACATTTCCATTGCATCATCTTTCCTATGATTTTTTTTTTTGAGAGAGCATAAAGCCTGGCTCATTCCTTGAAAGTAATCAACTTCAGCCTTCTGCAGTTTGAATGAAAATCTTAAGGCAGATTTACAAAATAGTCAACAGATGTGTTTTCCCTGCCTTCAAATGGGAAAACAGTCATGGTTAAGATGCTTTTTTTGTTGTTGAGGGTTTTTTTATTCAGTATGTAAGATACAGTGTTGTTAAAGACATACCGGAGTGAACTGGGAGTTTCCATGAAGTTGCCTTTCAGTATTCTTTTAAGGGAATCATTTTTATTACTAAAATTAATGTCAGGCTTTTCCTCATATTGCACTCTGCTGCCAAGCAACTTGATTTTTCAATCAAGCCTGTGCCATCTGTTTTTAATTCAAATATTCATTGTAATTGAATACTGTGTTATCGAAGTGACTGTACTTGTTCCCATTTACTAACAAGGTACATAGCTTGCCGACATCTGCATATGGATAGGTTTGAAACTTGTTGTATCCTGTAATCATTCCCCCTTAAAGAAAAGACGTGGCAAGGAATGAGCCCTCAGGAACTACAGACTTGATGGCATTCATGGAGGGGTCGTGAAAATTCCTGCAATAGTTTACTATTCAGTGGAGTCGTAGTCCATTGTTTCGGGGTAAACTCACGTTGCATCTGCACAAGTTTTATTATAATTTAGAGCATACTGTTAGAAATTCAAGGATTCTTAGAGGGTGTGGTTTTTTTTTTTGGTTGGTCTGTTTTGATCTGATTGCTTCAATGATTTGCACCAACCAGGCAATGCTGTAAGGTACCTGTAGGTTAAGCTAATCATTGTATCCAAACGATAACAGGGTTGTTTCTTTTCCATATCATGATGATACTGCATGTTATTCTTTCACTCCATGGCTTACAGTTCAAGGGAAGAATTTTATTGCAGAAATGATAACCTTCAATGTTTTTGAATTGATTTTGTGGTGATTCAGATGTTTTAGTATTTAAATAATTCCATTTAATTATATATTTTGTATAAAAGATTAGCTAGTTATCCTTTCAACTCTGTTTTTCTTTTTAACTGAATTTTACAGATAGAGCTTAGGAACTTTTATCAATAATTACTTGCCAAGAATATGCTAAATTCCTGTTCAGGTCATTGGGGAGAAGCTGAACTGAAGCTGAAGCTGAAGCTCTAGTTGTCACATTTTTCTGCCCTAGGTAAGGGAGAGGTAACTGTGCTGCAGTATCATGAATAAGTCTTGCAAAAGGAACCACAGCGGTTGACAGAATGCGGTGAACCTGGTAAATTATTTTCTTGATAACACTACGTAAAGGTAAAGAAAAATTAAGAAAAAGGGGAAGGTCATATAGCAAAGCGTATTTAAGTGTGATTTCCATCCTGCTTAGTGATGAACCCTTGTCCTTAGCCTCCCTCTGCTACCAAAGTTAAGAAACTGTAGCAAGCGAGATGTGAAGAAGCTGCTCACTGCTTTTCCAACAAATGAGCTGTTGCAGATAGGTAGGAGGTCATCCAGGATTTGTCTTTCTGTTCATTTTCTTTGTCTTTTATGGTGACGTTTGAGCTTGTTTCAAGTAGTTACAGATGTAATTCACGAATGGCTCAAAGATTATTTTTCTTTTCTTTCTCTGAGAAATATGATCTTTAAACAAGCAAACTTGTCTCCACTTTGTCTTTCATTTTTCGTTTTTATTACTCTGCCCTTTTTGACCTGAAGGTTTGGACTTGTAAACGTTTGGCTGTGATGGTGTAGCTGTGTAATACATGTAAGCTGTGTGCCACAGGTTGAAAACAATTTTGTTATTGTATAAATTTGTTCATAATTTCTACTAATTTATGTAGTGCTAGCATGGAAGTAATAATTTAACATAAAATTATTATCATTTACAAAACAATGCATCCTGAAAACGCATTTAGTGTCTAATATGTATTCCCATACATCAGAACTCTTGAAATCCTGTGAGTTAAAACTCCCATTGGTTACAACAGATATTTTTACTGGGTGGAAATTGCAAGTTTCACTCAGCCTTAGAGACTGTTGCACTGTTAATTTGAAATGTGCAAATAATAGCACTGAAAGAATACATTTAAGAGATGGTAAGTAAAGTCATATATTTACGACGAAATTTTGTTACAAAACGTTTAATCTTGAACAGATGGAAAAAGTGGTGATTGCGTGACCTGTTTGTCTAGCACGTACTGATTTAGTTTGAATTCCTTTGTTCAACAGTGTATATAGAAAATTCCTAGGAAATATTTTCAGGATCTGCATACGCATTACATTGATATCAGTAAGTTTATACTGCAGAATTAAATACAGCAGATAGCCACCATGGAACTGGAAGGTAAAGAAATTTTCTTATGTGATGCTGTCTAAAGGACAAAAAGTGGAAATGGAGTAGAATTATGGAATGTAGGCTTTTTTAATAGTAAGTATGTGTTATTTATGAACTCATATGATTTTGCTGGAGCTGTCTTCCCTTTTCTAATTGCAGTACTTAACACTCTTACACTGGGTATTTTGCTTCTACTGCTGTTCTAGAAAGCAGGACTGGAAATGGAGGGTACAGATCCTTTGCGGCTCCTGAGCAGCAGATTCCCTTAATAATAAACTATTGGCTACAATAATTTGAAGCAAGCACCGTTCCACTTTTACAGCCAAAAGAACGGTGGGTGTTGTCATGAGGATCACTGCAGAGGAGGTAAAATATATGCATATTTCAGAGATTGTCCGAAGATTCCAGAGCAGAAAATAGAAGTGACCTGAAACACTTTGAGTGAACCCAAGCTGTAATCCTAAAACACATTTTTTATGCTTGTAAGTGTTGACATTGTTTTCTTTTTTAACATTAAACAATTGTTCAGAGCAGTATTCAAGAATCATCCTTGACAGTGTTTTTTCTCTTTTTTTTTGGAATATCAGATAAGAAGTAGACAAAATAGCTGGAAACATGTTATCTGTGCTGCCTATGCAGTGAATGTCTGTGATTCACACACACAGAGACCAGTCTTGGTTTTTTTCCTCATAGCCTTTCCTTTTTCTGTAATAGATTTATAATTTAACAATGTGTAATTTTTCGATCCAATGTAAAGTTAGATTTATTTCCTGAATTATGCAAATTATACTCACCAGAGGGGTAAGTTTGGATTATTATTTCACTTTATGTCAGTATTCATTATGTGCTAGTGGATTTATAAACACAAAAAAGATGTTCTCTTGTCCAAAAAAGGCTGAAATATGATGCCACAGCTGGAACTCCACTATTTTGAGTGACATTGTTAACATGCATTGTCATACATATCTTTTCAATTGTGAATAACTGTTAAACTAAAGCCATTGGTCTGAAATTTTACTTGGCTGCTTGAAAAATTTCAGCAGGAAGCATTTGTTTTCAAGTGTGAAATTAGTGGAAAATAGGTAGTTTTGCCCATTTTGACATTCTTATGTTTATTTTCTCTGAATTAACATGCTCTCATTGACATATTTTGGAAGTCGCTGATTTGTCTTTTCATCATTGTTATGAGATTTTGTCTGAATTAAAAAATTTATAAACTTTGGGAAACTATAACGTTGCTGTACCTGGGAGGGTCACAGCAGTGGTCAGGGGCCCACCCGCACAGGTACATGTTGTGGCCACAGCTGGTGTTCTGGGCTTCGAACAACAGCGAGCTGGGCTGCCGGCTGTTGTCGGGGCAGCTGATCTGGAAATGCGGATTTCCTGTGGGCAAAGGCAGGAGGAGGAAGTAAAGACAACAAAAGTGAGCTTTCTGGGAGTCTATGTTAAAAATGAGACTGGAGGTTGACAGCGGAGGGGGACAGGACCCTTGGAGGGGCCAGGAACAAATGCAGAGAGTGCAAAGCAGTATAATTATAAGCAGGTATGTAAGGGGCAAACTCGGTCTGGTCTGGGAGAGAGGTCAGTAGAGGCACCATTTGGTGAACGGGTTTTGGATTTGAATTCGCTGAACTGAGAATTGTATGTGGTTCCCTCCAGGAGGGCAAGAAAGAAGTGAGGCTGGGTAGTTGTGTTTGTCACAAGATGGGTACCTGATGGTTGGTCCAGAGCAATAGGTTGCCTAGGGCCAGTCCTCAGACATGGGACAGTGACACATGGACAGGTCTTGAATTCTGGATTGGAGCCTACCTGCAGTGAATAGGTGGACAGGCCTGGAGTGCTAGGGATGGGGATGGAAACTCTGCATGCTTATGGATGAGGTCTCCTCCCCGTTCGATTCATTGCGGCTTTGAACTGGACCCAGGAGATCTGGGCCTTCCACACTTGTGGATGCATAGAATAGCTTCTGAATACATGCTATGCATATGTGGAGGGCTGTACACATAGGAATAAAGAAGGTGTGATCTGCTGTTTAATCCCATCCTCCAGTGTTGATCACATCCTTTTGGCTGTTGTTCGGAAGAGAGTCAAGAAGTTTCAGTGAGAAGCCTGGAGCTGGAGGGAAGGAGCTGGGGGCTGACAGCCAGTGACGCCAAGGAAAGGGGGTGGTGGATGTGGATGTTTCTGCCCTTTTCAAGATGCCGGTGAAAAGTCTGGTGCTATGTAAGAGCACTAAGTGATCAGTGGGCAAAGTTCAGTATAAAGGAAGAGACGATCTGTAATGGCAGCCGGCTGGTGCTCTGAAACAGAACCCACTGGAAAGTTGACCTCTGAAACCCGGCGTCATCATGTGTGCCTCAAAGTGACATTGACTTCTGAACGAGTTGTATTGGTATTTTCTTTTTCTTTTTTGAAAGCATATGTATTCTTGATCCCTCCTTCCTTTTGCATTAAGTTATGGTGGCTCTGCAGTTTGGGATTTTGTTAGATTAAGGTTTTCTTCTTTCTTTCTTAGTGCCACTGGCAGCTGTGCTTTATGAGACACTGATAAATCAGCTCCCTTGTGTTGGTGCGCTGTTTTGTATATGGTTTTGCATATATATCATGCTAGTGAGTAGTGCATCTTAAGATGAGCAAGAGTTTGTCGTCTTCAGCAAATTGGAGTACTGGTCTCTTCCTGCATGTTCTTGTAAAAATACTCATCTGCTTCACGACTGAAGACAAATGCATCGAGGATACTGCGATCTCTGTCTGTAATCATTAAATAAGAATATGATGGTGAAGAAAGAAGCAGGAAAAATCATATAATCCTTTAAGAACTTTTATTTTTTTGAAACTGAGATCAGCTTAATTTACCAGTCTAACAGATCTCCTCTGGCTTTTGCTATCCACAGATGTTGCAAAAGATGATGGCGGTTTTTCATTAATAACAAGTACCTTCCTCATTCATATGTGTATCAGTATAACGGTGACCAGAGGAGAAATGACCAAGCACAAAGTAAGTTGTTATGCAGTAATTACTAGTATAGTTTATTAAGGGATGCAGTGATCTTTTTGTATCCCTGTTGGCTAGCTATGTAGCAGGTTCAATAAATAGATCCACTCCCATGTTTGAAAGTGGGCATCTGCTGAAGTACCTTGCTTAATATGGGCTTTTGGTACCTGCCCAGACTGACTTTGAGGAGAGTCGGTTCTGAACTGTTTCCCTTGCCCATGTATCACGCAGCCCACATCTTTGTAGTTGCTGCAATATGCTCACGTTCTTAGATTAGCAGTATCCTTTCCTGGATTGGGCAGTTACACAAGGACAAAACTGGGAATGCCTCCACAGAAGATGGTGAGTGTTGCTGCTAATATTTTAGGGAGCCTCTTAAGGGCTGTTATGTTATGCATCTGATATCTTAATAACATGCAAAACACATGAAAAGTTGTGAGTGCAAGAAACAGTCCCAAAGTACCTTAATCCTTATATCGATAACACTACTATTGGGTTACACGGTTTTAATCCCAGAGGAGTTGTCGCCTGACATTAAACTGTCCAAGTAGTATTTATATCTGTTGCTGCCCTGCAAGATCACTTAACCCTGCACAGCAGTTTAAAAGTAGTTAATGACAGACCCAGCATGACTTGCCCCTTATGAATGATCACATAAGTTCGACCTGTGCTGTCATGGTTTATGGAGGAAGGCAGTTTGTCCATAGCCTGCTTCAGCCACAGCAGGTAATTTGAAATGAAATGAGACAGTTTCTACAAGCAGATTGATTTGGGAATCTTGCCTGTTCTTCCCTTTGACCCTTGACAAGTTGACACTACAAAGATTGTGACTTTAAAAAATGATTGGGTGCAAATACATTTAGGTAGATGATTTACTATGTGTTAAAGCAAGGACAGTGCATTTAGAATGGAGCTGTGAGGGAAGGTAATTGTAAACTTTAACAACTCATGTTTTATGTTTCTGTATCTTATTAATTATCTGACTGGGTGAATCTTCTGATAATAGTAGCCCAAGTACTGTATCTCATAAACTGTGTATGAGAGTCCACAGACTCTGCATACCAGTATTCAGAGTTTTAGCTATGCAGAGATAAGTATATATGATTTAGAAATGCAACTGGAATGCTTTCTTTGAACTGCAAGGGTTAAGTCTGAAGATGAACATCTGAATGTATAGGTTCACAATCCAAAGATGTCTTTATTTTGTTATTCTTTTGTAAGTGCAGTCATGCAAATACAAATATTGAAATAGCAAGATCCAACATATGATAGGGAACTGGCAAATAGTGAAATAATGAAATGATGCCAGAAAGAGAGATAAAATCACAATTATGTGTCTATAAATATTCTGGTCTTGTAAAGCATACACCCCCTTAGTTAAAAAGAATTATGTGGACTTTATAAGATACTATATGAAAATTTTATTTGAGTGCCTTTTTCTGATTTATGTAATTGGATTTTTCCCCAAACCATTATGTAATTAATTATGTCATTTGAAAATAAATAGCTAAAATAATTCTGAAGAATTATCCTACAATGATCCAGGTTAGTATGTAAAGCATACGTACAAATACTGCAGAAGAAGGTATCGTATAAATTTCATGATGATTTTAAATTGAATGTTTAATTAAATAACAGTCCTAGAAAGCAGAAACTTATCTTTGGCAAGCCACCTAGCACTAAATGTGCTATGAGTGTGCGGCTGTAAATGCATAATACAAAGTAAATGTTTGCACAGACAAAGTTCATCTTTTTGCAGGTCTTTCTCTTACTGTCTGTTTGAAATGCTTTGTATGAAGCATGATTTTGAAGATGCTTATAAAAAAATTCTTATTGGTCTCGGTTCAAATTATTTAATACCCTTTTGACTGTGTCTTCACTGAACTATGTTAAAAGTATTTTGCTGAAATGTTTCTTTATGTTGTCCATTGGGTTTAATAGACGTGCCATTTAATAAGCTCTCTACCTGTAAGGATAGACTATTTGACCTTTGTGACCTGCCAGTGGTAGACATAGTATAAGATTGCTTTGTGAAATAAAGCTGTCGGTAACATCAACAAAATAAAAAATGATCGTATTCCAATACTCTCTGCTGAGTACTATGACAGCACTGAAATATGGAATAAAATTGAAAGTAGATTAGTTTTGGGTCCTAAGTCATGTTTTGACAAGATATAAGAGAGGAGAACATATCTTTGAACTTTTAGTTTTAAAGTTTTTTAATGAAAATATTTATCATTTTGTAAGGTTCCTTCTTTCTTTATCACAACTGGGCTGTGTAACCTTAAAACAATTCATTCTCTTATTGTGAGGGATATAAATACTGTACTATCTTTTATATTAAACATCATAAAGGATACATGCACAGTACGAAATTGCTTGACACTTGCAAGTAAAGGACTGTCATGTTAATAAAAAGCTTATTGGAGAGGTTGAAAAATCAGTCATTAATAAGCCACATATTTTTAAACTATGTAAAGCATGTAAATACTGCAGACAAGAAGGCAGTTTTTGCCATATTTTCTCCTCTCTTTTTGAAATGCTTAAGGTCAAAAGCAATAGTGTAAATAAGAATGATCATATTGCCTCTTCTGTGCTTATTGTAAACTTGATATGATTAGAAAAGAAATTCATTAATTTTTTAAGTTACAATGATTAATCAAATCAAACGAAGAGTTTTGGGGGATCAATGCTGACGTAACTGTGAATGTTAGAATTTATGCAACTTGCTTTCAATGTTGTCTGGGGGGGGAAAAAAAAAGGAAGCCTCGTAAGGGGGGGAAAAAAAAATCCCAAATCACCAAAATCCACTTTGTGTAAAAGCTACATAGTGAGGGAAATGGAGGGGAAGGTGTATTAAAATGGTGAAGATAGTCGTTCTGTCTTCCTCTGTATGCATAATAAATACAAAGCCAATTAAGTTAAACATCTCAATCTAGGATTAACATCGTTGACTGTTTCTCCTTGTTCAATTTTTTTAAATTTTTTTTTTAAAAAAATGTGACAAATTGATGACAAGTTTTTTTTGGGAAAAAAAAGGAAAACAACAAGAAAAGCTGATGTATTATGATTGCAGCAAGGAGCAAATTACTTGACATAACTTATAAAATGCCTTTAGTTTGGTTATTCTCATTTGGCTCTTCTGTTCTTCTAAGTGCTCAATTGTTAGTCCAATACAAATGCGGGTTTCTTAATTTTTGTTTTTTTTTTTTTTTAATACCTTCAAGTTAGTGAAATGTTTTTTTATGGCAGATGTTTGTTTTTGAAGCCATAGAAATGAAATACCTTTCCTGGATGTAGTCACAATATTTCTACAAAGTTATCGGTCTTAGTTTAATTTCAGCAAATCAGGATATTCTCTAAACAATGTAGAAAATACAAGAATTTTTTATGCTACCCCACAGACAAAAATATAAATATAAAATCAGGGAGCAGGATACAGAAATTCTGTCTCGTACAGTGCCTGTAAGAGGACTGTTATGATGAGCTTTTAGCAGAGTTTTCTCTTCCTTGGAGCGTGATATAACTCAAAGATTTAGTAAAATAATTTAAACCGATAACAAAGGAATGTTTTTAGGACCATCCTCATTGTATTTCAAGTAGTTTGAAATGAAGAGAGGTAGAAAAGCTTTCAGGAAAACCTACTTGGTTTGTGTTGGACTGTACTAAATGTCAAATGCATTTGACTGTATTATGACTCTGTTCCACACCCGTAGTTTTGCCCTTTCAAATGGTGTGAAAGCAAGGTATATGGATTATCCTTTGGCCCTGTGGATGGTTTGAGATGCTCTGTCGCTGAGATCATTGGTGGAAACAGTTTTATCTTAGTCTTTGAATGAGATTGATCCCCATTACTATTAATTTCTGTGATTGTAAGCCAGGGGCTGTGTCCCTAGTAGCAGCATCTTTGCCTTGGGTATGTTTTCAGGTCTCGGCACTTCAGGATCATTTTAATGCCGACGTCTGGCGTAGCCCTAGGAAGCGAGGCAGTGGTGGAGAGCATGGCATTCCAGTCACCAACCTGCCAACTCATTCCCCTAACACTGAGGAGCAGTCACCTGCTGGGAATACCATGCGCCCCTTTTTCAGTTGCGAATATCTCATGGAGAGAGTGAACTCCTCCTGGCACAGGGAGATACTGTGTCCGTGTGCTGTGTGGCTTGGGTTGTCAGCAGCAGTACACGGCTATGTTGGAATTCACTTAAGCCAAAGGAAAAGGTCGCTCTCCTTCCCCCAAATTGTGAATCAATATGGTAGTATTTCTTGTGGCAGGAATATATATATTTTTTTTCCTTTCACACTTATGTACATATTTTTAAACATAGTCTACAATGCTGTTTTCTCTGCTTTCTCATGATTTTGCAGAAGCCTGTCCTGTTGGAGGTGAGCTGTGAGGCAATGAACAGCACGGTGACGAGGCACTTGGTTTCATGTCCTGATTGTTTTCTGTAGCTATTCATTTGCTGTTTCACTTCACCATATATATTCTTTATCCCACCCAAACCATTCCTTGCCCAAATTACAGTGATAGATAGAGTTGCACAGAAAATGGGCAAGAGAAAGTGGTCTCTAGCTGCCCACGATTTGCCAGCATTTCATTTGGATTTGTACTCATTGTCTGCCTGTGTTTTAGTCATTACATTGCTAACCATGTGAGATGGAGGCAGTTTTAGCAATACGTGCAAGCTTAGTACAGTGGGGTTCTAGTGACTCATCTGAACCACTTGGAATTACTGCTTTCGGACAAATGGACTAATCCTAAATGTTTCTCATGAGTCGATATTTGTCAGTGCTGAGCACTGTTATTACAAAGATGATGCTTGGAAGTTTGTGAAGTTAAGCTCAGATTTTTAGAAGCCTATACCTCAGTGGATTATTTAGAGCCTGAGAACATTTAAACGTGATAGAGGAGGGTTTCTTACCTTTCAACATGAACAGGAAATTTAGGGTCCTTTGCCTACTTGACATGGTATGTGTTTCTTAAAACCTCTGACTTGTTTAAAAAGCTGTTTAACCATATGTCTCTTAATTTATTTGCTTTGCATCAAAATTCATAAAGATTTGAGCAGAGGCTCCAGATTCTCCAGCATTGACCTGAATAATTGACTTAAAAATGGAGGTGGAAAAAATAACATGTAAAAGTTGGTATCAAGCAAAATTTTCAAATTAGAAAAGGCAGACAGGAGGACTAGGAAGGAGCAAGAAAGAAGGAATGGGGTAGCTCAAGAGATGATGGCATAGGATACATTGTCTCACAGCTCTAAGTCACTCATAGAGCAGAATATTACTTGTATGGACAATTCTGGGTGATTTTGAAATAAGTGTCAGTGCAGTCGAAGTAGACTAGTAGGAGATAGCTCTCTGTCACAGTTTTGCTTGGTCTCGAAAGAAGGCCTGAGGCTGAATGAAGTATGGGTAGATGTAAACTTTAAAGTTGAGTATGGATCCGTTGATAGCATGTTACAGGGAAGGTGCCATTTAATCCGTCGTATCCTTTCCAAAAAGAAACCAAATTCTTGCCTTTTCAGAATACTAAGTTGCCTGTAAATCAACACTTGAAAAAGAAGTTATTCCATGAATCATGCAGTGGGCTCTGATATGGATTGCTTGGCTGAAGAGGGTTTTGACTAGCAACGTGCAAACCCCTTTCTTGTAAGTTCAAACTCACTGCACACTGCAATGGAAATTTTAGCTTAGATTTGAGTGTCACCTGGTTGCCCTTTTGAATAGACTTACAGAAGAGCACAGATTAGAAGTGGTGAATACAGTATAAAATATATATAACAGTGTAAAACTTATATTAAAAATACATAGTGTAAAATATATATAAATACTAGTAAGTATATTCCTTTGGAAGCTCTTCCAATTTTACTACTTTCTTTTAGCAATTGATTAGCCTTTCTTTTCTTTCCCTTCCCACTCCATCTGTGACCATTACCTTTCTTTTTGCTTTTACAAAAGGATAATGTTGAATTTTGGATATTCAAAGGTGCTTTACTACTAGTCGCTTGGACTTAAAGCTCAAGACTCTATAACCTTTGTTCAAAATTCCTCAAAATCTTTAAGTTGCATAAATAGAACTAATTTGAGAAACAGTATATAAACGAAAGCTTTTTTTCATTTCTATATAATATAGTATAATATACATAGTCATTGAGGTCTAAGACCATCATGTCAGAAGTGGTCCCTGTTGTGCTTGCCATTTATGATCAGGTTTTCAATACTCTTAGTTTTAACGGTGACAAAAAGAGATCACGTTTTTTCTCTAGCACTGTTATGTGTGACCAAAAGGTGGCAGCACTATCTCCACTGTCCTTGCGCTGGCTGTTTATACCTTGTCTCTTCTGTGTAGGGAAAAAAAAAAGGGGGGGGGAACTTGTTAAAATGGAGACTGCATTATCGATTACAATAGAAATAATTTGTTAACATAAGTAATGGTATTATTAAAGAGCTGTGCTTTGCTGCATGCTCTGTGCAAATAGAGACAGAGAAGTCATGCTAATGATTTTGAGTGTCACATGCAGGCTCTCTACACAAAACTTCAGTGATTGAGCAAATGTCTGATTGTGTAAAACCAAATATTCTCTTACCCAGATCAGGGAGTGGCAGTTGATAACACAAGTCTAAATCAGCTGCATCAACTCCCACTGCACTCTGCAAGCTGTGCACTGCAGCTCCTGTTAACCAGAGGCAGAGCGGACTCTGCAGAATCCTTTGCTGGCTGTCTGCCATTCGCTGGAGGTTTTGATAAATAACTTCCAAGGAAAAAAAGAAAAGACTTTACAATGATGGTTTGCCTTCAGTTATTCTGGTAATTATTTTTGAGAGTAGGACGTGCTAGAGAAATGTTCTGCATTTTGACCAAGCCAGATTGCTTTAGAGAACAACCTTTTTAGCAGCTATCACTGCTACATATCACTTTTATGATCACAGTGAAATCATCTGAAATACAACTTATTTGTGTTGTACTGAGATTTTCTTCTTCTTGAGACTATATGTTTATTTCTTCTTTTTTTGCCATATTGCTACTGCTTGAAGGGTGCACATTTTTTCCTTTCTTCTGCTCCTGGCAAGTACTTTCCCATTCGCTGTTTCTTGACCTTGCCTGCACAGTGTTTTTGGAGGAAGAGGCCTTGACGTTATTCCCTTCAAAGGCCTCACCAACTACTTTTCACCTTTCCATTGGTAATCTGTGATAGATTAAATGCACCTCATCGTGTATGTAATTCCATTCGTGCAGAGTTTGTTGCGGAGTTAAGCTTGCAAATAGAATGCACATGCTAGTGCTGGGAGAGGTCTGTTAGCAGCCTGGATCACTCTTCCACTGTGTTTCTAATACAAACAAATGTTAAAGGGGCTTAAAAAATGCCTTCTTATTTTCTGAGAGTCACAAGAAAACGATAATATACTTTGGCATTGAGAATCACAGGAAACTCCTTGGCAATGTGAAGCATGCTGCTTTTCCCCATGGATGAATGAGCTGTTCTCCACTGCAGTTCGAGTCCCAATTGACTTGGGGAGAGAGATGGGAGACCATAATGATGAATGAAGCTGAGTATCCCAGATGACAGTGCAGAGCAGTGCTGTTGTGTTGTTCACTTATAAAGTACTCTAGGTTATTTACTGATTTTTTTTTTTTTTCCCCTTTTTTCCAAGGTTACCTTGCTGTACATAACACAGGTCAGATCTGTACAAGAAATACTATAGTCTAAGGTGTTTCTAGCAGTTCTATTTTTGCCCTTTCATCTCCTCCCTCTCTCCCTTTCTCCTCTTCTCCCCAGCCCCTTCCTGTTAGAGGTAGGGTTTAGATGATGACAAACCCCATCTATCTGACCAGTGCTGGATCTGCTCATACAGCTCTGTGTTCCTGCAATGCACTATGTAGCAATTGGGTGTCAGCTCTAAAACAAAGTTTATGATGTTTTTGAAGACTCTGTTAGTTCCTGTCAATGCTAACCTAGAAACAGCGACAGCAATTCACTACTCTGAAGTGAGTTTATGGATCTGGTGGTGCTTGCCAAGAGGACTGTAACCCAGAAATGGTGGTATCGTGCAGGGGAGAAATCAAAAAGGAGTGGTGTGGATTTTTCAATGATTAAAGAGCCGTGATATTGCATGGCTTCATCACTGCCACCATTGTCAGCCTCGTGCAGAACTGCTCTCTCGTGCCACCAGTTAGCAGTCAGGGGAGCCGATTAACATACAAACGCATCAGGAATAGTGGTTTCAGTGGCACATCTATTTACCTGGGACTTGTATCTCCCTAATTCTGAAAGGGACTTTTGTTGGATGAATTAAAAAGCCAAACTAAAACATTAATTTTATGAAGGCTTATGATGTATGCCAGCAAGATTGTTTTTTCCTTATTTGTATTTTGAATGTCACCTTTTTTTTTTGAGCAATTGTGATCCTGCGTGTTACTTATGCATTATCCCAGCTGCTGAAAAAACTGAGAAACGTGTTGTAATCCTCTCTTTGAATATGTTAGTTTCTTTCTGCCTCATATGGCCTTCAACCCCATAATATGTGAGCACGTATCAATCATTCATGTGTTTATTTTCACAGTGCTTTGTGGAGGTAGGGAATACTATAGAAGGGCAGCTTTGGGGACTTCTGCGGCATCACATAGGATACTAGTCGTGTTGGCCCTGGAGTTTCTGACTGCAAGACCTATGTTCAATAACCACCTTACTTCTCCAATATAGAAAGAGGTAGAGGACTAAATTTGGGAAAAAAACCAAACCAAAACAAAACCCCAAACCCACCCCAAATGTGCATCTTGAGTGTTGCGTGGAAGCATTGGACATTTGTGATTTGAATAAATAAACAAGATCATGTGCACAGCAGTCTGTGCATGTAACAAAGAGCTGTTCTTCATGCAAACAGGTTTTTGTACAAAACCGTAGCGCTTTTTAAAAACTGCACTGTGATGTTTTAGTATAGCGCTTTCATAAGAACATGAGGCTTGACCAGTGTGATACTCATCCTCTGTATTCAGAAGAAATGCAGCCAAGTGTTGCTAGACTTGCTCCAGCGATTTTTGTGCAGGGCAGCTGGATGCAGCATCCTCCCTTTTCTTTTTCTATCTGTGAAAGTTGTAAATGCCTTTTTTTGTAATTTCTGGCTCAAAATTCTGTATTATAAAAGCTGTTCTTTTCTTCCTGAAAATTAGCACCGTGTCGTGGTACCATTAGGTTGGCTTTAAATACTTTGTTGCTCAGGTTTTCTTTGGACTCTCAGGCAAGCATTCTGCCGTGGGCAGAGTGCTGCTGCAAGTGGCATATCCTTGGCTTGTTTTGGGGTGTATTGTAAAATGCATTTCAGGCATTCATTTCTTATTTGTAGTTGAGTTAACAGGTTTTATAGACAAGGTGGGATGAGTGGGAGCTGTTCTGCTGCTGCCAGCTTTCTCTTGCTGCCATAGGGTATTGACTGACCTGCTTTGGCAGTTGGCCTTGGTGGCTTGCTGGATGCTTGTTGCTGGTAACAGATCACAGTAAGCTATGACCTCCTTCCATCACCGAGGCGTTGAACCACTGCCACGTGCTGTGCTGAGAGAAAGCCAATGTCCAGTCAGTATGGCTGAAGTGTGATGTGGCTGAATTTTTGCCATTTAATGATCGCTGTGGATCAAACTCTGTAGTAAAGCTCCTCTGCAGCCTTTAGTGGGTATTTTGCTTTCCTTGATTTAGCATGGTAAGATTCTGCTCCAAAACGCTTCCTTCTGCATTTCCTTTATTGAACTCGTACTTTATATTACTCAAGTTTCTTGATTCTTCTAGGCTTATGTCCGAGGTAAATGAAATGATCACAATGTAGTATGAAATATTTTAGGGGGCTTGTAGAATCCAATTTTGCTCTTTATTTCATAGGTAAAGGCGGAATGAAAGCTTCATCTGCAGGAAGAAATAACAGTCCTTGTGATGAAAGCAGTGCTCTAAGATTTTTGGACATCTGTTTGATACTTGGTTTTACCACAGACTTCTTCAATAAGCCAGAAGTCCTTCTGTGCCTCAGCACGTCACCTGCAGAATGAGGATGGCAAGGACAATATTTTCCTGTCTTCAGACAGGTATTGTGCAGACTCTTCCAAAATGTAGCTGAGGGCAAAAGTAGGAAGAGGATGGTGGTACTTATATAGCATGGTAACGGGGATCTTTTAAATACCTAGTGTCATTATTGAAACGTATTTACATTGCTGTGTAAAGTCTTCTTCACAGCATTGCTAAAGAACAGCTTCTTTACAGTACAGCTGAGTATCCTGGTTCACATCATACCTGAGACCTGCTAGTCCCTGTATCAGGAGAGGCAATAAAGTGTTGTGGGTATAGAAGGACAAAGTATGACAGTGTAACTGCAATTCCTGCTTTTCTTTCCTGTTGCAGGATAGCCCCATTGTGGGGGTAGTTTGTGTGGTTGGAGATGTAGTAGCAGTTTGTGCCAAGATTCAGTATGGCGCTGATAATGCTTTATTGCTGTAATCCTTGTGTTGCAAGTTTCAAGGAGATTAGCAAAGGCTCGTATCTCTGGTGAAGAGGAATCTCTGAAGAAACTATTCTTTCATGTATGTTAATGAAACTCTTCTTTCCCAGAGGACCACAGCATTTCTCTTCTGAAATCCCTAATTACATGACACTTTTATAGTGAGGTTATGATTTGGTTAAATTGCAGACTGTCTTATCCCTTCCGAGGGGCATCATGTCTTATTTTAGGGTTTTTTTTGGAAACCAGTTCTTAGCTTTGTCAGCTGGTCTATTGTGCAGACTTCAGTCATACAAACTCCTGCTGCCGTAGTGTTCCCAAAACAAGAGCAAGCTCTTATCTGCAGAGATACTTTACCTATTTTTGCTAATACTCTGGAAACATTGGCAATCAGGCTCCTTTGGAGTAGGGCAGAACAACAAGCATTTCCTTTTAAACCTCTGTTTCTCTGCTGAGCAAGCATTTATTTTATATGTTTATAATTAAATGGAAAATCTATATTAGTATGTATGTAATACCACTAAAATTTATGAATATACAGGGCTAGTGACACTTCTTACTATTTTTTTGAGTCTGTTCCTCATCCCGTACTGAGTGGGAAATGGAACGTAATATTGAGATGGCCCCTACAATTTCTTCCAAAAAAATACAACAAAAATAATCATGGGATTGGCTCAAAAATAATGCAATTTTATTTTTAAGCTATAAAATAGTACTCGCATTCTTTGGACTTGTTGTTAGGGTTTGGAACCTGCATGATACACTTAAATTGTTTCCAATCTTTTTTCCTCTTATCATGAACTTTATTTTTATTTTCTTTTTTAAATTAGGATCCTTCTGTAATCACGTCTCTCCATGAGCCTGATGTTAATGTGAAACATGAAATATCTTGCAACTTGCAGTAATACCCTTAGAACTGACAGTAGTCAGAGGTGGAATGGATTAGTAATCTGCTTTAGAAAGCAAGCACACTGTGTGATGCTAAACAAGAATTAACTGATATTTTTTCATATCTTTTATCTGAATTGTTTACAGGCTCACTGTAGTGGTATTCCAACCCCTACAGAAAAAAAACCTCTCAACCCTATTATTCTGTAAAAATGGAATACAAAATAGCCTTTAATTCATGCTTGCTTTTTCCTTGGAAAAGGAAATGGTAAGGATTTGAATTTGGCATAACATTTTGCCTAGTAGAAAAAAAAAAATGGGCCAGTGAATTCCTGCACAAATACTTTATTAGAAGTATTTTAAATGAAGTAAACTGCTGTACTTGTATGTGAAATGTAATTTTAGGTAGGGTTTTTTTTTTAAATTTCCAGTGACTTGGTGTGGACCTGTAATATAAGAGTATTGAATGAATGTGTTGAATGGCTTAAGAAATAACATGTTGTCTTGTTCTTCATAATATTCATATTAAGTTCTTTATCAATGTAGGAAAGCTCTCATACCTATAAAAATACCTAAGGCAACGCTTGAAATTGTAGGTGAAGGACATAATTATATTCTCTAGGGTTATAAATACTATGAAAAGACGTGACGGAAAAATATACAACTATTTTGTTTCTGTTTAATACAGAAGGGGAGAAGCTTTTGGGAGAAAGCGTTGCGAAGGGGAGAAGGTTTTGGGAGAAAGGCTTCCTTGGTGCAGCAGCCTTGCTTTGCTGTGAAGAGAGGGAGCCCCCAGGGACAGGAACAGGTATGGATCTTGGAGCTTTGGTGTTTGGGTTTTGTGTAAAACCTGCTGCTGACCATGTGGCTTGTTTTATATGATTTATTAGGGAATGCTTTGAAGTGTTTGGTGAGGCCAGAGCTGCTGTGTCGTGATAGTTTTGAAGTGATGGGGATAACCAGGCTCCTCCTTGAACACAAATGATGTGACTAGCTTCAATGGAAGGAAAAAACCCCTTATTTTTACAATAAAGGGTTAATAGCACGCACTTTGCTAACACACAAGCTACATTGCCAAACAGAAGGAACCTGTCCTGAGAAGATGTCTCCTGAGATAATTAATAAGTGGGTTTTTTTTTAATCAGGCTATCAGCTTGGTGCTCAACTATCCTACAGTCAGTTGCTGAGCTCATATACTTTCCTACTGGTGCTTGATAGCCAGATTTACTGTGTTCTGACTTCAATATGGTTTTATATGCCATTAGCCTTGGCTGTTTTAGGGATGCTGATATTGACAGGGAAAAAAAAGAAAAGCTACTTTGGCATTTTTGTGGACCTGTTTGAAAGCTCTTAGCTACATCTGAGAAGGTTTTGCCAGCTTAATGCCTCTTTGTGTTTGCTTGCTATGATTTCAATAAGTATTTGCCGTTGTAACAGAAGAGTATGTTCAATATTTAGGTTAACTCCTATTGTTTCATCTATGCTGTGGTTGTGCTACCTGGCCACAGCACCTTACCCGCCTTTTGTTCCCTGACCTGCGTGTTGATGCAAAAGTGACTCAAGCAGAGGAAGGAGCAGTGCAGCCAGTGCCCTCTTTCCAGGAGATCAGGTTCTCAGTCTGGGAACATCCTTCTCCCGTTGTTCAGTGTACTTGAGAGTGTGCTGGCTGGCTGGCTGACAAGTAGAAGAGCCATGAGGGCCACGCATCTTCCTCTGAATCAAGTGTCAGAGGTGGTTAAGAGATATTGACCTGCCAGCACTAAAAATCCCTTGTGTGTTTTGGGGAAAAGAAGGGGAAAGTCTGCCAGCATGAATTCTTTTTTTTTTTCCCTTCCTTTTTTTCTAATTAATCTGTCCTTTTCTCAGTGCTACCGGGAGGGTTTGTATTGACCTCTGCCCTTGATCCCCTCCCCAGCGGAGTACTGTGTGCCCTCGCTGCAGTCTCTGCTATAGGGCAGAGGGTAGGACTGCCTGTTTGCCCTGCCTTCATCTGATTGTAGAACCGCTGATCCTCCCCTGTGTTCTTGCCCACTTTTAAGCCTGGTTGAGGCAGTGCAGACTTCTCCTCTGGTCCGTAGCCCCTGTAATGTTGTCCGTGAATTCCAAGTGCAAAGGCTTTAATAGCTTTGCAGTAACGTGAGGTACAAATGCAGTGTCTGTTGCATTGCAGAATCCCTGACAGCAATACCCGGACTGGGAATTGTAATTGAGGTCCTGTAGCGGTAGCAAGTTTCTGGATCATGTCATGCTGGGGTAATAGACTGATTCTGCAGCCCAAAGGGAGCAAACTCTGGAGGAAGGGGTTCCAGATGGCTGAACATGGTTCATTTGGCTCAGTTTGTTGGAATTGCAGTCAGCAAATGACTGAACTCTACTTTAATAAAGCTTTGTGGATACCAGAACAAAGGCGTTGAAGGGAGTATAAGGTATGACAAGACAATTGAGCCAGGCTACTTAGCTGCTTATAGCCCCCAGGAGTAATTACTTATTTTGCTGTGTCTGAAGGTATATCACATACACATTTATCAGGTGCTTATTCTTCAAATAAGGAAATCAGATAGAAGGTTCAAATATATTCTTAGGTTCAAATATATTCTTTTGCTGGTGGGAAGTTATTTTAAAATATGCAGTTGCAATAATCTCTATATATGTATTCAGATTTCAAATAATGACTCTATCCCTCAGGTTGAGTGACTGATCTTCATTTTCTCTTTGAAAATGGAGATCAACCAGGCAATTTAAAATGTGTTGCTTTCTTGCAGGTCCTGATTCTGCAATCCTTACATGGAACAGTATTTACCTGAATGAATAGTACCATTGTACTTATTTGCAGGAATAATTGCTCTTTGGTTTAGTAAGGGTGACAAAGTTGAGCTTTAATTTGCAACAGCTAGGACATATGCTAGTGATTTTCTCTTTGCTGCATATAAACAAAGAGTCAGCACAGAAGTATACGGGTAGTTTAAGGTTTTTCTGTGTTGGTATCTTCTGTTTGGTTCTGTGGTATTAAAGGGAAAATGTTCTTAGGACAGCATTTCCATCATATGAGAAAGTTTGCCTAGACTTTTAAAAATAGGGATAAATTTCTCTCTCTCTTCTCCTTTAAAGAAGCAAACATCAATGTCCGAGAAGTTTCTGACACTTGAAACTGCTTCTCATCTTGGGAAAAAGAGAAATGGGAAGAAGCAAGTAGAGATTTAAAAGCAAAAATGTTGATAAAAGGTTAGAATTAAATACTTGCTTTTGAAGAAATAGCGAAGTCAAGGTTTTTCACGGAGATTTTGCAGTGACCATACTTGAGCATGCATGTTGTGATATAGTCCCACTCCTTTATCACACCTCTCAGCTATACCTGTTCAATTTATTCAGATCAGTGGACAGGCTCTTTACAGTCACTCCTTCCCCTCCATCTTTCTTGAAAATATCAGGTAATAGTGAGGAAAAAAAAAAAAGGCAAGCCTTTTTGATGTAATATACTGTGATTGCTTGCTGAAGCAACTAAAAAGTGATCATATGTATAACTTTTTTAGAGAAGGCAAATCACTATGCAGTCCTGTTTGTGATGGAGAATGGTAGGCAGTTAGTCATCTGACAAGGCTTTAATAAAGTGTTTTAGTTCTACATGCAATTACTGCAGCCAGTAATATGCTATTTGCTAATTGTTGTAAAAAAAGCAAATGAATGCTATTCAAATTCATATTAAAATTTTCAAATTGTTATATAAAATAAACCCCAAAACCAGAGCTGAATGGTAAACATCAAAAAACATTAATTCTTTCACAACACTGTTTCAATTTCCTCAGCCAGTTTACACGATTTTTTCCATTGACTCTAAGAAGAAACTTCTGCCCCTGCGGAAGTCATGAGATAGGAAAATGCAGGGGCTTATTCACCTTATTCACCTAAATTAAAGAAATAGGGTCACTGAGGCTGCAAGAATTCCTATTAACATTTGAATAAACAACAAAGAAAACTAAGTATCAAGCCTTTTGCTCTCATGATGAGCACTGGGGGCTTTTCTTTTTAATAGATCAGAAATACTCAATTTCTGGTTTTGTATTATTCCTTATGGAAGAGTAGGGGTTAGTGGAAGAACGACAACATGTTGAACTTCAGAGTTCTTGCTGTTGGGTGCTCAGGACAGAGACAGCTAACTAAAAATGTTGAGTTCTGTTAAAAAAACCACACTTTTGGGGGGAGGGCGGTGTGGAAATTTCTGTCATTTTTCTTTGAGTGAAATGCAGTTCTGAGCAACAGTGCTCTTTGTTTTGATGGTATGGTCCCATTCTAGTCTGGCTCACCAAAAGCCATCCATGAAAGAAAGAACCAGACATTTGGAAATCTTGTGCTATCATGGTAAAAAAAGACCTTCTTTCTCCCTCAAATTCTGCATGCTTATTTTGTAGAATAAGTCAACTTCAAATAGTTTTCCCATCGTGAAAGAAAAATACAAAGTACAAACAAAAATAAAAATTAGTGTCATTTTTTCTATTGTAACATCTATTAAATACCACCTTTAATTTTTTCTTAAGGAGACATGTAAAATAGTGCTACAGCAAGGTAAATGTAGGTCTGTTTCTGAAAAAATACTTTATTTGACATTCTGCTTGCCATACCAGCTGTCCTTTATTGTTGAGTTTGCTCTAGTTACTTCCTGTAACTTTAGCAAGCTGGACAACAACCTCTTTTGTTTAGTATTTGTTTAATTTGATATAATATTTCATTTTTTAAACTGAGATAATTTCCTTGATAATTTCCTCCTTTCCTTTGAGAGATTGGACTACAATGCTGTACTCGTGACATCATAGTAAACGGTAATCTGGTCACCTATTTAAAAATGCTGTGCTGTTGAGAGGTGTTAGACTCCCTGTGACCACAGCAGTTTATTTGCTGGCAGTGTGCCATGTAGGGATGACAGCACTAGTTCCCCTGCGTGTCTTGCTCTTCAAATATGGACAAATGTGATGTTCACGTTAAACCTGCATCCCCACCTGTACCAGGCTTGAGATCACCTGTTGTTATGTTTTGGGGAAAGAGGTGCCATTTAGCTCCAGGGGTTGAGTGGCTGCTTGTGCTTTGTGTTCCTCAAGAGCTGCTCCTTCTCCCTGGACCCACTTGGGAGCTCTCCTGGAGGACTAAACATGGAGCAGCTACAGCATCCCAAATACCATGCTGGGAACCATTTGAGCTCCTGCTTGCTTGGGAGGAGGAACCTGCTAAACCCCTTCCTGAAGGAACCAAGGAGTTTCAGCTGTTTTCCACTCATCCCAACCACATCCTCTGGAAATCTGTTAATTATGCATGCACATGCAATGCTTTGGAACAATGAATGCGTCTTGAAACTTAGACTGGAGAGATTGCTCACTTGGTTTGTCTTTTGCAATTGCAGGGAAAACGTTTTTAATTCTTAGTTCAGTCAAGTTAATATTACACAACTTTTAAACAGAACTCTTTAAGAGGCATGTTTAAAGCTATATTATCTTACTGTGCTTTCATATGGGAGGAACTTTAGCAACAGTGTGTAATATAATTTCAAATTCTGATTTTCCCTTAAGAGACTTTCAGTTCTATTCCACTGACTTGGTTGCGGGCAGCCTTTTGCCTGTGAGAATCCAGGACAAATGGATGGGGAACACTGAGGGATGGTGAACACGAAGGCTTCAAAAAAGAAGCACAATCCTCTAGCTATGAAATTATTAAATAAATCTCTGTGGCATTTCTAGTAAGTGGACTTCCTTGTGCATTAAACTGGTTTGTAGGGATAGAGGTAGATTTTCTTGTCCATGTCTGCTCCCTTCCTTCTGCTGAGACAGTGGTGTACCTGTTATGATGGGAACATTTATTCAGCTGGACTGAAACCATCAATTCATTTTTGCAGAGGTCACCAAAAATCCATCAGGTGGTAATGACACTCAGTCACTACTGATGTGGGCTGGATGTGAGCCAGTGATCTAGAGGAGAAAGGCAGTCTAACCCATTACCAATCCCCTGGAGCCATTGCGTCCCCCACTTTTTGCTCATCTTTCTGCTTCTACAGCTCTCATAGGTTAATCTTTCTTCTTCTATGTCTAATGTGATAATCTTTCTTCTCTTACATATCTGCTTTTGACTTGCATGACAGTATGGCTGACAAACATCCTCAGCATTTTTCCTTCTGATGCAGAAGATATTAGTCAGTAGTGCAATGGTCAATAGGGGTTATTAAAAAAAGAAGGAAAAAAAATAAGAGGGGGGGGGGAAAAGCCCACTAGACAGAAGGAACTCTTTATTTTAGACTTTCACACTAGGGAATAACTCAATGTTTTAAAATTTGCATCTTCTAATAAGAATATGGATACGAAGGCCTGTGGCCTATATAGTGTGTCTGTGGTACAGTGTCCAGAGCTGTATTCCTGTAATTTGAGGTACCCCATAGTAGGGAAACAAAAATACCCACCTTAGCTACTAGAGATGAGTATCTCGGCAGTTTGTGCTTTTCAGGCTCTAGTGTTCCTGGCAGTGATGTGGAAATGTCCCGAGTCGTCTGAGTGCCGAGAATAGTCCCGCTGTACTAAATAGCAGCATTCTTTCAGCATCTCAACCCTGCTGGGAGTCAGGTGCAGCGCCATGCTCGGGTGGCTGTACTGCTTTTGATGTTTGCGTTGGATTGTACTTTAAGATATGGCTGAAAATCTGTGTGTTTATGGGCCAGGTGATAAGAATTCAGACTGGGATTCAAAACTGGATACTGGTGAAGATTTGTCTGAACTATGTTCATTTTGAGAGAGTAAAACCCGAGAGTTCTTCCTGATTTTTTTTTTTTTTAAATTGTTCCTCCTTACTGCTATACTGTATAAATGCATCCAAAAGAGTACTTCTAAGAAAAATTGCAAAAGGGCTTATAAACTCTTAAGTCACATAAGTATGTGTTCATTCACAAAAAGGATTTGCAGCCATCCTGAGAATACTTTTTTGCTGCTGCAGTGTACCTAGTTAGAGGGAGAAAATATTCTGTGACTAATTTCTTGCAGGAGCTGCTGTAAATACTTCGGGAGGAGTATGTGTGCTGAGATGCTTTTCCCTAACAAATCAAAGTCTATTTTTATACGCTTTGTCAACATAAAAAAAGCTTTGTTACATGATTAAGTCTTGCTGCATCACCTAGGATTAAAATGGGTCCTTTGCCCTTTATTGTGTAGTATTCCGATTAAGTGAGAGTTATAATAGGAACACCTCCCCTTGTATCCTGTGCAGCTTTCCCTCCCTCCTCCCCTTCCAAATTAAAGAAACCAGGGCCTACTGCTTCTACTTAACAGAAATTATTTTAAATTAGCCTGGAGGTGTGGTTACTCCTGTAATCCAGTGCTTGTAAACATATGATCCTGCCAATAGAACAGCATAGGGTATTTTAAGCTGATATGAAGTGGACCTATGCCAAGAATCTTTTTGTAGGAATAATTAAGTCTATTTTTCAATGTCATGCGTTGCTTCATGCAACCTCCGTTATAAAATAATCCTGAAAATAATCTTGAACCTTCTGTGAGGAAGTAGGAAGTGTTGAAAATTATACTACAGCAAACACAGCAAGCCTTCTTTCACTGTTATTGGAAAGTTCCTTTAATTTACGTATATGAAATCTGAAATTACTGTAAATGAATTGGTGCAAAGCTAATATTGTCACCACTTCCCTTTTGCATTTTATTACATCATGTATCTTTTCAGGAACAGTTTGCACTTATCTATGGAGCTTTAAATACTGCCCTAGCGAATAAACATTTCATTTCAGTAAACAATCCCCAGAAATAGATTTTTACCGCAAGTAGTTTGTTTTTAATAACACATGCTGGCTCTTGGAGTTAGATTCCTAAAGGAACCGTAAAATGCATTTCTATCGCAGCATCTGACTTCCCTTCTTTGTCAACCTTTTAACAGATGTGTTGGGTTGTCTGTAGTTACAGGTCAGCTCTGTTTATTAAAAACAAAATAAAAACAAACCAAAAGGAAAAAAACAAACAATGGGGGGGGGGAAACTGAGTGCACATATACCGAGATAGGTATTCAAATTCTAAATGGAGAATTTTTCAAGTAAAAAATGCTGACTTCTAAGACACTAATTTCAAACTCTGAGTGTGGTACGAAGGTTGCTGTTAGGAAGTCAGCATTATGATTCTTTATGGGTCTTTTTTAGTCAAAAGGCAGTTTTCACTGCCGTTTTGAGGTTGCCAGTACTTTTCAAGAACGAACCAAGAAACTGATTTTAAAGTATTTGCTTTTTGTGCATTTTACGTTTCATGCTTCTTTTAGTGGTGGGCTGTGGACATGTATTGTATGAGCTAGTTGTTTTACTGATTTGTATAGGGCATGGAGGTGCTGACACAGGAGTTGCGTGGTGTGGACGGGGAGGAGTGCGCAGGAGCCTGCTGAGTTCGAGCAGGACGAGGTGCTATCACCAGGTATGTCCGCAACACACCGGGGAGCGCGAGGGCCCAGAAGCAAAGTCCGTTCAAGGTAGTGGAAAAATATCGCCCCTTAGTTCAATGGGCTTTGCGTCACACTGTGGGTTTTGAGCCACAAGAAGGCTGTGCAGAAGCTAAGGTCTTCTGGCAAATTTGGAACTCAGTGAAGTTGTCCGAGACTTGAGCCCAGAGATTTGAACAGTGGCCTTTCTTACCCAAACAATGGCATTCTAAGGACACAGGTAATTTTGCACCCACATCCAGCAATGTGTTTAATCTGTGTAATTTAGATGTTATGTTTTCTGAGAGCTGGACAAGGTAGACTATTGATCATAATTTTATTAAAAAAAAAAAAAATCACTTTTTTCTCAGCTGTTTGTTTTGTCAGAAATACATTTGATTCAATGATATTTTGCATTCAGCACTGATATGTGGCAAACATGCTTGTGCCTGGGAATCTAAAGATATAAAAAGAGTTTCTGGGTTGGGCTAATCTAGTTGTAAGGTATTTACATCAGTATAGTTAAAAGCAGAACTTGGTCCATTAATATTTTATGTTTCTCCCATACCTTCTTTTTTTATATCTGTGGTTGCATGGCATATGCAATGTTTGCTACACATTTATAGTGGATGATATTCAGATCTCCTTTAAAGTAGCGTAAAACAAAACATGATTTGCCTGGAAGAGGTGTCAATATATTCAAATCGGGTTCTGCAGCAGAAAGCTCCCCTACAACTTGTACTTTTTTTACATACGTATTCTTGGAAAACACCTGTCATTAGTTTTCTCGCAAAAATTTCACCTGTGAGATTTTTGTGAACAAAAGGGAAAAAATAATTTCTCCATGGGTTCATAGTGCTTGTATATGAAGATTAGGCTAATGCAGATTCACAGGCAAAAATCAATATAGATTTCAGAAATCCCTTCTGCTAACGATGGAACTGATCATGCAGTTCACAGCCCTAATTATGTATCATCTTTATGAGACAATAGTAATATCTCTTCACATGGACATACAAGTTGAATTTAACCTTCACCCTATACTAATTTTTTCTTGCGGGAGAAATGTAAGGAAGGTACTAAATGTTATTTGCCTGGCCAAGGAGTAATAAAAATGATAGGCCATTTTATAATTTGTTCAGAATAATCATAATGAAAGGAATAGATTAACTTCTCCCATCTCCTGTCTTCCAAAATAACAAATATAAAGAGTATTTCCAAAGTAGTGTTGTCTACAGAAGTTGCAGCATTAGACAGAGGTTTACGGTGATTAGAATAGTTATCACTCAGATTTTATGCTTTTATGGAGTAATATTGCAGAGACCTTGTAATCTGAGGGTAATAAACATTTCTCAAGAGGAACGAAGGACCCATTTCTTTTAAAGGGCTGTATGTTTCACGTGAAATCACCCACCTAATTCTGATAGTTATTGAAGAGCTGAAAGGCAGTGAAACCACTAGTGGGGTTTTGTGCCTACGGATTGCAGAACAGTGCCCCAGGATGGAGCTGTCTGAAGGCACATAGGATGCAGGGGTGATGCACACCCCAGTAAAACTTATGTTCACCGTAGGCATATTGGTGGTTGGAACAGATGGGGCAGTCCTCGCGAGCTCTTGCACTGCCTGCCATGCTTCATTTTCAAACATCCCAGCCCTGTTGGTGTTCGGCAGATTTCTTTCCCCAGAAAGGGTTTTCCTTCCTTCTTCCAGTTTCTGAGTGAGTATCTATCCTAAGTTCCCCTGCAATTCTGTTGAATATCAAATAATATATTAAGTCCAATTTCTACCTTCCCACCCCTTCCATCTCTTTTTCTTCTATCTCTCATCCAACCACCATGGTAATAATTACTTCAGCTGTTTCTGCAACGGTGTGTGGTTCTGTATTAAGGAGAAGCTCTTCCTGTGGTCTTGAACAAGGAGGATATATTTGAAACCAGTGTCTTGTGTGATGCTCACAGAATAAGTTGAGAGTTTTTGTTACCGGCTTCTCTGCTTTGATGCACCTGGAAAGGATAGAAATAGTTTTATTTGGTACTCTCTGAGGGACAAGTAAGGTTCCCAGCAAGCATACATCAAAGAACCAAATTTTGCCACCTATTAATGACATTTTTGGTTTGTGTATTTTTTTTTTTAATGAAAAAAATATGTGAAAAGAAACACTTGCGTTAGTTTGATGTGTTGCTGAGCTGGAGATGCATCCGTTCTTTGTTGCTTCTAGGATAATGCAGCATATGGTGGCTATTGCTGGATTAAAGGAAAAGGCCCAGTTTTAATTCCAGCTGTGATCATGTGATTTTTTGTGACTTGCAAAGGCTGATGAGGAATGGATTTAGAATATGGGATTTGAATTTTATGACCTTGATATTCTCTTAAAAGGGAGCTTTAAATTGTCAATTCTTTATAGATTGTGTGAATGTGCTGGAGCTGTAGTGTTAATGGCAGTTGGGCACAGCTGGTGTTGGTTAGGATCATCTTCTCGAGGACATTCCACCATGTGACCGCAGAACAGAGAGAAATATAATTTGTTAGGTGTTTAGAGTAGTTGAAATTAAGCAATTAGGCCTGAAATTGTCATTTTGAGATGTAATGTGTTTATAACATAGAATGTGCAAAAGATGTTTTAGCTCATGATTAAGAACTAAAACGAGGAGGGAAACCCTAGAGATGATGATAATTAAGCTCAGATGGAAGAAAACTGTCTAGATGGAAGAAATTTAGAGCTCTACAGCCTTTTCAAAATTGTAGCGTGAGTTTGCCTTGTATCCTGCCATGGAGTGGCTGAAGTTTTAGTATCTAGAGGGAGATTTTGCTGTTTTGGAGAATTTTGTTCTTTCCAGTGTTATGCTGAAGTAACACACGAGGGGATTTACAGGGAGAATAAAATTAATGGATGGGAACTTCCATGCACTTTCAACTACACTTGGCATTGTCCAAAACAATAAATAAAATCTCTTGACCTCATGAATGCTTCCAGATACTTTTCCTATTTCCTTCCTACACATTTCAAAAATAAACATGCCACCTCTGTAGCTGATTTTGCTTCTTTTCTTGCTAATTTTTGCATGGTAAATAGTCAGATTCTTTCTCTCTTCCCCACAATCAAATTTTCCCTGAATAAGGTCACTAACAGATTCTGCAAGGCAAAATCTGCCTGGTCTGTTACTTCTTTTTGTACAAGCAGTATTCTCTCTCTTTTTAAACTTTCATTATTGGGCTTCCAGGGTTCAGTCAATGCTTTTCTGTTGTTCTTCGCACATGTTCCTTCATTTTCACTGTTACTGGTTCCTGTTCAGTCTTCTCTGCAAGAATTCTTCCAAATTCTCATCCCTTCTTTCTGTATTTTCTCTGTGACTGGCTTCTGCATTTAAAGCTTTGAACAGTATTTTCATGTTGATGACATCCAAATTCCCTCTGAAATCTTTTCACATCTCTCTGGCTTTTTCATTCCTTGTTCTGAATATCTGGTTACCTTCAGCTCAGTCCCAATCACTGTTAACGTCACCATTCTCAGTACTGATTGCTGAAGTATTGAGCTTGACTCTTGAGCTTTTCCTCCTTTATCTTGGTAGACAAATCTTGTTGGTTCTTCCTGTGTATACTGCTTGTTTAAATTCCTGCAATAAAATGCCTGTCTTTGCTTTAGTAACTAGTTTTAACTAATACCATTTCTTCCAATTTCGTCTCCCTTCTTCACCCTGCAGTCCTGCTCAAGCCTATACAAAATCTTGCTTTCTTATGCTGTACGTCAAGATACACCAAAGCCTGTCTGATTCACTGAGCGCTTTCTTTCCAACTTCCTTATTGGTGACATGACTGTTGTCCTTTGCCTCGTCTGCTGTTGTCCCAAGTCCCCTGTTTTTTCTTCATCTTCCTGCTGTATTTATTTCCTTGTTGTTTTATTTCCTCTGTCCCCCTGGGGGCATCTTCTCTTCTGCTGTTGCATGCCCCATGGAGGTTAGACCAAAAGGTCTATATGGTATTTAAAAAAAAAAGAAAAAAAGAAAGATTTTATTGCTTCAGAAGGGGAGAATCTGGTTTATTGTTCTAAGTAGGGGGTTATCTGTGCAATTCAGGAACTTGAGCATAAAATTTGCCACCTTTGTAACTTGTTATTGGAAAGTGATAAGGTGATACTCAAGGGTTCTTATGAACAATAATTCACATTTAGGAATGATTTAAACTCCAACTTTTTTGAAAAAAAGAGGTTATTCTGAATTGATATTAAAGAATCAATGACTAGAACAGAGAATGTTTAATAAGCTTACTGGAGGTCTGCAGTGCTGGGACCTCTTCCCAATGATTTAAAATGCATTTTGTGTGGTTTTCCAAGGTTTAGGGGGATTTATACATGAAACTAAGAACCTTGTTTATTCCTCATACTTGGCATCTCCTTGCTGCTGTTAAAATGCCATCTATTTAGACTGAATACAAATTAAAAAATAAAAACAAAAACAAAGCAAAACTCATATTTTGGTTCTAAATGCCTTGGTGGTATACTAGCAGTATGTGCTTGCTTGTTTAGAATTCAAAGTAGGATGAGTTTTGTGGTTGGCATTTATGGTAGAATGCTTTCCTCTCCAGTAATTGTTAGTATCATCCTGTAGTGAGTGGAGTCCCTGCTAGTTTACGTTGACTGCTAAAGGATGTGAAAACTATGTGGACTTTTGTTCACGGGAGAGTTTCGCCAGGTGTTAATTATTTTTGAATCATGGTTAAGTTAGACGCCCTCCACCCCCGCCCCTTTTCCAATGTGGGCGCACTCCTGTGAAGGGTAGAAATGTAGTGTATCAGCTTTCACTTAAGAAATGCCAAAGCACTGCTTAGAATTGCTTCATTTGAAGACCTGGGGCTTTAAGAAGAAATACAAAGCTATTATGAATTGGAAGTGAAATTCTTAAATTGGGCAACATGTGGTAGCTTCCATCTCAGACCATATATGTTTTTATACATTCAGGAAGTAACAAATACAGCAAATAATATAAGTGTGTACTAGTGCAAATGTTGAAACGTTGTGTTACCTTCTAGCATTTGTATTGCCTGGCTACCCTGTGCTTAATTTAATTTTTAAATCTGCCTATTTATTTTGCATTTCTCTTAAATTTTATGGGCTTGTGAAGGTGTGAACACTAGAATATTACATATTAAAAGTAACTCTGACCAAAAATGCTGTCTTAGGATGCTTGTGGAAAATTAAGCTGGTTATATTCATTTTTGTATATTACATTTTTCATGTATTCATGTCATACAGTTTTCTATACAGAACATTTTTCAGAATAAGGAGTGTAAAAATCTGCCAAAAATACGTTTGCATGTACAAACATGTGCATGTATAGTCATAACTGCCCAGATAGTCCCTATGTTAAATGTCTTCTCATCATGCCATTTGAGGCAGGCATTTAATGATAATCTTTTACAGTTATAACCTCTTACAATGAGAAAAAAGTTATTCACTTTCAGGAGGATAAAATATACGAATTTGAGTGAAATTGCTGTGAGAAAGCAGTCTGTATCCTTTCTGACAGGCCTCAATGCCTCTAAGGAAAGAGAGCAGCTACCATTATACATAAGGAGGGTACTTTGCTTTTTTCTCCTCCATAATTTCTAATTTCTGTTAGTTTCCTGGTTAAATGCACTAAATAACTTCTCATTTTTCCTCACGCTAAAAAGGATAACCTAATATATCCTCACACAGAATATCTTAAGTAATACTGTTGTTGGCCCCCCTCCTTTCCTTCTCAGTAAGATCCCATTTGCTTGAGCTTTAAAACTTCTGTTGTGCCTATTTAAATCATTTTAAGATGTTTGCTGGCTTTGGCAGATAAAACCGATTGTGGTTATAGCTCTGTACCTCAGGAAAGTGAAAGAAACGCGTATGATTCTATAAAAACGCCCCAAACATTAGTTATCTGGAAAACTTTAGTGGTCTGTCTTGTGAGATTTCAGGCTGTTCTTGTTGTTCTCAGTGGGGAAATACGTCCTGTGTAGCTGTAGGCACTGCTGTTTCTGCTGGAGAATTGGGATCAGAACGAGCGTGGAAAATTTTAAAAAACAGGCAAGAGCTGATCCGGCAGGATTAAGAGCTGATTTCTTAGTATTGAATGAGAACTTGTAGGCAGCATGTGTTTGAGTTTTGAGGGACACCAAAAGCGAAGATTTTTATTATTTATATTCCAACAGAAGCTCATTCAAGATCAAAATCCTATTCTGCTTCCTACTGTTCCTCTCTGCAGGGACACTCGCTTGCCTACCACGAATCTTGCAGTCTGTCCATGTTCTAGCTGTTACCTGTAAATTCATAGAATATTTGTGAAACTTTCTGATTTCCTAAGGATAATGTGGTGATTTCTCTGGTCAAAAACAATTTTGACCTGGAAAAGTAAATCATAGAATCATTTAGGTTGGAAAAGACCTTTAAGATCATCAAATCCAACCATAAACCTAGCACTGCCAAGTCCACCACTAAACCATGTCCCTAAGCACCACATCTACACGTCTTTTAAATACCTCCAGGGATGGTGACTCAACCACTTCCCTGGGCAACCTGTTCCAGTGCTTGATAACCCTTTCGGTGAAGAAATTTTTCCTAATGTCCAATCTAAACCTCCTCCAGGCAACTTGAGGCCGTTTCCTCTCATCCTATCGCTAGTTACTTGGGAGAAGAGACCAACACCCACCTCGCTACAACCTCCTTTCAGGTAGTTGTAGAGCGCGATGAGGTCTCCCCTCAGCCTCCTCTTCTCCAGGCTAAACAGCCCCAGTTCCCTCAGCCGCTCCTCATAAGACTTGTGCTCCAGGCCCTTCACCAGCTTTGTTGCCCTCCTCTGGACACGCTCCAGCACCTCCATGTCCTTCTTGTAGTGAGGGGCCCAAAACTGAACACAGTGTTCGAGGTGCGGCCTCACCAGTGCGGAGTGCGGGGGGACGATCACTTCCCTACTCCTGCTGGCCACACTATTTCTGATACAGGCCAGGATGCTATTGGCCACCTTGGCCACCTGGGCAATGTCCAGTAGCTCTTATTCTGCACCATCTACAGTCACTGCTTTGACTCCGATCCCTTATCTCCTCTAGTAATAGTTCACTTGCTCCTACTTCTCGTTGAGTACAGGGAGAGAAAAGAAGTGGAAACAGCAACACCTTCCCCATTCAACCTCCTTGCTTATGATGAAATATGGAAAGGGGGAGCTTGCTCTGTAAAAATTGTAAAGGGGAAGCAAATCTGTTCTTCCCATGGTCTTGTTGGAAGAAAGAAAGGAGAGGGGGGGAAAAAAAGGCAAAGAGACAGCAACCACGTACGTGAGAAGCTCTGCCCATGGCAACTTGGTGAGGAGAGGGGCATGATGGCACCCATCTGCCCGAAGAGGGGTGGAGCGCTGCTGTAGCAGGGCTTCCACTTCTTCCCGGTTTTGCCTGTATTGCTAATGCTGATGGTGTGAGCAAAAGCTGCATGTATTGGGATGAAGCATCACCCCTTGCTTGACAATCACACCAAGCACGATGTTTTTGGCTCTAGCCTGATGAGAGGAGTA